>NW_026652277.1:24999063-26222061 GCF_009828535.3 Hylobates moloch | reverse complement strand
TACATTTATTGATTTGCATATGTTGAACCAGCCTTGCATCCCAGGGATGAAACCCACTTGATCATGGTGGATAAGCTTTTTGATGTGTTGCTGGATTTGGTTTGCCAGTATTTTATTGAGGATTTTTGCGTCAATGTTAATCAAGGATATTGGTCTAAAATTCTCTTTTTTGGTTTTGTGTCTGCCAGGCTTTGGTATCAGGATGATGCTGGCCTCATAAAATGAGTTAGGGAGGATTCCCTCTTTTTCTATCGATTGGAATAGTTTCAGAAGGAATGGTACCAGTCCCTCCTTGTACCTCTGGTAGAATTCGGCTGTGAATCCATCAGGTCCTGGACTCTTTTTGGTGGGTAAGCTATTGATTATTGCCACAATTTCAGAGCCTGTTATTGGTCTATTCAGAGATTCAACTTCTTCCTGGTTTAGTCTTGGGAGGGTGTATTTGTCTAGGAATTTATCCATTTCTTCTAGATTTTCTAGTTTATTTGCATAGAGGTGTTTGTATTATTCTTTGATGGTAGTTTGTATTTCTGTGGGATCGGTGGTGATATCCCCTTTATCATTTTTTATTGTTTCTATTTGATTCTTCTCTCTTTTCTTCTTTATTAGTCTGTCTAGCGGTCTTTGAATTTTGTTGATCTTTTCAAAAAACCAGCTCCTGGATTTGTTGATTTTTTGAAGGGTTTTTTGTGTCTCTATTTCCTTCAGTTCTGCTCTGATCTTAGTTATTTCTTGCCTTCTGCTAGCTTTTGAATGTGTTTGCTCTTGCTTTTCTAGTTCTTTTAATTGTGATGTTAGGGTGTCAATTTTGGATCTTTCCTGCTGTCTCTTGTGGGCATTTAGTGCTATAAATTTCCCTCTGTACACTGCTTTGAATGTGTCCCAGAGATTTTGGTATGTTGTGTCTTTGTTCTCATTGGTTTCAAAGAACATCTTTATTTCTGCCTTCATTTCGTTATGTACCCAATAGTCATTCAGGAGCAGGTTGTTCAGTTTCCATGTAGTTGAGCAGTTTTGAGTGAGTTTCTGAATCCTGAGTTCTAGTTTGATTGCACTGTGGTCTGAGAGACAGTTTGTTATAATTTCTATTCTTTTACATTTGCTGAGGAGAGCTTTACTTCCAACTATCTGGTCAATTTTGGAATAGGTGTGGTGTGGTGCTGAAAAAAATGTATATTCTGTTGATTTGGGGTGAAGAGGTCTGTAGATGTCTATTAGGTCCACTTGGTGCAGAGCTGAGTTGAATTCCTGGGTATCCTTGTTAACTTTCCGTCTCGTTGATCTGTCTAATGTTGACAGTGGGGTGTTAAAATCTCAGATTATTATTGTGTGAGAGTCTAAGTCTCTTTGTAGGTCACTCAGGACTTGCTTTATGAATCTGGGTGCTCCTGTATTGGGTACATATATATTTAGGATAGTTAGCTCTTCTTGTTGAATTGATCCCTTTACCATTATATAATGGCCTTCTTTGTCTCTTTTGATCTTTGTTGGTTTAAAGTCTGTTTTATCAGAGACTAGGATTGCAACCCCTGCCTTTTTTTGTTTTCCATTTGCTTGGTAGATCTTCCTGCATCCTTTTATTTTGAGCCTATGTGTGTCTCTGCATGTGAGATGAGTTTCCTCAATACAGCACACTGATGGGTCTTGACTCTGTTCAATTTGCCAGTCTGTATCTTTTTTGGTTTTTTTTTTTTTTTTTTGAGACGGAGTCTTTCTCTGTCCCCCAGGCTGGAGTGCAGTGGTGCAATCTCGGCTCACTGCAAACTCCGCCTCCCGGTTTCACGCCATTCTCCTGCCTCAGCCTCCCGAGTAGCTGGGACTACAGGCGCCTGCCACCATGCCTGGCTAACTTTTTGTATTTGTAGTAGAGACGGGGTTTCACCGTGTTAGCCAGAATGGTTTCGATCTCCTGACCTCGTGATCCGCCCGCCTCGGCCTTTCAAAGTGCTGGGATTACAGGCTTGAGCCACTGCGCCCGTCCCAGTCTGTGTCTTTTAATTGGAGCATTTAGTCCATTTACATTTAAAGTTAATATTGTTATGTGTGAATCTGATCCTGTCATTATGATGTTAGCTGGTTATTTTGCTCGTTAGTTGATGCAGTTTCTTCCTAGCCTTGATGGTCTTTACAATTTGTCATGATTTTGCAGTGGCTGGTACCGGTTGTTCCTTTCCATGTTTAGTGCTTCCTTCAGGAGCTCTTGTAGGACAGGCCTGGTGGTGACAAAATCTCTCAGCATTTGCTTGTCTGTAAGGGATTTTATTTCTCCTTCACTTATGAAGCTTTGTTTGGCTGGATATGAAATTCTCGGTTGAAAATTCTTTTCTTTAAGAATGTTGAATATCGGCCCCCACTCTCTTCTGGCTTGTAGAGTTTCTGCCGAGAGAGCCGCTGTTAGTCTGATGGGCTTCCCTTTGTGGGTAACCCGACCTTTCTCTCTTGCTGCTCTTAACAGTTTTTCCTTGATTTCAACTTTGGTGAATCTGACAATTATGTACCTTGGAGTTGCTCTTCTCGAGGAGTATCTTTGTGGTGTTCTCTGTTATTTCCTGAATGTAAATGTTGGCCTGCCTTGCTAGACTGGGGAAGTTCTCCTGGATAATATCCTGCAGAGTGTTTTCCAACTTGGTTCCATTCTCCCCATCACTTTCAGGTACACCAATCAGACGTAGATTTAGTCTTTTCACATAGTCCCATATTTCTTGGAGGCTTTGTTCATTTCTTTTTATTCTTTTTTCTTTAAACTTCCCTTCTCGCTTCATTTCATTCATTTCATCTTCCATCACTGATATCCTTTCTTCCAGTTGATCGCATAGGCTCCTGAGGTTTCTGCATTCTTCACGTAGTTCTCGATACTTGGCTTTCAGCTCCATCAGCTCCTTTAAGCACTTCTCTGTATTGGTTATTCTAGTTATGCATTCGTCTAATTTTTTTTTCAGAGTTTTTAACTTCTTTGCCATTGGTTTGAATTTCCTCCTGTAGCTCAGAGTAGTTTGATCGTCTGAAACCTTCTTCTCTCAACTCGTCAAAGTCATTCTCCGTCCAGCTGTGTTCTGTTGCTGGTGAGGAACTGCGTTCCTTTGGAGGAGGAGAGGTGCTCTGCTTTTTAGAGTTTCCAGTTTTTCTGCTCTGTTTTTTCCCCATCTTTGTGGTTTTATCTACATTTGGTCTTTGACGATGGTGATGTACAGATGGGTTTTTGGTGTGGATGTCCTTACTGTTTGTTAGTTTTCCTTCTAACAGACAGTACCCTCAGCTGCAGGTCTGTTGGAGTTTGCTAGAGGTCCACTCCAGACCCTGTTTGTCTGGGTATCAGGAGAGGTGGCTGCAGAACAGTGGTTTTTCATGAACTATGAATGCTGCTGCCTGATCATTCCTCTGGAAGTTTTGTCTCAGAGGGGTACCATGCTGTGTGAGGTGTCAGTCTGCCCCTACTTGGGGGTGCCTCCCAGTTAGGCTGCTCGGGGGTCAGGGGTCAGGGACCCACTTGAGGAGGCAGTCTGCCCATTCTCAGATTTCCAGCTGCGTGCTGAGAGAACCACTACTCTCTTCAAAGCTGTCAGAAAGGGACATTTAAGTCTGCAGAGGTTACTGCTGTCTTTTTGTTTGTCTGTGCCCTGCCCCCAGAGGTGGAGCCTACAGAGGCAGGTAGGCCTCTTTGAGCTGTAGTGGGTTCCACCCAGTTCAAGGTTCCTGGCTGCTTTGTTTACCTAAGCAAGCCTGGGCAATGGCGGGCACCCCTCCCCCAGCTTCGCTGCCGCCTTGCAGTTTGATCTCAGACTGCTGTGGTAGCAATCAGCGAGATTCCATGGGCATAGGACCCTCTGAGGCAGGTGCGGGATATAATCTCCTGGTGTGCTGTTTTTTAAGCCCATCGCAAAAGCACAGTGTTAGGGTGGGAGTGACCCGATTTTCCAGGTGCAGTCTGTCACCCCTTTCTTTGACTAGGAAAGGGAACTCCCTGACCCCTTGCGCTTCCTGAGTGAGGCAGTGCCTCATTCTGCTTCGGCTCGCACACTGTGCGCTGCACCCACTGTCCTGCGCCCACTGTCTGTCACTCCCTAGTGAGATGAACCTGGTACCTCAGATGGAAATGCAGAAATCACCTGTCTCTGCATCGCTCACGCTGGGAGCTGTAGACCGGAGCTGTTCTATTTGGCCATCTTAACCTTGTATTGTATCTACCACCTCCAAAATTTCTGTGTGCTTTTGTGTTTTCTTTCTCCTGTTCTTTCGCACTATACTCCCATCTGCTGGCAATTGCTGTCTGATGTCCATCACTACAGAACAGTTTGCCTTTTTTTTTTTTTTTTTTTTGAGACGGAGTTTCTCTCTTGTTGCCCAGGCTGGAGTTCAATGGTGCGATCTCAGCTCACTGCAATCTCTGCCTCCTGGGTTCAAGCGATTCTCCTGTCTTAGCCTCCCGAGTAGCCGGGATTAGAGGCATGTGCTACCATGCTCAGCTAATTGTGTTTTTTTAGTAGAAACAAGGTTTCTCCACGCTGGTCAGGCTGGTCTCAAACTCCTGACCTCAGGTGATCTGCCTGCCTAGGCCTCCCAAAGTGCTGGCATTATAGGCATGAGCCATGGCACCCAGCCTAGTTTGCATTTTTTTTTTTTAAGTTGGTATGAGTGGAATCATGGAACATACAACTCTCCTTTGTCTTATTTGCTCACTCAGTACAACACAACACTACACATACTCATCTGTTTTGGGTACATCAACTGTTCAGTTGTTAATAAGTGAGTTTAGCAAGGTTGAAGGATACAAGATCAACATGTGAAGAACAATTGTATTTATATATACTAACAGTGAATGATCATTGGTGGGTGGTACTCACCATGTGGCTATACCACAGTGTGTTTATCCACTTACCTGTTTATTAACATTTGGGGCACAGTTAACCTTATGTACATGTCTTTGTATAGGACATATGCTTTCATTTCTCTTGAGCAATATCTAGAAGTGCCTGGTGCATACTTACACATAGGTGATAGATCATACATATAGCTGGTGTATGTTTAACTTTTAATTAATTCATTTATTTTTAGAGATGGAGGAATCTTGTGATGCTGCCCAGCCTGGTCACCAACTCCTGTGCTCAAGGTGTCCTCCTACTTCAGCCTCTCTAGAAGCTGGACTATCAGCACATATCACTGTGACTGACTCTTGCTTAACTTTTAAAAATACTCCTAAACTATTTCCCTTAAGTGACTATGCCATTTCATATTCTTACCAGCTGTGAGAGTTCAAGTTGTTTCACATCCTTGCCTACGCACTTGGTGCTATGGGCTGAATTGTGTCTGTAATGGTTAGTATTGAGTGTCAACTTGATTGGGTTGAAGGATGCAAAGTACTGTTTCTGGGTGTGTCTGTGAGGGTGTTGTCAAAGGAGATTAACATTTGAGCAGTGGACTGGGAGAGGCAGACCCACCCTCAATCTGGGTGGGCACATCTAATCAGCTGCCAGCACAACTAGACTAAAACAGGCAAAAGAAGATAGAAGGAGCAGACTTGCTGAGTCTTCTGGCCTTCATCTTTCTCCCATGCTGGATGTTTCTGCCCTTGTATATCAGACTCCCAGGTTCTTCAGCTTTTCGACTCACACCAGTGGTTTGCCAGGGTCTCTCGGACCTTAAGCCACAGATGGAAGGCTGCACTGCTGGCTTTCCTACTTTTGAGGTTTTGGGACTCGGACTGGCTTTCTTGTTCCTCAGCTTGCAGGTGTCCTATTGTGAGACTTCACGTTGTGATGGTGTGAGTCAATACTCCTTATTAAACTTTCTTTCATATATACATCTATCCTATTAGTCCTATCCCTCTAGAGAACAGTGACTAATACAATATCCTTTTCCAAACTTATATGTAAATTATATCTTAATAAAGCTGTTGTCTGGGCACAGTTGCTCACACCTGTAATCCCGGAACTTTGGGAGGCCAAGCTGGACAGATCACCTGAGGTCAGGAGTTCAAGACCAGCATGGCCAACATGGTGAAATCCCATCTCAACTAAAAATATAAAAATTAGCTGGGTGTAGTGGCAGATGCCTGTAATCCCAGCTGCTTGGGAGGCTGAGGCAGGAGAAAATCGCTTGAACCTGGGAGGCGGAGATTGCAGTGAGCTGAGATCGCACCACTGTGCTACAGCCTGGATGACAGAGTGAGACTCTGTCTCAAAAAAAAAAAAAAAAAAAAAAAAAGCTGTTACAAAAAACTATTGTCTAACCAAGGCTACAAAGGTTTTCTTCCTATGCTTTCACTAGAAATTTTATATTTTTATCTTATGCTTATATCTACAATTTGTGTCCATTTTTATATATAATGCAATATATTAATAGAAGCTGTTTTTTAAAAAACATGCATATGTAATTATTCCAGTATTAATTGATGAAAAGACTATATTAAATTTACTTTATGTCTTTGCAGAAAAACAACGCTGGGTCTATTTTTAGATTCTCTATCCTGTTCTATAATTGTTTGTCTATCTTGATGCCAATACCACACTGTCTTTTTTGCCACAGTTTGACAATAAGTTTTGAAGTCAAGTACCATAAGTCTTCTGAATCTGCTGTTTTTGAAAGTTGTTTTGAATCTTCTCATTTATGTTCCATATGAATTTTAGAATCGGCATATCAATTTCTACCACAAAAAACATGCTGAAATTTTGATTGAGATTGTTTTGGATCCCACATGATAGTGGCACCTTTGGTAAAATTGGTGAACTTACACTGGCATATTATTATTATCCAAAGTTTACAGTTTACATTAGGTTTCACTCTTGGTATTATACATCATAGGAGTTTGGATGAAAGTCTGGAAAGAATAATGATATTTATCTACCATTATAGTGTAATATGAAGTTTTGTGTTTTACATCTAGTCTATAATCTATTTAGAAATAATTTTTGTGAAAGGTATAAGTTCTGTGTATAGATTCATCAAATGTTTGGCATGTGGATGTTCAGTTACACTACCTGAAAAATCTCTGTTCTCTTCCTATTCGTTTTTCCCTTCCTCTTACCCTTAGCAATCACTGATCTTCTTACTGCCTCCATGGCACAAAGTTTTGCCTTTTCCTGAATGTCATATAGTTGGAGTCATGAAGTACTTAGCCTTTTCCGATTGGCTTCTTTCACTTAGTAATATGCATTAAGAGTTTCTCCTTCATGTCTTTTTATGGTACTGAATAATATTTCACTCTCTAGATGGATGTACCACAGTTTATCTGTTTGCTCGAAAAATAACATCTTGGTGGCTTCCAAGTTTTGACAATTATGAATAAAGCTGCTATAAACATCCATCTGTAGATTTTTATAAGTGCAGAATTTGGTTTATATAAATAAACACCAAGGAGTGTGAACGCTGAATCACATGGTAAAAGTATGTTTAATTTTGTAAGAAACTGCCAAACTGTCTTCCAAACAGATTGGCTGTACTCTTTTGCATTCCCACCAGCATAAGTGGTGAAGTTTCTGTTCCTCCGCATCTTTGTCAGCATTTTGTGTTGTCAATGTTTTAGATTTTGAGCATTATAATAACTATGTAGTGATCTCATTGTTTTGATTTGCATTTCCCTGATGACATATTATGTTGAATATGCTTTTATATGCTTATTTGCCATATATAATTCTTGTAGGGTGGCTGTTTAGGTCTTTTGCCCAATCTTTAATCAGATTGTTCATTTTTTTATTGATGAAGTTTAGAAGTTCTTTGCATATTTTGTTTAAAGTCCTTTATCAGATGTGTCTCTTGCAAATATTTTTTTCATAGTCTGTGACTTGTCTTCATATTCTCTTGTCTTTTACAGAGCAGAAATTTTTAAATATTAATGAAGTCCTGTTTATCAATTACTTCTTTCATAAATTGAACCTTTGGTGTTGTATATAAAAAAACCGTCACCCTACCCAAGTTCATCTAGGTTTTCTCCTATGGTATCTTCTAGAAGTTTTAAAGCTTCACATTTCACATTTAGGTCTATGATCCATTCAGAGTTCATTTTTCTGAAAGATGTAAGATCTGTGTCTAGATTTATTTTTTTTGCATGTGGATAACCAGTTGTTGCATTGCCATTTGTTGAAAAGGCTATCTCTTTTCCATTGTATTGCCTTTGCTCCTTTGTCAAAAATCAGTTGACTCTATTTATATGGGTCTATTTCTGGGCTCTCTGTTATGTTCCACTGAACTTTTTTTTTTTTTTTTTTTTCACCAATATCACACTGTAGTAATTACTGCCACTATATTGTAAGTCTTGAAGTCAGGTAGTATCAGTCTTTGGACTTTGTCTTCTCCTTCAATGTTGAGTTGAATCTCTTGCCTGTCCCTATAGATTTTAAAATTAGTTCACTCATATCCATAAAACAACTTGTTGGGATTTTGATTGGGATTGTATTAAATCTATTAAACTGACATCTTGATAGTACTGAGTCTTCCTATGCTTCAACATGGAATATTTTTCAATTTATTTCTTTTTTCTTTTTGATTCCTTTCATCAGAGTTTTGTAGTTTTCCTTTTGTAGATCTTGCACATACTTTGGTAGATTTATCTGAGGAGCTCATTTTTTTTTTTTTTTTTTTTTTGAGACAGAGTCTCTCTCTCTGTTGCCCAGACTGGAGTGCAGTGGCGCGATCTCGGCTCACTGCAAGCTCCGCCTCCCGGGTTCACGCCATTCTCCTGCCTCAGCCTCTCCGAGTAGCTGGGACTACAGGCGCCCACCACCATGCCCGGCTAATTTTTTGTATTTTTAGTAGAGACGGGGTTTCACCGTGGTCTCGATCTCCTGACCTTGTGATCCGCCCGCCTCGGCCTCCCAAAGTGCTGGGTTTACAAGCGTGAGCCACTGCGCCTGGCCTGAGGAGCTCATTTTTTTTTGGTGCTAATTTAAATAGTAATGAGTTTTCAATCTCAAATTTCACTTTTTCATTACTGGTATATAAAATGTGATTGGCTTTTACATATTAACTTTACATCCTGAAACCTTGCTATGTCATCACTTACTAGTTCCCAGAAGTTTTGTTGTTCAGATTTTCTCTACAATCATGTCATCTGTGCACAAAGACAGTTTCTCTTCTTTTCCAGCTTGTATGCCTTTTTTTTTTTTTCCTGTCTTCTTGCATTAGCTAGGACTTCCAGTATAATATGTGAAAAGGAGTGGTATTGGGGGACATTCTTGTCATGTTCTTGATCTTAGCAGGAAAGCTTCAAGTTTCTCACTGTTAAATATAAAGTGGCAAGGCTCAGTGGCTCACTCCTGTAATCCCAGCACTTTGGGAGGCCGAGGCAGGTGGATCACTTGAGGTCAGGAGTTTGAGAGCAGCCTGGCCAATATGGTGAAACCACATCTCAACTAAAAATACAAAAATTAGCTGGACGTGATGGTGTGTGCCTGTAGCCTCAGCTACTTGGGAGGCTGGGGAAGGAGAATTACTTGAATCCGGAGGCGGAGGTTGCAGTGAGCCGAGCTTGTGCCATTGCGCTCCAGCCTGGGTGTCACAGGGAGATGCCATCTCAAATAATAATAATAATAATAATAATAATAAATATATATATATAAAGTTAGCTTTGGGTTCTTTGTAGTTTTTTTAAAATCAAGTTGAGGAAATTATTCTCTATTTTTAATTTGCTGAAAGTTTTTTTTTTTTTTTTAAGCCATAAATGGTTTTGGATTTTGCAAAATCATTTCTCTGGACCCACTGATATGATTGCATCGTATTTTTCTTTAACCTGTTCATATGATTGAGTATATTACTTCATTTTCAAATGTTGAGTCAACCTTACATATCTGGAATAAATCCCACTCAGGCATACTTTATAATTCTTTCTATATATTCTTGCTAATATTTTGCTGAGGATGTTTGCATCAATATTCATGAGACATATTGGTCTTTAGTTTTCTTGTAATGTTTTTGTACACTCCTCTGCCCTGTCAACCACAGCTATCTTGGCTTCCTTGAACTTCTAACTTCATCTCCACCCAGAGAGACTGCTGATTCCACCTTAGTTTCTCCTCACTGCACTTCAGTCTGGAAACTTTCTCCAGATAATACACTGGGCTAATTGTGTGGCACATCTAATTTTTTCCTCATCTCTCAGGGATTACTCACCTTTCCTGACTATTGTTTAAATTGTTAACGATGGCTGTTTCATAGCTTTTCTATTTTTTAGTTGTTTCAGGAAGTAGAATAAATCTAGTCATTCTCCAGTATGGCCAAAAAAAGCCCCTCTTTACCCAATTGCTTAGCTTGAACCCAAGTTGCAAAACACAAAGGCGCCCACTGGAGGGACAAATAGACTTGGGGATGAAACTATAGTAGTGAACAAAGAAATGAACCAAAGGAAGAGTCAGAAAGAAACTTGAATCACTTATCTGTCAGTCTGAAGGCAAATAGACCATACTTAGTCACTTCTTTCTTCCTCAGTCTACATCACTTTAAAGTTACCTTTTAATTAACCTTCTATGAAAATATATTTTAAGGTAAATTTAAGTTTCCTTTTTGCTAGTCTAGGCATTTGAAGGTAGGTGTTCAGACCCCCAGATTAGATGCAAGCCTAGTAATGCAGAATTTAAGAGGGAACAGGACCAAATTGAATTTTGTGAGAAAATTAACATTTCAGGCAAGGCTTGATCATCTTGAGAACTCATTGCCAATTTTTTTTGAAATCTATTGCCAATGAGGTGATTTCAACATGACAACATGTATTTTGAGAAGGGACCCAATTGGGAATGAGTGGAAACTGGTATTTGTAAAGTAAAAGATAACTTAATCAGCAAAAAAACTCGAAACAAAATTTGAAAAATAATTTAAATTAAAAATTAAAGTTTATAATAAAGGGTTAGAGATAAGCATTTATAAGTAGAGTTTAAAAGCTCACATAGAGGCATGTGTTTTCTTTAAGAAGTCATGTTAGAGTCATTTTGCTAAAGTATCACATCTGTCTTACAGAAATTACAACAGAAAAGCAACAAGATTACAAAATCATTTCAAAATAAACATTGTACCAACCTAATGGAAAAACATCTGTGCTGTTTTAGCTTATTACAGCAGTTTGTCATGACAATTTATAGATAAGTATGCAATTTTTCTTAGATTTATTATTGGAAACTTCTACTTATAGGTCTGTGGTTTAAGACAGGATATGTGTTTTGATTGATTATCCTGAAAAGAAATTGGTAGACCAAATGTTGAAACCATGAAAACATTAGGAGATGAAGGTAACAGTTGAAAAAATGAACTGCACTTTGGAAGAACTCACAGGAGTAGTGATGATTGTACCTCTAAATCTTGTACTTGTTTACCAAAGTTGAGAGAGAAAAATTTCAGTTGAACTAGTATGTAGAGTGATACTCTGGTTTCTCTTGAGATGGTATAAATCTTTTGCCTTTTACTAGTATGTGGAATGATACGAGAATTCCCTCTCATAGGCAAGTGAATGGAGAGTAGATAATATAACAACTGAGAAAATATAATCCTTAACTCTTCTAAAGAAAACACTTCTTCAAGAAGTGGGCACAAGCAAAGCAATTCAATAAATTAGAAATACATTATGATTATAAGGACAGCGCATTTAGAGTTCCCAATGACCTGATTCAACTATTAAAAATATACATAGACAAACCATACACTAAATCATAATAGCCGATTTTAGAATTCCTCTCAGGAAGAGCACTGTCTTAGCTTGAGTGGCTGTAGATAGTAAGATCCTTAGGATATGGGTTGGTAGGCACAAAGAATAAGTACATCTTCATATAATAACAAACAAGCATGTAACAAACAGGAATTTGGTAATTGAAAGGACAGCAGAAATGAGAGAAAAGAGAAAGTAAGAGAAGGTTGAATTACATTGTGAAATTCTGGAGCCCAAATTGGGGAAAAGACATCCAGAGCTTTTTAAGTACAGTGGTGTAATACATATGATGTTTTCTGCTGTTAAGAGCTGTAATATAGACTTCTTTACCTTACCCTGAATTTTCACTGAAGTCTGCTGCACACATGCCTTGTATCAATTAAATTTTAGAAAAAACGAAGCTGTGTTCCTTTTCTCAGAATAAATAGTGAAACACATATCTAACAGGAACACCTTCTGTAGACACCAGAACTAAACTAGGATCAAACATCATTAGAAAAAACATGTTAGTGCTGTTTGCATTAACTTATGTCTCCAGATTGTGAGGGATGCAGAGATCCTTGCTTATTAGAGGGAGATTCAATCAATTTTACTTGAATTTCAGAGATCACCAATGGGTTTTGATGATGAAATCTCATTTCTCTTACTTATTAACTGTATGCTCTTAGGCAATTCATATAAATCTTCTAACATTCTAGTTATTAAAATGTGGGTGATGCACTTATAAAATTTATTGTAGTAATTAAATGTAATAAAGTAAGTGAAAGTTTCTAGCATATACTAAGTGTTCAATAGATACTAGGCAGAAGTAGTAGAAATTAGACAAAGAGTTGAAAATAGTAATTGAAAGAGCAATATGTTATTCTTAACACAAACTCTTATGAGTTACTACTATCTTCCAGGCACTGTTCTAGACATTGAGGAATGTAGCATTGAGCCAAACAGGAAAAGTTCCTCTGTTCTTGGTAATTGTATTATAGAAACGCAATGAAGATTTATTTTATTTTATTTTTACCAGCTGTGAAATAACATAAAACTTAAAGTATAATGAGACAAATTAAATGTGTAAAGCATGAAATAGTTTTTTCCTCTTTTTAAGTCTGCAAAATAGAACCTGAAGCAACTTATTATCTGTGCATCAGTGTTTTCACATGAATGTTGTTGCTAATCCTCTGAAAAGTGGTAAATAAAAATGAAGCTCTCTAATCAGAGCTGATTTTAAAGGACAAGTGTTATTTTAATACGAAGAAAATACAAGAAAATAATATGTTGTAAAGGGAGATTTTAATTAACTCTTAGAACAGTAATTAGGTAAAAGGCTTGCAAATAACAGTATTTAGGTAAGGTTAAAAAGAATAAATACACATTCAATTTTTAGTAGATTAAGACTGATGCAAAACTGAATGTGTGAATATTAAAGTAGAAAATACTGTTTCCGGAACCAAGCAGGGTCTGGCTGTGTTTTCTCTAGGCCCAATAACGAGAAGCAGACAAACTAGGGAGGAAGGGAATTTATTGCTGTAACTGGATACAGGGAGAAGGCCGGAGATAATTCCACCAGACCAAGTCAAAGTGTTACAATTTTCTTAATGCTTATTATAGGTTGGGGTTACGTGCCTAGGTGCAGTATAACATTCGCCTAAGTTTGTTGGTAACTAATTTTGTTTCAACTAGAAGATCAGAGGCAAAAATGCTTGCTAAGTCCAATTAAAAGGGCCCCAGTACCTCCAAGGCCTGTCTACTGTGGTACCAGGGTGATTATTTCTATCTTATCTTTTTTACAGCTTAGTCTGGAGAGCTGCCTTAGACTCTGGAATGAATCTATTCAAACAGCTGCCTCTGTTACCTTGACCTGTCTCAGATATGGGTCCTGGCACCAGGAATGAAAGACTGTCTCTATTATTTTGGTTTGCTCCAGGTTAGGGAGAAGCCCATGCAAGATTCCTACTGACCATATGTTTCATTTCCAGCTTTGATGTCTGGGCACTGATTTCCCTAGGCTTGCTCAAATGTAATGCCTAGGTTTGCTTAATGTTAAGGCAGCTCTGTGAAAATTTGTCTGTGTAACTGAAGTGCTATGCAGGCCTGTCTGTGTGATTGTCATACAGACCTTTCTGTGATTGTCAGGGCCTGCCACACTTCCATAAAATATTACGCATGTAAGACCTGGCACAGTGGCTCACACCCGTAATCACAACACTTTGGAAGGCCGAGGTGAGTGGATCAGTTGAGGCCAGAAGTTTGAGATAAGCCTGGCCAACATGGCGCAACTGTCTCTCTACTAAAAATACTTTAAAAATTAGCCAGCTGTGGTGGTACATCCCTGTAATCCCAGCTACTTGATAGGCTGAGGCACAAGAATGGTTTGAACCTTAGGGTCGGAGGTTGCAGTGAGCTGAGATTGTGCCACTGCACTCCAGCCTGGGTGACAGAGTGAGACTTTCTGTCTAAAAATAATAATAATAATAATAAATACACATGTAAGATGTTTAATGTAACGTTCAAGTGAGTTCAAAATTTTTTTCCATTTTCTTTTTTTTTTTTTTTTCTGAGACAGAGTCTTGCTCTGTGCCCAGGCTGGAGTGCAATGGTGCGACCTCTGCTCACTGTAACCTCTGCTTCCTGGATTCAAGCGATTCTCCTGCCTCAGCCTCCCGAGTAGCTGGGATTACAGGCACCTGCCACTACGCCTGGCTAATTTTTGTATTTTTTAGTAGAGTTAGGGTTTCACCATGTTGGTCAGGCTGGTCTCGAACTCCCAACCTTAGGTGATCTGCCTGCCTGGGCCTCCCACAGTGCTGAGATTACAGGCATGAGCCACCACGCCTGGCCCCCTTTTTATTCTTTAAAGTATATCCTAAAGTTAAATAACTTCCATGACGTTTCTTTCAACTGTAGTGATGAAATATATTGGAATAGTCTGCAGAGGCTTTTCAGTTATGATGGGATAACTGGATCAAGTTAAACCTGTAGCAGAGGGCAGATGTAGAATGTGGATAAACAAAGCAAAACAAACAGTAGTTTATAAGGTATTAGATTACAATTAAGGCAAACGAGTTGAACTACGAAGATATCAGAAAGGATGGAACAGCATTGAGGTGAATGCTACATTTGTGACCACTTTTCCCTTTGGGCTACTTGTCAACTATTAGTCCAGGGCATGGAACCCTCAAAAAAGATGTGGTATAGATTTTATGTTTGTCTCACCAGGCTGAAGAGAAATCAGTTGGAGTTGAGGGCTAGCAAGAAAATAGAGAATAAATGGGTCAAGATCCCAAAGAAAAAAGAACTGCAGAATAGTAAATCCCTATATTCTGCATACAATGTTTTATCAAAGCATTTTTTTTGGCTCTAGAAGTATACAAGTTCAGAGAGGGAAATGAAGAAAGCAGTTGCTAACATGCTACAAAAACTAAAGAGAAAATATTACAATTTTATGGACTTTTGAGAAACAAAGTGGAGTGTAGTCTTTGCCAAAAACAGGCTATGGTAAACAACACAGGCTTTCACTTAATACCCTTGAAATAACTAAGTAAGGACAAAAGTAAGGACAAATGAAAATAGGTACACCTCAACTAGATTAAAGTGATTTGTTTTATTTATTTATTTTATTATACTTTAAGTTCTAGGGTACATGTGCACAATGTGCAGGTTTGTTACATATGTATACATGTGCCATGTTGGTGTGCTGCACCCATTAACTCATTATTTACATTAGGTATATCTCCTAATGCTATCCGTCCCCCAGACCCCCACCCCATGACAGGCCCTGTTGTGTGATGTTCCCCTTCCTGTGTCCCAGTGTTCTCATTGTTCAATTCCCACCTATGAGTGAGAACATTTGGTGTTTGGTTTTTTGTCCTTGAGATACTTTGCTGAGAATGATGGTTTCCAGCATCATCCATGTCCCTACAAAGGACTTGAACTCATCATTTTTTATGGCTGCATAATATTCCATGGTATATATGTGCCACATTTTCTTAATCCAGTCTATCATTGATGGACATTTGGGTTGGTTCCAAGTCTTTGCTATTGTGAATAGTGCCTCAATAAACATACGTGTGCATGTGTCTTCATAGCAGCATGATTTATAATCCTTTGGGTATATACCCAGTAATGAGATGGCTGGGTCAAATGGTAATTCTACTTCTAGATCCCTGAAGAATCGCCACACTGTCTTCCACAATGGTTGGACTAGTTTACAGTCCCACCAACAGTGTCAAAGTGTTCCTATTTCTCCACATGCTCTCCAGCACCTGTTGTTTCCTGACTTTTTAATGATCACCATTCTAACTGGTGTGAGATGGTATCTCATTGTGGTTTTGATTTGCATTTCTCTGATGGCCAGTGATGATGAGCATTTTTTTCATGTGTTTTTTGGCTGCATAAATGTCTTCTTTTGAGAAGTGTCTGTTCATGTCCTTTGCCCACTTTTTGATGGGGTTGTTTCTTTCTTATAAATTTGTTTGAGTTCTTTGTAGATTCTGGATATTAGCCCTTTGTCAGATGAGTAGGCTGCGAAAATTTTCTCCCATTCTGTAGGTTGTCTGTTCACTCTGATGGTAGTTTCTTTTGCTGTGCAGAAGCTCTTTAGTTTAATTAGATCCCATTTGTCAATTTTGGCTTTTGTTGCCATTGCTTTTGGTGTGTTAGACATGAACTCCTTGCCCATGCCTGTGTCCTGAATGGTAATGCCTAGGTTTTCTTCTAGGGTTTTTATGGTTTTAGGTCTAACTTTTAAGTCTTTAATCCATCTTGAATTAATTTTTGTATAAGGTGTAAGGAAGGGATCCAGTTTCAGCTTTCTACATATGGCTAGCCAGTTTTCCCAGGACCATTGATTAAATAGGGAATCATTTCCCCATTTCTTGTTTTTGTCAGGTTTGTCAAAGATCAGATGGTTGTAGATGTATGGTATTATTTCTGAGGGCTCTGTTCTGTTCCATTGGTCTATATCTCTATTTTGGTACCAGTACCATGCTGTTTTGGTTACTATAGCCTTGTAGTATAGTTTCAAGTCAGGTAGTGTGATGCCTCCAGCTTTGTTCTTTTGGCTTAGGATTGTCTTGGCAATGTGGGCCCTTTTTTGATTCCATATGAACTTCAAAGTAGTTTTTTCCAATTCTGTGAAGAAATTGGTTGCTTGATGGGGATGGCATTGAATCTATAAATTACCTTGGGCAGTATTGCCATTTTCATGATATTGATTCTTCCAATCCATGAGCATGGAATGTTCTTCCATTTGTTTATGTCGTCTTTTACTTCATGAGCAGTGGTTTGTAGTTCTCCTTGAAGAGGTCCTTCACATCCCTTGTAAGTTGGATTCCTAGGTATTTTATTCTCTTTGTAGCAATTGTGAATGGGAGTTCCCTCAAGATTTGGCTCTCTGTTTGCCTGTTATTGGCATATAGGAACGCTTGTGATTTTTGCACATTGATTTTGTATCCTGAGACTTTGCTGAAGTTGCTTATCAGCTTAAGAAGATTAGGAGCTGAGACAATGGGGTTTTCTAAATATACAATCATGTCACCCACAAACAGGGACAGTTTGACTTCCTCTTTTCCTAATTGAATACTGTATTTCTTTCTCCTGCTTGATTGCCCTGGCTAGAACTTCCAACACTATGTTGAATAGCAGTGGTGAGAGAAGGCATCCCTGTCTTGTGCCAGTTTTCAAAGGGAATGCTCCCAGTTTTGCCCATTCAGTGTGATACTGGCTGTGGGTTTGTTATAGCTCCTATTATTTTGAGATATGCCCCATCAATATCTAATTTATTGAGAGTTTTTAGCATGAAGGTTTGTTGAATTTTGTCAACGGCCTTTTCTGCATCTATTGAGATAATCATGTGGTTGTTGTCTTTGGTTCTGTTTATATACCTGATTCCATTTATTGATTTGTGTATGTTGAACCAGCATTGCATCCCAAGGATGAAGCCCTCTTGATCATGGTGGACAAGCTTTTTGATGTGCTGCTGGATTCCATTTGCCAGCATTTTATTGAGGATTTTTGCATTGATGTTCATCAGGGATATTGGTCTAAAATTCTCTTTTTTTGTTGTGTCTCTGCCAGGCTTTGGTATCAGGATGATGCTGGCCTCTAAAAATGAATTAGGGAGGATTCCCTCTTTTTCTATTGATTGGAATAGTTTCAGAAGGAATGGTGCCAGCTCCTCCTTGTACCTTTGGTAGAATTGGGCTGTGAATCCTTCTGGTCCTGGAATTCTTTTGGTTGGTAGGCTATTAATTATTGCCTCAATTTCAGAGCCTGTTATTGGTCTATTCAGGGATTCAACTTCTTCCTGGTTTTGTCTTGGGAGAGTATATGTGTCCAGTAATGTATCCATTTCTTCTAGATTTTCTAGTTTATTTGCGTAGAGGTATTTGTAGTATTCTCTGATGGTAGTTTGTATTTCTGTGGAATTGGTGGTGATATCCCCTTTATCATTTTTATTACTTCTGTTTGATTCTTCTCTCTTTTCTTCTTCATTAGTCTGTCTAGTGGTCTATCAATTTTGTTGATCTTTTCAAAAACCAACTTCTGGATTCACTGATTTTTTGAAGGGTTTTTTGTGTCTCTATCTCCTTCAGTTCTGCTCTGATCTCAGTTATTTCTTGCCTTCTGCTAGCTTTTGAATGTGTTTGCTCTTGCTTCTCTAGCTCTTTTAATTGTGATGTTAAGGTGTCAATTTTAGATCTTTCCTGCTTTCTCTTGTGGGCATTTAGTGCTATAAATATCCCTCTACACACTGCTTTAAATGTGTCCCAGAGATTCTGGTATGTTGTGTCTTTGTTCTCATTGGTTTCAAAGAACATCTTTATTTCTGCCTTCATTTCATTATGTACCCAGTAGTCATTCAGGAGGAGGTTGTTCAGTTTCCATGTAGTTGAGCAGTTTTGAGTGAGTTTCTTAATCCTGAGTTCTAGTTTGATTGCACTGTGGTCTGAGAGACGGTTTGTTATAATTTCTATTCTTTTACATTTACTGAGGAGTGCTTTACTTCCAAGTATGTGGTGAATTTTGGAATAAGTGCAATGTGGTGATGAGAAGAATGTATATTCTGTTGATTTTCGGTGGACAGTTCTGTAGATGTCTATTAGGTCCTCTTGGGGCAGAGCTGAGTTGAATTCCTGAATATCCTTGTAACTTTCTGTCTTATTGATCTGTCTAATGTTGATAGTGGGGTGTTAAAGTCTCCCATTATTATTGTGTGGGAGTCTAAGTCTCTTTGTGTGTTTCTAAAGACTTGCTTTATGAATCTGGGTGCTCCTGTATTGGGTACATATATATTTAAGATAGTTAGCTCTTCTTGTTGAATTGATCCCTTTACCATTATGTAATGGCCTTCTTTGTCTCTTTTGATTTTTATTGGTTTAAAGTCTGTTTTATCAGAGACTAGGATTGCAACCCCTCCTTTTTTCTTTTTTTGTTTTCCATTTGCTTGGTAGATCTTCCTCCATCCTTTTATTTTGTGCCTATGTGTGTGTCTGCACGTGAGATGTGTCTCCTGAATATAGCACACTGATGGATCTTGACCCTTTATCCGACTTGTCAGTCTGTGTCTTTTAATTGTAGCATTTAGCCCATTTACATTTAAAGTTAATATTGTTATGTGTGAATTTGATCTTGTCATTATCATGTTAGCTGGTTATTTTGCTTGTTAGTTGATGCAGTTTCTTCCTAGCATCGATGGTCTTTACAATTTGGCATGTTTTTGCAGTGGCTGGTACTGGTTGTTCTTTTCCATGTTTAGTGCTTCCTTCAGGAACTCTTGTAGGGCAGGCCTGGTGGTGACAAAATCTCTCAGCATTTGCTTATCTGTAAAGGATTTTATTTCTCCTTCAGTTGTGAAGCTTAGTTTGGCTGGATATGAAATTCTGGGTTAAATTCTTTTCTTTAAGAATGTTGAATATTGGCCCCCACTCTCTTCTGGCTTGTAGAGTTTCTGCTGAGAGATCCGCTGTTAGTCTGATGGGCTTCCCTTTGTGGGTAACCCAATCTTTCTCTCTGGCTGCCCTTAACATTTTTTCCTTCATTTGAACTTTGGTGAATCTGGCAATTATGTGTCTTGGAGTTGCTCTTCTGGAGGAGTATCTTTGTGGTGTTCTCTGTATTTCCTGAATTTGAATGTTGGCCTGCCTTGCTAGGTTGGGGAAGTTCTCCTGGATAATATCTTGCAGAGTGTTTTCCAACTTGCTTCCATTCTCCCCATCACTTTCAGGTACACCAATCAGACATAGAGTTGGTCTTTTCACATAGTCCCATATTTCTTGGAGGATTTGTTCATTTCTTTTTACTCTTTTTTTTTTTTTTTTTTGAGAAGGAGTCTCGCTCTTTCACCCAGGCTGAAGTGCAGTGGCGCGATCTCGGCTCACTGCAGGCTCCGCCCCCTGGGGTTCATGCCATTCTCCTGCCTCAGCCTCCTGCATAGCTGGGACTACAGGCTCCCACCACCTCGCCCGGCTGATTTTTTTTTTTTGTATTTTTATTAGAGAAGGGGTTTCACCATGTTAGCCAGGATGGTCTTGATCTCCTAACCTCGTGATCTGCCTGCCTTGGCCTCCCGAAGTGCTGGGATTACAGGCATGAGCCACCGCGCCCAGCCTCTTTTTTCTCTAAACTTCTCTTCTCACTTGGTTTCATTCATTTGATCTTCAATCACTGATACCCTTTCTTCCAGTTGATCGAATTGGCTACTGAAGCTTGTGCAATCATCATGTAGTCCTTGTGCCGTGGTGTTCAGCTCCATCAGGTCATTTAAGAACTTCTCTACACTGGTTATTCTAGTTAGCCATTCATCTAATCTTTTTTCAAGGTTTTTAGCTTCTTTGCAATGGGTTCGAACTTCCTCCTTTAGCTTGGAGAAGTTTGATCGTCTGAAGCCTTGTTCTCTTAACTCGTCAAAGTCATTCTCCGTCCAGCTTTGTTCCATTGCTGGCAAGGAGCTGCGTTCCTTTGGAGAGTGAGAGGCGCTCTGATTTTTAGAATTTTCAGCTTTTCTGCTCTGTTTTTTCCCCATCTTTGTGGTTTTATCTACCTTTGGTCTTTGATGATGGTGACATACAGATGGGGTTTTGGTGTGGATGTTCTTTCTGTTTGTTAGTTTTCCTTCTAACAGTCAGGACCCTCAGCTGCAGGTCTTTTGGAGTTCACTGAGGTCCGCTCCAGATGCTGTTTGCCTGGGTTTCAGCAGCAGGGGCTGCAAAACAGCGAATATTGCTGAACAGCAAATTTTGCTGCCTGATTGTTCCTCTGGAAGCTTCATCTCAGGGGTACCCATCCATGTGAGGTGTCAGTCTGCCCCTACTGGAGGGTGCCTCCCAGATAGGCTACTCAGGGGTCAGGGACCCCCTTGAGGAGGCAGTCTGTCCTTAGATCTCAAACTTCATGCTGGGAGTACCACTACTCTCTTCAAAGCTGTCAGACAGGGATATTTAAGTCTTCAGAGGTTTCTGCTGTCTTTTTTTCAGCTATGCCCTGCCCCCAGAGGTAGAGTCTACAGAGGCAGGCAGGCCCCCTTGAGCTGTGGTGTGCTCCACCCAGTTCAAGCTTCCAGGTCACTTTGTTTACCTACTCAAGCCTCAGCAATGGTGGGCGCCCCTTCCCCAGCCTCGCTGCCACCTTACAGTTTGATCAGACTGCTGTGCTAGCAATGAGTGAGGCTGCGTGGGTATGAGACCGTCTGAGCCAGGTGTAGGATATAATCTCCTGGTGTGCCGTTTGCTAAGACCATTGGAAAAGCGTAGTAATAGAGTGAGAGTGACCTCATTTTCCAGGTGGCGTCCACCACTGCTTCCTTTGGCCAGCAAAGGAAATTCCCTGACCCTTGCGCTTCCCGGGTGAGGCAATGCCTTGCCCTGCTTTAGCTCTCCCTCGGTGGGCTGCATCCACTGTCCTGCCCCCACTGTCCGACAATCCCCAATGAGATGAACCTGGTACCTCAGTTGGAAATGCAGAAATCACCCGTCTTCTGCATTGCTTACGCTGGGAGCTGTAGACTGGAGGTGTTCCTATTCGGCCATCTTGGAACCCATGCTGGTGATTTGTTTTTATCTGCCCATCTCAGGAGATGAATTAATATCATCCAGAGCCTCTACAATATTTCATATGCCATGTGAAGTATTCAACAAAAGTTTATCAGACATGCTAGGAAATAGGTCCAAACGATTGGAAACTTAGAAAACAAATGCTAGAAGTAGAATTGCAGATGACTCAGAAGTTGAAATAAGACATGGACTTAAGATAACTGTGACTTGTGCTGAAGAATAAACAGAACTGGAATTTATAAAAATGAAAGAAAAGGAAATCCTAGAACTGAAAAGAATAACACCAAACTCAGGAATTGGATGGATGAATTTAACAGCATATTAGATATAGCGGAAGAGAGGATTGCTGAACTGAAAAATAGGTCAGTAAAACATACCCAGATTGAAGGGAAAAGAGGTAAAAAAAAAAAAAAAAAGATACAAAATACAGAAAAGAGACATATTAGGCAAAATGAAGATGTCTAGCATATAAGTAATTGAACTACTGGAAGAAGAAGAAAAAAAGGGACAGAAGTAATATTCAAAGATAAAGGCTAATAAATAATTTTTGAAAACTTGTAAAAGATATTCGCATAAATTTTAGATACTCTGTGCATCAAGTGGGAGAAATACAAAGTAAACCATGCCTAGGTACATCATAGTAAAAATGCTGAAAACTATATTATAAAAGAAAATCCTAAAATCAGCTAGAGAAAAACACAAATATGCTTTCAAAGAAGGAACCATAATCCTTTTCAACAGAAACAATGACAGCTATAAGACAAATTGATTTTTTTTAACTGTAAGAAAGCAATTGCCAATCTATGTTTCTAGATGCAGTAGAGATGCCATTCCAAATTGAAGGTGAAAAAAATTTCAGACAAAAAATGAACAAATTTATCACCAGCAGTTTTCATTAAAGGGACTGCTAAAGAGAATTATCCAGACAAAAGAACAATAGATGGAAGTACAAAAATTTAAGGAGAAAGAAAGATCATGGTAAAAGGTAAATATGTGGGTAAAAATAAATAATATAAGCAAAAGTGATAGTGTAAAGGAATGTCAAAAATATTTGTAGAATTAAAATTGATGTCAAGAATAGAGGAAAGGTAAAGTGTGAACAATTCTCAAACCATATGAAAAATGGTAAAAAAAAAAAAAAATGTAGATATAAATCAAGAAGAAACATGTAAATTTTTAGCCATGCCTATGTCCTGAATGGCCTAGGTTGTCTTCTAGGGTTTATATAGTTTTGGGTTTTACATTTAAGTCTTTAATTCATCTTGAATGAATTTTTGAATATTGTGAAAGAAAGAATTCCAGTTTTAATCTTCTGTGTGTAGAAGACAGTGTGGCCTGGAAATACCTCAAAGACCTGGAAATACCATTCCACCCAGTGATCTCATTACTGGATATATATCCAAAGGGATATAAATCAGTCTACTATAAAGACACATGCATGCATATGTTCATTGCAGCATTATTCACAATAGCAAAGACATGGAATCAACCTAAATGCCCGTGAATGATAGACTGGATAGAGAAAATGTGGTACTTATACACTGTGGTATACTAAGCAGCCATAAAAAGAATGAGGTCATATCTTTTGCAGGGACATGGATGGAGCTGCAGGCCCTTATCCTTAACAAACTAACATGGGAAGAGAAAATCAGATATTACATGTTCTCACTTATAAGTGGGAGCTAAATGATGAGAACACATGGACACATAGAGGGGAACAATACACACTGGTGCCTTTCAGAGGGTAAAGGGCGGTAGGAGGGAGGGGCCCCTCCTCTGTATAACTAATGGGTTCTAGACTCAGTATCTGGGCAATAAAATAATTTGTACAACGAACCCTGGTGATACAAGTTTACCCCAATGATACATACCTACGCTTGTAACCCTAATCTTAAAAGTTAAAAAGTAAGATGTGTAAATCACTAGGGGAAACAATACAAAAAATAATATATTTGTACAAAAAAATGGGTCAAATGGAAGATAAAAATAGTTGGTTAGTCTGAATTTCCATGAAAATAGATTATAGGAAAAGAAAAACATAGAGACAAATAGAAAAAAAATAGGAAAATAGTCTATTTAAACCCAAATATCCTAGTAATTCTATTAAATGTAAGTAAATTTAATATTTCAATAGACATAATAAAACCCAACTGTAAGATGCTTTAATGTCTTAAATATAAAGATGAGAAAAGTTGAAAAGAATGCCACATGGAAAAATAAAGTAGGTATAACTATACTAACATAAAAAACTTGATAGCTGCACTAGTTATTCAACCAGGAAGGTATAATGATTATAATGTGTATACAGTTAATAATGTAGTGTCAAACCATATGAAGCAAAAAAAGTGACAAAGCTGAAAGGAACAGACAAAAACCCAGTTTTACACAAATGTTTAACTTGTCAGTGACTGACAGTACAAGGAAACAAATAGCAGAGATGCAGAAGATTTGAATAACACACTTGACCTAATTAACATATGGAAGACATGCATACAACATTGACAAAATACACATTCTTTCCAAGAACACATGAAACATTTAACAAACTATATACCGTTTCACAAAAGAAGTCTTAATAAGTTTCAAAGGATTGAAATTCTAAAAAGTATTTTCTCTTACCCAAAAATTTAAGCTAGAAATAAAAGTTTACCTAAAAGATCTAGGATGTTTTTGAATTAATACTCATTTTAAATAGGCAAGAAATGTAGAAAAATCAAGGCAGAAATTAGAAAATACTCTGGACCTGACAGTAATTAGAAAAAACTATATATCAAAAATTGAGAAATAGAAACTTAGAGAAAATTATAGATTTAAATGCAAATATTAGAAGTGAAAAACACTGAAAATCAATTATGTAAGCCTATATCTCAATAAAAGATAAGCAAATTATAGACAAAGAATAGAAGGGAGAAAATAAGGATGAAGTCAGAAATTCATTAAATAGATAACCGAGATAGTATGAGCTCTATGTCATTAGGCAGTTCATGTCCACATCTGCTTGTGTCTTCCCAGACCAGGGACCAGACAAATGAGTGAAGAAGCCTTTGAGGAGATGAACACTACCCCTGCCACCATCTGACTGGTACAACATGAAAAACTGAGCCCAAATGAGCTCGGACAATTCCCAGATTCATCAGGAAAGGAAATGATTATTATTATTGGTTTAAGTCACCATTTGGGGATGGTTTGTATACACCAATACATAACCAGAGATGATTGGAAGAGTTAATGCAGTGTAGATATAAATTTTTCTCATAATTGATCTATAGATTTAATACAATCCCAACAAAATCCCATTAAGGTATTTTCAGAGAAATTGATAAAGTGATACTAAAACTTCTGTGGAAATGGGAAGCATCAAGTCTGTCAAGCCAGAATAATCTTGAAAATCAACAAAAGTTGACAATTTGAATTATTAGATACTAAGATTTATTTTAAATCTTATGGTAATTAAGACAATATGGCATTGGAACAATGATAAATATATAGAGCAATAAACCAGATTATAGAAACAGACCCATATATACACTAGAGTTACATCAAAAGTGCTATAGCAATGCGAACCTGATCACATGGCTCACAGCATATATTAATATATGAATGGTAAAATGATAGAGATGCCAACAGCTAATACAGAAAAAAATCATCATGACTTTAGTGGGTAGGCAAGGACTTCTAAATCACATATAAAATAGTAAAAGAAACATAAAACAGTGAAGAAAAATGATACATTGCATTTCATCAAAATTATCAACTTTTGTTCGTCAAAAGATACTTCTAAGGATATAAAAAATGAGTTATAGAGTTGAGAAGATATATGCACATATCTGACAAAAAACTTATTTCTTTTATGTATATAAATTCTACAAATCAGTAAAAAAGACAAGTTAATTTTAAAATGGGCATAAAATCTGAATAAATACCTCATAAAAATCATATAGAAAATATATATGCAAAAGGTGCTTAGCATCATTACTCACCAAGAAAATGCAAATCAAAAATATTGGGAGATGCTATTGTAAGCCCACCAGAATGTTGAGGGAAATATATTCTCAGGTTAGCAATCAGGTGAAGTATTTGGAAATTTCACAGATGGCTTTAAGCACTTGTGAAGATATTTCTGGCAGCATCTGTTAAATCTAAACTTATGTGTACTCTATGACCTGACAATTTTACTCCTAAAGGCATCAGTGGAAATGAATACATATTTTCACCAACATTCAAGAACACACATGTCAGCATAACTCAAAATGGCCCAATGCTAGAAATGATTCAACTGTCCATCAAAATTCAAATTGATAAACATGGTTCAATTCGTACATGGGATACAAGATCATGTTGAAAAATAATGAATTTCTGGATATGTAACAGCAAAGATAAATATTGCCAATAATTTTTGACAATAAAATGCAGGCAAAATTTCTTATCTGAGTTGTAGGCACTGGTAATGACCGGAGGGATGAGGTTCTGGTAATATTATTTACAGCTGACCCTTGAACAACATGGGAATTAAGTGTGTCAACCTCTGCACAGTCGAAAATCTGAGTGTACCTTTTCACTTCCCTCAAACTTACCTACAAATAACTTGCTGTCAACCAGAAGCCTTATCCATAACATAAACAGCCTATTGACACATATTTTATATGTTGTGTGTATTATATACTGTATTCTTAGAATAAAGTAAGCTAGAGAAAAGATGTTATTGAGAATATCATAAGCAAGAGAGAATGTATTTATTAAGTGGAAGTGGATCATCACAAAGATCTTCATCCTTATTGTCGTCACTTTGAATAGGCTGAGGGGGAGGAGGAAGACAAAGGGTTGGTCTTGCTGTCTCAGGGGTGGCAGAAGCAGAAGAAAATCTACATATAAGTGGACCCATGCAGTTTAAACCTGTGTTGTTCAAGGGTCAACTGTATGTTGACCTGGGTGTGTTTACATAGGCGTGATTGCTTTGCAAAAATTTGTTCAGCTGTACATTTTAAGATTTGTGCACTGTAGGGTATATATGTTATGCTTCAAAAAAAAGTAAAACCTGGATAATACAGTTCTGAGACTTGCCAAAGAAGTAATTTTGAAAATAAATTTCACATTTTTAAAGCAGAATAGGGAAAAAAATTCCATATCTTGTTCTTACAGAGAAAGATCTTTTTGTATACTTTGTTTTTGCTACTGAAAAGACAATTTAGGGAAATCAAAGTGATTTATAATTTAGTAAATCATTAATCATGTAAATAAGTCTATTTTAGTTTCATAGTGGCAAAATAAATCAAATCCTGTATTCGAGAAAGTCTGAGACATCTCAAGGGGAGCAATAACTCCTATATGATGTCTTCACTAATTAATGGATTTCCCAAGATAACTTACTTATATCCAAGGGAAAAATGATTCACCCTGGGTTATTTTTAAGTCCCACTAGTATAATAGAATTATAATTAAAGGCTCATTTTTTTCAATCCTTCTTAAAATATTTTGTAAGTATAAATCTGTATAAAACAGTAGCCAAGCATCATTAGTATTATGATTGTAATTTTTTTTTTTATAATTTTTTGTTTTTGAGACGGAGTCTCGCTCTGTCGCCCAGGCTGGAGTGCAGTGGCGCGATATCGGCTCACTGCAAGCTCCGCCTCCCAGGTTCACGCCATTCTTCTGCCTCAGCCTCCGGAGTAGCTGGGACTACAGGCGCCCGCCACTGTGCCTGGCTAATTTTTTGTATTTTTAGTAGAGACGGGGTTTCACCGTGGTCTCGATCTCCTGACCTCGTGATCCACTTGCCTCAGCCTCCCAAAGTGCTGGGATTACAGGCATGAGCCACCGCGCCCGGCCTGTAATTATTTTTAAATGTTAAGGAATTCTACCCAGAAAGAATTTACGAAGATTTCTTAAATTTAAATTACAAAAAGAGAAATTAATTTCCTAAAGTCAGAATCCAATAGAAAATTATGAACTGTTAATTAACAACAAAAAATCTTTCTGGTTCCTCATTCTATATAGCTATCTCAGAGTTCTAACTGTGAAATGCTGCCTTAAAAGAACTGTATTTTCCAAATTAGAATAATTTTTGATGTTTGTTTTAACAGAAGCTTCTACTTACCCAGAGAAATGTTCAAAATCAAATTTCCTTTGAAAAGCAATGACTTAAAATAGAAAAGTAAAAAGCCAATCTGAAAAGGTTGCATACTGTATGATTCCAATCATATGATATTCTGAAAAAGGCAAAGCTTTGAAGACAGTGAAAAGAATAGTGGTTGCTAGAGGTTGGGGGAGGGTGAGATGAAGAGGCACAGCATGGAGGATTTTTAGGGCAGTGAAAGAAAATGCTCTGTATTTACTATAATGGTGAATACATCTCATTATACATTTGTCTAAACCCATAGCATGTTCAACACCAAGAATGAACCCTAATGTAAACTATGGACTGTAGGTGATAATGATGTGTCAACGTAGATTCATCCATTGTAACATATGTATCACTCTGGTGTGGGATGTTGATAATGGGGGAGGCTGTGCATGTGTGGGGCCAAGGAATATAAAGGAAATCTCTGTATTCAGCTCTTTTTTCCTGTGAATCTATAGCTGCTCCAAGAAGATAAATAAGTCTTTAAAAAATAGAAAGAAAATTTTCATTGCTCTCAAAATTGGGGGAAAATGCTGCTAGAGGTTTTATGAAGCAAATGCCACAAATTTTATTCTTGATCAAAATAACAATTACAACCTATTGTAATCAGAGTAAATTTGAGTTATTTAATTTAGAAGTAAATCATTTTCTTATTGGAGTTCTCACAATTTTAAGTAATGATAATATCTGAAGAAGTAGCTTGAAATATGCTGGCTTTAGTGGGGGAATACTTTCCTATTAGTTCTTAATTTAGAATGAGATCCTGATTAAATTCATTCAGCTTCTAAATCAAAAGTTTTCTATGTTATCTCCTAAGGATTGCTTCAATGCCACATTTTTTCAGTCATCTTTAATCTGGTAATGAAGAAAAAATATAATTATGAAATTATAAGTGAAAGCAGTAGTCAGAAAATGATCCTTTAGCTTAATATAGTGTTTATGGGTGGTAAACAGGCAGACATAACTCTCACTGATAAGCTAGTTAATTGGTGGAAATTATAAAATCCACTGAAGTTAACGAAAAAATACTATAATTACTGTATGGAAATTCTCTGTGATAGAACGTGAATGTTCAAAATGTGATAATTTAAAATGATGATGTTCATGGAATACTATACAGCCACAAAAAAGAATGAGATCATGTTCTTTGCAGCAACATGGATGGAGCCGAAGGCCATTATTGTCAGAGAACTAATGCAGAAACAGAAAACCAAATATCACACATTCTCACTTATAAGTGGGAGCTAAGTGTCAATTACACATGAACACAAAGAAGAGAAAAACAGACACCAGGGCTACCTCAGGATGGAGGAGGGAGAGGATTGAAAAACTACCTATCAGGTATTATGCTTATTACCTGAGTGAGGAGATATTCTGTGCACCAAACCCCCATGATATAAAATTTACCTATCTAACCTGCACATTGAACCCTCAACCTAAAATAAACTAATTAAAAAAAATGCTGGTGTTATAATCTGATTATTTTATCTTGGTTGCTAATTTTAGAAATAAGTTATATGAAAATGTGCTTTTAATATGTACATCCTTGATTTCCAAAAATAAAGGAAGAAAATTATTCCACAGTAAACATGTAAATGACTTTTTTCTTTCTTTTCTTCCCTCCCTTCCCCCTCTACTCCCCTCCTTCTCTTCCTCCCTTCCCCCTCCACTTCCCTCCCTTCCCCCTCCACTCCCCTCGCCTCGCCTCGCCTCCCCTCCCCTCCCCTCGCCTCCCCTCGCCTCCCCTCGCCTCCCCTCGCCTCCCCTCCCCTCGCCTCCCCTCCCCCCCCTCCCCTCGCCTCCCCTCCCCTTCCCTTTCCTTCCTTTCTTCTCTTTCTTCCCTTTCTTCCCTTCCTTCCTTCTTTCCTTCCTTCCTTTCTTTCTTTTTGAGGTGGGGTCTGGCTTTGTCATCCAGGCTGGAGTGCAGTGGCATGATCACAGCTAACTGCAGCCTTGACCTCTGACTCAAGCAATCCTCCCACCTCAGCCTCCTGAGGAACTGGGACTACAGACAAGCACCACCGTGTCCAATTAAGTTTTAAATTTTTTCATAGAGACAGGGTCTCCCTGTGTTGGTCAGGCTGGTCTTGAACTTCTGGGCTCAAGTGATCCTCCTGCCTCCTCCTCTCAAAGTGTTGGGATCACAGGCATGAGCCACCGCGCCCAGCCTGTAAATGTGCTTTCTATAGTAATGTAAGTGTTGCAGTATGTGTATGTATGGGTAGATGTACACAGGGGAGGGGACTGGAGGTAAGAAGTAAGTGGATCCTTATTCTAAAACTGCTTTTTCTCCAATTTGGAAAAACTCTTCACTAAACTGAAGCTTAGTGCTGCAATTTATTCTGCCTGTGTGTGTGGTCTAGTTTTTCTGCTACTTTTTTGTTTTGTTTCTTTTTTTTTTTTTTTTTTTTAAGAATACTCTTTTGTTGCTTAAATCCAATTAATGTCAATTATGTAACAGTGAGGATATTTGACCAATTTTCATAGATGTGTGTCAGTTTGCTGTTAAAGATCTTCAAAGGTATCTGACATTCAATACAAAATTTCTCCAAATTGACAATAGCAATTTTTCTATTTATTTTAAATAACATGTCATCTATTTGTTTTAAATTATTATTTACTTGTCTTATTTTCTCTCATATATGAGAAATTCTTAGAAGGCAGAATCTTAACTGAAAATGATCTTAAAAACTCCTAGAAGGCAGTATTTCTGTTTAATTCATGTTCATACCTGCCATAGGTGTTCTCAATCACAGGAGATGGTGTTTCATATTCTCAATACAAGAGGAAGTGGTGTTTCAGAGATTCATTTGTAAGTTGGTTTTTAAAAATCTGATTATTAGATTTCCAGTTTGGCCTGTAAAAGTCTGCTTTACTCATTGTCTGAAATACTTCTGATTACAAAGAAAGTAAAAACAATACAACTGCAAAACAATGATAAAAGCCTGGAAAAATGAAATTGAACAGGAAACTGTATTTAATTTTAGGTGGTTGTACTTGAGAAATTTTGTTTAATTTATAAAAAATGTAAAGCAAAGAAGACTTATTGTCAGCATTATGTTTTTAGAGGTTAATGGAAGTGGCCCTTTATTGTTTCTAATTTGATTTCAATTTTCAGTGTTTTTGGGTTTTTCTTTGTTTGGTGTAGTGAATTCGTACTGTTCTGATCTGCTCCGACAATTCTTAGCTATGTGACTTTAGACAAGTTACTTAATCTCTGTGCCTTAGTGTGCATATTAAAAAATACAGAGGTAATAGTAACTATCTCAGTGGGTTATTGTGAGGATTAAATGAGGTAATAAACATAAAGCACTGAGAATAGCATTTGACATTTATTAATTATCTCTTAAATGCTGGACAATCTCATTGTTACTCATTTTCTCTTTCTGGATGCTCCTATGCTAGATATCTCTTTAAATTATCACATTCCATCTTATTTTCTGGTAACTTATATACTATCCCATTTACCTTAGGAGATTTTAATCTCCCTGCAGGTAGAGAATAATTTATATTTCACAAACTGTAAGGCATTATATTGCATCTTCACTCAATAAATATTTATTTCAATAACTTTTTTTTTTGGTTGTCATTTCAAAGTGAAACGAAAAATAGAGCAGGAAGGGCAAATGTCATTTTCTTTGGTGATTAGGCCAAATTATGTAAGGGGAGAGGACTAAAGGGAATTATGGATGTGTGGGTACCCCTAAGAAAAGGTCAGCATGTGGAAGAATTTTCTGAGCTGTGAAAAATAAGGGTCAATATCACAGATTGGCTAATGTTTAACTGTAGTCATTGATAGAGAAGGTGCAGTCATTGATAGAGAAGGTGTTTTCTGGAAGAAAGAGGTAGTATGCATCTGATAGGTATTTAAGCACTTGTGCATACATGGATGCAGCTTTCTAGGTTTAGAGCTGTTTGTAAATATAATTTGAAAGCCCCACCTTTGAGTATAAATGAGGCCACTTTAGTTTTAATGGATGCATTTCCTCTATTTTAATGCCAGCTTTGCGCCTGTAGGAATGTAGGCCCTTTCTAAACCTCCCCTAGGTATATAGGGAGATTCCTCCAGTTTCAGGGTCCTCATTAAGACTCAGTGTCATCCTTGTCCCTGCTATATTTGCCTATTCCATGTGAAGTCTTTCCCCACAGCCAGGCTCTGTTGGTGGCACCTGAGCATGGTCATCTATAGTATTAAAGGCTCTGGGAGGTGGACACTGGCGTTTCCCTAAGTCCGTTATGTCAGGCCTCTGAGCCCAAGCCTGCTCCTATATATCCAGATGGCCTGAAGCAACTGAAGAATCATAAAAGAAGTGAAAATGGCCGGTTCCTGACTTAACTGATGGCATTACCTTGTGAAATTCCTTCTCCTGGACAATGAGTCTCAGAAGCTGCCCCACTGAGCACCTTGTGACCCCTGCCCACCAGAGAACAACCCCCTTTGACTGTAATTTTCCACTACTCACCCAAATCCTATAAAACTGTCCCACCCGTATCTCCCTTCTCTGACTCCTTTTTTGTACTCAGCCCACCTGCACCCAGGTGAAATAAACAACCTTGTTGCTCACACAAAGCCTGTTTGGTGGTCTCTCTACGTGGACACAGATGACACGTTACATATATTTGGTGGACCCTCAGACTCTATTGCATCCTCTCAGGGTTTCACTGTTGATTTATACAATTTCTTCAGCTTTTTGTTTTGAAACTCTTAAAAAGGCTGAAAAACCTGCCTCTCAGGCTGGTTGGGAGGTAGTAATAAAAGCCAGCCTTCCCTCCCATTGTCCTCATTTCCTGTCTCCTTTAGAGTCACTGCCTCAAAATGATTCTCTGTCTTCTTCCAGGTGAAACTGAAAACCTTATGGGTTTCAGCAGAGCTGAATATACTTGGCACAGAGGCAGTGCTTATTTCCTTCTGCCCAAAGTACCCAGGCCACAGATCATGCTCATAAGCCAATGCGTTCTGTTGCAAATATTATACTGTAATTTGAATAGCACAACAATAAAACTGGTTTTTAAAACAAGTGTAAAGTATTTTTCCCACACAAAATATTCTTTAGTTATTGCTTCCATTCCTCCTAGGTCTCTTGTGATCTTAAAATGCCACATGCAAAATAGTAATGGTTTCATATACTTAGCATATTTACTCTGGACACATACATGGATTAGATAAAAAGTGATTGACTATTAATCAAATGGAATGCCTATTTGCTCATTTTGGAGTATGATACAGAAAATACTCTGAATTTAGCAAGAGGAATGTTCCTATGAATCCATAGCTTGTGTATTCTTTAAAAAAAAAAACACCGAAATAAGCATTCACCCATAGACTTGTGTTTGAAATGTTCACTGATGCACTAGGTGTTAGAGACTTAAGGTAGTGATATGGTGTGACTGTGTCTCTACCCAAATTTCATCTTGAATTCCCACATGTTGTGGGAGGGACCCCATGGGACATAATTAAATCATGGGGGCAGATCTTCCCATTGCTGTTCTCATGATAGTGAATATGTCTTTATAAGGTGGAGTTTCCCTGCACAAGCTCTCTCTCTTTGCCTGCTGCCATCCATGTAAAATGTGACTTATTCCTCCTTGCCTTCTGCCATAATTGTGAGGCTGTCCCACCCATGTGGAACTGTAAGTCCCAGTAAGCCTCTTTCTTTTGTAAATCGCCCAGTCTTGGGTATGTCTTTATCAGCAGCATAAAAATGGATGAATACAAGTACTTTGTGACAAAAATCAGGGGAAACTCCCACCTCCCACCCAGCTCTGTATTAAGAAATAGTTACAATAAAATTATGTTTTGTTAGAGACAAATATGTCAGAAATGAATTTCAATAAATTTCATTATCCACTTAAGATAACTTTAAGTAATAATAATATATTATCCACACATTTTTCTGACCCTTTCTGGGTGAGGGTGTCTTCCTTCCTTGAACTATTTCAAAGATTCTACTATAACTGGAGGCCACCTTCAATACTATCCTATCTTGGGTAGGATAGAAACCAAACAAAACAGGTGGTTTGTCTATTGTTAAGCTCTGTGAATTGGACCTGACTACTCTTCCATCAATTGTGAGATAGGATTTTCAAGACTCAATACTTGAGAATAATGATACAAATTAAAACTCTTTTTCTCATTTGAAGAAGTGAGAGATGAGTTTTCTTTGGCATATCTTTGGAGTTGATATAAAAGAAAGGAATTATTTATATAAGTAGTATTTTAAGGCGGGCATAACATATTGGCACTTGGTTTGTCTATTGGACTCCAAAATTTTTATAAACATCCATTTCAGGTGACAAGGAAATCCAATAAAAGTAATGGCAATGGCTTTACTTTAAATGCAAAATGGAAGCTAACTGTTACCTCTAAGATGATTAATACACTTAAGTAATTTTTATAAAAACATTTTGGAATTATGATTCTGAAATTATACTGTAAAGTAAATCAGATTTATTGTTTCATGAGAAGCAATATGTAATTGAGGTTCTCAAAAGGTGACACATTATAAATAACTCCAAATTTAGGGATGCTTTAGAACTGCCTTAATGCCTGGAGCCATGTCTTGCCAGGTTTAGGGTACTTTGTGTCAAAAATCAGGGGAAACTCCCCTCTCCTAGCCAGCTCCCTATTAAGAAATAGTTACACTAAAATTGTTTTATTAAAGACAAATATGGCAGAAACGATTTTCAATAAAGTTTTTATATTATCCACTTAAGATAATGGTAAGCCATAGTTAACTGCCTGTCAGAACAAAGCTGAACACTCTTTAAAGGTAGACATCATGATCCAGTTTCACTACAATGTAACATTGCAATGCCCAGCAGTCAACCTGAATCCCCAACATTATAAATAATACATTATGGAGATTGAAGATGCTGCTTTGATCTTCAAAGAGTATTGATTTCTTTTCGTTTAGCAGAAAGTTAGCATGGCTGGACTCAAACTCCAAATTTAGGCTCCCCTGCAACGGACAGCAGCTGAAATCGCTGTTTTTGAAGTTGGTCTGTTTGAAGCCTGTCTGTGCAGGAAATTGGAGTAGAATTGATACAGAGAATTTGAGGCTCCCACTTTCTGTTCTCTCCTTTCTAGATTAACCTTCTTCATTTTCTAACTGCGTTGATTTCCTGAGTTCTGTCTTCTGATTCTTTGTGCAAACAAGAATCTGGGTTTTTGCTCAAATTTTAGCTACCTCATGTGGTCCTGACTGCAGCACTCAGGCTAAAAGCTAATTAATGAAAGTAGCAACTAATGGGACACAAGGCCAATACATGTGAATGAATTATATTTGTGTTGACCAGTAATGAACAACTAGAAAATTAAATTTTTAAATGTTATTTGCAAAGGCATCTTAAAAATACAATGGGAATATACTTTTTAAAAATATGCAGAAGACTTCTACAATTGAAACTCTAAAACATTTGTTGAGAGCAATGAAATATTATCTAAAAAACAGAAATATATACCACGTTAATTTGTTGTTATATTAATTTTACCCAAATCTATAGATTTATTCTAACCATAAAAAAATCCAAACTAGATATTTTTGTATAAAAATAGATAAACTGATTCTAAAATTTATATGTAAATACAACAAACAGAGAATGCCCAAACCAATCTTGAAAAAGATCAAATTGGAGGACTGGCATTGTCTTATTTTAAGACTTAATGCTACATTAGTCAAGGTATTAATGCAAAGGCAAATGGGGTAATGGAAAAGAATAGAGTTCAGGAAGAGCTCACAAACATATGATTGTTTTTTATTTAAGGTAGTAAAGAAGTTCAACTGGGAAAGGACAGTGCTTTTGTTGCTGGAACACCTGGATCTTCATCTAGGGAGGAAAGATCAATATTGACAATTATTTAACAACACACACAAAAATTAATTTGTGATGAATCATAGACCCACATATAAAAGCTAAAAGCATAAAGTTTCTAGTATAAAATAGAAAAATATATTTGCAATTTTGGGGTAAAGATTTCTTAAAACATGAAGAAAATGATTGATTAAATTTCATTAACATTAATGCTTCTGCTCATCAAAATATGCCCTTAAAAAATTAATTTACAAGTTACAGACTAGTAGAAAATATTTAAAATACGTATGTCTGAAAAATATTTGTAACCAGTATAAAAAATTTATATCATTTATTTATAACAAAGACAAATCAGTTAAAAAGTAGGCAGATGGAAATATACATAACAAAGTGAGGATGATGAAAATATACTCAATCTAATTATTCATTGGGGAAATAAACATGAAAACCATAAGGAGATACCTCTTTACAACCACAGAATGCTAAAATTAAAAATATATATCATGCATACAAAATTTTGGCAAGGAAAAGAGCAAGAGCAAGTGGTACTCTCCTACATTGCCGATGAAACTAAAGTGATAACAACTACTTTGACAGTTGCTTACAATTTAAATGTATTCAGCAATTCCTGTAATCCAGCAATTCCACTCTCAGGTGTTTCTCTCTCAGGAGTTTCTCTCTCAGGAATCCACTCTCCACTCTTACCCAGGAGAAATAAAATATTTATCTACAAATGATAGCTTTATCCTAATATCCCAAATCTGGAAACATTAAAAAAATTATCAATAGAAAACAAATTAATGGAGAGTAGAACATTTGTATAATTGAATACTACAGAGCAAATCAGTGAACAAAAATGAATAGACAATGTAAATCTCAAAAATGTTATGCTAAGTTAAAGGAATTCGGGCACAAGAGAGTACACATATATTTATGTGAAGCTTAAAAATAGGAACAATGAAAAACTACAATGCTAGAAATCTGAACAGTGATCACCCCTGGGAATGACTATTGAGGAGTGGTTGAAAGGATATTCTTTCCTTGGGTTAACTGGCAGATAGAACTCTAACTGCTGCCAGTGTTTATCTAGAACTAATAATTTCTTTTCTTTTGGTAAGGAAAACACTACATCCACTTATGTGGCTAGTTATTCTTTTTTTTTTTTTTTTTCTTTTCTAGTTTAAATGTCACTTGATTAGAAATACATTCCACTAGTCTCCAGGCTAGCTTATATGTTATCACATTGATGATTGTATTGTTGAGATTATTTGATGAACGTCTGCCTCCAACCTCCTGTCCCCCAACTCTAAGTTCCCAGCACAGTGCTTAGTTTGATCACTTCAATTGTATTCTCAGTACCCAGCCCATAACCTAACTGTTTCTAGGTACTTAACAAGTATCTATTGAGTGAATGAATCAATGAATGAAAAATATACTATTTAATGGAATGCAATTCAAAAAATGTTTATCTATTACCCACTGCATGGTTGGCACTGAGCTGAGCTCCAGGAAATCTAATAAATGACCAATCTTGTGCGGGTGTTGCCCGAGGCATTAACCTCAGTCCCCTTCTCAGATCCTCCCTCTCTCTGGGCAAGCATTCTTCACAGTGGCTTTAATCACCACCTTTGTATGTAAGGATCACAAAAATCTGATCTCTGATCACAAAGACACTTCTCCCTAGATTATAGCCACTTTACTAATCCAGAATCAGACTAATAGGGAAAGTCACAATTTGGGAAACTTAAAATCTGAAAGTAATTTGATGCACTCCAGCTATGTCTTGGGATCCTTTGCCTTGGCAATTTTAAGACCCAGGGTTTAGGGGAAACCTCCCTACTCTTGCCAGGGGACTAGTTTATGAGGAATCCCAAAGCCCAGACAAATGCATATGTTAGCTGTTAGCTGAGAACACTGGCTATCCATATGCAGAAGAATGAAACTAGACCCCTCTCTCTTGCCATGTATAAGAATCAAATCAAAATGGACTAAAGACTTAGATCTGACACCTGGAACTGTGAAACCACTAAAAGAAAACACTGGAGAAAGTCTCTAGGACTTCGGTCCGGACAATGATTTCTCAAGTGATACCTCAAAAGCACAGGCGACCAAAGCAAAAATGGACTAATAGGATCACATCAAGTTAAAAAGCTTCTGCACAGCAAAGAAAACAACCAACAAAGTAAAGAACAGGAAAAAATATTTGCAACCCACTCATCTGACAAGAGATTAATAATCAGAACATATAAGAAGCTCAAAGAACTCAATGGGAACAAATGTAATATCCAATTAAAATAGGGAAAATTCATCCCTGACAGGTCAGAGAAGAAAAATGGGCAAAAGATCTGATCAGATGTTTCTCAAAAGAAGACACGCAAATGGCCAACAGATATATGAAAAAATGCTCAACATCAATCAGAGAAATGCAAATCAAAACCGCAATGAGACAGCATCTCACTGCAGTTAAAATGGCTCATAACCAAAAGACAGGCAACAACAAATGCTGGCAAGGACACGGAGAAGGGTGAACTTTTGTATGTTGTTGGTAGAAATGTAAATCAGCACAGCCACCATGAAGAACAGTATGGAGGTTCCTCAAAAAACCAAAACTAGAGCTGCCTTATGATCCAGCAATCACACAGCTGGGTACACACCCAAAAGGAAGGAAATCAGTATATCAAAGAGATATCTGTACCCCCATGTTTATTGCACACTATTCACAGCAACCAAGACTTGGAGTCAGTCCAAGTGTCCATCAATGAATGAATGGATAAAATAAATACAGTACATACGCACAATGTAATACCATTCATCCCTAAAATAGAATGAAATCCTGCTATTTGCAACAACATGGATGCAGCTGGAGAACGTTGTTAAGTGAAATAATCCAGGCACAGAAATATTCTCACTCATATGTGGGAGTCAAAATTTAAAACAATTGAACTCATGGAGACAGTGAGGAGAATGATGATTACCAGAGGCTGGGAAGAGGTAGGGGGAGTGGAAATGGTTAATGGGTGCAAAAATATAGTTAGAATGAATAAGATCTAGTATTTGATAGTACTACAAGGTGACTAAAGTCAACGATAATTTACTGTATATTTTTAAGTAACTAAAATAGTGGAATTGGAATGTTCCTCATACAAAGAAATGATAAATACTTGAGGTATGGATGACCTCTCCCCACTCAATGAGTATGTTAATAACAATACCCCAATCACACTTTATATAGTGCCTTATAATTAAAATTTTTATTTTATTTTTTTATTATATTTTAAGTTTTAGGGTACATGTGCACAATGTGCAGGTTGGTTACATATGTATACATGTGCCATGTTGGTGTGCTGCACCCACTAACTCGTCATTTAACATTAGGTATATCTCCTAATGCTATCCCTCCCCCTTCCCCCTACCCCACAGCAGGCCCCAGTGTGTGATGTTCCCCTTCCTGTGTCCATGTGTTCTCATCGTTCAATTCCCACCTATGAGTGAGAACATGCGGTGTTGGTTTTTTGTCCTTGTGATAGTTTGCTCAGAATGATGGATTCCAGCTTCATCCATGTCCCTACAAAGTACACGAACTCATCCTTTTTTATGGCTGCATAGTATTCCATGGTGTATATGTGCCACATTTTCTTAATCCAGTCTATCATTGTTGGACATTTGGCTTGGCTCCAAGTCTCTGCTATTGTAAACAGTACCGCAACAAACATACGTGTGCATGTGTCTTTATAGCAACATGATTTATAATCCTTTGGGTATATACCCAGTAATGAGATGGCTGGGTCAAATGGTATTTCTAGTTCTAGATCCCTGAGGAATCGCCACACTGACCTCCACAATGGTTGAACTAGTTTACAGTCCCACCAACAGTGTAAAAGTGTTCCTATTTCTCCATATCCTCTCCAGCACCTGTTGTTTCCTGACTTTTTAATGATCGCCATTCTAACTGGTGTGAGATGGTATCTCACTGTGGTTTTGATTTGCATTTCTCTGATGGCCAGTGATGATGAGCATTTTCTCACGTGTCCCCTGGCTGCATAAATGTCTTCTTTTGAGAAGTGTTTGTTCATATCCTTCGCCCACTTTTTGATGGGGTTGTTTGTTTTTTTCTTGTAAATTTGTTTGAGTTCATTGTAGATTCTGGATATTAGCCCCTTGTCAGATGAGTAGATTGCAAAAACCTTCTCCCATTCTGTAGGTTGCTGTTCACACTGATGGTAGTTTCTCTTGTGCAGAAGCTCTTTAGTTTAATTAGATCCCATTTGTCAATTTTGGCTTCTGTCACCACTGCTTTTGGTATTTTAGACATGAAGTCCTTGCCCATGCCTATGTCCTGACTGGTATTTCCTAGGTTTTCTTCTAGGCTTTTTATGGTTTTAGGTCTAACATTTAAGTCTTTAATCCATCTTGAATTAATTTTTGTACAAGGTGTAAGGAAGGGATCCAGTTTCAGCTTTCTACACATGGCTAGCCAGTGTTCCCAGCACCATTTATTAAATAGAGAATCATTTCCCCATTTCTTGTTTTTGTCAGGTTTGTCAAAGATCAGGTGGTTGTAAATATGCGGCGTTATTTCTGAGGGCTATGTTCTGTTCCATTGGTCTATATCTCTATTTTGGTACCAGAACCATGCTGTTTTGGTTACCATAGCCTTGTAGTATGGTTTGAAGTCAGGTAGCGTGATGCCTCCAGCTTTGTTCTTTTGGCTTGGGATTGACTTGTCGATGTGGGCTCTTTTTTGGTTCCATATGAACTTTAAAGGAGTTTTTTCCAATTCTGTGAAGAAAGTCATTGATAGCTTGATGGGGATGGCATTGAAACTATAAATTACCTTGGGCAGTATGGCTGTTTTCATGATATTGATTCTTCCTACCCATGAGCATGGAATATTCTTCCATTTGTTTGTATCCTCTTTTATTTCATTGAGCAGTGGTTTGTAGTTCTCCTTGAAGAGGTCCTTCACATCCCTTGTAAGTTGTATTCCTAGGTATTTTATTCTCTTTGAAGTAATTGTGAATGGGAGTTCACTCATGATTTGGCTCTCTGTTTGTCTGTTATTGGAGGATAAGAATGCTTGTGATTTTCACACATTGATTTTGTTTCCAGAGACTTTGCTGAAGATGCCTATCAGCTTAAGGAGATTTTGGGCTGAGATGATGGGGTTTTCTAGATATACAATCATGTCATCTGGAAACAGGGACAATTTGACTTCCTCTTTTCCTAATTGAATACCCTTTATTTCCTTCTCCTGCCTGATTGCCCTGGCCAGAACTTCCAAGACTATGTTGAATAGGAGTGGTGACAGAGGGCACCCCTGTGTTGTGCCAGTTTTCAAAGGGAATGCTTCCAGTTTTTGCCCATTCAGTATGATATTGGCTGTGGGTTTGTCATAAATAGCTCTTATTATTTTGAGATATGTCCCATCAATACCTAATTTATTGAGAGTTTTTAGCCTGAAGTTCTGTTGAATTTTGTCAAAGGCCTTTTCTGCGTCTATTGAGATAATCATATGGTTTTGTCATTGGTTCTGTTTATATGCTGGATTACGTTTATTGAAATGCATATGTTGAACCAGCCTTGCAACCCAGGGATGAAGCCCACTTGATCATAGTGGATAAGCTTTTTGATGTGCTGCTCGATTCAGTTTGCCAGTATTGTATTGAGGATTTTTGCATCGATGTTCATCAGGGATATTGGTCTAAAATTCTTTTTTTTTTGTCGTGTCTCTGCTAGGCTTTGGTATCAGGATGATGCTGGCCCCATAAAATGAATTAGGGAGGATTCTCTCTTTTTTTATTTATTGGAATAGTTCAGAAGGAATGGTACCAGTTCCTCCTTGTACCTCTGGTAGAATTCAGCTGTGAATCTGTGTGGTCCTGGACTTTTTTTGGTTGGTAGGCTATTAATTATTGCCTCAATTTCAGAGCCTGTTATTGGTCGATTCAGAGATTCAACTTCTTCCTGGTTTAGTCTTGGGAGGGTGTATATGTCCAGGAATTTAACCATTTCTTCTAGATTTTCTAGTTTATTTGCGTAGAGGTATTTGTAGTATTCTCTGATGGTAGTTTGTATTTCTGTGGGATCGGTGGTGATATCCCTATCATCATTTTTTATTGCATCTATTTGATTCTTCTCTCTTCTTTATTAGTCTTGCCAGTGGTCTATCAATTTTGTTGATCTTTTCAAAAAAACCAGCTCCTGGATTTGTTGATTTTTTGAAGGGTTTTTTGTGTCTCTATTTCCTTCAGTTCTGCTCTGATCTTAGTTATTTCTTGCCTTCTGCTAGCTTTTGAATGTGTTTGCTCTTGCTTCTCTAGTTCTTTTAATTGTGATGTTAGGGTGTCAATTTTAGATCTTTCCTGCTTTCTCTTATGGGCATTTAGTGCTATAAATATCCCTCTACACACTGCTTTGAATGTGTCCCACAGATTCTGGTATGTTGTGTCTTTGTTCTCACTGGTTTCAGAGAACATCTTTATTTCTGCCTTCATTTCATTATGTACCCAGTAGTCATACAGGAGCAGGTTGTTCAATTTCCATGTAGTTGAGCGGTTTTGAGTGAGTTTCTTAATCCTGAGTTCTAGTTTGATTGCACTGTGGTCTGAGAGACAGTTTGTTATCATTTCTGTTCTTTTACATTTGCTGAGGAGTGCTTTACTTCCAACTATGTGGTCAATTTTGGAATAAGTGTGGTGTGATGCTGAGAAGAATGTATATTCTGTTGATTTGGGGTGGAGAGTTCTATAGATGTCTATTAGGTCTGCTTGGTACAGAGCTGAGTTCAATTCCTGAATATCCTTGTTAACTTTCTGTCTTGAACTGTCTAATGTTGACAGTGGTTTGTTTAAGTCTCCCATTATTATTGTGTGGGAGTCTGTGTCTCTTTGTAGGTCTCTAAGGACTTGCTTCATGAATCTGGGTGCTCCTGTGTTGGATGCATACATATTTAGGATAGTTAGCTCTTCTTGTTGAATTGATTCCTTTACCATTATGTAATGGCCTTTTTTGTCTCTTTTGATCTTTGTTGGTTTAAAGTCTGTTTTATCAGAGACTAGGATTGCAACCCCTGCCTTTTTTTGTTTTCCATTTGCTTGATAGATCTTCCTCCATCCCTTTATTTTGAGCCTATGTGTGTCTCTGCATGTGAGATGGGTTTCCTGAATACAGCACACTGATGTGTCTTGACTCTTTATCCAATTTGCCAGTCTGTGTCTTTTAATTGGAGCCTTTAGTCCATTTACATTTAAGGTTAATATTGTTATGTGTGAATTTGATCCTGTCATTATGATGTTAGCTGGTTATTTTGCTCGTTAGTTAATGCAGTTTCTTCGTAGCCTTGATGGTCTTTACAGTTTGGCATGTTTTTGCATTGGCTGGTACTGGTTGTTCCTTTCCATGTTTAGTGCTTCCTTCAGGAGGTCTTTTAGGGCAGGCCCGGTGGTGACAAAATCTCTCAGCATTTGCTTGTCTGTAAAGGATTTTATTTCTCCTTCACTTATGAAGCTTAGTTTGGCTGGATATGAAATTCTGGGTTGAAAATGCTTTTCTTTAAGAATGTTGAATATTGGCCCCCACTCTCTTCTGGCTTGTAGAGTTTCTGCCAAGATACCAGCTGTTAGTCTGATGGGCTTGCCTTTGTGGGTACCCCGACCTTTCTCTCTCGCTGCCTTTAAAATTTTTTCCTTGATTTCAACTTTGGTGAATCTGACAATTATGTGTCTTGGAGTTGCTCTTCTTGAGGAGTATCTTTGTGGCATTCTCTGTATTTCCTGAATTTGAATGTTGGCCTGCTTTGCTAGATTGGGGAAGTTCTCTTGGATATTATCCTGCAGAGTGTTTTCCAACTTGGTTCCATTCTCCCCGTCACTTTCAGGTACACCAGTCAGATGTAGATTTGGTCTTTTCCCATAGTCCCATATTTCTTGGAGGCTTTGTTCATTTCTTCTTATTCTTTTTTCTCTAAACTTCTCTTCTCACTTCATTTCATTCATTTGATCTTCCATCACTGATACCCTTTCTTCCAGTTGATTGAATCAGCTGCTGAAGCTTGTGTGTTCGTCATAGTTTTCGTTCCTTGGTTTTCAGCTCCATCAGTTCCTTTAAGGGCTTCCCTGCATTGGTTATTTTAGTTAACCATTTGTCTAATTTTTTTTCAAGGTTTTTAACTTCTTTGCTGTTGGTTTGAACTTCGTCCTTTAACTCGGAGTAGTTTGATCATCTGAAGTCTTCTTCTCTCATTTCATCAAAGTCATTCTCTGTCCAGCTTTGTTCCATTGCTGGTGAGTAGCTGCGTTCCTTTGGAGGAGGAGAGGCACTCTGATTTTTAGAGTTTCCAGTTTTTCTGCTCTGTTTTTTCCCCATCTTTGTGGTTTTGTGTACCTCTGGTCTTTGATGATGGTGACGTACAGATGGGATTTTGGTGTGGATGTTCTTTCTGTTTGTTAGTTTTCCTTCTAAGAGTCAGGACCCTCAGCTGCAGGTCTGTTGGTGTTTGCTGGAGATCCACTCCAGACCCTGTTTGCCTGAGTATCAGCAGCAGAGGCTGCAGAATAGCAGATATTGGTGAGCAGCAAATGTTGCTGCCTGATTATTCCTCTGGATGTTTTGTCTCGGAGAAGTACCTGGCCATGTGTGGTGTCAGTCTGCCCCTATTGCGGTTGCCTCCCAGTTAGGCTACTCGGGTCAGGGACCCACTTGAGGAGGCAGTCTGTCTTTTCTCAGATCTCCAGCTGCGTGCTGGGAGAACCACTAATCTCTTCAAAGCTGTCAGACAGGGACATTTAAGTCTGCAGAGGATTCTGCTGCCTTTTGTTTGGCTATGACCTGCCCCCAGAGGTGGAGTCTACAGAGGCAGGCAGGCCTCCTTGAGCTGCGGTGGACTCTACCCAGTTCAAGCTTCCGGGCGACTTTGTTTACTTACTCAAGCCTCTGCAATGGTGGGCGCCCCTCCCCCAGCCTCACTGCCGCCTTGCAGTTTGATCTCAGACTGCTGTGCTAGCAATGAGCGAGGCTCTGTGGGCGTAGGACCCTCCGAGCCAGGCACAGGATACAATCTCCTGGTGTACCATTTGTTAAAACCATTGGAAAAGCACAGTATTAGGGTGGGAGTGACCCGATTTTCCAGGTGCCCTCTGTCACCCCTTTCTTTGACTAGGAAAGGGTATTCCCTGACCCTTTGCACCTCCCAGGTGAGGTGATGCCTCGCCCTGCTTTGGCTCATGCTCAGTGTCCTGCACTCACTGTCCTGCACCTACTTTCGGACACTCCCCAGTGAGATGAACCCGGCACCTCAGTTGGAAATGCAGAAATCACCTGTCTTCTGCATTGCTCATGCTGGGAGCTGTAGACTGGAGATTCGGCCATCTTGGCTCCAATCATCTGGCTAGTTATTTTTTGCATAACTTTGCCAGCTCCACAGATATGATTGAGTTGATGACAATTTTCCTTGGCTAAGTTTCTGGAATGCAGGTGAGAGCCAATGAAAGTTAGATCATATTTCTGAGGTATGCTGTAGCTTGTTTAGAACCCAACCTGCATGTTAATAATAGTCTTTTAAATCACCTTATGGATAGGAACTTATGAGAGAGCTAAACAACTTATGAGTTTGGTAATGAATGATGCTAAATCATTTATTCTTTCAAGTTTCATTCAATAAATATACAAAGATGAATACAAGATGATGTGTTTACTTAAAGTATCTGTAATCCAGCGGGGAAACATTTTTTTGATGGAAGACATTTTTTGATTGCCCATTATATTTCAAGCTCTAAGAAAGAGATATAACAATAGTAAATGATAAATTTTCTATTTTCAAAGAGCTTGTAGATTGAATGGAGAGATGGTGACCTGACAGATATTAACATAGAGTACAAAAAGTGTATAAAGGAAATAAGCACAAGGATGCACATAAGCAAGAAATCTAACCTAGATTCTGGACATTCTGGTTTATGATCAATTATGGTTTATGGGGATTTGGGGAGAAATATCACCTGTAATATCTAATATCACCTCTAATAACAGTTTTGCAAAAAATGCAAAAGCCTAGGAGTCCAGGAGATAGAAAAGGTGATGGAGACATTTCAGGCAGAGCAAAAAACTTATTGTAAAATCATGAAGACATGAACGGATATTGAATCATAGTTAGAAAGTGGTAAGGTATTTCATTGTGGCTGAAATATAGGATATTTGGAAGAGATATAAAGGGATTGAGGCCAATGGCTAGTTTGGGGACATGAAAGATATTGCATGTCATGCTACTAAGCTTTGATTTCGTCCCTTAAGAAGCATACATAGGGCCAGCTGAAGTCTTCAAGCAGAGGAGGGATTTTGAGGAGAGACTCACGTTAGAATACACAGGAATCCATGGAGACAGTCCAAGGAAGAGATAAGGTCTAGATGAAGATAAGAAAAGGAAGAATGGAGAGGAAGGAGTCGAGTCAAAATTTCTAGTGGGTAGAATCAATGGAACTTCATCATTAGTTGAGTGCGTCTGGTAAGAGAGATGGAGAGGTTGAAGATGGCTCTTTGTCAGTCTTGGGTGACTGGAGGCATAGTGATGCCACTAAATAGATAAGGGGATTCAAGATGAAAAACAGATTTTTGACAGAGGAAATTTATTTTAAGTTTGAGGTACTAGTAATAAATATTCTGCAGATGGCTATACAAAATTCATTTAAATTAAGAAACTGACACAGAGTCAGCATCTATTTCTTTCTCTTCCTAACACTACCAACCTAAAGAGTGTTTTAATCCATTGTCATTAAAAGACCGTAAGGCACCCAAGAGAGGATTGCAAAATCTTCTCCATAAGTGCAAAGTTTATGGGAGAAACGTGTAACTATCTGAACATTGAAGAAAGTTGCTGTTTTGCTGTCTCTTCTCTATGATTTCCAATTCTTTATACATCCTTTCATTTGAACTTTTAATCTTTTGTGTTGCTTTTCTTTCGTCTCTCTCCAAGTTTTCTTATCCTTCTTTAGTTTCTAGACCTTGAACTGGATATAGTACTCTCCTAAGTGCCTGACCAAGGCCCAACGGGACAATTGCTTCACGGGTCTTGCATATTATGTTCTTGTTAGTGCATTCCTCTATTTTGCTTGATTTAAAAATAATAGCAGTGTGCTGCTGACTCATATTCAGTTCATAATTCACAATGGCACCTCCTAGCCTCTGTGGCAAACCCATTCTTCTGCATCCTGAATTCATGTCAGGTATTTGTTTTTCTTTCTTGATTGCCTTCCTGTTAAGTATTTGTTGTTACTTCTATTATTTTTCAAGATCGTTTTGGGTTCAATTCTATCTTCAAAGGAGCTAGGCATCATTCTCACTTTTGTGTGTTAATTCAATTCCAAAGTATTATTTTTGAGCCACTCTAAATCAGCAATAAACAGGTGGGGTGCATACGCCAGTGACTAGGGCAGGATTTGAGAGGCTCAGTGCCTCTTTCTCCTGTGGCACCTTGGAGAGGTGGCTTTACTCATTGTTCTCTTGTCACATACCAACCAGAAAAAGGAATCAGATATAATCAAATGCTGTAAAAACAAAATAAAATTCTTGTCACATTAGAGTAATCAAAAACATTAGTTTCCTTTCCTTTTGTACTATCTGAAAAAAAAACATGTTATTTAATCTCTACTAAGAAGAAAATAAGTGTTCTTATAAGCCATAAGTTAAAATACCTTGAATTACTGAGTTTGTAGATTGTCAGAATGTAATTCGTCTTAATCTGTAGGTAAATTTATGCCACTGGAAAGGAGAGAGTGCTCTCATTCTATGGGTAAGCCAACAATCAACAAAATCATATGAACAAAGTCATAGAAATATGGTATTATTCACACATTAGAGTGTATGTCCTTTGTGCTAAATATTATTTGAAACATCTCTAAATAGGCCTTCAAAATCATCACTCTAAATACATATGTATTTTCATCAGGTAGATATACAATCATGTCCATAATTGATCATCATCCAAATTTTTGGCCCGTGGCTGATACTAATTTTCCCACAATTGTAAAACAAAATTTGTGCACTAAGCATTTTTAAAAGAGCTAGGAGATAATGTTTTCAAAGAATAAATTATACTGAACAAAAATATATTTATCCTATTTAATAAATTTACTAGTCATGCTTTTCTATATCTAAGAATTAAAATATACACTGAAATATCTCAGACGAAAATTTTGTAATTAAATACTACTTTTCCTCACAAAATTTGAAAAACCTTAAAGAGATTATTCATTCAACAAGTATTTATTGGGCATCTACTATGTCCAGGCATTCTGTAAATTGTCCAGGACACAAATTTGAATAAGAAATAGTCATCACCTTTTAAGTACATTCAGTCTTATCAGAGCACAGGCATATATCAACAGACACTGAAGTGAAAAATGTTGAATGTTATAATAGAGAAATGTGCAAGGTGCTGTGGGAACACTTTCGTGAACCTATCTTCATGCTTGCCTTCTAAAAGCCCATCTGAGATAGCAACTTTCACCACTCATTGTCCAGAGTACTCACACACAAATACTGATTATCATGTGTACTGAGTATCACTTTTAAGTTCCAAGCATCTGCTTATTTCCCCTCCTTCTCATTCTCCTCTCTTCCCCTTTTTTTTCAAAATTTATTTATTGAAACTGTGTGTACCACAGCTTGTGTACACAGTACCATAGAATATAAAGAAACAAAGCCGTCATAGTCTTTAAAGAGCTTATGATAGTATGGAGGAATACAAAAAGTAAACAAATAATTATGATATGAGAAAGATGAGGCCAAACCAGGAAGCCCAAGACCCCTGGTCTTGCTTCCATAGGACAGCACTATTTTTACCTGTTTTGGAATTAGCCGGGCGTCGTGGCACGTGCCTGTAGTCCCAGCAACTCGGGAGGCTGAGGCAGGAGAATTGCTTGAACCCTGGAGATGGAGGTTGCAGTGAGCCAAGATCACGCCACTGCACTCCAGCCTTGGCGACAGAGCAAGACTCCATCTCAAAATAAATAAATAAATTAATTAATTAAATTAAATTAAATTTTGACATTTTGTTAAAGATTTTATTAAAAACCCATGTATATGCCCAGGGCTCTTTTGCTTAAATTTAAGTATGAGAACTAGTATATTGTACTATGTAATTTCTTTACACTTATACAACTTAGAACTGAATTTAAATATGAAAAACTGAAAATATTTTTTAGTGTTGGCAGAAATCCTATTCTATTGGGTTACAATCTTGAACAAATTTGCTGATGCCATATTTTGAGTTTTATTGCTCTCTCACTTTCACATTTAAATTTCAGTCATTCGAAGAAAGCGAAGCTTGTTAAAATTGTTGCTATATGGTTTCCACATGGTAGTGGTGCATTGACAGTTGTGCCTGGACTAAGATCTCAGTAACTTGACTGTAGATGTGATCTTGGCATTGCTCTAAGATTTGACTCAGTAACATCCCTTATCTATGGTTCAGAGGGCAGTGCCAACTTCTTGGACCCACATTAAATTCAGTACTGGTTTCTATGTTCCAGAGCCCTAAAACATATGAAGACTGAGTCAATTATTTTCATTTATGTAACTACACATTAAAAATATTAAGTTAATTCATTTACTAAAGTTTACTTGTTTGTTTCTACTTCTCATAAAAGGGTCTAAATATTTAAATCCACACGTCAATTAACATCATGAATTGGGTTTGAATCAAAGACTCCATGTAAACATATTCTGATATTAAGATGATTTATATCCTTGCATTATTTCTAGGAAAAAGCCCTCCCCTACCCGCTACTCTAAGGTAAATTGATAATACAGTATTGTTAATTGACTAACACCTTAATGGGTATTTAAAATAATTTATTTCTTCATTTAATATCATGATTTCTACTCCTTCAATTTCACCATTCAAAGCCAGTAATTTCTTTCTATTAAGGATAAAATTATTCAGCTTCTTTTGTAGAAGGGATCTATTGATTTGTGTCAATTTATTTTGAAATATGTATGAAATAAATACAAATAAATAAACATCTGCTTTGGGTCCTGCCCCGATCACTAAGAGCAGCTTGCAGACCTAGAATTATTTCTGCTGGCTGCAATCAGGATAGGGTTGGCTGAGAAGGGCATCTTCTTGTGAATCTTTATTCCAAACTCGTAAACACTTTCATTGATAGGAAGCTTTATAGCTCCAAAATGCTTTGCAACTCTTAATTAGTTGATCACATCTTCAGCCTCAAGGGCTCTGAGTAATTTAAACCTTTTTTTTTTTTTTTGTAGTTTGCGGCATTCATTATAGCACTATTTATTTTGAGCTCTTGATCTTGGTTTTATTTGGATACGTTTCACTTGGATAAATGTTTGTAGTTATTTTTCTTTTTTCTAATTTTGCTAGGATGCCCAAGGGGCTTGGGATAAGGCTGCCTATAAATTAATATAAAAATGAACTACATTTGTATTCTTTGTCATCTGCCAGAATGCCATTTGGAATCCTCTCTTGGAATATGAATCTCCCCAGTACTCACCACAGAGGAATTCAGGTGCAAAAGTAAACACAGAGTTCTAGTATCGGCATCCATTTAGCTAGGGGGAAGTGGGAAAATGTTATGCCTATTATTATTGCAAACAGATTGTTCACTGTATGCTATTTGAAATGGAGAGGCAGTGAGTGATTTAAGAATTTGTATTTTAAGTTATCAAGTAACTTACACATCCACAGTTTGGCTTCTTCAAGGTTGTGAAACCACAGCCAAAACAGAAATGAAACCTTCACTATGCTGGAATGCAGTTGAAGCAGCAATGGGTGGTTTTCTATTTTCTAATGTGCCAAGATCTTTCTCCTCTTGGTTCTCACTTACACAAACACCATGAAAAAATGTTTGGTGGCTGTTTGGTGAGCGATGTGGCTACCTGAGACAGAAAAAAACAAACAAACAAAAAACCTCCCACTTTTACATCACAAATGACATTTTTATTGCTAATTGGTGATGTGGAGAAGACCAGATGGCCCCTGGGTGTCAGTATAGTTGGGCCATAGCGAATCCTGCCTGCCTGCACTGTGGATCTGGCTATAGCTGCATTTCCACATCTGTTGGGTTCATACATGATCTATGTTCAACAAATAGCTCGTTCTGTATCTGGGCCTGGATCTTAAATGTGTGTGTTAACTCAAGGAGGCCTCATTCCAGCTGGCAATGGTGCGTGGATTGTCAAATGCAGAATTTCATCTGAACTGGGACTAACATGATCTAAAGCACATTTACATTGATGCCGGAAGACTGGAGTCACAACAGTAAATTGAAAGATTGTTTCATGATGGATTATACAAGACACTGTTTTTCTAAAAAAAAAAAAAAAAAAAAAAAATGTTTTCTATCACATGAAGGCCAGAGATCACGTAACTTCTGTTCAGGATCATCCATCAAGCCGACTTACTCTCATCAAAAGGCTAAATTGCCAAAAAATGGAGTGTCAGAAGGACTTCACCATTTGGGATTATGTGTAATGCTTACCATAACCCAATGACTCTGAAGATGGCTGGGTGCTCTGCACCTCAGGCTGAGATCTAATTTTATTGAAATCAAGTATAAGGCATCAGAATAAATGCACCAAATCCAACAAACAGTTGTTTAAATGACATTTCAGAATAGAAACTTCTTTTAGGTGCTTTTTGGGATAAATCTAATTACCCAATTTTCAGGGTACTTGAATTCAGTTGAATGAAGACATTGACAAGGATAGATAAAAAATTGCAGTTAAATATGTTTACCTAATAAACTTGGGGCCATGTGGTGGTGGCGGCAATGGTGAATCTTGGGGAGAAGGCAAACTTTTATCAGAGCTGGTCTTGAAGCTTCATTATAGTGTTTTGTTCTTCATAGTACATTCTCAGGTATTGTAATGTTACGCTAAACACTGAAAAGAGCCAGGCAGCAATATTATTGAGTCTACTAAAAGTGGAATTAAATAATTGACACAACAATTTTGGAAAAAAGAAGAAAATAGGGTCATCTCAGTTATAAAGCTAACTTCTAATGAGAGCCTTGGGATCAACATATTTAAGTTTTGAAAAAAATGCTTTCCCCTCGTATTCTAATTAACATTTCAAAGACCCATTCTTAGAAAACCTGTGAACATTTTATCTACATATCTATTCATTATATAGGAAGACTATAGACAAAATTAGTAAATAATGTTTTTTTTTAAATTATACAAGATAAATTTTGAGAGAAGGCATTAACAGGCTAAGATGACATTTTACTTTATTAAATTTGACTAAATTGTGGAGTAGGTTTGGTGATAGCAAAGAAATTTTTGTAGTCTTACCAGACAAAAATAAATTATCTTACTAAATTGCATAAATATCCTGGCCTAACCCACTTGACCAATATCGTCTTAAAGAATCGCAACATTCTATTCCAAATCAGCAAGTTTCACATTTGTATTTTGGTATTTCACTTTTGGTATTTTGTGCCTAAGCTCCTAAGTATACTTACGGAAAATATTCTTAGGAGCTCAGGCACAAAATACCAGAAGTTCTTTGATGAAGGACACATAATTATTAGAGTTACAAAATGTCATTCAGTGTGAACATGAGGCGTTGTTTGTTTCCTTGTTTTGTTTGTTTGCTTTTGATATCAATCTGTCTTCTGACCTTGCGTAATTATACTTACGGTTTAATTTAATTAATGGGAACTTAAACTGTTGGTCTGTCTAAATATTCCCAATAAGTATGTAAATGAAACTACTGTTTTCTTTTAAAAAGTTTTTTTTTTAATTGAATGATTTTAATGCCAGGAAGCAGATTATCTCCAGGGACTAACAAAATTCTTGAGAAAGTCTTGTCTCTACAACAGGCAAGGCCTTATTTCTCTTTCGCATATTCTGGTTCCTACTGACTGAGAGATATCTTATTTCAGGATCTGGGACACTCTGCATGATTCAACCTGGGGGATTTCAGGCAAGATAATGAGAGTCCAGTATTAATAAATCAATTCGTTAGTGGCTTCAGGGTCCAGGAGAACCATTTTTAATAGCTGGTTTTATAAGTCATTAGAGTCTCACAAGTTCCTTTTCCTTAATTAACCCTCTGTGACTATTGCCACATTTTTGTTTGGGGACGTAAGTGACTTAGGAAATAGCTGTGGCATAATGTCATTGGACTGGAACATGGGAGAGTTGAGTTCTCTCACCTAAAAACTGATTGTTCTTGGACAGGTCTCTAAACCTTTCTGAGACTGAACATTGCCATATAAAGCAAGAACATTGCTACCTATCTGATAAGGCTATTCTGAGGATTAATTGTGTTAAGTGTTCAAAATGAAGTGCTAGGCAAATACTAAATATCATTTGTCTTGTAAGATGAATGGCAAACAAAACAATATAACCTCAGTTAAAATTAAAGCAATAGATAGATGTGGTTTCTTTAGTAGCTACTGTTTTTAGTTGATATATTGTAATGTAGTTTCTGCTTGAATTTTGAGATTGGCATTCTTAAGCTGTTTCTTAAATTGAATCTGCTGCCTAATTTAAAAATGCTGTCTTCTTCTCTCAGATATTCTAATATCTCACTTGTCCTCTTACAAGTAGGGATAAAATTATGAAAATTCTAAACAATGTAGCAAAGACACTCAACTTGTGTTCCTCAACCCACCTTCTTTACTGACCTTTAAAGCTGGAGTTGTTGAAGTGGGTAAGTTGGAAAGACATCCATAGGCCCCTCTATTTTACTGAATACTTGTACTCAGTGGCTGGAAGCCAGAGTTCTCTGAGGCTGACTGGCACAGTAACAAGAATATTCAACAACTGTAGCTCTCTCTTGGGCTATGAAGTGTGGGCTAGACCTTGTAACCTCTAGACCACTTGGTAGTGTTTGTGGAGTGTTATATTGCAGAAGTAAACCCCTTACTTTATAAGGAAAAGAATTGGATTCTTTTTTCTTAGGTGGTGTGGTGGACTGAATTTGACAGAAAAGCAGATAGAATAGGGGGACCAACATCTTGGGTGAAAGAAACAGACTCCCTCTTCGTAAGGGTCTCCCTGCTGTGAGACTGCTACACTCTTGCTGTCATCTTTGTGAGTATACACTATATGACCCCTGCCTTTAGAGAGCACCTTGGCAATGTAACACTCAGACTCTTTGGCATTCAAGTACCTCTTTAAAAAAATGAGTTTTGGAACCGGATCCTTGCACTTTCCTAGCATGCACTTCCAAAATACCATTCTGCATTTGACCCACAAGCCTAAACCTCTATCATCCCTTCAACAAACATCCAGGTGATATGTCCTTTATCAGATTACACATACTTAAGCCACATGTTTAATGGAATATACAAAACAAGCATAACATATTTTTTTTTTAGTAGGATAGTATGATTTTCTGTTATCCTATACTTTGCTAGATGTAATCCATATACAGAAACAACAGGCATTATACTTCTGTCATTTCAATACATAGCAAAACAATTCCATAAGAATCAACTCTTGGCTGGGTTGCAGTTTATCAACTTGTTAGTGAACAACTTTAGCTTTTTCTCTTTGTATGTGTGAATGAATATGGCTTGAGGATTCCTCTGGGCACATTCTAGTTTTCCATAAAAAGGATTTGGAGAAAAAAAGTACTTGCTCTCCTTGGGAAACTTGTAGAAGTTTATGAAATACTAAATGAGAATATTAAGTCTGATATTTTGAGGGTCATGGTTTTGCTGTGCTGAAGATATTATTAAAGCTTTCCTTCACTTTTTGGCATCGGGAAGCTATGAAGATGAAAATGTCTCCTAAAATTTTCCAAGTCCTTTGTCTTCTGGCTGTTCTTTCACTATTTTCAGACCTAGCCTTTTAGCTAGAATGCAAACCCTGCAAAATACTTCCATTTATTTCTACTACATATAGTAAGCTTATTTATGTTGTTTTAAAAAGTATACACAAATTAGTTTGCAGTGTTTTTAATATTTCTTTCCTTTTTCCACCTCTCTCTACCAATTCTCATGAACGATTCCCTTTGCTTTTCAGTAAGTTGAAGGAGGGTAAGTTGACAGCAGTTATCTCTTCCTAATACTTGGTAATCTTTTTGGAGAAAAGTTGTGTGGTCCACAGTGCTCTTGTTTAGCATTTGCTATAGATTTTGAAAGAGAAAAATATAAAAGGGCTATTGCACAAATCTATCCTGTACTCCTACTTCCAATGTACTGTGAAAATTTAGGAACATAGGAAACATAAGTCACAGTTTAATATGTATTTTACAGAAGCACAAATTTATTCCACCCTTATCATTCCCTTTGAAAAATTTCCAAGATGTATTGTTAAGTTAAAAAGCAAGTCTCATAGAAATCAAGTCCTTATTATTATAAGAATTAAATGATTTAGAACTTATAAAAGTGCTTGGTACAAATCCTGACACATAGTGCTAGATATATTTTGACTATTGCTTTTATTATTTGCCATGATAAGAATGTTTGTGACCTCCCAACATTCATATATTAAAATTCTAACCCTCAATGTATGGTATTAGGAGGTGGGGCCTTTTGGGAAGTGATTTGATCATAAAGGAGGAGCCCTAATAAATAGGATTAGTGTCTTTATTATAGTACCCTTCTATATTAGTGCCCTTTTTATCAATGCTTCATTTTTATTAGTGCCCTTTCATAAAAGAGGCCCCAGAGAGCTTCTTTTTTCCTTTTACCATATGAGGACACAGCAAGAAGACATCAGCTATGAATAAGTAAGGGGACCCTCACTAGACACTGAATCTGCTGGAATCTTGGTCTTGGACTTCCCAGCCTCCAGAACTATTAGAAATAAATTTCTCTTGTTTTTCAAATACCCAGTCTATGATATTTTGTTATAACAGCCCAAATGGACTAAGACATTATCTATATCTATAAATGCACAAAAAAGGTTTGGGAGGGTTACCTCTACTGAGGGTGGTGGTATTGGGGGAATGTGATTATTTCTATATATAATGTGATTTTTATAATCAACACATATTACTTGTTATAACTTTTGCATTAAAATAAATGAGCAGATAATATGTACTATTTGGTTGGAAAATACATATTTGTTTTTTGGTAATAGGAACTTCCTGTGATTTTGTGATTGACCAGATTACTCTGAGTTGGAGAGCAGAAAGTCAGCTTAACTTTGTCCTCATATGATAATACAAGAGACCAGGAGCTTGGTGCTCAAACCAGTAGAGCTGTCCAGGAGATACTGTGTCCAGCAAGGCTGCTTCCTCCACTCACTGTTGAGTGGGGCTGCTATGTCTAGGCAGGACATTTTTGCTGCTTGGCAGGAGAATTTTGTAGTTTGAACCAGAAAGGGTGGATTTGTCCTTGTATACATTTGGGCAAGCAGGGTTCTAATGTCTGAGAGGCTGTAAGGGTAATGATTTCAGGCTCTAAAATGAGCTAGTTAAGGCCAAGGAGCTCTTCTCAAAAATATCATAGGAAAACCCTCTTTCGAGCAAGGTGGGCAAAATGATCTTTGATCTAATGCTGATGGGCCGCAGGTATGCAAACCCGAGCTTTACTCTTTCATGTAATTTGATGATTTAAATTTTGTTATATAAAATTTTTATTATATGCATGTTGTATTAACATTATATTTCTATTGGTTGAAAATACTCATTTTCCATTTTAGTCAAATGAAAAGATAAATTATTGGATGATAATTAAGCAGTCTTGGGTGATATATTAGTTGGATGACACATTGTCTTTACATTGCCTTTGTTAATTGTTTGTGGAACTTTTTCATTTCTTTGTATTCCTTTTACTTAGGAGGCTTTTCGTTTTCAGTTAGATTGTGAAAGTGAGAAGACTTGCATAGCCATGTATAGTTACTAGGGATGCCTTGTGATATAAAATTTTTGTGGCAAAGTGACAGTTTGTTTTAGCAGACGATGATTAAACTGTGAGTGCAGTTGATCAAAGAACTTGCTGATAATTACATGACTTTGACCTACCCTTTCAATGCACATTATTGAAAGGGTAGCCTGAGTTCTAAAGAGGCACAGGTTTAATCTTAATTACCTGCTGCTACCCATGAGATAGGATTGTTTAAATCTTTTTTCAGTGGAGGCTGTGGGTTCATGGATTAATAGTCTCTAAATGCAAGAGAGGATGGAAAGCTTATTTCTCTTGCAGAATAACTATGACCCAGATTAGGCACCTCAAAGAATGAAAAAGAGTAGAATAGATGACCTCTGGAATCGAGAAGACTTTCATATCTTCTGCATTAAAAGTGGTGGGTGTCTTCAAAGGCTTTAAAACAAATCATCCTTATTTTTAGTATAATTAAATAAATTCAGTAAATATTCAAAACTTTCACCGAGAGGGAAATGAAATGTGTTCTGAATGAGCTGAAAACATTCTATTGTGCAAAGAATTTTATATGTTTTTAGCTTTCCAATTTGGCTGAGATTTATCATGTTTCAGCCAATAGATGGCTTAACATGTCAGCTGAGAAGGAATTGAGCTGAAGTGCACATGTAAAATAGTTTACTTTTAGTGATGAGAGTCCTCTGAAAATATATAACATTTAAGTAAGTTTAATGTAATGATATGTTGAATGTGCATCTATGAATACCAATGATTATTTCTGATTCAATGGATTTTTATTTTATTTTGCAAGTGGTTCTATATTTTCAATGAAGCCTTTACGATGTTTCTTTCTGTTTTTGACTGCCTCTAAGCCATCAGTCATTATGTGGAAGTGTGACTTACTAATCAGCAAAACCAAGTACATGACTTCTAAATGTCCATGAAGGTTACATGGAACAATAAGTCAGTCTTTGCTGATACAGGCTGTATCTTTATGACTGTTTTATAATTTACTTATGTATTTGCAAACTTATGGGAAACTCACACTTCAGAGGCAACTTCTAGCTTTTCAGGTAAACACCCTAGTTTGATAATGCAAAGCTATTTTTCCTTTAAGTTGATTTTTACTTTGTGTGTTTATTCCATTCTTAGTTTTGATGGATCACATAAAATGTAGCATACTGTCAAGAATTCAAAAGGATGTGTTTTCTGTCGATTCACAGCTAGGGCAGACTTGGTTGAAATGTGAGCTCCTTCATTTGACCTTCATGTAACCCTGACCTGGGAGGACAGCATATCTCTAGGGGTGGAAGATAATTTAATTTCCATGTATGTCAAGTCCTTCATTTCTTCTGTGTGGAGGCTGCAGAGAAGTGTCAAATTCTGCAGAATCAGGTGTTCTGTGTTGGAGATGAGGAATACATTCTCCAGGGGTTAGAGTTGAGACCACCAAGTAGACTTCATTTTAAGGCCTTAGGGGAACCCTGAAACCATAGATTGTGAAGATGGAAAATATTTCTTTACCCGCTAAACTATTCATCTTCCATTTCACTTTTAATATGTGTGCTCATGATAGGATCAACAAAGAAAGTTCCAAAGGTCACACTTACAACATCTAAGTTTATTATTTTATATTTTTCCAGCTGAAAACAATGGTCAAGAATTCCAGCGTGGTCAAACAGTGAAGTTTAACTATCTAATATATTCCCTGTGTTTTTCATCCCCAAAGAACTGTAGCACACTACTCATAAAGGTTAAATGTAGGAGAAACTCTGAAATATCTACAAGATAAGGCTAATTCCATTTCGCTACTTGAATTTCCTTTTTGTCCCATATATCTCTGGTTTATGGAATAGTTTATTATCCTGTAGAGCAATGAAAATTTCTAGAAAGACCAAAGTTAGTGACTTAACATGATTTAACACATCTGATTATGAAATTATAGTTATGCAAGTTCAGTATAGGGTGATCTCATCTCCGTTTCATACTGCTAGCCTCTCTCTGGAACTCCAAGGTCATTATCCTACTGTAAGAACTTCTCTATTCTTTTAAGTGAATTGTAGTAGCAAAGAAGGAAATGGTTTTAGAATGATCATCGGATGAGTCATGAGTAAGGAAGATACAAAGGGTAACTCTAGCTGAGAGGTACTTCGTAAAGCTTCTACTGGGTTGGCCATGGTAAACTCCTTCCACATTAAATTTTTTTTTAATCTAATTAGTAACAGATTACTTGACTGTGATATCACTTGACAACAATTGTTACTTGACCATTAAAATATCTTAGGTATTTAAATAACAAATGAAAATACTGAGGATTTTTTTTATTTCATGGGTAATGTTTTCATAGCATTTTACTTAGTCTCAGTTCCTAGCTGTGCTTCAGTTTGGTTTCAACTACAATTTTTGTGTGTTGTGACGTGAAGAGAAAACTGTGAAAATGGGGAGGAGAAATAGTTTTTAAATCTCATTAATGAAAATAGGTCAAATGTGGTAAGAAACAACATCTAAATCCAAGAAGCTTAACACAATAAAAGTCTACTTTTTGCTTTCATGGAAGTTCAGTATGGGTCAGGGGGACAGAAACTGCTCCATGCAGTCACTCAGGGACCTAAGCTGTTCCCTACTGTGGCTCTACATCTCTCATATATGGCAAGAAGTTTGCTTGATCTTATGAATTGACAGTTAACAGAGAAATCTTCAAGAAGATACACTTGTCTTAACTACCTCTGTGCAAAAGTGAAATAAAAACCAAAGCAAAAACACCAGAAATCTACAAAATGTAGTATAGCTTTGTATCTAGAAAATGGAAAGTAATGTGTGAGCATATAGCCAATCTGTGTCACAGGTGGCAGGTAGGATGGAAAGTAAAGTAGGTTGAAAAGGGTCTTGTGAATGGGGTGGGGTGGATGGATGCTGGGGAAATGGAAAATATTGCATGTGTTCTATTTCCCTCCAAAATGATGGCAATTTATAAGTTTTATCTTTGTGAGCTTTTGCAACTTTGGAGGGAGGGGCAGCATTTTTGTGGTAATCCTTTCAAATTGTGGCAAGTATTTTCTCTTCAGATTTATGTAAACTAGTTCTTCTGTGGTTTCCTTCTAAAAGTTCATGAAGACTCTGCCATCTGTTTGGTAAACTTATCCTTTCAAATATCCATAAGGTACTGACTTCTAAGACCAAGATCCAGGCATGGATGAAAACCAAGCCATTTGATGCATGTAATGGGTTGATGTAGTTAGAAGTAAGATATTCTGGTGCCATAATATTCTTCTGAATATGACAAATGTACATGTTATGTACATGGACCTTCAATGGAGGTCCTTGCAGGAAAGAGCCCTTGAGAAAGACAAAGATGTTTACTAAGGACTTAAACTAAAAATGGCAACATTTACAGTCCAGAAGGGGCTTAAACCTGACCTGACTCTTTCCAAGGATTCTGAAGCTAAAATGAATGGAAAATGTTAAAATATATTTTTATTCCAAATTGAAAATACTAGCTTTCCCTTCTCTTCATAGAAGTTATCCTCCTTATGAACCTTAAACTTGAAACTACATGAATTGTTTTCTCAGCATTACATGATTTTATACACTTACAGAAAATTCTTAGTGACACTCACCTAAGTGCCACTGGAGAGATGTTTTAATTATTTGCTTTTTGCTTGCCAGAGATTATCAGCATTTGACTCTCAAAGGTTGTACGTGAATATTGTGAATAAGAATATTTGAATTATTCTTTTGTAAGGTATTAGGGACATTAGGATCTGTTTGGAGACACCAGAATGTCCACTTGTTTTAATTGCAGTTAAACATAAGGCTAAATGTCCTGAAGTTGTTGGTGCTCTGGGAAAAGTCATCTTCAGTACAAACTCTTATGATTTAGGAAACTAATCTGATTATTATTTTTTCATAATCAACATGCAGTTTAGCAAGCAACTGTGTGCCTTCATGTGGTCTCTGGAACATATTTTTGGTTTACTTTTGCTTTTTGGATATAACTTTACATTTAAACATGTTGATAGTAAATCAGTATCGAATATTATTTTTAAAACACTTTTTAAAAAGTATTGCTTTTTAGCCATTGTATCCTGAGAACCACATATGTTGCTATCTGATGGAAAATGTATTCCCAGTGGTGCATTGCAAAAATACAAGACCAGTTTTTTTAAAGCAATTAATAAAAAAAAATCAGAGCAAGACTGATGGTTATCTCTATAATATAGTCATTTCACCTACTAGAATTGTGTAATATTCACTTAGTGGGTGAGAAAGCAATGAAATTAAACTTGGCCCAGAGGAAAGAGCACATAATTCAGATACTAGTTGGTACATCTTTTATAGTTATGCAAACGTTTTGCATTCTTAAGGGAGTGACAATTACTGATCTGATTGTTAAAACTTAGTATATAAACTTGAGTAGTGATAATTGTGTTATGGCATTATCTACTTTATCTCTCCACATATTTTTTTCCCTACTTTTATTGGAATCTGTGAATAAGTGACTAATGTTAACATTATCCATCATGTTTGTTATGTTTAGAAAACAGATCTGGACATGCTGTTGTAAAATATGTATTAGATGTCCAGGAATGTGACTTCAAAAAATGGAGTTGAACTTTTAATGAGTAACACTAATGTGTTTTCTCAATTTACCTTTAAATAACATTCTTTAATAGAAATGCTCAGGCCAGGTGCAGTGGCTCAATAATCCCAGCACTTTGGGAGGCCAAGGCAGGCGGATCATGAAGTCAGGAGTTCGAGACCAGCCTGGCATGGTGAAAAACCCTCTCTCTCCTAAAAGTACAAAAATTAGCTGGGCATGGTGGCACATGCCTGTAGTCCCAGCTACTCAGGAGGCTGAGACAGAAGAACCACTTGAACCTGGGAGGTGGAGGTTGCAGTGAGCTGAGATCGCCCCACTGTACTCCAGCCTGGGCGACAGAGTGAGGCTCCATCTCAAAAAAAAAATTATATCCATATTATTCTATATTTTTATTGTCTTTTTTTGTTATTATTGTTGGTAGTAAACAAAAAGATTTAGACTAATGTGGAAACTCAACCAAAGGAAGTATAGTAGAAATTTTTGTCAAAATACTTATCTTTAAAAGTTAATATTCTCTTTCCTTTTAAAACAATTCTTGGAGATCTACATCTACATATATTTCCCCTTTTGGAAAGTTATATAATAGTTGAACAAATGAAAATTGTTTGTATTTAAAGTAAAACGCAAAAACTTAAAGCAAAAGACAGTCAAAGTACTTATTTGTCTTTAGCCTATTTTTAAAGTCCCAATTTGATTATGTAAAAGCATAATGTTTATAATGGTGACATTTCATAATAAAGTTAAAAATATTATTCAGGAGTGCTTATTCAGAATATCCGGAAACTAAAAATAACTAAAAATGTTTTTTAAAAAATAGTTTTGAAAAGTGTCATGGTTTGAGTCCACTCCCCAAACATTAATAATTTAGTTATACAAATGAACAGATTTTTATTTCTAGGATTTTTATATTTATTTTAACCATCCTTCAAAATTAGCACAATTTTATAACTTCTTGAAATATATCCATATTGAATATAAAATAGAAAACTGCTTAATTGCTGGGTTGATGCATGGTGTACAGATAAATAGTTGCCCGTCATCCCTGCCATTACATCTTCTACATGGATTGAAGTCTCCCACTCAACAGGGCAAAGGGTCATATAATATTTAAGTATTATTAAATATATCTATTTAAATAATATTTTGATGAAAATGTTTCTATCCTTTTCAGCCATGATCAAGCAAAGTATGATACCCAGAGGGGGAAAAAGTGCCAAGGAACATTGGGTTATGAAAACTTTATAAACTTCCTAGCAACCATTCTGGTTCTTACTATTGTTGCTTGGAATAATAAATAATGTGCTGCCAAAAACCATGTTCTAAATAGCAAAATGGAACTTTGATTTACACAGTGTAACTTATTTAGTTTCACATGTTGTCTTTTGGTTTGCCTCCCGACGTTCTTCTGGCAGAGGTAATGTTTTATTCCAGTTTTTCAGGCTTTCTCCATGAGGCAGATATCCTTGTAAAAGCTGTGTGACTCATTCTCTTTTGTGAAAAGCACTCATCATCAAATCCTGTGAAGTGTTCATCCAAACACTTACAATTTTACAACCACCATCTAGAGGACCAGAAGTGAAAGTTAATACAATACAGTGATTTTACTGGCCTCTTAACAGGCTTTGGGATAGAGTAACTGTTTCCCATTATTTTGAGTATGGAAATGAATAGCTTTTTGCCTCTGTGAAATTGATTAAACTTAAATTCCCTACAGGTACCCAGAAAGTCATTGTGTCATCTAAAGCAAGCCTGCCTAAGTTAATTACTATATTATCAAAAATTACAAGAAAATGTAATGTGTTCCTTTGACCTATGTACTTGAGCTATTTTCTTATCCTTTTATTGAATCATTCTTAATTATAGGGGTCATCCTCTAGTTTTCCTTAAAATGCATTTGTTATATTCAGATGATTCACAGGTGTCTGCATGCATTGTATTTTACAATAAAAAGTGAATAAGCTTAAATTTAAACATGGTCAGAGCTTCTTGGTACAGGTACTGTAAAATGCTAGAGCAAGGGATTTTGAAATTTATGGAGTTGCTGATTTGGGTACACAGTGAGGGTGATATTGATGGCAGTGCTGCAGAATTGATGAAAGATAGGAGGAGGAATTCTCCAAGTAAGAGTTGAGGTACAATCGCACATGAAACTAAAGAAACAGTATTTTGACCTAGTTTCTTGCTAGTCCTTTACCTTGAAGGACAAGCTTTGTAAATGAGACTCAAATTAGACTAACTCTTGCTTCTCCTGGAATTTTACTTCCTTTGAAAACTGAACAATTTCCTATACCCCAACATAGCTGTTCTATATCTTATTCTCTGGTAAGCTCTTACCCAGTTTGATTTAGGCCAGATGAATTCTTTTCTTAACCAGAGCTTTCCAAACTTTAACTGAATCAGATGCTTGCTATAATTCAGTGCTATGAAATCTTCAAATTATATGCCACAGCATCAAGAATAGGGTGATCATCTTGCCCCAGAAATACAATTTCTCTAGTACCAAAATGTAGAACTTACAAAAACAGAAATAAGCTGCTGATTCTGAGTATTTTTTATATTTTAAAAATATTAAATTTTGGCCTCTGGTGTGTTTGTTGAAGTGCCATTGAAATAAAATGAAGGCACATGTCTTTGCCAGCAGGGTTTGGCATTTTTCTTCTGAAAACATTTAAAAGCACTTGGTTCTCATTGTATATATTCTGTTACATGCATATTTTCCATTATGTTTTGTAAAAGAATTTTTAAACTCTTGAATCATTTAATCAGACAGTGCAAAAGTATTTCTCAGCAACCATCACATGAACTAAGCACTTGTGTGTACATATTGAAGAACAGACACGGTTCCTGCTTTCCAGAACCTTGTAGTTTAAAGAACCTTGGAGATTTAAAACCTAAACCCAAACCCAAACCAAAATGTGAGAGAGCTATCACCCATCCTCTTTCTGTCTGTTCATCTATTTATCCATTTATATATTGACAGATTGAAAGAACAAAAGCCAGAGGTGGGGTTGGGGAGGGGGGAGAGAGAGAGAGAGGAGAGAGAGAGAGAGAGAGAAGAAAGAAGAAAGAGAACTACAATGCAATTGCACAAATATTTAGAGAGTTCAAAGATGATGTTGGAAGGCTGGAGCTTGTAATTCATGCATACACATCTATGCTGATTATAGAATAGATTTATAAATAGCTTTTGGACATTTCTTTCTAAAGAGACCAATGATCAGTTTCCTAAGAATTTATGCCTCTTGCAATTTTTTGGCATCCAGAGATGATTCTGTTTAAAATGAGGCACTTGTGACACTTTGAATGCACTCTGGTTCTGAACAGGATCTTGAGCCTGTCTTGAGTCTCCTACCTTGAGCTGCCACCTCACTTTGTCATACTCTGTCATCTACCTTCTTCCTAGTGAATGATTTATTTTGAAGTTTTTATTTTAATTTTCTTCTCTCACTTTAGCTTTAGATTGATAGTCTTCCTCTCTTGACATCTGTTTTGCCTCACTGAGAAGGCTGTCCAAATGTAGCACGTTACCGTGTTTCTTTATTATCTTTATAGAACAACCGGGTGTAGATGTGTGACCATAATTCAAAAGGCTTGTTGCAGGGTGCTAGAAACTTGCTGGGGAAAAGTGCAGTACATGAAGGATGTTGGAAAGCAGACAATTGCATGGTGTGGCAGGAAAACAAAGCACAATGCACTCAGCTCTTATTTCCCAGCAAACCTCCAAGTTGTCTGACCCTACCAACAGTGTGGAGAAGTTTCCTGAATCTTCATTCTGTGTAAGAGAAGAAGCATCTCATGCTAACCATGGTGGGCACAGCCAGCTGAGATCAAGTGCCTTTCCAGGGTTTTCCCTATGACTCCTCGACTGGCCAACAAAGCTGCTCTTTAGCTACCATTGTCTCATTTTTGTTTGGTGGTTGAGATGCAATTTTTATTAATGTGGCAGAGAAAAAATGTCATCCTATGTTGAATAAATAGTTTAGTAGCCCTTAAATATGTTTTAACTGAGGAGTTAATGTTAGATAGAGTTGTAACAGGCATTTACAAAGGTAATAAATATCGAAGGATACTATCAAAATACTTGTAAGAAGCTTGGGTCCTTGAATGACATGCCACATGTAAGCATATGTTAGAGATTAACCTGTCCCACTGGTAAGTGCTGTAAATTATGAAAGAGACACTTACGCAGTCTGGCAGAGCATTTTCTTGATGACAGTTTTTAGAATTAAATTCATTATAAGTATTAGGTTGGTGCACAAGTAATTGCGGTTTTTTGCCATTACTTTTAATGGCGAAAACCGCTATTACTCTTGTACCAACCTAATATAAAGTTTTGAAGGGTTTTGGATTACATTGGCATTACTAAAAACAAGTTATGTGGCATATAATACAACTTCCTATCTTAAAAATTGAGCCAGCATACACACACAGACACACAGACACACACACACACATACACCCTATGTATTTAAAGGTACCCTAATATTTATTTTTCTTTATCGTGAGGAATAAGATAATATATAACCTTGGTAGTCATGGATTTAACACTCTTGGTTTTAATGATTTGTGTAGGATCTTTCAAGTTCTTGATGTGTTTTAAATGAATGATTTTGCTGAGGTCTTCATTGAATTGCATGTTTAGACAGGCTTCACATGTAGGAAGAAAACATTTGTCTATAAATAACCTAGATGACCACCTAATATCTTCATTTGGTCATGATATGTACTCTCTACTCAATCTCTATAAAATAACCCAAGTGAATTGAAGTGAGAACACTGTCGTAGGATTTTTGCGGGGGGAGGGGGTGTATAAAAATGGCCTTGAAAAGAAAGCCAATTACTAGTTCTTATGATGGATAAGAAGAAAAAGGAATGAGGTTTATAAAAGTTTTTTTTAACTAGAAAATAGAAATTTTTGATAAATTAATAAGTGGAATGTTAAATTTGGCAGTAGCCCTAGTCTATATTATGAACCATAGAGCAGATTTTATTTTACTTTATGGAAAAAATGATATGATCATATTGTCTTAGTAAATTTAGAGACTTTTGAAAGCCTTATAATTATCTCTTAATTTGTAATTTAATTTGAATTTAAATTGATAATTTAAAGTAGTTGGTTTAACTCTTCTGATTTTCAAGTTTAGTGGAAATTATATTATGCTTACACCATATGCCACACAGGACATAGCTAACCTGGCCTAGTATCGAAAATAGACTGACCAATCAACAAATAAATGAGTTGTGTTTGCAAAATTGGCTACTAATGATCATCTTCCTTTCATCCATTCCCGTTGGTGTGGATAGAGATACCATCTCACATCCTCTGAACTGGTCTTATGATTTGCTTTCCCCAACTGGGCATGAGCAAACCTGTTACAGGCGGGGATCTGAAAAAGTCTTGCACACTGGGGCTTGCCCTCACTGCTCTTGAAGACCCTCTGGCTGTCACCATGAGAAGAAGCTAAACTAGCCTGCAGGATGATGAGAAACATGTTTCCCAGTGACCCTACCCTTTCGAGAAAAAACAGCCAGCTTTAGGCATATTATTGGTTGTCCACAAATGCAGTGGTGAGCTCAGCAGAGGCCAGTCATGAGAACCATCAGGTGAGCCAGCCCAAAGTGCCAACCCACAGAATCTTGAGCTGGTTGTTCAAATCTTTCTTAGATTCCATGGACAACCTCAAGTGCTTCCCATAAATTCCTTTTCTTTTTTTAACTTAGGCAAAGAACTCTAACTGATACATATACAATAATCCAAATCAACTTGGATTTCTTCCTGGCTGTTTATGAGTATTGCCATAAATGCTACAGTATTCTGAGCTATTTTGTCCCTATACATTTGAACGGAGTAATACTCCTGAGTTTCAATGACTATTACCTGCCTGAGCAAGGTGTTGAAATATATAAACCAACGTGTAGATCATCTGGAACATACATTTTCTGTGTCTGTTCTCCTTACATAATACAAACAACTTTTGTATTAGAAATGCTCATCTCATTTTTCTTACACGTGGTGATACAGTCATACTTGCAAGAGCATTTTCTTATGTCATTATAAATATTCAATTTTGTCCAGTCAATAGACATTGTAATAATAATGCCTCTCATTTTGTAATACTTTATATTGTACAAAAAATTTTGAATACGTCATTTATTCTGTGGTTGATATCACATAGATGAGAAAACTGAAGCTTACAAAACTGCGTCTCAGTTGAGGCAGAAATAGGAAAAGGTAGTTGGGATATCATTTATCATTTTATTAAAACTATTTGAATTGAGGGAAAGATAGTTTCCAAAAGGCAAATTAGGCCTCTATTTCACCCAGAAATAAAAAGGTCCCTAGGCAGGCAAAAATAAAAGATATTGGCTATAGTTGCTATGATGAATAAGCATGACTTTTAAAATGTTTTCCTATGAAACCTGCACCAAAGTTACTTAAGTCACCATGTCATATTTCTTCCCCAAATTATAAAGTTGGCACTAGATTTTTAAAAGCTGTTTTCTAAGAGAATGAGAATTTTCTTGGGAAATTTATTGTCACCCCAACTGAATCTGGGCATTGTACAAATTTTACTTGAAATCTTATGTTCTAAAGGAATACAAATTTAAAATGGATTAAATAGATAAACAATGAAGTATTTTAATTCATTGTGGGTTTCATGATAATTGGCCCAATATTATAGTCTAATGTAATAAACATTGTGTTTAGACTACAAAAGCACTGTGAACAAGAGCACTAGAGTTGCACTCATGTTCCTAAATAAGGAAAATATACCTTTACTTTTCTTGGTGACAGAAGGCCTCTGAAAAATTTGACATTGTTCAGGTTTATCAACAGATGATTGTCAGTGTTATTACTGTAGACGGCCAAATAATAATATCTCCCATAAATATTTTCCATGGTAAATCATCTTCAGTTTGGAATGTCATCTGTCCCTAAAATTTTTATTTCCTCTTAGAGATATTGTTTTTTTAAGAATCTACATTTGAATCTACATTTTATGATATGGAAATCGATAATAGAATTAACAAAACATGAACTAACACAATAATAAACTCACAAAACAATCACAGGAAGCCCTGTATCATTTGATACAACAAAAAAATTAAGAAAGAGCAATGAGAAGCCATATTTTCTAATGTTATTACCCCATGCTTTTAGTTCAATCCTCAAATAATTCATAAAATTTATAATTCTTAATAAAAATATTGAGCATTTCTATATGCAAGTTAATTCCACCATATTTGTAAGTTAAAAAACTACAAAGCAATATTTCTATAGTATTTAATACCCAAAATGACAGTATTCCTCATACTGAATAGGTAGATACCAACTTACAGTTCTCAAGTGAACAGACAGAAAATGCTCTGAGATACATTGGTTTACTTGAGGACAACGTGACATATAGCTTATAATTATACACATTTACATAGAAATCTTTGCTGTGATACCATGTGTCACCACAGGTAAGAGTAAGGCTAGCTGAGATAATATTCAGTAAGTAGTACCACTTACCTAAGCTACCCTTTCTGTGCAGCAGCATTGTGACAGTCATTGTCACTTGTGGAGCACCTGTCCTGTTACCATACATGACAATTTCAGAAGGGATTTTAGAATTCGTGATCTCATAAAACAAATGGATTAAATGGAAATAATCAAATGCATATTTTGGATTTATGGTTATATTGTTTGTTACACAGATCACTTTAGAATTAATATTTTAAAAATTACCTACAGCGATTTTATGTGTTCTTGGTATTAATTAAATGCATTTATCCTAGACATTGACAATGACTTAATTTCCAAAGAAATTAGTGAAACCCTTGGTCAAATATTGAATGAAGAAATATGTCTGTGCTTAGCTCTCACGTACTTCAGTAATTCCTCCTCTTGTTTCTGGCTCTTCAAAACCTATGTTAATTAGCCCTTTGGCAATCTCCACTCGATGTAGAAGATGTAAATTCAAGCTTACAAACTTGGAGGTGAAATGTGGTTATCTTTATTTTTCCTATAACTGAATTATAATAAGCCTCTATTCAACTGCAAGACAAAATCATTTTTCACTTGGGCCTATTAAGTTTATTCCAGAATCACATCAAGCTTCTCCAGGGGGGAACTAGGGCTTACGTCATTTCTAGGCATCAGGCAGTAAATGGGGTGAGGTAGATGGCATGCCTTGTCTGAGCCATTGTCATTCATTTGTTCTGGCTTCTGCTGAAATATTTTCTTTTCAGAAGGGGCTTAAGCTGTCTTTCTATAGACATTTGATGTGCTTTCTCTTATTGCCATCATAAAAGCTTGAGAGTTTCAATCTTCTATGCTGTTGTCTTTGAATGTGGGGGAAATATTTAACTGCTCCAACATCATGTTTGGGTGTGGGAAACTCCGGGCTCTCTTAGGCTTCTCTGCTCAGACAATGCAAACCAACTTCTATACTTCCACTTGGTCATGCTGGGCATAGGAAATTGAGGTCTGACTGCCTCCCCAGGTGCCATTCATATATGGAAGGCAGAAATCCAATCTGAATTTTCATTGTGAAACATAATTCCTTCTTGACATTCTTCATCTCAGTAAATGCCATCATCATTTACACAGTTACTGAGATTAAAAAATATTTGATTTATCCTTGATTCTTGTTTTTCTCCTATGCCTGCATCCAATATGGTAGAAAGTCTTTTCAAATCTAACTTTAAATTGTATCCCTAACCCACTTCTTCTCATCACTTCCATTGCTATCATCTTTATCCAAGCCAGCATTTTGTCTTACCTGGCCAACATGTGGTTTCATCTGGCTTACCTCCTTAACTGGCATCTATTAATTCCCTGCTTCTATGAGTACTACCTCTCTCCTGCCCCCAGAGTAACCTACTGAAAACTTAAATTATGCTACTGTTCTACCCAAACCCTCCAATCACTTGACATAACGTATGGAGTAAATTCCAGATTTCTCACCAAGGTTTACAAGGCCCTATTCACTCTGCTTCTTCTGGTCTAGACTTCATATTCCTTGAATCTGCTGACATTATTCCTTTTTAACTTTATAGTTTTTCATTTCCTATCCTCCCTCATGTGATTCCTTCAAAAATGCTACCTCCTCAGGGAAGGCTTCTTCTCCCTATATCTTTACTTGACTTATTTTTCTTCAGAACATTTATTACTACCCAAAATTAATTATTTGTTTATAGGTTTATTGCTTGGCTTCATCACCAAGGCCTGAACTTTATCCTCTCAATTGCTATCCATAGCATATCATACTTTACCTTGTGGTACATAGTAGGCCATCAGTAAAGACTTTTTTTTTCCCGGTGGATGAATGCACTTGAAATTGGAAATACAGGGGAAATAGGGCAGTGTTTTCAATTTGCTGTATTTATTTTTGGAGATGAGAACAACTTCAGGATTGAATATGAAGTCAAAGAGGCTTCTCTCATTTGAGTAGAAGATATAGAGATACTTCTTTGTGTGACTACACAATTTTGCCCCTCACTTCAGCACAGTATGGTTTTTTACTATTTAACCATGTCATGTCCAATATTGTATAGCCTCTTGAAGTCAAGAAGATATGCATCATCTTAAATCTAAAATCTATAATCCACAACCCTGTTTAAAACAGCAGAAAATTTAAAAAGAAATCAGTGACCTGGAAATTCATCTGTAAACCACAGTAATTGATATGTTCACCAACCTGACTGAGCATGTACAACATTACTGGCATTAGGCATCAAGAATTCCTGGAAAATGTGGGCAGCATACAATAGTCATTTATCATTAAGCTGTAGAGGTTTTTTATTAGTCTCAGCTGTGTTCCTGTTAATAGTGTTTGACATTTATACATCCCAGGGCTCCTTCAGTACTAAGTGATTGGAACCCAATTAAAACTAGTTTAAGTAAAGACCAATATTTATTGGCTGATGTAACTGGGAGGTCAAGGCTAGAATCTGGGCTCAAACGATATTTTCATAGTTTGAGCTTTGTCTCTATCTTTTGGTTCTGCTTCTCATCACTTATACATATGTGTTAGCTTCTTCTACATGAATAGACTCTCATTATTTAGAAAAAAAGTGCTAGATCATTAGAAGTTGTAATCCAAATAGAAGAGTCTTGCAGCAGAAGCAGCTAAAGAATCCCTGAGAGGATTCTAATTGGCCAACCTTAGGTCCTAGGCCTATGATAACCCTATCATTGTGAGGGACATGTTGTATTATGATTGGATCAAACTTGATCACGTGTCCCTTTGACAAAGGGAGTGATGAACACATGACTGACAGCTCTTCTAGGAACACAAGGAGTATGAGAGGTATTCCCTAGAAACCAAAGAAGGGGCATAGGAAATTATGTTGATCAGGTAAAATATTAAACTTATTAGCATCTGTATATCAACATTGCTTTATACTTCTTTAGGCTAAAAATGGCAATGTATTATGAAAGATAAAACCTTGTATGTATGTTGCACCTTATTATTTTTGACTTTATTCCAGTAACTGAAAATAATGCAATGGAAATGTGAAATATATAATGCTGGGTAATTCTAGGATTTCCAGTATTAGAAATAATACTATCTGGAATCAAGGTCTCATAGAATGAAGAAAGAATTATGGAATGAAGATGCAAACAATGAGATGGAAAATCAATAGAAATGGAGGGCAGACATCAGAGAGAGAGAGATGTTTCTGAGGGAGAGAAAGCATCAAAGAATAAAAACAATAATCATAAACCTCAAAGAAGAATAAAACTTTGAATCACAGGTCTTAAATGAATCCTATTTGCATCAGATTTTATCTACGAGGAAATGTAGTTTCCACTTTCCAGCCTCCCTTCTCATTTATATATTGGCCTTCTGCATGGGCTTATGTTTTGATTTTCTATCTGTAGTCTACCTTGTTACCTTGCCTATTGTATGTTACCTTGTAAAATTGATGCCTGGCCCTGAATCTCAAATAAAATAGTAGAGTCTGTGTTTTGTCAGTGTCCTTCCTAAGCCTGGATCTTAGTCCCTCCTTTTTATTCCTCTCTCACTCTTCATTGTCCTCGTGACCCTCCTGTTATGAAAGGACAGATCCTATTGAAGATCAACCTGGTTCTAGGAGAAGAAAAAAGAAAGCAGCTATAGAGATGGTTTTGGTGAGCAAACTGGGTCAGCCAAGGTCACTGTAATATAATTCTAAATGTCTTTGGGGTCATGAAGTTATTCCAGTGAGTAAAGAGTCAGGAATATTCCAGGAACCATTTGAGCTCTTATTAGTTCAGCTGGTGTTCCTTAGTACAAAAAAATAAGGTAGAACCTACTCTGATTGGTTGGGAACTTCTCCTTGAGAGTTCTCATGCCTTAGGCTTCTTCCTGAAACCATCATGGAACCTCATGAGCTGGCCTATACCTAATATTTCTCTTCATCCCCATTGGTACCATTTGTGAAGGCTTAGAATGCTTTGAAAGCTAATACTGTCATTACAGGTTAACCCAGAGCCTTTTTCTTTTCTGGAAATGCAAGAGAAATAGTCAGCTTCTTCCTATTTGGTAAAATTACCTCCTGACTTTAGAAGTGGAACGTCCTCAGCAGGTCCCATCTCAGCACCTGGTCAGTTGTGCTGTGCCTGATTCTGCAGGCCAAAGAAGCAATCAGGACAATAAACTTAGCATGACCCCTGCTAATGGGTCTTTCTGGGATTGGGGTTGGCTTTATTTGCTCTTACTTGATTTAGGCAGTGATAACCAAGTCTAGAATGGTAAAAACTCCTTAAAGGGTGAAGTTGGATTTGCACTGTGTTTTTCCAAATCATTTTTATTTCAGAATGAAAGAGCTGGAAAAAGCTTGCCAACTTTTGGTCTATTTTTATTTGTGTATTAAGAGGTACACAAAATCTCTTATTACGTAAGTTATGATAAAGCTCAGAGCTAGGACAATTAATAACATATTCTGTAAGTCAAATAGTGTTTTTCATATCACAGATTGAGGAGTTATTCCTTTTTCTTTTAAGCCTTATGGATAGGTATCCTTGGTTACGCATCCCACGTCTAATCCCTCTAGCCTAATACCTGTTTTTTTTCTCATGTTTTTAAAGGTAATTTATGGTGTTACAAGTGTCAGGGTTTTGAGGACTTGGGAGTGAGGGGCAGACTAGATTTAACTTTCCTCAGGAGACTGGAAACTCACCATGTGCTTGACAAGATTGTGAAAATTTTTTTCCCATATGGCAAATTCCAAAAGACATGTGGTAATGAGCCATGACTGAACACAGACAACACAGTCTATAATTAACCTCATATAGACAGCATGCAGTAGGAACTTATATACCTTTGACTCCAGTATCTCACCATCCCCTAATTGTTTAGTTCTATAAGTGTATCAGTTTAAAAGGAAGAAGCCTTCTACATGTAGACAAGGTTTTATCTTTCCAGGAAAGTAACTGGGACAATGATCTTCATTATCATTCTCTCTGGGTTAGATATATAAAAAGGGAGGGTCACAAATACGTTTTCATGAAAATGTACATGTTACCCACATACAACTTTGGAATTGTCAAGCAAAAATTATAGCATTAGTCTGCATAATGAGAATCTTTTTTGATTTTAGATTTCTTTTCATTCTCTTCACAAATTACTGACCCAGAATGGTTAAGGGAAAATATACATTAAAATAGGTTGATCAAATAAATTATTGAAAAGGGAAGTCTAGATAATAAATTCCATATGGAACCTTTCTCCAGGGCGTGGCATTCAAGGATGAGACATCTGTTAGAGTTGGTCTGACAGCTAGCTTCCTCTGCAGAGTTTGTATAATGGACTCACACATGCACACACACCTAATATGTTGTGTATTTTTTAAGCTGCCCTACTGACAGTTATACTACATGAAGTTCAGCATAAGACTCAAGTGTAGAGTTCCAAACCAGCATTTCAGAGTTAACTGCACATTCAATTAAACTCAGATAGTCCAGTACCACCCTTTATTCTGTAAAACACCAAAATGAAATAGAAAAGGCAATCTGATACTTACACTCTATGCTGTTGTTCCATTCAGTGATTCTCCAGACAACTGTAAACTGAGATCTTATTTGGGATGCTTTTCTGGCCATGCATCCCCTAGCAGCCTATATGGAAAAAATATTCAAATGTTATAGGGCTAAAGGTCATCCCTCGTAAGTAGTGGACTTCAAATTCAAGAGTATACTTTGATTTTGACAGTTCATGCAATAGATTCCAAATGGATTTTTTTTTTTTTTTTGAAACGGAGTCTCACTCTGTTGCCCAGGCTGGATCTCAGCTCGCTGCAAGCTCCGCCTCTTGGGTTCACGCCATTCTCCTGCCTCAGCCTCCCGAGTAGCTGGGACTGTAGGCACCCGCCACCAAGCCCAGCTAATTTTTTCTAAGCAGATACTATTTTGCAGTTTTGGCAGAATGTCTTTCCACCATGGTCAGATAACTGAAAGTGACCAACACAAGGAGGGTGATGTTAGAGAAAGAGCGAGAATTCTTTTATGTGTATGATTTCATGAGAAGAAAAATGAGAGCATCACGTATTTCAGAGTGACAGCCAAATAATACACATTGGGTGGAACTGCTTCTTATTTATCTTTCCAAGAGAACCTAAAATACAGATGTTACCAGTGTATTTACAATGAAAAAAATTCCTTCCTTGTAAACTAAATTAAAGCTGGACCATTGAGATCCATGAAGCTCATGTTCTTTGTGGCTCAATTTCTTTGGGCATTTTTTATAAACATTTCCTAAGCATTTTATGAGCTATGAAAATGGTTGGGGAAACTGCAGCCACATGAAGGTGACATGCTAAGTATATCGCTGGAAAACATACAGCAAAGACAAGGAACCAGCGAATATCTTAACAAATACTGTGATCCAAAGGCAGAGTTCCACTTCAAATTGTATTCGTTAACCAGTAGGAATGCTTTTAAAGTTTCTCTTGTCACTGGCAATAAAAATTATTATTATTATTTTTTAAAAAGGTACAGATATACAGACAAAGTGTTCCATTCATGTAGTTTCATTTTGTTACCATTTTAATTTTGGAGGTAAGGAAAAAAGTTCTTTTCACTTCAGAGGAGGATTTTTTCTTCTTCTAAAATATTGATCAAATTAATTTAATTTCATAGATAAAATTTTTGGAAGCAAATTACTTCTGTGGTAGTTTTTTTTCTTTTGCATTCTATGATTTATTTTCTGTAATAGTACACGTTTTGGCCCATAGTTGGTCTGGTTTTGAAGTATTTTCTATTCTTGAAGACTTCTATATATCTTTCCTCCTTTTAACTCCAGATTGGTGGTGGTGTTTTCTTAGAGTTCAGAAGCCTCTGTTAAGCAAGGCAAGTGGAAGTATATGCACAATGCTTACCTTAGTAACAGTCAGAGGCTTATATTTCAAGTTGGCTTGACCTCGTAAATATGCCCAAGAATGTATTCTGACTTAGATAATAGGGGATGGTTACTGGGGTTGGAACTTAAAAAAATCTAGTTTAGGATTTTAGCAGATAACTCCTGTGCTGGAATGCTTTTCTAGAACCAGGAATCCTAGGGAAGAAACACTCTGATTGAATAGACTTTTAAAGTTGGAAAGGACTTTAAAGATAAGCTACTCAGAGCACTTCGTTTTACAGATAAGAGAACTGAGAGTCTGATAAATTAAGTGACTTACTCACATGTTCTATCCAGCAGATATTTTGAAATATTATTAATCTTTTAAATGTACTTTAATTAAAATATTTAGTATTATATACATTTTTTTCCATAATAGAACGCTTAAGTTGGTTCAACTTAATAGAACACTTAAGTTGGTTCCATAATAACCAACTTAAGTGTTCTATTAAAGTCAGCCTGAGTTGAAGAAACAGTTTGGGAAATTAGAACCATAGCACTTTCAAAGCTCATAATTTTCAATAGTAAGATTTAATAATATGGTTGCACTGTTGTATGAAGTAGAGGTGTATTATGAAATTAATCTGCAATGTAAAATGCCTCAAACCAGTTCTTTGAGCAGAGAAGCACAAACTTAAATGTTATTCTTTATAGGCATAGGGCTTATTCTTTGTTTTAAAAAGACCATTTGTTCTCTGTTAGTTTCTTCTTTAGGTAGTAGTAAAGAGATCAAGATATAAATGAACTTTCAAGAGGAAACTCTGTCCTGTGGCCACAAAATGAACACCTGTTCTAACCAGTAGCTCACAAATACTCACCCTTGGATTAAAGGAGAACTGAGTAGGAGAATGTTAATGACAACATGAAGCTTGTCACTAAAGAAAAAGTTTTAAAAGTACACATTCTACTGATTATAAAGTTCTACTCATAAAAGAAGGAAAAACTAAGCCTAAGACATGGATGGGGGAGAAATAATGGGGCAACAAGAATTCCTGGTTTTGTGATAAGCCTCATAGCTGACTGATGATGTCAAAGTTCTAAAGAAGCTTAAATTTTTAAAAGTCTTCTTTGGGAAACATGTCTAAGGTTGTGACCTGGCTCACTATTTGGAAGCCAAGTATCTTTTTTTTTTTTTTTTTTTTTTTTAGACGGAGTCTTGCTCTGTCACCCAGGCTGGAGTGCAGTGGCGCAGTCTCGGCTCACTGCAAGCTCTGCCTCCCGGGTTCACGCCATTCTCCTGCCTCAGCCTCTCCGAGTAGCTGGGACTACAGGCACCCGCCACCATGCCCGGCTAATTTTTTTGGATTTTTAGTAGAGACGAGGTTTCACCGTGGTCTCGATCTCCTGACCTCGTGATCCGCCCGCCTCGGCCTCCCAAAGTGCTGGGATTACAAGCATGAGCCACCGCGCCCGGCTGAAGCCAAGTATCTTTCCCCACTAAATTAAAACCCCTCCAGAAAACAAACAGAAAAGCCATAAAATGTGTTAGATTAGGGCCAGGTGAAGTGGCTCATGCCTGTAATCCCAGCACTTTGGGAGGCTGAGGCAGGAGGATTGCTTGAGCCCAGGAGTTCAAGACCAACCTGGGCAACATAGGGAGACTTGGTCTCTTCACAAAGTAAATACTACTACTACTACTACTACTACTACTAATAATAATAAATTAGCTGGGTGTGGTGTCGTGCACCTGCACTGCAGTCCCAGCTACTCAGGAGCTGGGGTGGAAGGATCACTTGAGTCTCGGACATCAAGGGTGCAGTGAACTGCAATTACACCACTGCATTCCAGTCTGGGTGACAGAGCAAGACCCTACCCCCCCACCTCAAGAAAAAGTCTCAGATTATAAAATAAAGGCAGAATTTTAACAAAATAAATTTCTTTTATTTCAGTGTGAGGGAACACTGTGGATCATGAAGTGGCTTTTGTTACAGTGAAAGTAGTCTTAATTCCACAAGTCATTTACTGTGGTACCTTAAGGCTTCTTCCTGACTCTTCTCTCAGTGGCCTTCTGATATTTCTATATCTGGATTCAGAACTCCCATTGATTGAAATTGAGTCATATTTTCCTCTTTGCAGTAAATTAAAAATAAAACCTTAAGAGATTTTTTTTTTTTTGCTTTTCATGTATTTTAAGTAAAAATCATTTCTTACATAGATACCTAATCTTGTTCCTATCTACCCAACTTGAATCCTTGGGCAAAAGAACTCCATTTATAGGATACTATTATAAACTGATGATGTGTCTAAAGTAATTCTATAGTGAGACAAATGTCAGAAAAAGTGGCAAAGAGAAGAATTGTACATTTTAAAATATGGTAAAGTTTACTCATTTTCCTTGATATTATTTAGGAAGGCCCAGAATCAGAATTCCAAGGGATGTTAAACACCTGATGGTAGAAAACTCTGAGTGATACTGTTGGGTCAATGTTCTAGCTAGAGAGGAGTGATGGAAAAACTGCATGCTGGCGGGAGAGTCAGGCCTGTTTGGGTCTTGGCCACTGCACTTATACAGAAAAAAAAAAAAAAAAAAAAAAAATCAAATAAGTAGAAATTGCTCATTTTGGCTGACTTTCCTACCACCTCCCACTCCCTCCAACCTCCCAAATTTACTTTCTGGGATGTGGACACAGACTGATTCCCTCTGAAAGAAAGAAGAGATGGCTACATGTGTCCTGCAGATGGAATAAAAAGGGAATCTGGCATTTCTAGAAACAGCTGATACTCTACTAAAAACCTCCTTGAGAGAAATCTTACAGAGCAAGAAAAAGATAAAATATATACATTATAAAACCTTTTTTACTCTAAGTGGCTCTAGGCTTGTAAAATCATCTTTACTATTTGCATAGATTCTGATGAGATGATACTAATTTTCAACAAAATCAAGGATCATCCTTCCAGCACAAAATAATCAAAATTACATACTTTAGCTTCATGTGGACATAATTCAATATATTTGTTTTTTACTCTATGGTCATATATAATGAAGTATGGAACTAATACAATACCAGGATGATGCTGTCACAGGATCCTTGGGGTGTCACTTTTCCAGCCAGAAACCTCTATGGCCAGTGGCGCCTTTGCCTGTTTTCCTTGGACCCACTGGGCTCATTCTGCCCACTTAGTCTGTGCTCGGCTCATGCTACCAGCCAAGTTCTCATGCCTGCCAAGGGTAAGCCAGGTGCAGAGTGACAAGGGGTGTGTGAGGGAGCGAGCAATGGGTTTGGACACTGCACACAGCCAGGCATGCTGGCTGCAGCAGGGTGGGCAGCTCCAGGTGCCAGTGTGAGTGCTGGCTCTCTGCGATGCTGTGGCTGGACCAGGTGTACTTCAAGCAGCTTCCACGCCTGGCACTGGGGAACATGGTGGCACCCAGAAGTTTAGAGGCACCAGGAACTGCAGAGCCCCATAGAGACTGTCACAGCCTGGCTCAGGGAGCTCCTGGATCTGGCCAACCCAAAGGGCCACAATTCTTTTTTCCTTCTCTCTTCTTTTCTTCTCGTTGCCTGCAATGAGGTGAGCAAGGAGTGTGTTTCAGCCCTGTTGGTGTTACGGCTCTTTCAGCCCCACAATTCAGCTGGTGCCGAGTTCTTGTCCTGTGTCTTGGAAGAATGAGGTACGTGGACAAGTAGAGGGTTGAGGAGAAGAGGGGCTATGTTGAGCAATGGAACAACTCAAAGGAGACCCGCAGTGGGTCGCTCCTCTCCGCAGGCAGGGAGTCCTCCCGACGTTTAGCTCTCAGCAGAGAGGAGACCCGCAGTGGGTAGAACCTCTCTGCAGCGCATCCGGTTATGTTCTCAGCTCTGGCTGAGTCAAGGTTTCTTATGGGCTTCAGAGGTGGGGAAGTACATGCTGATTGATCCATGGGTGGCTGTGGGTGGGCCCAGATAAAGCATCATAAGTTCTCACTCTGGTCCGTGGAACTAACAGCCCAGCCCCCAGGCTTCAGGCCATCCCTAGCTTTTGAAGGTGGTGCTTCACTGGGAACCCACCCCTGACCATCCAGGAGCCTGTCTGCATCCTGCCACCGTTAACCTGCCATCTACAGTGCCCATGGCACCCAGGTTGTTTGTGCCAAGAGATGCCTGCAGGCCTGCACCGAGTCACCCTTAACCCTCTCTCAGCCACCCTCCCATGCTTGCTGACATCCAAAGTCCAGAGGGGGCCAAGGTGGCAGGGGGCTGGCATGACAATGCTGCCCCAAGTGCACACACAGGCTGGGTTGTGACAGTGCCTGGGCTCAGCCACAACTTTCCTCCAAAACTGGAGTGGATTCCATGAGTGGGGAGAGGCCAGGTAGTGGGAGCAGGCCCTTCTGAGCCTGCAGGGGAAGGGGGACTTCCTGGGTCCTCAAGAGTGCACAGATGCCAGGTCCGCAGCTGCAGCCAGGTGGCTGCAGCTTTGCTTGGGAGGGTGGAGTTCCCTCCTCTCCAGCTTGGAAGGTAGCAGGCTTCTGGCTGCTCCTGGCTCCCGCCGGCTGCATGGAAAGTACAGCCCTGGCTGTACCTCCCCCACTGCAGCTGGTGTGATGGCAATGGCTGCTCCAGATGGGCCACCACTACAATCAATGCCGTCAACTGTTTGTCAATCATTCATCTGTTTTTGAGTTCCATGCCAGACCTATGCTAGCATATAAGTAAATAGCAATGAATGAGATGCCCAAGTTCTTTGTCCTATACAGCCTAGTAAACTTGGATGAGGTTTATAAATTCTCTGAAAATTTGTAAAGGGAATTGAACTAGATGGTTTTGAATGGGACTTCAATCTCAAAATTGAATGCTTCTAATATCTTCCATTAACATGGAAGAGAGATGGGGACAGATTTCTACACTTTTCTTGCTCTCATTCCTTCCTTTTCCCAAGAGCATTAGGGTACAGAAGGAGAGATTTGAATGAAAACAGTAGAAGAAACACTCCTTTTCAGACAGAAAGAAGTACTAGAGAGAGAATGAGAGAAAAAAGGAGAAAGAGATCCTAAATCATAAAGAGTTTTAAAACCTCTGGAAAGCTTTAAAAATCAGGAACATATTTCTTCGTGTACTCTTCATGCCATCTTCAACCAATATTAATCCTATGCTCTATTTGTATAACTTGTGTTCTCAAGTTATTAAGAAGTCTATTAATAATCTTTAACACTTCCTCAGCACCTTGTTTCAGGCACTACTTAGATATTTTACTTGCATGAATCCCCCCAACAACCTTAGGAGGTGGAAGTTATTATTATCCTTATTTTCCAGAGAGTTCAAGAGGTCAAACATTAATAACTTGTCTGAGATTACACAGCTAGAAAGCAGTAGACCTAGGATTTGAATGCAGATGTCGTGGCATCACTAGCTCACACTGCCTCACTGACCCATTACCTAACCAAACTGGTACTTCCATTGTCTTATGATTTTTCATTACTGTTACTAGCAAATGTTACTAGTGAAATATTTTAGATGTCATCTCTTTCCATCACAGACTGATGAATATCCACTTAAGATCTTGTCTTTCTTTCCATTTCTGTCATAATGAGAAAGAAAATTTAAATGAAGATGATTTTAATTGTTTGCTCTCATATTAGTTTCCTAGGGTTGATGCAACAAGTTAACACAAATTGGGTTGCTTAAAACAGAAATTTATTCTTACCCAGTTCTGGAGATCAGAATTCCAAAACCAAGTTCTTGGCAAAGTTAGTTCTTTTTTTTTTTTTTCTTTTGAAACGGAGACTCGCTCTGTCGCCGGGCTAGAGTGCGGTGGCGCGATCTCAGCTCACTGCAACTTCTGCCTCCCAGGTTCCAGCGATTCTCCTGCCTCAGCCTCCCGAGTAGCTGGAACTACAGGTGTGTGCCACCATGCCTAGCTAATTTTTGTATATTTAGTAGAGACGAGATTTCACCACATTGGCCAGGATGGTCCCTATCTCTTGACCTCGTGATCTGCCTGCCTTGGTCGCCCAAAGTGCTGGGATTACAGGCGTGAGCCACCGGGCCCAGCCCAAAGTTCTTTCTGAAGGCTCTCAGTGAGTATCCATTCTATGCCCGTCTCCTTGCTTCTAGTGACTACGAGGAATCTGTTTTGTTTTGTTTTTGTTTTGAGATGGAGTCTTGCTCAGTCACCCAGGCTGGAGTACAGTGGCGCAATCTCGGTTCACTGCAAGCTCCGCCTCCCCAGTTGATGCCATTCTCCTGCCTCAGCCTCCCGAGTAGCTGGGACTACAGGCGCCCGCCACCACGCCCGGCTAATTTTTTGTACTTTTAGTAGAGACAGGAGGAATCATTATTTTTAGGGTACAAAGAATTTATTGCAGTTTTGGGAAATCTGAACAATGGGAGCAATCTGCTTACTCTTCCTCTGAAAAGACAGAGCAGTCTTTTGGATGAAGACTTAGATCTTTCTGCATCACAATATTATGCCCACTGCCTATCATCTCTCCTTTTATTATCACTTTTTAAAAAATTTTAACTTTTATTTTAGGTTCAGGGGCACATCTGCAAGTTTGTTACACGGATAAATTGTGTGTCTTTGAGGTTTGGGTCACAAATGAGATGCATCACTTCAATCTCTACCCTCATTTTCATATGGCCTTCTCCCATATGACTCTGTGTCTCAAAACTCTCTGTTTTATACTTATAAGAATACCAGTCATTGGATGTAGGGCCCTTTCTAAACCCAGGATGATTTCATCTCGAGATCTCTAATGTAATTATATTTGCAAGACTTATTTCCAAATAAGGCAACAGTCATGGCTATTAGAGATTAGGACTTGGATGTATCTTTTTTGGGGGACTCTATTTTATTTAACTTATTGTAGCTTTATTGTATGAAATAACTTGTCACAATATTCTCTTCGTGCTGTTAATCAATGGCTGTTTGTTGATTAATTCAAGAAATATTGACTGAAAACTGCAACTATGTACAGGATACAGCAGCTATCCTGGGAGAGAGGGAGAGGAAGAGATACAACAGAGAAGGAACTAAACAAGGTCATTTCAAAGAATGAAAAATTGTATGAAGGCAATTAAACAGGAGAATAGATTCTCATTGACCTATGAGCCTGAAGTATCTCCTTAAATATCAGTCATAGCTCTTGATACTGTCAGTAACTGTATGATTTTATTTTTAAAATAAATTCTATTTTGAGTTTTATTTATGTTGCAGAAAATCTTTCTTGGTATAATAAATTGGTCAAAAGAAACAAGATGTCATTACTCAACTAACATGTCAAAAAGAATATTGACCCATGAAGGAAATAACATACTAGATTCTCTGATTTCCCTAGAGTATTGGAGGAAATTGAATTAGGAAAAAATAGCAAAAGCACCAATTCACCAAACATCAATTTCCCCAACTCTGAAGCAGTACTACATTGTAAGATCACTATCAAAAATGTCCTCAGGGACCTTTATCCATAGGAACATACAATTTTTGGAAAAAAATCCAACCTGCTCTAACTGCTCATATTTTACTCAGCAGTTGCAAAATTTTCACAACATATATTGGTGAATGGCCTGGAAGATGTTTTTCAGGGAGTAATTCATTGAGCTTAAGATGATTTCTTAAAATGTAATTCGAATTCAAACAGTACTAGAACATTAGTCTTCATAACATACCTATCTAAGGACTATCTTATCCCTATGGCTTTATGATCACTAAATGCAAGCAAGGCCTTTTGGTAACGTTTCATGAACCACTGAGAAATTGTTTCGGCATGTTTTTGGATTTAGGGCTGGGTGGTTATATGCCCATTTTGTTTCTGCACAAATTATATTTTTTTGTTCAATTTTAGTAATTGGGTACCAGCAGCTGGAATTATTTTACTGAAGTTCATGAACCCTTTTATAGTGCTAGAAATTAAAAAGGCAAAAACATTTATTCTAACTTGAAGTGTGGATTCAAGTGAAGTCCTGGTTTACTCTAAGGAAAGATATTTGGCTTGTTGCAGCAAATATTTCAACTCTGCACCTTGATTTGCTGGAGAACTTCTTCATTATCTGGACAGGAAAGAGCAAGGCTAAAATTTACCTTTTCGTTAGGAGTTTAGATACTCTCTCCAGATACCCTCCCCAACTTAAATGACTTAAATGACTTTTTTGGAAGTCATTTAATAATAAATTACACAGAAACTATTGCATGAAGCACTACGTCAGTTGTTATTTATTGAATCTGCATTAACAAAAGAAGGTAAAAGAAATGAGTAAGAATGTAAGAAAATAGTGGAATACAAAATAAGAGGAATGAAATTAACTCAGCTGTATTTAAGTGTCAGAGTGAGTTGTTTTCTTTTACACTTATGAGTTTCTGCTGTATTCTCTTTGTCCAAAATAAGATATGATGTCTGTAAAATTTTTGATATTGGCAAATTTGTTTAGATGTGTCTCTTGCAGCACTTTTATCCTTATTCATTTGCTCTGTGGAAACTGGTTCAGGGTTTGCTGTGTGCTAGGCACTGTACTATATATTGACACTTGATGTGTGGAGGTAAACCAAGCAAACAAATATGGTATCAGTGCCTAATGAGTTGGGGTGGTAGAAATTAAGTAAGAACATATATGAATAAATAAACATTTTCATACAGTGATAAGTGCTATTTATAGTGCTAGGAAAAAATCCCAAAGTGTTTTTTTTTTACTCTCTCACACAGTCACTCAACATTTCTGACACCAGATGTGTGGGGTTTTTTTCATTGTTGTTTTTGTTTTTGTTTTGTTTTTGTTTTTTGTTTTGTTTTTTTTTTTTTGGTCTCACACCAACCAAGCAATTCTCAAGTGGACACATAATGAGTGTCCTATAATTTAACTTAATATACCTGGTGGAGGACCTTGTCTCAATATTGACGGCTCCTGGCTGATTAGAGTGGTAGTTGTTGAAGTTTGGGGTGCCTGCGTCAATTTCTAAGAATAAGAAAATAAAGTTTGCTGTATCAATTGACTCTTCCATGAAAGATTTCCTATAGCATGTGATGATATTTAATAACATTTGATCCACAGTAGAACTTCCTCAAAATTGGAGTCAATCCTCTCAAATCCTGCTGTTGCCTTATCAACTAATTTTATGTAGCATTCTGACCATTTTGTTGTCATTTCAACAATGTTCACAGTATCTTCAGCAGGAGTAGATTCCGTCTCAGGAAGCCACATTCTTTGATCATTCATGAGAAAGTAGTCCTCATTCAAAGTTTTATCATGCGATTGCAGCAATTCAGCCCCATTTTCAGGTTCCACTTCTAGTTCTAGTTCACTTGCAATTTCCACCACATCTGTATTTACTTCCTCTATTGAAGTCATGAACCTGTCAAGATCTCCATGAAGGTTGAAATCAATTTTTTGCAAATATTGATATTTTGACCTTCTCCCATGAATTACAAATGTTCTTAATGGCATCTAGAATTATAAATCCTTTCCATAAGGTTTTCAATTTATTTTGCCCAGATCCATCAGAAGAATCCCTCTCTATGACAGCTATTGCTTTAAAAATTTTTTAATAATGAGACTTGAAAGTCAAAATTACTCCTTGACTCGTGAGCTGAAGAGTGGATGTTGCGTTCATGACGGCAGCCATGGGCCATCTGGTGCAGCTGCTGTCATCATGTTGACCACTGCAGGGAGGGCACGGCGAGGAGGCAGACAGCACCCCCACCCCCAGTAGCCCACTGCCCTAAGGGGCTGGTAGTGCACCAGGCAAGAATGAGTTCAGGCCGCCCCTGGGTGCCGGCACCACAGGAGGAGCTCACAGCAACATTGTCCCTGCCCCAGATGCTAGCCCAGGCCCAGCAAGGACTCGAAGCCCCCATTCCAGGCTGTGATGGGCATAGCCCAATGCCATGCTCCATGGAGCCAGTGGGGGCTGGGGACAAATGAGTGCAACTGCCACTGAAACCAGGGCACTGCTGTGCTTGTGGGAAGAGCTGCAGCTACCTAAACCACAGCTGTGGATCCGAGCCTCCCTGTGATCTTGGGGAGCTAGGAACAGGCAAGAGCCCTGCCCGCCCAGGTGCAGCAGCAGGAGCTGCCCAAACCATGACTGCAGACAGGCATGCCTGTACTCTTGGGGGCCTGGGAAGGTCCCCCTACCCTCGGAGGCTTGGAAGAGCCTGCTTCTGCTGCTAGGCCTCTCCCTGCTGTTGGCATCCACTCCAATCACCAGCAAAGTTGGGGTGGAGCCAGTGGGCCGTGAATGATAGCAGGAAGCAGACAGATTCCTGAACAGAAGGGGGCAGGTCGCTGGTAAGGACCCACCTTCAGGCCAGCTAGGGCCTGAAGGCTGGGGGCTGAGCTGCCAGTCCTGAGGACCTAAGTGGGGACTTGTGGTTCCTCTTCCAGGCCTGCCCATGGCTGCCCAGGGACCGACTGGCATGCACTTCCTCCCCTGTGAGGTCCATAATAAGCCTGGGGCTCAGCCAGAGCAGAGGACAGACAGACTATGGGATGACCAGCTGCAGAGAGGAGCTACCCTCTCTTCTGAGAGCTTCAAAGACCTGAAGAGATGTCAGGACTACAGCTGCAGAGAGAAGCAGCCCTCTCCAGTAGCAGAGAGCCTCTCCAGGGCCTCCTCTCTGCTGAGAGCTGAACCTCTGACAGGAGGAACTGCCTACACAGTAGAGCTACCTGCTGCAGGTCTCCTCTGAGCTGTTCTAACACTCAGTAAAGCTCCTCTTTGTCTTGTTCACCCTCCATTTGTCTGCATACCTCATTCTTTCTGGATGCAGGACACGAACTTGGGCAAAGGCACCACTGGCCACGGAGGTTTCCAGCCAGAAAATTGACACTCCAAAGATCCTGTAACATTAGCAGTCATGAAAACAACATTCTTTTTGCAAATCTCCATCAGAGGTTTGGTTTAACAAGGGCATTGTCAATGAGCAGTACTATTTTGAAATAAATCTATTTTTCTGAGCAGCTGGTCTCAACAGTAGGCTTAAAACATTCAATAAACCATACTGTAAACACACGTGATGTCATCCAGGTTCTGTTGTTCCATTTATAAAGTATACACAGAATAGATTTACATAATTAATAAGGGTCCTAGGATTTTGACATGGTAAATAGGCATTGGCTTCAACTTAAAATCACCAGCTGGATTAGCTGCTAAAAAGAGAGTCGGCCTCTCCTTTGTGGTTTTGAAGCCAGGCCTAGACTTCTCTCTAGCTGTGAAAGTGCTAGATGGTATCCTTTTCTGATATAAGGCTGTTACTGCTACACTGAAAGTAGGTTGCTTGGTGTAGCTACCTTTATCAATTATCTTAGATCTTCTGGATAGCTTGCAGCTTCTACATGAGCACTTCTTGCTTCACTTTGCACTTTTAGGCTATATAGATGGCTTCTTTCCTTAAATCTCATGAGCTAACCTTTGCTAGCTTCCACCTTTTCTTCTGAGGCTTCCTCACCTCTCTCAACCTTCATAAAATTGAAGAGAGTTAGGGCCTTGCTCTGGATTAGGCTTTGGTTTAAGGGAATGTTGTGGCTGGTTTGATCTTCTATCCAGACCACTCAAACTTTCTCCATGTCATCAATAAAGCTATTTTGCTCTCTTATCATTCATGTGATCCCTGGGGTAGCACTCTTAATTTCCTTCAAGTACTTTTTACTTGCATTCACAACTTGGTTATCTGTTTGATGTAAGAAGCCTAGCTTGGGGCCTATCTCATCTTTCCACGTGCCTTATTCACTAAGCTTAATAATTTTTAGCTCTTGATTGAAAGCAAATTCCTTTTACTTGAACAGTTAGAAGCCGTTGTAGGGTTACTAATTGGCCTAATTTCAATATTGTGTCTCAGGGAATAGGGAGGCCCAAGCAGAGAGAGTGAGACGGGGGAATGGCTGGTTGATGGAGCAGTCGAACAGAACACACACAATGTTTACTGATTAAATTTGCCATATTATATGGGAATGGTTTGTGGTGCCTCAAAACAATGACAATAGTAACATCAAAGATCACTGGTTATATATCACCATAAAAGATATAGTAAGAGTGAGATAGCTTGAATTACCAAAATGTGACAGAGACATGAAGTGAGCACATGCTGTTGCAGAAATAGTGCTGATTGAATTGTCACAATCCTTCAATTTGTAAAAAACACAATATCTGTGAAACAAATAATGTGAAGCCAATAAAACAAGATGTGTCTGTAGTAGGACTGGACATGTGATTTTTGCCACGATATCATTATTTATGTAATAGACTGTTAATATGAAGTGGATTGTAATACATTTACAGCTGGGTTTGTTCACAGTATTTGCCTTTGCACTGCTCCTATTTGCCTTCCTGATGAGAGGAATTCTAACTAGACTGGCAATATTGTGTTTTTTAAACTTTGAGAATTAGTCTGTTGGTCCATGTGCTATACACACTATTTGGACCAATTTTTTTGTGGGGGAAATTTTCAAGAGTGTTGAAAGCATTGGTGGAGGAAATTCACTGCTTTGAGGTTTCCATCTAATACAAAATGTTTTCCTTTGAAACCCTTAGTCAATCTCAATATTCTCTTTTATTGTTCTCAATTTTAAAAATCTGCTTCTTGGATGTAAGACTGTGTATTTAATACTAAGCTATAAACTGGTAGTTGTATTCCTAAGAGCCCTTAAGTTAGCATAAACCATATTATAAAACAATTGTTTCAATGCAAAATGTGGGGTTCATACTTGAAAGCTTTAGTCTTGCCATTGCGTGTTACTTTTCTAACAGGAATTCCAATCATAATTTTACAACTGTCAATACACAGCTAAAAATAAAAACAACAATGAACAAAACCCATCTTTGACTCCAAATAACTCTTCCTTCCCTTTCCTACCACCTCCAATACTATCGTTGATACACTGCTTCTAACACAGTTACGATATTGGCTAACTTTCATTAAGCACTGACTACATACCAGCCATCATTGCAAGCATGTTGCAAATATTTTCTTATTTAATCTTCATAGCAAGCTTATTATTTAGGAGTTTTTATTTTGCATTAGCTTCATTTTCCAGATATGGACATTGTGGCAGTTAATTATCTTGCCCAAGTTCACAAAATTGATAGTATGACAACATTGTCTATCCTCTCTAGCCTATAAATGCTATACTCTTTTTCTGATTCCTTATTATGGCTTGGAGATCTCCTTATAATTGATTAAGGAAAAAGTATCAGTGCAATGCAAAGAATGTTTCTTCAGTAGCTAAGTCATATTGTATCTTCTTTATGAGAAACAGACTGGGACAAAAGCCTATAAAAAGGAATGTCATTAGTATTGAATAAGATGTGTTTATGAGGTGCTAACAAACCCATTTATAACTACATGAAAAATATCAGTTGGGTCTGTTTTCACAAATTCACTTACAGAAGGTTGTGACCTTTCTGATAGGATCTCCCAGTAGGAAAACACTAGGGTGGGGTCATTTGTTGTAGATGTGACTGAAGGCACATGTAATTACAGACAAAAAGGGTCTTTGGACAGGTCGAATGGATGCCTAGCTCATTGATACTTAAATACATACAATAATACTTAAAATATGACTCTAATTAGCTGATTTATTTTTCTCAATTCTCATATGCGGGAAGTGATTACCTTGAAGCACTCACGAGGGCAGATGCATGCACACCAAGGATGATGGTTTGGCTTCTGGCAGATTAACTATGAAATTCCTCCTCCCTTCAGGATTATAAGCTCCTGGTATAGAGTTTAAAAATACATAATTACAGGAAATATCGTATTTTGTTCATACAACTTTAAAAAAAGCCCCTAAAATTTCTGTAAATGAAGCTTGTATTAGATGCTTTTCTTTTCAGAACTAAAAATATTCACTAAATAATCAGAAATCATTTTAACACATTAAAGTTTTCTTTTCTTATTCCCTTAAAAAATTGAGTTCTGCTGTGTCAACGTGGCTAAGTCTGCCCTAGGCTACTCTTGATGATGGAATTTATAGAATAAACAGCAAAGATGATGAAAGGTAACCTGAACTGAATTTTTCCTGAACTTGAATGAGGTCGAGAGATCACTCTGCACATTCTTTCCAAGCTGAAAATTTATTTCAGTTGTTGCTGTTACCGTGTTCCATCTATGCACAAAGTGAAAGGAAAACTTGTGGCAAAAGTTTATAAGCTGGAATGGTTTATTAAAAAATTAAAATGAACATTTGGAAGGAACATTATCAATGTCTGTGGAAATACTATGAGATATGTTATAAACGTAGACACGGAATTTATTTATGTTAGTGATGTTCACTTTTGAGAACTCCATTAGTAGAAGCTATCCTACTAAAAGGCATATGTATCACTTAAAATATCCCAGGGTAAATCTGAAGAAAACCAAAGGAGGGAAATTCTATAGCTGAATGTTTAGGCAATACATCTGTAGAGACAGGCACTACAAGAGATGTTGGTCATTGGAATTCCTGCTTTTTATTTGTATTCATTTATTCAAACTTCTATTAACAGAATATTAGGTTTTGTTGAAGTGACTATCACTCTTGCCTTTCATTCTTTCTTATTTATTTAATTATGACCTATTTTCCTCTGCTAGGATATAATCCTAATAAGAGCAAGAGTTTTACAATTAATTCAGTACCCAAGGGTCCTAGAAACCATGGCTGATAGATGGTAAGCCCTCAGTGGAGGAAAGAACAAGGTGATTTTTTTTTTCCCCAACAGCCTCTAGAGAACCTAGTGCTGTGCTTTGTACACAGGTCAACAAGCATTTGTGGGGCAAATAAAATTAATAGGAATTAAAGCATTTCTGTCATCATCAAAGTTAATTGCATTTTGGTGATTGGAAAATAACCCCAAATCAGAAATACATCCCAGAAGAAACTGACGCATGCTCACACTTCAGGATGAAGGGCTACGAGTCCTTAGACAATAAGCCGCTGTAGAACAGAGAACAGAGCTTTGTAAACAGAAGAAAAGAGGTGGTCATCGATAAATAATACTGACTCAGCAAATTCTTTGAACGTAAGAGTGTCTGAGTGGCTACTCTTTATTGGATGGCCATAGAAGGCATTTATAAAGAGACGGTGTTTAGTCTGAGCTCTGAAAGGAGAAGAAAGAGACATTTATAAACATATGATATGGAAGAGCATTTCCTGTGGGGAAGCAGCTGGTGAGAATGAGCAAAGTACATTTAAGGGAAACCAGTAAGTGTTGCCTTGGATTTCATTACGATTGCAATCAGAAGCCACTGGAAAGTTTTAAGAACATGAATGATGTCCAGACTCATCAAATTGTATGCATTAAATATATGGAGTATATTTAATATTAGTTATACTTCAGTAAATCTATTTAATACAAACAAATAATAGCAACAAAACATTCCCCTCCCCCCAAAAAAAGTAAGACATTTTCAACAGGCATCACTGGAAGTATTCTGTCCCAAGAACAGCTTCTTCCACAACACTTTATTATTTCATTTGTGATCTGCATCAGCAATCATCAGCTATCACTTGCTTTCTGGCTCAGGTTGAAAAATCTTGTTTCCTGTCGTGAGGAAAGGGCAGAAGGGAAATTGGCAAGGGGGAAATTTGGTGTGATCCAGTGACTCACAAGTTCATCCCTAACTTTTATTGCCAGATAATGTTTAAACATTTCTGGCTTTTGCTTTCTCTCTGGGGCCATTTAAATTTTTTTTTCTAAAATCATTGCCATCCATTACCTCCCTGAGCATTCAATATCCCCTCTAACTTCTGCTGGGAATCTAAGATGTCAACAACATGCTATTTAGATGAAACGCTGCTATCCTTTCCTTTATTGGGGTTGTCATTCCCTACTGTCTGCCCATACAAATAGCTGCATCTATAGGGCTTTGATCTGCTGTCAGTCTGGACAACATTACTTTCTTATTTTACCTGTTGTCCCAGTATCAATATATCTACATAGACTTGTCTGTAATATTACACAAAGTTGCTTGTAAGGTAACCTGGTTCTTGCCAGAGTTTATGACATCCTGTGGTTTGCTGCCTTATCATTTTTAAAGCGAAAACTTTAAAAAATATTAGCTTAAGGTTTGTTTAATTACACAAATGCAAAGTACAGAATTTGGCTACTATTGGGAGCTCCCATATTTTTAATGATTTAATTAAAATTATGTATCCCATCTGTATAAGAGCTTCCTTTTATCTTCCGAAAGAGATGGATTTCCATTCTTTCCTGTTTGCTTTTGAAATTCAGCACTTCAATGGTCTTCAAGCCATAATTTTGGTTTATGTAATCACTATGATCAGACTTCTTTATTGGAGTCAGTTGGAGATTACTGTCTTAAGGCAATTATGGTAAAGTTAAGAAGTGACCTCAGAAACAAGGTATATAGGGAAAAGAATTAGTTTTGTGAAGAGAGGACAAACATTTAGGACAGTGTATGTTCTCTGATCTCATGGCTTATAGATAGTTGTTTGATATAAGTAAACAGTTATTTTCTAAACCACACAGACTTATCCAAATGCCAGTTATGACCTTCCCTTAAAGTGAGAAGTAAGCTTATGCCACTGTCTCTGAAGCCATTTTACTATCTCCAAATGAATCAATGCATACCTCAATATATCCATCCTTGTTTTGCTGATGTAACTGGGTTGAACAAAGAAGCTCATCAACCCAATTACTCTCTACAAAACAAAGTATGCTATCTCTCAGCTATGGGTTCAGGCTCTGGCTTATGACAAAACACTACTAACAAGAATATACAGGTTGGTGTTTAGAATCCTGGCTTTCTTTGATCCTGACTGGCCAAATTTCATGGCAGCTGCCAAGAAGAAAATTAAAAAATATATATAGCTATGACTCTGACTTTTACACTTAAGCTGTGGTAATATACTAGGAAGCAATTACAGGGGTACCTCAAAAACTATAGCTGCTGCTATGGACTGAATTGTATACCCCCATATTCATATGTTGAAGTCCTAACTCCTGATGTGATTGCATTTGGAGATAGGGATTTTAGGAGGTAATTAAAGTTAAATAAGGTTGTAAGGGTCGGGTCCTAATCCAATAAGATTTGTGGTTTTATAAGAAGAGGAAGAGAGAAATCTCTCTATCCATATGCATGCACTGAGGAAAGGCAAGAAAGTGGCTGTCTGCAAGCCAGGAAGAGAAGGGCTTCATGAGAAACTGACTCTTCCAGACCTTGATCTGGGACATGTAGCCTGCAGAACTGTGAGGAATACATTTCTGTTGTTTAGACCACTCAATCTATGGTGTTTTGTTATGGCAGCCTGAGCAGACTAATACAGCTGCCCTTAGAGAGAACCAAAGAGAAGACAAGATATGGTTCTTCCTGGAGCGAGAAATGTAGTTGCAGTTTAAACTGCCCTTAAAGTTTTTCAAGGAACACTTGCTTCTGTCTCTTCTTGCAAAATATATACTTAGTCTATCTTGTGAACAGGATTATAAAATTTATCACCTAAATATTACAGTAGTACAGTTTTTACAGCAATAATTCAGGGCCATCTAGGGCAAACTAAGACATATTGTCACCCTGCCTATAGAGAACTATTAGATGTTAGGACTTCTTTTTGCCTGTTTCCAAACCAGCAAAAGAGGGCTGTCCCAGGTTAGTGCAGCCATGGCTTTGGTTGGTGATGTTAGATCATAGTCTGTTGATTACTCCTGGGTCTCTGTTTTTCTGTAGGTCTTTACACATTCAGCTGTCACTTCATTTTCACTGCTTTCTTTCACTACCTAAGTAGTTTTCCTTTGATGTCACATTAGTGCTTCCAGAATCTTTGATTAAAATAACCTTTTGATTTATCCTAATCTCTAGCTCCAATTTAAGACAATTACTCTAAATTTCATTATAATTTCTCCAAAATATCTGATATTAGTTCAAAGATACAATACTTAGGCCATTTTTTTCAGAGTCAATGATAGGGCAAGAAGCATGGTATTAATTATATAAATATATTAATAAATGGATTATTTGTGTGAAGAATGCTCTACAGGTATTCATATATTAAATTCATATATTTATAAATGCTATTCTCCTTCCTACCCATTCTTAAGAAGCATGAGTAGAAGATGAGGGGAAAGAATTTCATTTGTTGGGCTCAAAGTCCTTAATATCTATAGCTGGACTGTAATCTTTATATTCTAGTCTTAAAAGATAGGACAGTTATATGAGCTTCTTTGTGACAGAATTAGCTTTAAAAATAATAGCTAGCCTCCTCATTTCCTCGTAAGTAATGGAAAACATCCCCCTTGATATGTTAAAATTGGGATATGATTTTTAATTAATATATTTGTGAATTTTCTATTTATTTTACCTTAAGCAATCTATTTTTAAACCATGTTAGAAGATATTGAGTGAAAAATTTACTGTGTCCCAGAGTTGTAGTTAAGGACTTCAGTTGTGGACAAGATGAGCTGAGTATCCCACTTTGAAAGCCAATATGTAACAGAACCCAGCTCTGTTCCCACAGGGCTTGTTAAGAGGTGAAAAGTATATACCACCCCCTACCAACAGTGACTAAGAAGAGAACTGGGGAAAAAAAAGGGAATTGTCAGTCTTCTAGGATGTATTAGTCAAGAATAATGCTAACTGTTGTAACTAACAACCCCCCATATTTTAGTAGATTAATACAATAAAATTTTATTTTTCACTTACGTAATTCAACAACGTGGGTGTTCCTGGCTTAAATGATCTTCCTTTGAGAAGATTTTTTCTGGCTTGTAAGTTTGCCATTCTTGGCAAAGAGCATCTAGCCTTATGCTGGGGGTCATCTCCATTCCAGCCAGCCAGAAAGGAAGAGCATAGAGGATTGCACAGGGGAAGGTTTTATGGGCTGCATCAGTTTGCTAGGGCTGCCATAACAAAGCACCTCAGACTGGGTGGTTTGAACAACAAAAATTCATTTTCTCACAGTTTTGCAGAAAAGAAGTCCAAGATCAAGGTATAGGTAGAGTTGATTTCTTCCGAGGACTCTCTCTTTGGCTTAGAGATGGCTGCATTCTTACTGGCTCTACACATGATTTTTCCCCTTATGTGTACATTCCTGGTGTTACTTTGTTCAAATTTCCTTTTTTTTTTATAAGGACATCAGTCAGCTTAGATTAGGATCTGCCTAACAGCCTCATTTTAACTTAATTACCTTTTTAAAGGCCCTATTTCTAAATACAGTCACATTCTGGGCTGCTGGGAGTTAGGGTTTCAACATGTGAATTTAAGGAGATATAATTCAGCCCATAACATGGGGCAAGCCTTGAAATGGTGTGTGTCACTTCCACTCTATGGACTCTTTGGCTGGAACTCAGTCTCATGGTCACACCTAAATGCAAAGGGAGCTAGGAAATACAGCTATCTTTCCCAGGAAGAAGAAAGAGAAGACACTGGTTTGACTGGGAAGCCATCTCTTCCATAGTCTTGTCACTAAATATTCATTTCATAGTTCTTATTCATGGAATTTACTTACCTTGTCTACGGACTCAATGTCTATGATCTCCAGGTGATATGCAGTCTTTTCTACAAGGTCCAGAGGTTGCTTCTCATGGTCCAGTGACTACTAAACTATAAAGACAATTATCTGCTCACTCACTGCCTCCACACTTACTGTATAAGAGTAAAGCAGGGATAGAATAACAACAGTGAACTGTCCAAATGAGGAATGAGTGACAGACATAGCAGTGACTGGTAAACAGCAATAATCAACTCTTGTAGGGCAGGCTTTGTAAGGGTTCTTTGCTTTTAAAGTTCGTAATTAGACCCTTATTCTGTATTCTAGGAGGACCATCCCTGACCACTCTCCTGTGAGGCCTCTGGCTGCACTCTCTGGTAGTTTTCCTTTTATCTATTATTCTCCATGGGCACATCTCAAGTGGGCTTTGGGGCTATGCCCATTTTGAGTTGTTCAGATTTTGTAGCTCACTTACTGCTAGGTAAGTTTGAGCACCCATAAGTTGTTTAAAGGCTTGAGAAGTAATTAACATATATAGTTTTTGACAATACAGTCCCCTCAACATCTTAGGAGTTTTTTGATCTTGCTTTCAATCAATTTCACATTTCAATATGCACACCTAAAATGTTCTCCCAAATAGAACTCTGAAATCTGGCTTATTTCTTTGCTACCTCCTCTTCATGGCTCTCTCAGCTTAAGCAAAACTACCTTGTGGCCATATGAAACAATAATTTGTGGTGGAAATGCACTAACCTTCATTCAATCTCAAAGACAGTGCTGAATTTTTGTTCAGTAAAGTCTTACAGGGCTTACATTACTCAAAAGCCTTATCAATCTTTTACTCTTTTATGTCCAGAAAGAGTTCGCTTTTCCAAATTATTCAGAGCTCATGTTTCTGAAAATTTTAATTCCCTTTCATTTATGCTTGCAGACTATGAAATTTGATCTCATTTTTTTCTCTTGTAATACCTCATTAAAAGCATTAAGTAAAAGCTAAGACACTCACTGTCAATCCTACTCTCACTTTCCCCCAAACTGCAGGTTCAGGTGCCATTGGCTTATATTCCAAGCAGATGATGATTTTGCCAAATATTTTGCCTAATATTTTGCCACTGTGTAACATGAGTTTCCATCTGTTTAGCTCATATATATATATATATATATATACATATATTTTACTGTTTGCTGCCTAATTAGAAAATGCCTTTGTTTAAGGCAATATTCCACTCTCAATATCAATTTTTGTCTTCGCTATGATAAACTACTATAACAGGCAAATATAAGCACTTTGAAGCCTTAAAAGAGTAGTAATTTATTTCTGCTTAGTTAGGAATTAATGTCGGTTTAGTTTGGGGCACAGGGGTCTTGGGTTTATGTGTTTATTTAGGGACCCAGGCTATTATAGGCTCTGCTCTCTTCTGTGGTCTTTCTGGGCATTTATATCCAAATGAAGCTAGAGAAGAAACATATAAAATTATTATTTTAGAGATTGTAATGTACTATGACTAAAAGTAGTAGTCGTACTTCACTTTTGCTCATTGTATAGAACTCATGGCCACATGTAAATGCTGTCTATTCTAGGAACAGACTTGCTGTGTGCCCAAGAAAAAATGAAAACAGATTTGTTATTAAACTAGCTGACCGTATCACTGTGGAGTAAAGTGTCTGTGAGCAGAGTCTTCCCTCCCTCCTTTACTGAACTTAAGTTAAGGGGAACCCAAGATCACTCATGAAGACTGGTAGTATCTTTAACCTGTTTATGCCTGAGGTTGCAGTTTTTTAACTTTTTGCAAACAGACCTTGGTGACGACCTTGAGCAGTAGGTTATAAATAACTCCATCATGCTTAGCGTTCCTTAAGGAGGGAGAATCTGAGATCTCTTCTCTTAATAGGTGATTTCTGAGCTTCAGTACTCTCCAGAGCAGAGTCTGGTAAGAATGTGTTTAAAAGAACTGTGGAGAGCCCAAGAGTATAGCATGCAGTCTTATCAAAGTTCCTCCATTCCCACTCTGAGAAGAATAAGGTTTAATGGCCTCAGTAGTGAGCAGAGACTGGCATCTGCTTTCTGAAGACAGGAGGCTCCCTGGAACAGCATAATTTGAGTGGCTAATGACATAGAGTAATTTATCTGAGCAAGCAAATTAGGGCTATTGTTTCCCAATCTCAAATCTGCAAGGCTTTTGAGAGGTGCCTTCACACTTAGACGGTAGTGAATAGAAACTTAGATAGCCATTGAGAAAAGTGACAAAATGCCCAACCCAGAGAAGTTGTTGGGAGGTATATATATATAGATACTCATATATATATAGAACTCATATATATATAGATACTCATATATATATGTGTGTGTGTGTGTGTGTGTGTGTGTATATATATATGTATAAAAACATCATTGCTGGTGGAGCCATTGGCAGACATAGTTGCTCCTCTAAAGAGGTTTCGAGCAATGGAGGAAGCTTAGGTGAAAGTAAACACAACCCTGAGGAACCCATGCACATCACCCACATGGAGCCCCTAATATTAGCAAAATTCTCAACATCAGATGAAACCACATGACTAGAATGAAAGTAGAAGTACCTCCTAACTACCATCAAAAGGAAAGTCACGTAAAAAGATAACGCCTTCTCTTTTCCTTATCCTTGTCCCACACCAGAGGACCTAAAACCTTCTCTCCAACCCCCTCTACTTTATGCAGCGAGGGCTTCTGGTTTAGTCTGTGCAGGATGGGATATGAGTTTTGGATTAAGTTCAGCCTAAAGTTTCAAAATAAGTAAGATTACTTTGTTGCTGTTAACAGCTTTATTGAGGTATAAATGACATACAATTAGCTGCATATATTTAAACCATACAATTTGATACATTTTGATATATATATATAAATATATAAAAATATATCTGAGAAATTATTACCAGAATTAATAATGAGCATGTCCATTACTGGCAAAAATTTTCTCATGTGCTTTGTAAAACTCTTTTTGTCTGTCTGCATTCATTTAGCACAGTTGTTTTGAGATTTATCCATTTTGTTGTATTAATAGTTTACTTTTTATTGCTGAATAGTATTCTATTGTTTATATGTTCTGCAATTTGTTTTCATTCACCTGTTGATAGACTGGGTTGTTTTCAGTTTTTGGTTATTAAAATAAAACTGCTATGAACATTATGCACAATTTTTATAGAAATATGTTCTCATTTCTCTTGGGTAAATACTGTGCAATGAAATGGATGGATCACAAAGTAGGTATACAATTAACAGATTCAGCAATGGCCAAAGTATTTTCCAACACGGTTGTACCATTAAAGATTCTCTCCAGCATTGTATTAGAATTCTGGTGCTTCCATGGCCTTGCCAACACTTGGTATTGTTAGTTGTTTAAATTACAGCCTTTCTAAAGGTATATAGTCATATTAATTGTGATTTTAGTTTGTATATATTTCCCTAATAACTAATGAGGTTGAGCATCTTTTCATGTGTTTATTTTTCATCTGTATATTTCCCCTGGTAAAAGTGTCTGTTGACATATTTGCCAACTTTTGAAGGCATTATTATTGTTTAATTTTGAAATTCTTTATATATTTTGGGTACAAATCTTTTTATCAAATATACGATTTACAAATATTTTGTCTATGTCTGTGGATTATCTTTTTACTGTCTTAACAATGTCTTCTGAAAAGAAAAGTTTTAATTTTGAAAAAGTCAAATTTTTCAATTTGTTCTCTTGTAAATCATGCCTTTTGTGTTGTAACTAGGAAACTTTCATCTAATCCAAGATCAAAATATTTTCTCCTAGATTTATAGTTTTAGTTATTATATTAAATTCCATTTGAGTTAATTTTTGTATATGGCAATTTTTTGTCTTGTATGTAGTTTGCATGTCCAATAGTTTCAATATAATTTGAAGAAAATATAATTTGAAGAAAAAACTACCATTTCTCCTCTGACTTTCCTGTGAATCTTTACAAATATCAATCATTCATATGTGTGTGAGACCATTGACCTGTTTGTTTATATTTACATTTATACTGTATTGCCTTAATTATTGTCACTTTACTGTAAGGTGAAGTCAGGTAGTGTAAATTCTCTGGTGTTGCTCTTCTTTTTCAAAGTTGTTTTGACTCTTCAAGGTCCTTTGAATTTCCTTTTCTACTTGAAAGCTCCTATACAGAAACTTGCTGGGATTTTGATTACAATTGCATTGCAATTACATATTAATTTAAGGAAGACTGACCTTTGATATCACTGAGTCTTCCAACCCACGGACACATTATATTTCTCTATATTTTTAGATTTTAATTTTCCCTAGCAGTGTTTTGTAGTTGCCACATCTTTTTCAAATCTATCCTTATGTATTTCATATTTATTATGTTATAGATGATTATAAAATTATTTTTTGATAGAAATACCATTGATGTTTTAATCCTGCAGCCTTGCTAATCTCACTTACTAGTTCTAGAAGTTATTTTACACAGTTCATCAGGTTTTCTACATATACAATTATTTCTTTTGTGAATATAGTCATAATTTTTACATTCCAATCTGGATGCTTTATGTTTATTTTTCATGTTTTATGGTAGTAGTCAGAATCTCCAGTATAGTATTAATAGAAATGATGAGAGCTAAAATTTTTATTTAGTTCTTCATCTTAGAGGAAAACATGAGTCTTTCACTTAAGTGTCATGTTAGTTGAAGGATTTTCATGGGTGATCTTTATCAGGTTGAGGAAGTTCCCTCCTATTTCTGGTTTACTCAGAAGTTTTTGTTTTGTTTATTTGTAAATGTTGCTTTTTGTCAAATGTTTTTCCTGAGCTGCTTTAGATAATGAGTATTTTTAATTTTTAAATCCCTTAATGTGATGAAGTATACTGACTGGTTTTCAAGAGTTAAGCCCACCTTACATTCTTGGGATAATCTCAATTTGGTTGTGATATATTATTGTTTTTATATCTTGTCAGATTTAATTTTCAGAAATTTTGTTTGGAATTTTTGCATCTATGATTATAAAAAATATTGCTCTGTAAACAAACAAAAAGTTTATTTGTAAACAAACCTTTAAATCTTTGCTCCAGAATCAACTTGTCCTGGACAAAGAACTTAAAGTGTATGAACCTCAGTCCATCTTCAAAAAGGATCTATTAAGGGTTCCCTTTTGGGCTGTTAGGATAATTAGAAATAATGATTACAAAGCACCCGACACAATACTTGACACATAGTAGATGGCCAATTGTTGGCATCAATATTAATAACAGTAACTTAATTTCTGATAAAATACAGAGTGCTAAAAGAGAAAAGAGGTGCTTCATTTCTTATTATGCTTATATAAAAGCATTCAGTACAATTTGGAATAATGATTTTATTTTATTATTTTTGTAGATTTAGGCATACAAGTGCATTGTGTTACATGGGTATATTGGGTAGTGGTGAAGTCTGGGCTGTTAGTGCACCTATCATCTGAATAGTGTCCATTGTGCCCAATAGGAATAGATATTATTTCATCCCTCACTTCCCTTATACCTTCCTACTTTCTGGACTCTCAAATGTCTGTTATTCCCCTCTGTGTGTCCATGTGTACGTATTGTTTAGCTTCCACTTATCAGTGAGAACATGAGCTTTTGACCTGTTTTGGAGTCGCTTCACATAGGATAATGGTCTCTCGTTCTATCCATGTTGCTACAGAAGACATGGTTTCATTCTTTTATATGGCTGAGTGACATTCCATGGTATATTTATACCACAGTTTAAATCCAGTCATTCATTGATGGACACAAAAAGGGAATGCTTACACACTGTTGGTAGGAATGTAAATTAATGCAACCTCTATGGAAAACAGTATGAAGATTTCTTAAAGAACTAAAAATAGAATTACCATTCAATCCAGCAATCTCACTACTGAGTATCTACCCAAAAGAAAATATATCATTATATCAAGAAGGCACTTGCACTCCTATGGAATGATAAATTTGCATTAAAAAAACATAGCTGATGTATCTTTATAATGACATGATACTCAGTAAAAAATGTAACATAATATTGGGACAGGAGAAATACCATGAGTTTAAGGATATCTGCCTATCACTGATTCTTATGTGATCTCAGATAATTTGGACTTATTTGTAAACAGAGCAACTGGACTGAAATCTTCATAATTTTGTATTTTTTAATACTGATACATGAAAGACTGGTACTGAGTCCAGAAAGATGCATTGCCTTTGATTCAATCTTTATTTATTGGGGATTTATTTTTTAGTTATATCTAATCCTCATTTTATTAAAAAATTTTTAAAAACCCATATTAGCTTAACTTAATTTAAAATTCTAATCTCTGATCATTACCTCCTCAACAATACTCTACTTATCTGCACTCCTAAATTTTAGCCTTTACACCTGTAATGCAGCTACAGTTACTATAAGATGACATTTCTGATGATCTACTCACCATTCATTTTTCCTCTTCTTCCAAATGAAATCTGGATTTATTCAGGTATACAGCATTCTCATATGCAGTCGTGTGCCCCCAAAATATGACCCCATCCCAGCTACAGAGGCATAACTCATTTTTTCTAAGGGTAGGCTGATTATCATTCCAAGTGATTGGTCTATGAATGGAAATATGTCTCAATCCTAACCAACAAACTATAAACTTCAATCTTCTGGTACATTTTCTAGAAAATTTTCCTCCATCCTAAGAGCTATCCACATCAGAGGACAGTCTATTTTTTTGGTCTGGATCTTTTTTTTTTTTTTTGGTCTGAATTAAGAATTTGATTTCTTTTTTTTTTCTGCAGCCATCTATCTAACAGCCTGTGGATGAGGTCAAAGGAAAGAGGGAAGAAAGGAGAAAGGGGAGAAGGAAAGAACTTGAGGCTTTGATGACTGTTGGAATGCGTAAGTAATGGCCCTGAAACCTGAACTTTCCCTTCATTTCTATGATGTGGAATAATAAATTTTCTTAGTGTTTAAGTTTCCTTAGAATTTCTTTTACTTGTGGCCAAAGATACTGCCAAATGTTTAGACTCATAACCTGATATTTCATAACCTTATTGTACTACTTCTGTTTCCATTCTTCTGCTAGTAAAAGTTGTAAAAGCACAGCATTTCACAATCTAAAACACAAATTTGGTTTTCAAAACAATTTTTTTGAATTCTTTTTTATTTCAATAGGTTTTTGGGGCAACAGGTGGTGTTTGGTTACATGAATAAGTTTTTTAGCAGTGATTTCTGAAATTTTGGTGCACCCATCACCCAAGCAGTGTACATTGTACCCAGTGTGTAGTCTTTTATCCCTCACCCGCCTCCCATCCTTTCCCACAAGTCCCCAAAGTCCATTGTATCATTCTTATGCCTATGTGTCCTCATAGCTTAGCTCCCAATTATGAGAGAGAACATACAATGTTTGATTTTCCATTCCTCAGTCACTTCACTTAGACTAGTAGTCTCCAATTCCATCCAGGTTGCTGAGAATGCCATTATTTCATTCCTTTTTATGGCTGAATAGTTAAAATACAAATTTGAAAAGGAAATATTCATGGTAAACAATTGTTAGGATTGGCCGGGTGAGGTGGCTCACGCCTGTAATCCCAGCACTTTGGGAGGCCGAGGCAGGTGGATCACGAGGTCAGGAGATCGAGATCATCCTGGGTGAAACGCCCTCTCTACTAAAAATACAAAAAATTAGCCGGGCCTGGTGGCGAGTGCCTATAGTTCCGGCTACTGGGGAGGCTGAGGCAGGAGAATGGCGTGAACCCGGGAGGTGGAGCTTGCAGTGAGCCGAGATTGCGCCACTGCACTCCAGCCTGGGCGACAGAACAAGACTCCGTGTCAAAAAAAAAAAAAAAAAAAAAAAAAATTGTTAGGATTAAGCTCTATGGGGTATTACTGTATCTCCAGGCAGTAGGGGTATGCTATGCTGCTGTAATAAGTTAATGTCTATGATGAAAGGCAGATAGGACAGGAAGCACAATATGTTAATTAGTTCCTTATGAGAAAAACCCATTATTTCACCTGATAGATTTTTCTATGTGGTAAAATATTATTAAAAACTCAGTTTGACACTGATTTTAGTATGTTTTTTTCTTCTAAATTATATATACATACACACACACTCTCACAAATGCACACATATGGTTAGTGAAGACTATGGGAGAATTAATTTGAAGGTTTTTTTTTTTTCTTTTTTGAGATAAAGTCTCACTCTGTCACCCAGGCTGGAGTGCAATGGCACGATCTTGGCTCACTGTAGCCTCCGCCTCCCAGGTTCAAGTGACTTTCCTGCCTCAGCCTCCCGAGTAGCTGGGATTATAGGTATGCACCACCATGCCAGGCTAATTTTTGTATTTTTAGTGGAGACAAGGCTTCACCATGTTGGCCAGGCTGGTCTCAAATACCTGACCTCAAGTGATCTGCCCACCTCGGCCTCTGAAAGTATTGGGATTACAGGCGTGAGCCACAGTGCCCAGCCTGAAGCCTTTAGTCAGAACAAATACTTTAATAAATCTCTTCTTACTTCCAAGAAAAAAAAAGACATTTTGTTATTTTGACATGCTCTTTGTTGTTTATACAATCAGTGAACAACTCTTGTAAAATGAGTAAGTTTTGGAATCCACAGCTTAGGTCTGACATTAATTAGCTATGAGGAAAGAGGTGGATCAAATAGAAAATTACTATAAGAAAGAATTTTACAGACACACTATATTACGCAGGAACAACACTCTCATTAATTTTAACAGTATTTAACATATATTGGATCATTGTTTAAATGAATGAGTATAACAAATTCACCATGAATCCTGTTATAGAAGAGTTAGTGTCTGAAATGCCTGCAGCCATTAAGTGGTGATATTACTTATGAGGATTCCAGAAGCATATTCCTTAAGCATGGAATGTTTTATGCCACTCACTTACTGCATGTGGCACTGGATCTTTTAAGTGCTTAAATGATTCCCACTATGTCTTTTTAAAAAATAGATTATTATTTACTTGGCATAAACTATAAAAATGCTTTTCCATTCATCAAGAATAACTCACTTGTTCTTTAGGCAAGACTTTCTTTTTCGCAAAATGACATTCACTCTTAGTGTTGAATGTCATGCCAAGGATGAACATGATGCCTTGATAATAATTCTGGACTTGTCTGTTGTTCACTTGGACACTGTTAGCTAATCCACCAAGAGACATGCTTTCATTTCCATCATCATCATTAGGGTGGGTGAATCATACAGGAGGTCTGGGGTACTTTATGATTAAATCCAGGAAGGCTTGGAAATACCTTAATTCTATATTTTCCATGATAAACACAGCCAGATTTTTTAAGTTAAGAATGTTTGGGCATTTACAAGACATGGATAGTTGTCCAATGTTCCAGTGCTTGTTCTGTTAAAATTTCAGTGTTTGATTAGCCGATTTTTTTTTTCTTTTTCCTTTTCTCTTTGTATACTTAGAGGAGAGAAAACACTCCTCAGAGTTGGGCTTGTAATATCTACTTGAGGTTTAGATTTACACTGTGACTGTTTTTGCCTGGGGTAGGGGAGAGTTTCTTAGGTTGGGTTCTCTTAATTTCCACCTAGAGACCTAGATCGATACCTAGAATTTTAGATAAGCAATATCTTTTTTGGAGCACATGGTTAGCTTTCTTCAAGTGGCTTGAGGTATTTTTCATTTCCAAATATCATTTGAAATATGATTTCCTTTTTGTACTCTTGACCAATCACTGCAATGCTGAGAACATTTGCCTATATCTAATTGATTTGTATTGAGGAGCTATGCCAGAAACCACATAGACTCTGAATAGTAATAATCACATGTGTATTATTTAGGAACACATTGTTCCAGTGGTACTTCATCTTAATTTTTTGCACAACTCTGTCCCCCTTCTCTTTTTGCCTCCTTTGGCACTATTTCCTATCGCCTTCCCAAGTGTTGGCAGGCAATAATGGCCCTGAGAAGCACCCTGAACCACATTTTTGAAAAAGAGGAATTATATGAGCTCAGAATTTGCTTGGTGTGCAGCATTTACAGTATTAACCAGGGGCCATTTTGCCAGCTTCCCTAAAGTATATACAGGCTTCATCTTGATGGCAGATAATCACATTTGCAGGTTGTATTTTAATTAATTTTACTTGCAACTGTAATTTTATAAATCCATACCTATTCAGTTTGCAGGCCAATCTTTCTGCTATTGGGTAACTTTTATTTTTGAAATATCTAACATTTATACCTATTTATTTGGAAGTGTGCTGTTAATCCTGTTAGTATCACTTACTGTGTTTTATTTATTTCTGACTTGCACTAGGCTGTGAACTAGTGGATAAAGATGTTGTCTTATTGTTCTTTGATTCCCAAACCCTAGGAAAGTAATTGTCACAGATTAAGTGTTCAATAAAAGTTGAATGAATGAATTAATTTGAGTGTGGGTCAAAAACACATGGCAGCCTTACTAGGGGATTGGCTTAAAAAATGGTGGTTAAAAATTCTTCCAATAGGCAGACCTTTGGGAAGTGCACTTTGTTATGTGTGAATTATGGGCAGAGGCAAATGGTCTAGCATGAAAGCTTTTAAGCTTGGAAGGAAAAGGTTTGGAAGACTGGAGATGAAGTGGTCTGGGGCAGAGACATATGGATAAACATATTAAAGTGAGCACACGTGGAAAGATCAAGATTTTTATATTAGTAGTAGTTCATGCAACCACGAGGACAATATGACCCAACCTGTCTTAAACTCAGCCAGCCTCTGTTGTTGTCTACCCAGTGCTGGCAGGATGGGCATACAGTACCAGTGATGGAGACAAAAGTCACACATGGGCCTAATGTCATGAACTCCCACTTACCAGGGCTGATCTAGCTACTGCCACTGCTGAATGTCTGATATGCCAGCAACAGAGGTAACTACTGAGCTCCCAATATGGCATCATTCCTCAAGGAGATAAATTCATCCCTTATTGGCCAGCCGATTATATTATTGGGGACTTTCCATCCTGGAAGGGGCAGTGATTCATTCTCAGAAGAATAGACATACATCCCAGATATGGGTTTTCTTTTTCTTTCCACAGGGCCTTACCCAGTACCATTATCTTAAGATTTAAGTGTTTGATCCACTGGTGTAAAACCCCACACAACGCTGTATTAGAACAGGCAGCACACTTTATATCAAAAGGGATATTTGGGCTCATAACCATGGGATCAACTGTTCATGTCACATTTTGCACTACCCACAAGCTGACAGCCTGATAGATCACTGAATAGCCTGTGGAAGGCACAGCTGAAGTGCCAGCTTGGGAGGTGGTAGCCTGCAAGTATGACATGTTATCCTCCAGGATTTCATTCAAGGCAATATAGGCCTTGAATGAAAGAGCTTATACGGCATTGTATTTCCAGTGGGAAATGAAACAAAGAGGTAGAAAAAGGAGTAGCTCTTTGTGCCATCCCTCCCAATAACCTGCTGGGGGAATTTGGTGATTCACATCCTTGCAACACTAGGATCTAAAGAGTTAGAGGTCCTAGCCTTCCAAAAGGGCACACTGTAAGCAGGGGACATAGCAAAGGTACCATTAAATTTTAAGCTACACACTTGGTATCCTTGTATCCCATGGCCAGCATGCAAGAGCCAGAGATAACTGACTTGACAGGGGTAATTGAGTAATCAGCAGGAGGAGTTGGACCTGCTGTTACATAGTAAAACAGAAAGGAATATGTGTGAACCCAGATGATCCACATGGATACCTCCTGGAACTCCATTTCCCAAATATTACTGATAATATATAGATACATAAACTACAGCATGGTGCCTGGAACCTAGAGTCTTTGAGCATGAAGATTTGGCTCATGGCACCATGTAAATCACCCAGGACAGAAGAAGTAGAAGCTAAGCATGAGGGAAATCTAGAGTAGACAGTGAAGCAAAGAGATGATGAGTATCAACTGTGGACCTGAGATAGCTGTAGAAGTGAAGACTATTGCTTATCCTACTAAATTGTCTCTTCTAAGTTTTCCCTCAGGAAGACATGCCCATCAAAATCCTGGAGAAGCTGCTCCCCGAGTGTATTTAGAAGATTATATGAGTGGTATAAGAAATAGGCTGTGGTAGATGAGGGCATGCATAACCCAATTCCTTATCCCAGAAAAATCTAGATGACCAAATGTGGAGAGGAAGATTAGCAGGCATCCTCCAGCTGCCAACTCGTCAGAGTCTGCCTTAGCTGCATATAGCTGTTTCACTCTAGGTCATTCCATCCTTGGGCAGTTTGCATCCAGTTACAGATTGAGACATGTCCATAAAGGCTTTTTAATTTTAGCTTGGTGAAGGATGACTCTAATGGGCAATATGTCCTCCATATGTCCCCTCCAGGTTGGCTGAGGCTTTGTTAGATATACATCACAGTCCAGCTTCTCCCTCTGCCCAATCTCAATTCTTTCCCCCTTTTTTCAGACGTATAGATCCCTAATAAGCCTTCCTGGTACAAAATGGGGCTGAAAAGTTATAGAGAGATTTGATTCAGGAGAGTCTTATTAGCATGTATTAAGAATTTGGGCTTCATTACAGGGCAATCGGAATACATTCAAGAGTTTTAAGTAAAGGAGTGACATGATTGATTTGCATTTTTAAAACCACCTTATCAACAGAAAAGAACAGACAGAAGTGAGAGCATTTTTAATGTTATAGAGGTGGGGTCAGTGGAACTGTGTGCAGGAAGTTCTGATGCTGGTGCAGAAATTCAAGCAAGAGATGTGGTGGCTTGAATTAAGAATGCGACAATGACCAAAGAGTTATTTAACAGGCATGAAGTCATTTTTTGTACAAAGGAGTACAAATGGAGAGTCAAGAACAAACTAGAGGAAATTCAACAAGACTCTTTTGTTAAGAAGGTACAGCACAATGGCTTCATCTATAGCCAATAGGATAATTTCTAGAAAGTAAACCTTACTACTAAGATGACTACTAAGGTTACTGTGTTTTTGATGTCAGAGTTTTTGCTGTTCTGAGTCCTTGCTACTGATGTATCACTATTGTGTTGTAAATTTACGTTACAAGATTTAGGGTACAGGGATCTTGCCCTCACAAAGCCTGTGACTAAAGATACTCTTCCTTTCCCTGTCCTTTTTTTTTTTCTTTGCTTCTATATTATGCTGGCTTGGCTCTGAACATCAAAGTGATACAATAAAGAGATCACCTGTAATAAGAACTATCCCCAACTAGATTAACATGATCTCGAAAGAGTAGTTTCTTTTTAATGTTAATAATGACATTATATCTGAATTATATAATTCTACTTCTGACCCACACTGCCTGTCAGGTGAAACTTTGATTGAGATGAAGAGAAGGGGCTGGGTGCGGTGGCTCATGCCTGTAATCCCAGCACTTTGAGAGGCCGAGGCGGGTGGATCAAGAGGTCAGGAGTTTGAGACCAGCCTGACCAACATGGTGAAACACTGTCTCTACTAAAAATACAAAAATTAGCTGGGCGTGGTGGTGCACACCTGTAGTCCCAGCTACTTGGGAGGCTGAGGCAGGAGAATCACTTGAACCCAGGAGGTGGAGGTTGCAGTGAGCCATGATTGCTCCACTGCACTCCAGCCTGGGTGACAGAGTGAGACTCTGTCTCAAAAAAAAATTAAAAAGAAGAGAAAGTTACCATAGTTAATTATTTGCCTCCTCCAAATGTTGACTGCTGATAAACAGACCACCTCTTTAATTTAGTGTTAAGAATTTTGTTTTGTGATTTCTCTTTTTTTTTTTTTTTGAGACAGAGTCTTGCTCTGTTGCCCAGGCTGTAGTGCAGTGGCTTGATCTCGTTGGCTCACTGCAACCTCCGCCTTCCGGGTTCAAGCCATTCTCCTGGCTCAGCCTCCCGAATAGCTGGGATTACAGGTGCCCGCCACCATGCCCAGCTAATTTTTTGTATCGTTAGTAGAGACAGTGTTTCACTGTGTTAGCCAGGGTGGTCTCGATCTCCTGACCTTGTGATCCACCTGCCTCAGCCTCGCAAAGTGCTGGGATTACAGGCGTGAGCCACTGTGCCCAGCCCATTGTTTTGTGATTTCTGTCCTGGAATGTCTTCATCATATTTGTTTCAATTATCCTTGATACATTTTAGAGGCTGAGAAGATTTTTTTTTTTCTTTTGAGATTGAGTCTTGCTTTTTTGCCCAGCTTGGAGTGCAATGGCAAGATCTTGGCTCACTACAGCCTCCATCTTCCGAGTTCAACAGATTGTCCTGCCTCAGCCTCCCTAGTAGCTGAGATTACAGTCATGTGCCACCACACCTGGCTAATTTTTGTCTTATTAGTAGAAATGGGGTTTCACCATGTTAGCCAGGCTGGTCTCAAATTCCTGACCTCAACTGATCCACCTTGGCCTCCCAAAGTGCTGGGATTACAGGCGTGAGTCACTGCGCCCAGCCAGAGGCTGAGAAAATTTGACGGAAGAGAAAGTGCTAGAGGTGTTTGCCAAAAGCATATGTAGGAAACACTTTGCATGGGCTCTCTGAGCATTGAACTAACTGGTAAGGTTGGAGTGAAAAGCAGAGAGGGAGGAATGTCTTTATTCCTAGTCATGCAGTTCCAAAAGAGAAGAGAAATTCTGATTATTTCTTTAGATGTTAGAAGCCAAGAGTCATTATCTTCCACAGTCTCTGAGAAAGACTAAGTGATCCATTAAAAAAACAAAATGTTCCACATGGTAGGAATAGACACCCAATATTTTAGGTGTGTGTGAAATGAAATGATCCATATAAGTGATTTTTCCAGCTGAAGCTTATCTATGTTAAGTGCTAAAGTTTATTTTTTTAATGGGAGTCTTTAAAAAATGTTTCACATATTTCTCTTGGTTTTGCAAGAAGGGGCATTTGGTATCACTTAAACATTTTCTGTAAATGTTCAAATTTACAAAACATGCACTGTCTCAGAACTGTCATTAGAAATACTAATTAATATGCTATAATGTGACATAATATTCTGAATTATTATCTTGAGATTTAGGTTGCTTTATACTTAATGGCTTCAGGCTGTTATATTTTTCAATCTCTTGCCTCTATTATTTTTAGTTTTTCTCACTTTTTTGAAATATATATGCAGCAACAGTAAACAGGGTTTCGGTGGTTAAGAAACATTTAAAGTATTAATCTCGCACATCTCATTGGTGATTTTTTGGTTCATTATGCATTCATCACTCTTTCTACTTCTTTCTTCACTTGTCTATTTTAATTTTTTACTCGCTGATTTTTCACAATACTACTGGTATTGCTTATGAGATAAGAGAGCCAAAGTACTCTCCTGAAGAACTAGAAATTGTTCTTTTTGAGCTGAGGGAGAAAAAATGAACATATTGTCTTGGTGTATATTGTGAAAAACTACAAATAGGGTTAACATTGTTGCAGGCATAAATTCTTATATGTTTAGGAGTTACTGCTGCCTGTGCTATTTGTTCACACAATTGAAGTACCTAAGTAGTAAACTGGCCTTCTTAACACCAAGGTTTATCTACCAAGTTGAATTCTGGAGGAGCAGAGAAGGAAGCTATTGCAAAAGGGCACCATCACAGTAGTCAGTGATTGATGGTGTATGAGGGAACGGAGCGTATCTTAGATAGAACATGGGCTGGACTTCCTGGGAGTTGGAAAATAACAGAAATGATTATCACAAATGGTCCCATAGTACATCATCTCAAGGCACTGCCAGAAAAGTTTTTGTAGCTGATCATTTTTTCCTTTTGGGTGGTATGAGGGAAGGTGTGAGGGAATATCTTTGGCTATAATCTTTTATTTTCTTTCATCTCTTTATTTCAAAAGAAGGTATTAAAGCAAGCAAAAAACAAACAAACAAACAAAAGCCCCCAAAAACAGTGGTAGTGAAGATCTCATGGCCAAAAGCTTTGAGAAAGAATACTGTAGGGATTGCAAAGCCTTTGGAAGCCTACAACAGTATGCTCTGAGGGTATTGGTCTTAAGAACCAAATGGACTTGGTTCAAGACTTGCTTTTGCTCTTCTAAGCCATGGAGTCTTGGGGAAATAGTTAACCATTTTAAATTATAATACTTTCATTTGTGAAATAGGAATATTAGTACCTACTTCATAGCACTGAGGGAATGTAGTCAAATCACGTGCTTACTATACTTAAGGTAAGTGTGTAAAGAATTGCAGCTTTAATAAATAATGTGCTAAAACATTAAACTTATTGTCTTGGTTTGAAGGCTCAAGTTTCTTTGTAACTCAAATAAATAGTATTTATGGATTTTCTTCTCTAACAGAATGATTTTAGTTTTATCTAGGCTTCAGTGGTCCACGGCATATTATTCTCCCATTTTATTTTCTATTTAGGATGATGAAAAAGTGTTTCAAAATATCCTCTCTGAGTGGGGGGTAGGAAATTGGGGGAGAGAAAAAAGATATACAAATTCTTTATTTTTTCGAAAGTAAGTTTTGAATTTGCAATAAATGCTTGGGAAAAATAATTCTCAGCTAGTTTTAATAATGCCAAGGCAAGGCCGGGTGCAGTGGCTCCCGCCTGTAATCCAGCACTTTGGGAGGCCTAGGCAGGCAGATCACCTGAGATCAGAAGTTCGAGACCAGCCTGGCCAACATGGTGAAACCCCATCTCTACAAAAACACAAAAATTAGCCGGGCATGATGGTGGGTGCTGTAAGACAGGGGAATCGCTTGAACCCGGAAGGTAGAGGTTGCGTGAGCTGAGATCGTGTCATTGCACTCCAGCCGGGGCGACAGCAAGACTTCGTCTCAGAAAAAAAAAAAAAAGCCAAGACAAGTCTTCTGATTACCACATCTCTCTATTTAGTTTCTTTAAAATTATGCTTTTGTTATAAAAATTCACATTTATATTTTTGACATTCACCCAATGCCTGTACCTTCATTGTGTCTTGGATATAACCAACTTGTTTTTGATTTTACAGGCTCATTGGAGGAAGGGATTTGCCTTGTCTCAGATGAAGCTTTGGACTAGGACTTTTGAGTTAATGCTGGAATGAATTAAGACTTTGGTGGACTGTTTGGAAGGTATGATTGTGTTTTGAAACGTGAGAACGACATGAGATTTGGGAGGGGCTGGGAGTGGAATGATATGTTTGGCTCTTTGTCTCCACCCAATTCTTATGTTGAATTGTATTAATAATTCCTGGTGTTGGAGGAGCGACCTGGTGGGAAGTGATTGGATCGTGGAGGCAGATTTTCCCCTTGCTGTTCTTGAGAGTGACTGAGTTTTCATGAGATCCGGTTGTTTGAAAGTGTGTGGCACCTTCCCCTTGGCTCTCTTAGTCCTGCTTCACCATGGTATGACATGCCTGCTTCCCCTTCACCTTCTGCCATGATTGTAATTTTCCTGAGGCCTCCAGTCATGCTTCCTGTATAGCTTGTGGAACTGTGAGTCAATTAAACCTCTTTTCTTCATAAATTACTCAGTCTCAGGTAGTTCTTTATAACAGTATGAGAATGAACTAATAGAGAATCTAGAATGTTATTTAACTGGCATATAAATGCCAGGGACTATGGTAGTTGATGAGAATACTTCCATGCAAAGATTTTAATATATTGTTCAACATAGAGTGTACCTCTACAAAGTTCAGACATTTGAGAATGAAAGATTAAACAATGACAAAGTCAACGTCTCATCAATAGGGACATCATTAAATAAAAGACTTTTGGATAGCATTTTACAAGAAAACTCACTGGGAAAACAGGGCTTTAAACTTTGCCTAGTTTATTCTGTATCTGGAGGCGTAACCAAAACTTTATTATATAAAAGAATGAAGGAAATTGAAAACAGGGGATTGCAGAATGCCAACAAAATTATCATTCCTGTATACATAATATTTATAATGCCAAATGCCAGTAGAAATTCCTTTTGCATTTTATTGTTGCCTAATTAATTCTGTCAGGAATTCTAAAGCAATTAGGAAGCAAAAAGGAAAGAGAAAAAAAGAAACTTTCCCAATGGTCTTCTCTTTGTTAAATACTTTCAGGCTGGGTGCCTGATCCACAAGTTTTCAATGGGCATGCTCCAGGTAGTCTTCAGGAATGCTTAAAGTCTTTTTTTTTATTATTAATATGGAGCACTTATAATTGCTTACTTCCACATATCAGACTAATATATAATTTCAGACAAGATTCGGAATAGCTTTACCACGGTCACTGCCAGAGTTCAGGAAGACTGAGGACCTGTGTCTTTGTTCTTTGTAGCATATGCCACCTCTCTTTTTTCCTTTGCTCTGTTTCCCTTCTTATTCTGTTCCTCCTCTCTGTTTTTCTCATTCAGCCATGAAGTCATATATTTTTAGGCTTTGATTTTCACTGGCAGCAATAGTGTAATTTTTCGCTAGTTTTGGCTTAGAGTTCATTTTGCTTTTCAGACTCACTTATCTTTGTTTCATTAACAATTGTAGCTTTGTCCATTTTCAGAGAGAAGCCATGAGAAAAGAGCTCACAAGAGAAAAATGGCAGCATTGCAAAATGCAAGAACACTAAAGGTATTGTGTAGAAATTTTGATGACTTCAGTATTTATTTTTCCGTTTTGTCCTTTGTTATGTGTTGGTCTAAAAAAGAATGATTGATGAGTGAAAACTATGAATGGATATATAATAAATGCATAATAAATAACATCTCAACATTCCTATCACAACATTTAATAAAAGGAGCCCCAAGTGGAATATGTTTCTGAAGCTTCAATACTGAGTTGATAAACAGATATTCAATAACTGTATAATAATATCAATTGAATTGAAAGTCAGAGATTACATCTTTATAATTAGTAATATAATTAAACTCCATGTAAGACAGAAAAGATTAGCAGTGTAAAGAATGTGTTGCTGAACTCTCAGGAGAGTTTGAGGAGTTGGTCACATCTTGGTAAAGCTCTTTGGGATGTACACCACACTCTCCCCAAACCCAGGGAACTTGCAGTCCTTCTTGATTTCACCTTAGTCTCAGCACTTCACCAGCCTCAAGCCCCATCAGTCTTCCCATTTATTAATTTTGTGGCTCAAATTGTTCACAAGAGAGTCTAATTACCTTCATTCTTAATACTAATTCTATACTACCGGTCCTAATCATCTCTTGGCTGAGCTCCTACAACAGCCACTAACCTCAACTTTTTACTTGTATTTTATTCTTTATTTTTCTTTATCTTCCACAAATCCCATTCCCAGATTTCTAACTGAAAGTATGGCCATGCAATAGTTCTGTTGAAAGCCTTTCAATGGCTCCCCAAAGCCAATGTTTTTCATGCTTTTCTCACTGCATAATCCTTTCAATAGATAGAACATACCTTCAAATAAAACAAGAGGATAATTAAATAAAAATATTTTCAAGTGTTTTGCTACTCTTAGTTAATATTTTTGTATAAAATAAATGTAGGGCAAGATTAACCACTAATGATGGTGGATGTAAATCAATATTTCAAATACCTTTATTATTAATTTCTTTTTTAGTTGATGTAATAATTATATATATTTTATGGGATATAGAGTGATATTTCAATACATATTTACAGTGTATAATCAAATTAGGGTAATTAGCATATCCATTACCTTGAATATTTATTATTTCTTTGTGTTATAAACATTGAAAATCCTCTCTTCTAGCTTTTTGAAAATATACACTAAATTATTTGTAACCCTACAGTACTATAGAACACTAGAACTTATTCCTCTTGTTTAGCTGTAACTTTGTATTTGTTAACCAATGTCTACTTCCCCCATCCTTCTCAGCATCTACTAACCACTTCTGTGAGTTCGGTATTTTTTTAGCTCCTCTATATGAGTAAGAATATGTGGTATTTATATTTCTGTGACTGGTTTATTTCACTTCACAAAATGTCCTCCAGGCTCATCCGTGTTGCTGTTAATGGCAGGATTTCATTTTTTTTTTTTTATGGCTGAGTAGCATTCCATTGCATATATATATATATATGGCATTTTCTTCATTTATCCAATGATGGGCATTTAGATTGATTCCATATATTGGCTATTGTTAATACAGCTACAATAAATATGGGGGTGCAAGTTTCTCTTCAATGTAGTGATTTTCTTTCCTTTGGATAAATACCCAGTATGGGATTGCTAGATCATGTGGGAGTTCAATTTTTAGTTTTTTGAGAAACCTGCATACTGTTTTCCATAACAGCTATACTGATATATATTCCCATAAAGAGCAAACAAGAGTTTTTTCTTTTCTCTGCATCCTCAACCAGCATTTATTTATTTTTGTCTTTTTGATGATAACCATTCTAACTAGGGTAAGATGCTATCTCATTTAACTTTGATTTGCATTTTCCTGGTGATTATTGTTGAGCATTAATCCCATTGGCCATTTGTATGTCTTCTCTTAACAAATATCTATTACAGCCTTTGCCTATTTTTTAATTGATTTTGTTGTTGTTGTTGAGTAGTGTCAGTTCCTTGTAAATCCTAGATACTAGTCCTTTATTGGATGAATACTTTGCAAATATTTTCTCTCTGTAGGTTGTCTCTTCACTCTGTTGATTGTTTCCTATGCTGTGCAGAAGCTTTGTAGTTTGATATAGTCCCATTTATCTACTTTTGTTTTGTTGCCTGTGCTTTTGAAGTATTACCTCTAAAATCTTTGCCCAAACCAACGTCCTGAAGTGTTGTCCCTATTTTTTATTCCAGTAGTTTTATAGTTTCAGGTCTTATGTTTAAGACTTTTATTCACTTTGAGTTGTTTGTATGTGGTGAGAGATATGGGTCTAGTTCTATTGTGTTGCATATGAGTATCAAGTTTGCTCAGCACCATTTATTGAAGACAGTGTCCATTCCCCAATGTATGTTCTTGTTATCTTTGTCAAAAATCAGTTGGTTTTAAATACCTGAATAATTTCTTTCTGGGTTCTCTTTTACGTTCTATTGGTCTATATGTCTGTTTTTATGTCAATATCAGATCGTTCTTGTTACTATAACTTTGTTGTATTTTTTAATGTCGGGTTGTGTGATGCCTCCAGCTTTGTTCTTTTTGCTCAGGATTCATTTTGCTGTTTGAGCTTTTGTGGTTCCATACAAATTTTAGGATTGTTTTTTCTATTTCTCTAAAGAATGTTATTTAGTATTTTGATAGGAATTGTATTAAATCTGTAGATTGTTTTGGATAGTAGGGTAATTTTTACCATTGTTACAATATTAATTTTCCAATCCATGAACATAGAATGTCTTTCCATTTTTTGATGTCCTCTTTAATTTCTTTTATCAATGTTATGTAATTTTTATTGTAAAGATTTTTTACCCCCTTGGTTTAATTTATTCCCAGTTATTTTATTTTATTTGTAGTTATTATCAATGGGATTACTTTCTTAATTTTTTTCTAGCTAGTTTGTTATTTGTGCATAGAAATGCTACTGGTTTTTGTTAGTTGATTTTGTATCCTGCAAATTTACTGAATTTGTTTATTCTAAGAATTTTTTGGTGGAGTCTTGAGGATGTTATATTTATAAGATTATGCCATCTACAAAGAGAAACAATTTGACTTTCTTTTTTCCAATTTGGACACTCTTTATTTGTTTGTCATGTCTTTTGTAATTTATGAATTATAAATGTACATATTTTGGGGGGTACATATAATATTTTAATACATGTATACAATGTATAGTGACCAAGTCAGGGTAATTGGGATTTCTATCACTTCAAACATTTATTTTTTCTTTGTAATAGGAACATTACAATTCTCTTCTCTTTTAAAATAATAAACTATTGTTAACTATTATTTATCTACTATGCTATTGAATTCTTGAACTTATTTCTTCTATCTAACTGTATTTTTATACCCATTTACCAACATATCCCCCCTTCCTTTTTCTTGCCTGTTTGCTCTGGTTAGGACTTTTAGTACTATGCTGAATAAGAGAGGTGAAAATGAACATCTTTGTCTTGTTTATTTCTTAGAGAAAAGGCTTTCAGCTTTTCTTCATTCAGTATGATGTTGGCTGTGGGTTTCTCATATATAGCATTTACTGTGTTGAGGGATGCTCTCTCTATATCTAATTTGTTAAGAAGGGATTTTGATTTTGAACAAATGCCTTTTTTTGCATATATTGAGATGATCATATGTATGGTTTTTGTTCTTCATTCTGTTGATGTGATGTATCACGTTTATTGATTTCTGTATATTGAATCACTCTTGCATCCTGGGATAATTTCCATATGATCACTGTGTATTATCTTTTGGATGTGTTGTTAGATTTAGCTTTCTATTATTTTGTTGAGAAATTTTGCAACTATGTTCATCAGGAATATTGGCCATAGTTTTCTTTTTTGGCTGTGGTCTTGTTTTGTTATCAGGGTAATGGTGGCTTCATAGAATGAGTTAAGAATAACTCCTTCCTCCTTGTATTTTAGAATAGTTTGAGAAGAATTGGTGTTAGTTTTTTAAAAGTGTGGTAGAATTCAGCAGTAAAACCATTCAATCTTGGGTTTTTCTTTCTTGGAAGATTTTCTTCTTACAGATTCAATAGTTTTACTCATTATTGGTCTGTTCAGATTTTCCATTTCTTCCTGGTTCGATCTTGGTAGGTTATGTGTGTCCAGGGATTTATTCATATCCTGTAAGCTTTTTAATTTGTTGGTGTACAGTTGTTCAAAATAGTCTCTAGTGGTTCTTTATATTTCTGTGATATCAGTTATAATGTCTTTTTTATTATGATTTTATTTATTTGGTTCTTCTCTCTTATTTTTAGAATAGCTAACGATTTGTTAATTTTGTTTACCTTTTCAAGAGAGATTACTTTTTTGTTTCAGTGATCTTTTGTCTTATTTTTCAGCCTTTGTTTTGTTTAGTTCTGCTCTGATCTTTTTTTTTCCCCCTTCTGCTAATTTGGGGTTTGGTTGGTTCTTGTTTTTCTAACTTCTTGAGATGCATTGTTAGGCTGTTTATTTGAAATCTTTCTACTTTTTTGGCGTAGATGTTTATTGCTGTAAAATTCCCTCTTAGTACTGCTTTTCCTGTATCCCATAGATTTTGGTATGCCGTATTTCCTTTTTTGTTTGTTATAGAAAAATTTTAAACTTTTTTTCATTGACCTGTTGAACATTCAGGAACATGTGATTTAATTTCCAAGTATATGGGCAGTTTTCTGAGCTCCTATTGCTATTGATTTCCAGTTTTATTCCATTGTGGTTGGAGAAGATACTTGATATTCCACCTTCTTGCTGATGTCACTCATGGCTAATTTCTTTTCCAATTCGTATCTCTCATGCTTAATACAGTATAAGATATAGAATAAAGAAGTAAGAAACGTGATAATGAGTATATATTACATCAGTAAAATTGATATAAAGAAAGACTGTTATTACACATCTGATGTAATGATATATACCAAGATGAGTGGTGGTGTGTACGAGGACTGGATAAAAGAGCCCAAAGATTAAAACTTTTTCAAGAGCTAGGTATAATATAGGGCAAAGTTTTCCTAATTCTAATTCATTTCTCAAATGTAATTTGATAACTGTGGGTATTAAAACCAATCACTCAAAACTATATTACTCTACTCATTAAGAACTATTTTGGTAGAAATGTGTCTTTCTATATAAATTTTCTACAGATAAGAGTATAAAGAGTCAAACGAACATTATAGTTTTATCCTTTTAAAATTTATATTTTAATATAAAATGATAAATTGATGGTCTAAGTTTACCTATCCCAATAATATAAATCTGACATGTGTGTTAACTGATAATCAAATTTCCAAAAGTGCAAAGTTAAAAAGTGTAACTTAGACTTGAGTTAACTTCACAAAATTATTGTTTTAGTACTTATAAAACAGGTTATAATATAATAAACTAGTAAAATTTGGAGTTCTATAGGCAACAACATATTTTCTAATGTTACATATGAAGTAAAATAGGAATCATGACTTTTGCACAAAAGGGGAGACTTTTTCCAGCTAGTATTTTAGCTATGTGGAATCTACTATGTTTTATTTTAAAAAAAAACCTAAAATACCTGTAATATGTTTCCTATTGTTGTTGTGCTATTTAGAGATAGGGCTGAGATCTAGGGTGAATATGAGAGAGTATTCAAAACTGAGAGAGTTGCAACTGCTATTGTACAGAATGTTTACATAGGGAACAGAATATTAATAAAAGGACCTGTGGTTAAGAGCAGAGATTACCAGTCCCAGACAAATAATTGGCTCTCTGTTTGAAGCCTGGCACTTGAGTGCTTGGTTACACACAGAGACCAAGACATCTTTGCAATTGGTATTAAAAATCATGAGTGAAGGAAATATCAATTTCAGACCAAAATGGTATGGTTCACAACAGAGGTCAGTAGAAAGACAATGCAACATTAGAAGGTGACAAAGGCATGTTCCTTAGCTATTACTAGCCAATGATTCAACATTTCCCAGTGAAGACTGTTGGAAATCAATGCCAAAGCCATATTAGCACTATAGTTTATTAAAAATACACACACACATAAACACACTTGCACACACATTCACATGTATTTGTACTGAAGCTATATGTTTAGAAAATCATAGACCTTATCATTAAAAAAACTTTTAAAAAATATATAGTTCTGAGTCAAAACACAACTTTTGGTATGGCTAAAATGAGTTGTCTGAGAAACAAAAGAAGCCAAATGAAAATTTTAAGCTAGAATAAGATGCTTTTAATTGGCAGAATTGGTAAGCAGTGCACCTGGTGTTTAAATAGTTCTCTCTTGAACTCCAGCCCTATACATTCAGTACCACTTTATATCTAATACAGATAACAAATTTTATTCCCCATCAAACCTGTTTTATCCACATTCTCATTCCTATCAAATGTATGGAAACTCAATTTTTCCAATTGCTTAGGTCAAAACCTTGGAGTCATACTAAATATTTTTTACACCTCATATCTAAACTATCAGGAAATTCTGTTGGTTCTACATTCACAATATTGCTACTACCTTATGACTTATCATCTCCACTGCTACCACCCTGTCAAAGCCACCATCATCTTTCACTTAGATTATTACAATAGTCTTTAAACTACACTCCTTCATTCCATCCTGTTTTATTAACTATTTTAGAAGCACCAAGAACAATGACATAGCTGATCTGTAAATACCTGAAGAATTAATGAATACAAAATTTTTATTTACTGTGCTTTATATAATACAGGCACTCATGGTGTTACTGAGTGCATCTCAATCACTCAGCTGTGACATTGACAGTTACCTTTAAAAATTGAGACAAAAATTATGAAACATTTAATATACAAAATTTAAAGTAATATCTGTATAGTTTAAAGAAAATATTGAAATAAACAATTAGAAAATACAACATCCACCAGTATCTTTGAAGCTTTCCATAACTGTGTCCCCATTTTCCCTAAAAAATTCACTGCCTTGTGTTTTTGTTTATTACTCCCTAAATTTTCTTAATCAATTAACCACAGATACATGAAACTATAAAAATGTAATATTTAATTTTGTAATGTAAAGAATCATCCTCAATTATTTCTACAACTGACTTTTTTCACCCGCTCTATTTTACTTGTCCTATAATGTTCAACTTGGTATATGCAATGTCTTTCCAAAGGGTACAAAACCACATGTTACAACTGATCTGCCTATAAGACAGTTATAGGTATTCCTTTCACATTTATACTTTTACAATAGTCTTTTTTTCCTTTACAAAAGAAAGACATCCCTGTCCTTACTATGTTATGTAGTGTCAAAACCTTCATGGATTCAAAGCAGGGGCAGTTAGTAATATCGGACTTGAGAAAGTGAATTAATCTATGTTGGCCTGAACCTGTGAAGTGTCTGAGATGTTACCCTTATTGCATGGTTTTATATACTCTATATTCGTGTGCATGCATATACACACATGTGTGTGTGCACACACACTCACAAACACAATCATGAGACCTCAGGACTAGAGACAGACTTTTGCTTACTTATCAAATATCTTGCTTCAATTTCCTCTGGAGAGACATGGTAACTGCAGATAATACCTGAGTATATAGTGGACTTTGTGCTATATGAGAGTAATATGGTTTGGCTGTGTTCCCACCCAAATCTCAGGCTTCAGAGGGTGGAAACCTCAAGCCTTGGCAGCTTCCACATGGTGTTGAGCCTGTGAGTGCACAGAAGTCAAGAATTGAGGTTTGGGAACCTCTGCCTAGATTTCAGAGGATTGATGGAAATGCCTGAATGTCCAGGCAGAAGTTTGCTGCAGGGGTGGGGTCCTCATGGAGAACCTCTGCTAGGGAAGCCCAGAAGGGAAATGTGGCATTGGAGTTTCCACACAGAGTCCCCGCTGGGGCACTGCCTAGTGGAGCTGTGAGAAGAGGGCCATTGCCCTCCAGACTCCAGTATGGTAAGTCCACCAACAGCTTGCACTGTGCACCTGGAAAAGCTATAAATATTCAACACTAGCTCATGAAAGTAGCTGGGAGTGGGGTTGTACCCTACAAAGCCACAGGGGTAGGGCTTCTCAAGACCCTAGGAACCCACCTCTTGCATCAGCATGACCTAGATGTGAGACATGAAGTCAAAGGAGATCATTTTGGAATGTTAAGGATCAGTGACTGCCCTGTTGGATTTTGGGCTTCTGTGAGACCTCTAGCCCCCTTTTTTGGCCAATTTCTCCCATTTGAAATGGGCATATTTACCCAATGCCTGTGCCCACATTGTATCTAGGAAGCAGCTGACTTGCTTTTGATTTTACAGGCTCATAGGTGAAAGGGACTTGCCTTGTCTCACATGAGACTTTGGACTTGGACTTTTAATTAATGCTATGATGAGTTAAAACTTTGGGGGACTGTTGGAAGTGCATGATTGTGTTTTCAACTGTGAAGACGAGATTTGGGAGGAGCCAGGGGCAGAATGATGTGGTTTGGCTGTGTCCCTACCCAAATCTTATCTTGAATTATAGTTCCCATAATCCCCATGTGTTATGGGAGGGACCAGGTAATTAAATCATGCAGGTGGTTTCTCCCATCCTGTTCTTGTGATAGTGTTAGTTCTCATAAGTTCTGATAGTTTTTATAAGGGATTTCTCCCTTTGCTGGGCACTCATTCTTTCTTGTCTGCCACCATGTAAGACATGTCTTGCTTCCCCTTCATCTTTCACCATGATTTTAAAGCCTCCCCAGCCATCTAGAACTGTGAGTCAATTAAACCTCTTTCCTTTATAAATTCCAGTCTCAGGTTTCTCTTTATTAGCAGTGTGAGAACAGACTAATGCAGAAAGAAACCTTTAAATTATATGTCTAGAAACTTACATAGAGCAGCTAGCACAGTTAATCCTCCTCCCTGTGGGGATAGAGATAGAGATAGAGAGCTTTGCTCTAGAAGATAAACAAATCCTCTCCAAGAAGAAGAGCTGAGATTCTCTAGGTTTACAATTTCTTGTATGTAAACATATGTCTCCAAGGAAAATGTTACTAATCTTTCAGGAGGTCTGTATCTTTAACTCTCAAGGCTCCTTTGTCATCCATTCTTTTTTTAAATTTTATTTTATTATTATACTTTAGGTTTTAGGGTACATGTGCACAATGTGCAGGTTTGTTACATATGTATTCATGTGCCATGTTGGTTTGCTGTACCCATTAACTCGTCATTTAGCCTTAGGTATATCTCCTAATGCTGTCCCTCCATCCTCTCCCACACCCCAGAACAGTCCCCGGAGTGTGATGTTCCCCTTCCTGTGTCCATGAGTTCTCATTGTTCAATTCCCACCTATGAGTGAGAACATGCGGTGTTTGGTTTTTTGTCCTTGTGATAGTTTACTGAGAATGATGTTTTCCAGTTTCATCCATGTCCCTGCAAAGGACATGAACTCATCATTTTTTATGGCTGCATAGTAGTCCATGGTGTATATATGCCACATTTTCTTAATCCAGTCTATTGTTGTTGGACATTTGGGTTGGTTCCAAGTCTTTGCTACTGTGAATAGTGCCGCAATAAACGTACATGTGCGTGTGTCTTTATAGCAGTATGATTTATAGTCCTTTGGGTATATATCCAGTAATGGGATGGCTGGGTCAAATGGTATTTCTAGTTCTAGATCCCTAAGGAATCGCCACAATGACTTCCACAATGGTTGAACTAGTTTACAGTCCCACCAACAGTGTAAAAGTGTTCCTATTTCTCCACATCCTCTCCAGCACCTGTTGTTTCCTGACTTTTTAATGATGGCCATTCTAACTGGTGTGAGATGGTATCTCATTGTGGTTTTGATTTGCACTTCTCTGATGGCCAGTGATGATGAGCATTTTTTCATGTGTTTTTTGGCTGCATAAATGTCTTCTTTTAAGAAGTGTCTGTTCATTTCCTTCACGCACTTTTTGATGGGGTTGTTTGTTTTTTTCTTGTAAATTTGTTTGAGTTCATTGTAGATTCTGGATATTAGCCCTTTGTCAGATGAGTAGGTTGCAAAAATTTTTTCCATTCTGTAGGTTGCCTGTTCACTCTGATGGTAGTTTCTTTTGCTGTGCAGAAGCTCTTTAGTTTAATTAGATCCCATTTGTCAATTTTGGCTTTTGTTGCCATTGCTTTTGGTGTTTTAGACATGAAGTCCTTGCCCACACCAATGTCCTGAATGGTATTGCCTAGGTTTTCTTCTAGGGATTTTATGGTTTTAGGTCTAACATGTAAGTCTTTAATCCATCTTGAATTAATTTTTGTATAAGGTGTAAGGAAGGGATCCAGTTTCAGCTTTCTACATATGGCTAGCCAGTTTTCCCAGCACCATTTATTAAATAGGGAATCCTTTCCCCATTTCTTGTTTTTGTCAGGTTTGTCAAAGATCTGATAGTTGTAGATATGCGACATTATTTCTGAGGGCTCTGTTCTGTTCCATTGATCTATGTCTCTGTTGTGGTACCAGTACCATGCTGTTTTGGTTACTGTAGCCTTGTAGTGTAGTTTGAAGTCAGGTAGCATGATGCCTCCAGCTTTGTTCTTTTTGCTTAGGATTGACTTGGTGATGTGGGCTCTTTTTTGGTTCCATATGAACTTTAAAGTAGTTTTTTCCAATTCTGTGAAGAAAGTCATTGGTAGCTTGATGGGGATGGCATTGAATCTATAAATTACCTTGGGCGGTATGGCCATTTTCACGATATTGATTCTTCCAACCCATGAGCATGGAATGTTCTTCCATTTGTTTGTATCTTCTTTTATTTCATTGAGCAGTGGTTTGTAGTTCTCCTTGAAGAGGTCCTTCACATCCCTTGTAAGTTGGATTCCTAGGTATTTTATTCTCTTTGAAGCAATTGTGAAAGGGAGTTCACTCATGATTTGGCTCTCTGTTTGTCTGTGATTGGTGTACAAGAATGCTTGTGATTTTTGTACATTGATTTTGTATCCTGAGACTTTGCTGAAGTTGCTTATCAGCTTAAGGATATTTTGGGCTGAGACAATGGGGTTTTCTAGATACACAATCATGTCATCTGCAAACAGTGACAATTTGACTTCCTCTTTTCCTAATTAAATACCCTTTATTTCCTTCTCCTGCCTGATTGCCCTGGCCAGAACTTCCAGCACTATGTTGAATTGGAGTGGTGAGAGAAGGCATCCCTGTCTTGTGCCAGTTTTCAAAGGGAATGCTTCCAGTTTTTGCCCATTCAGTATGATATTGGCTGTGGGTTTGTCATAGATAGCTCTTATTATTTTGAGATACGTCCGATCGATACCTAATTTATTGAGAGTTTTTAGCATGAAGGGTTGTTGAATTTTGTCAAAGGCCTTTTCTGCATCTATTGAGATAATCATGTGGTTTTTGTCTTTGGTTCTGTTTATATGCTGGATTACATTTATTGATTTGCGTATGTTGAACCAGCCTTGCATCCCAGGGATGAAGCCCACTTGATCATGGTGTATAAGCTTTTTGATGTGCTGCTGGATTCGGTTTGCCAGTATTTTATTGAGGATTTTTGCATCAATGTTCATCAAGGATATTGGTCTGAAATGTTCTTTTTTGGTTATGTCTCTGCCAGGCTTTGGTATCAGGACGATGCTGGCCTCATAAAATGTGTTAGGGAGGATTCCCTCTTTTTCTATTGATTGGAATAGTTTCAGAAGGAATGGTACCAGTTCCTCCTTGTACCTCTGGTAGAATTCGGCTGTGAATCCATCAGGTCCTGGACTCTTTTTGGTTGGTAAGCTATTGATTATTGCCACAATTTCAGAGCCTGTTACTGGTCTATTCAGAGATTCAACTTCTTCCTGGTTTAGCCTTGGGAGGGTGTATTTGTCGAGGAATTTATCCATTTCTTCAAGATTTTCTAGTTTATTTGTGTAGAGGTGTTTGTAGCATTCTCTGATGGTAGATTGTATTACTGTGGGATCCGTGGTGATATCCCCTTTTTCATTTTTTATTGCGTCTATTTGATTCTTCTCTTTTTTTTTTTTTTTTTTTTTGAGACGGAGTCTTGCTCTGTCGCCCAGGCTGGAGTGCAGTGGCGCGATCTCGGCTCACTGCAACCTCTGCCTCCCGGGCTCACGCCATTCTCCTGCCTCAGCCTCTCCGAGTAGCTGGGACTACAGGCGCCCGCCACCACGCCCGGCTAATTTTTTGTATTTTTGGTAGAGACGGGGTTTCACCGTGGTCTCGATCTCCTGACCTCGTGATCCGCCCGCCTCGGCCTCCCAAAGTGCTGGGATTACAAGCGTGAGCCACCGCGCCCGGCCCTCTCTTTTCTTCTTTATTAGTCTTGCTAGTCGTCTATCAATTTTGTTGATCTTCTCAAAAAACCAGCTCCTGGATTCATTAATTTTTTGAAGGGTTTTTATGTGTCTCTATTTCCTTCAGTTCTGCCCTGATTTTAGTTATTTCTAGCCTTCTACTAGCTTTTGAATGTGTTTGCTCTTGCTTTTCTAGTTCTTTTAATTGTGATGTTAGGCTGTCAATTCTGGATCTTTCCTGCTTCCTCTTGTGGGCATTTAGTGCTATAAATTTCCCTCTACACACTGCTTTGAATGTGTCCCAGAGATTCTGGTATGTTGTGTCTTTGTTCTCATTGGTTTCAAAGAACATCTATATTTCTGCCTTCATTTCATTATGTACCCAGTAGTCATTCAAGAGCAGGTTGTTCAGTTTCCATGTAGTTGAGCGGTTTTGAGTGAGTTTCTTAATCCTAAGTTCTAGTTTGATTGCACTGTGGTGTGAGAGACAGTTTGTTATAATTTCTGTTCTTTTACATTTGCTGAGGAGAGCTTTACTTCCAACTATGTGGTCAATTTTGGAATAGGTGTGGTGCGGTGCTGAAAAAAATGTATATTCTGTTGATTTGTGGTGGAGAGTTCTATAGATGTCTATTAGGTCCACTTGGTGCAGAGCTGAGTTCAATTCCTGGATATCCTTGTTAACGTTCTGTCTCATTGATCTGTCTAATGTTGACAGTGGGGTGTTAATGTCTCCCATTATTATTGTGTGGGAGTTTAAGTCCCTTTGTAGGTCACTCAGGACTTGCTTTATGAATCTGAGTGCTCCTGTGTTGGGTGCATATATATTTAGGATAGTTAGCTCTTCTTGTCGAATTGATCCCTTTACCATTATGTAATGGCCTCCTTTGTCTCTTTTGATCCTTGTTGGCTTAAAGTCTATTTTATCAGAGACTAGGATTGCAACCCCTGCCTTTTTTTGTTTTCCATTGGCTTGATAGATCTTCCTCCATCCCTTGATTTTGAGTCTGTGTGTGTCTCTGCACATGAGATGGGTTTCCTGAATACAGCACACTGATGGGTCTTGACTCCTTATCCAGTTTGTCAGTCTGTGTGTTTTAATTGGAGCATTTAGCCCATTTACATTTAAAGTTAATATTGTTATGTGTGAATTTGATCCTGTCATTATGATGTTAGTTGGTTATTTTGCTCGTTAGTTGATGCAGTTTCTTTCTAGCCTCGATGGTCTTTACAATTTGTCATGTTTTTGCAGTGGCTGGTACCGGTTGTTCATTTCCATGTTTAGTGCTTCCTTCAGGAGCTCTTTTAGGGCAGGCCTGGTGGTGACAAAATCACTCAGCATTTGCTTGTCTGTAAAATATTTTATTTCTCCTTCACTTATGAAGCTTAGTTTGGCTGGATGTGCAATTCTGGGTTGAAAATTCTTTAAGAATGTTGAATATTGGCCCCCACTCTCTTCTGGCTTGTAGAGTTTCTGCCCAGAGATCAGCTGTTAGTCTGATGGGCTTCCCTTTGTGGGTTACCCGACCTTTCTCTCTGGCCGCCCTTAACATTTTTTCCTTCATTTCAACTTTGGTGAGTCTGACAATTATGTGTCTTGGAGTTGCTCTTCTTGAGGAGTATCTTTGTGGCATTCTCTGTATTTCCTGAATCTGAATGTTGGCCTGCCTTGCTAGATTGGGGAAGTTCTCCTGGATAATATCTTGCAGAGTGTTTTCCAACTTGGTTCCATTCTCCCCGTCATTTTCAGGTACACCAATCAGACGTATGTTTGGTCTTTTCACATAGTCCCAAATTTCTTGGAGGCTTTGTTCGTTTCTTTGTATTCTTTTTTCTCTAAACTTCCCTTCTTGCTTCATTTCATTCATCTTCCATCACTGATACCCTTTCTTCCAGTTGATCGCATCGGCTACCGAGGCTTCTGCAATCTTCGTGTAGTTCTGGAAACTTGGCTTTCAGCTCCATCAGTTCCTTTAAGCCCTTCTCTTCATTGGTTATTCTAGTTATCCATTCATCTAATTTTTTTTCAAAGTTTTTAACTTTGCTATTGTTTTGAATTTCCTCCCATAGCTCGGAGTAGTTTGATCGTCTGAAGCTTTCTTCTCTCAACTCGTCAAAGTCATTCTCCCTCCAGCTTTGTTCCGTTGCAGGTGAGGAACTGTGTTCCTTTGGAGGAGGAGAGGTGCTCTGCTTTTTAGAGTTTCCAGTTTTTCTGCTCTGTTTTTTCCCCATCTTTGTGGTTTTATCTACTTTTGGTCTTTGATGATGGTGATGTACAGATGGGGTTTTGGTGTGGATGTACTTTGTGTTTGTTAGTTTTCCTCCTACCAGACAGGACCCTCAGCTGCAGGTCTGTTGGAGTTTGCTAGAGGTCCACTCCAGACCCTGTTTGGCTGGGTGTCAGCAGCGGTGGCTACAGAACAGCAGATTTTCATGAGACCATAAATTCAGCTGTCTGATAGTTCCTCTGGAAGTTTTGTCTCAGTGCGGTACCTGGCCGTGTGAGGTGTCAGTCTGTCCCTACTGGGGGGTGCCTCCCAGTTAGGCTGCTCGGGGGTGAGTGACCCACTTTAGGAGGCAGTCTGTCCGTTCTCAGATCTCCAGCTGCGTGCTGGGAGAACCACTACTCTCTTCAAAGCTGTCAGACAGGGACTTTTAGGTCTGCAGAGGTTCCTGCTGAATTTTTGTTTGTCTGTGCCCTGCCCCCAGAGGTGGAGCCTACAGAGGCAGGCAGGCCTCCTTGAGCTGTGGTGGGCTCCACCCAGTTCGAGCTTCCTGGCTGCTTTGTTTTACCTAAGCAAGCCTGGGCAATGGTGGGCACCCCTCCCCCAGCCTTGCTGCCGCCTTGCAGTTTGATCTCAGACTGCTGTGCTAGCAATCAGCAAGACTCCGTGGGCATAGGACCCTCCGAGCCAGGTGCAGGACACAGTGTCCTGGTGTGCCATTTTCCAAGCCTGTTGGAAAAGTGCAGTATTAGGGTGGGACTGACCTGATTTTCCAGGTGCCGTCTGTTACCCCTTTCTTTGACTAGGAAAGGGAACTCTCTGACCCCTTGCGCTTCCCGAGAGAGGCAGTGCCTTGCCCTGCTTCGGCTCACGCACAGTACGCTGCACCAACTGTCCTGCACCCACTGTTCGGCACTCCTTAGTGAGATGAACCCGGTACCTCAAACGGAAATGCAGAAATCACCCCTCTTCTATGTCGCTCATGTGGGGACCTGTAGACCGGAGCTGTTCCTATTCGGCCATCTTGGCTCCACCCACCTGTCATCCATTCTTTATCAAGGTTGCTGGTATTGGTAGTTTTTGTTAAAAAAAAAACTCTGTGCAGAAATATGAAAATATTCATGAAACATTGTTTCCTAACAATCTAGGGACAGGAAGTAAATTGTTTTAAATGCCTTTTTAAAATCAGGTGGTTCCCCATTCTTTGCTTTTAAGGAATTTCAGGGAATAATGAAGTTGTAGCTGATAGGTCATTACGAATTATTTGTATGATAGATTAGTAGGTAATTTTGGCAGATGACGCAGAAGCTCAAAAGGAGTTCAAAGATTTGAGCAATATTACTATTAATAAAATTTTCCATTTCCACCTACTTATTTATATGACCACATGTTGACTGAATTGTATAAAAATGAAAAATAGGAATAGAATTGATGTTGACAAATGTCTCATGCTAAAAATTTTATGTGTAGATACATGAACTTATTGAACACAAAGTCTCATTAAGAGATCTATTTCTACCAAAATATTGTTATAATTAATAATCACTATCAAAATCTGTAATATATTTATGTTGTTTAATCAGTTGTATACTATTAAAAAATGTAATGATAATCTATTCAGGCAAGTTTTTAACCCCTAACTCAGTTCATTTGTAACATCTTGGAGAACTTTTATAAGTAATTGTCCTCTTACCTTCACCCACACACACCCCTCCCATGCAAACACAACAAACAAACATTTTTTTATGGTAATAACATCAGTGTATTTATTTCTCAATTTTCTAAATTCTATCCTTCTCTGATATTAGTGAGCTCGCAATTGAGCCTTAATTTTGGTATATCCAGAGCCTATCACAGTACCTAACAGAGAATATATGTATAATAAGTGTTTTGCTAAAGTGATATATACATAAAGAGGGGAAATCAAAGTGGACTGCAGGAATCTGGAAGTTATGAAGGAGTCCCAGAAGTGGCACTTATATTGGACTTATATTGGAACTTATAGTAGAATTAATATGATGTTCATAGCTGGCATACACATTCTACAGAGGAGCACAAACAGAGTGAGTTTATTTCTTGAAAAATTGTTGTACATGTGTTTTTTCCCCTACCAATGTTTTGGTTGGAATATTATGGGAGAAAAAAAGCTGCAGTAATGTCAAGTAAGTCACAATTTGCTCCATTTTCACCAAGCTCCAAAACAGAAATTCAACTGGGGCTTGTTTTTTCATTCCTCTCATCTTCAAAAAATTGTATTATGAGTCACCTAAATTAATCCTTAAGAGAAGCACACATGGAGATGGATTGGATTGTCTTTTAAAAATAAATTGAACTTTATTAAAACCACAGGTTCAGTAGTTGGTATTAAGTAACGAACCAAAAAGCTCAATCGGCTTAGTAATAGCCTGACAACCACTAGCTGAACCAGCAAGTTATTAAAATGGCATCATACTCATGTCTCCAATTAGTAGTTTTCCTACATGTGTGATCAATTAAGCTAAATCTCCAAATTAAATCCCAATAGTGTTTGTTTATTTCTCTTTAAAGGGTGGTCTGTAAAGTCCAACTTGCAAGATAGACATACATTTTTCCTAGACACTTCAACGACATTTAAATTAGAGCAAAGTTTGATTATTTAATAATAATAATTAAAATGTCCCCATAAAAATATTTATTTTTGCAGTCTTTAAACTCTATTCCTGCCATCTAGGAGACAGCATATATGAACAAAGTGACCCAAAGTTTTTAAATATGGCTTTTAATATCAGGACCTTACTATTTTAGTTTTCCAAGAGAATAGTCCCATAGAATACGCTACTGGGATATAATCATGGAGTAACCACACCATACCAATCTGGTTCAAGGTTTTTTTTTAATTAATTAATTTTTGTTTTCAGACGTAGTCTAACTCTGTTACCAGGCCGGAGTGCAGTGGCGTGATCTCGACTCACTGCAACCCACGATTCCCGGGTTCAAGCGATTCTCTTGCCTCAAGTAGCTGGGATTATAGGCATGTGCCACCATGCCCAGCTAATTTTTGTATTTTTAGTAGAGACAGGGTTTCACCATGTTGGCCAGGATGGTGGTTCAAGTTTTATGAACAAAGTTGTAAGCTGTTTTTCAGTTGCCATGGATTTCCCAGTTAAAGGTCATGTAATCTGACTACGCCCAGATTAACCAAATGAGCAACCACAGGTGGAATGGAAGTGCTTGGACTGAGGAGCTGGGACTGAATTAAGAAGCATATATCACATGGCAGGATTCGGGATTTAATCAGATTGAGCCCTGGCATCACACCATACTAAGACCCAGTCAGATTATGCCTTTTAGCATCACCTCATTGCAAAATCCAATCGAATCACACTTCATTACCCTATGTTTATAAAACTTGGCACAAACCCCAGCTTGGGGTGATAGATTTGAGCATTTCTTCCTCTCTCCTTGCCAGTTGACTTGCAATAAAGCCTGTCTTTTCTCAAAGACTGGTGCTATGTTGTTCCTTTCTATGCACACTGGACAGCGAGTTTATGGACTGCTTGGTAATGATGGTACTAATAAAATATTGCCAGCAATATTGCCAAGAGATAGAGGTATAAAAACTAATGGAAAAGCGAATACTCTATACCAGTATTAAAGATATGAATATTAAATACCAGCTGTATTCTCTCGTTTTGTGAGCCTTTTAGTTATGCTAAAATGAACTTAAGGGAAAAAAGGAAAAATGGCAGCTATTATTAACAAAGATAGGCTATACTAACACATTAAAGTCAATGTTAATACCTCCTGTTTCATTAGTATGATGTTCATAGCTGGCATATGCATTCTACAGAGCTTATTTGTATCTTTTCTCTTCTTTTCTTGGTTAATTTTGCTAATGGTCTATCAATTTTATTTACATTTTCAAAGAACTGGCTTTTTGTTTCACTTATCTTTTGTATTTTTTCTGTTTCAATTTCATTTAGTTCTGCTCTAATCTTGGTTATTTCCTTTCCTTTGCTGGGTTTGGGTTTGGTTTGTTCTTGTTTCTCTAGTTCCTTGATGTGTGACCTTAGACTGTGTATTTGTGTTCTTTCAGACTTTTTGATAAAGGCATTTAAGGCTATGAACTTTTCTCTTAGCACTGCCTTTGCTGTATCCCAGAGGTTTTGATAGGTTGTGTCACTGTTATTGTTCAGTTTGAAAAAGTTTTTAATTTCCATCTTGATTTTATTGTTGAACCAATGATCATTCAAGAGCAGGTTATTTAATTTCCATGTATTGGCATGGTTTTGAAGTTTCCTTTTGGAGTTGATTTCCAACTTTATTCTACTGTGGTCTGAGAGAGTACTTGATATAATTTCAATTTTCTAAATTTATTGAGACTTGTTTTATGGCCTATCATATAGTCTATCTTGGAGAAAGTTCCATGCACTGATGAACAGAATGTATATTCTGTGGTTGTTGGGTAGAATGTTCTGTAAATATCTGTTGAGTCCATTTGTTCCAGTGTATGGTTTAAATCCATTGTTTCTTTGTTGACTTTCTGTCTTGATGACCTGTCTAGTGCTGCCAGTGGATTATTGAAGTGCCCCACTATTATTGTGTTGCTGTCTATCTCATTTCTTAAAACTACCCTTTGATCAAGCAATCCCACTACGAGGTATCTACCAGAGGTAAAGAAGTCATTATATGAAAAAGATACTTGCACACACATGTTATAGCAGCACATTTTGCAATTGCAAAAATGTGGAACCAGCCCAAATGCCCATCAATCAACGAGTGGATAAAGAAACTGTGATATATATATATATATATATATATATATATACACATATATGTATATAATATATATGTATACACACACACACAATAGAATACTACTCAGCCATAAAAAGGAATGAATTAATGGCATTCACATCAACCTAGATGGGATTAGAGACTATTATTCTAAGTGAAGTAACTCAGGAATGGAAAACCAAACATTGTATATTCTCACTCATAAGTGGGAGATAAGCTATGAGGATGCAAAGGCATAAGAATGATACAATGGATTTTGGGGACTTGTGGGGAAAGGGTGGGAAGGGAGTGAGAGATAAAAGGCTACAAATTGGGTTCAGTGTATACTGCTCAGGTGATGGGTGCACCAAATCTCACAAATCACCACTAAAGAACTTACTCATGTAATCAAATACCACCTATTTCCCAAAAACCTATGGAAATAAAAAAAATAAAAAATAAAAGTCAAATAGTAATATAAAGCAGTATTTATTTTCAAATGCAAATACAAATGTAAATAGCAATACTTGTTCAACTTGAATATTTTAAATGTATTATTCACATTAACTCAGTAAATACTTTCTTCATTTATTCACTCATTTATTAATAGTGAACATCAAGCAACCATTATGTGCCTGGCACTTTTACGTCTTTTATGTATAGGACAAATGCTAGGCCCTTTTAGGAGTACCATATGAGTCACATTTTCTCCATCGAGAGAGCTTGTGACAGAGCACATATAGAAAACACATGCAAGAACTGAATTATAAGGCAGAATTAGATTTGTGTTACAACTAATATATTTTTTATGAGTGTTATGGAGGGACTCTCTGTACTCTCTCAGAACTTTCATCTTATTAAGGTAATCAGAAAAGACTTATGATAACCAGGTTGCTGATAACAGCCTCATCTGACTGACTATTGCCAACAATTCCACTTAAATGGAAAGCAACAACAAAAACAAGACTGAACACATAACAGAACTGCTCACTTTCAACTAGCTTCTTGCTCGGTGTTTTTTGGTGGCATAATCATTCGCTTAGTTACATGACCTTAAAGTCTGGGAATTATCTTTGAGATTCCCTTCTTCTTGCCCCCTGCATTCAACTAATTAATTTATTTTGTAATATTTCTTAACTCCCTTCTCTTCCCATCAACCTTATTACCAATGCCTTGTTGGATTACAGTCTCCTGATTGACATTCTTGCCTCTAATATTTGACTTAGTGATCCATGTGACATTCACTCATGAGATTGATCTAGTTGTAATGCAGGTCTGGACATGTTACGCCCCTTTTAAAATTGCTCAATATTGTCTCCTAATCTGTAGGATAGAATCCCACTCCTTGATATTCTGTATATGTAAGTTTTTCCATAATCTTGTTCTTCTCTAACTCTCCAGGCCAACTCTTAATAATCTCTACACCAACATTTATGGTCAGCAACTCCAAACTGCTTGTAGGATGATTTTGCTCAAAATTCCCCTGCTTTTCTTAGTGGTTCTCAAACCCAGTAAGTCTTCCTGTGGCTACTACAAACCAACTAAGTAATATGGTTCTCCTGTTTCATGAGAGGATCCTATGTTTCCCACTGTTTCTACATTGTTTTATAGTTGATTATCACATCTGCTTCACCCACCAGATTGTGATGCATTTTAGGTCAGGGATGCTTTGGTCATCTTTGTTTCCATAGCATCGGGTACAGTGCATGATGCAGAATAAGCAATTAATGGAATAGACCTTGATAAATGGGAAGGATTTTAATGAAAGCAGCCTTTTGCCTTTCTGTACTTTGATGACAAGATAGAATATTATGCCTTGGAAGGGATTAGAAGATAAACTTTTTTTTTTGCATTTTTCCCATAAGATAAGGGAAATATTTCCTAAAAACTGTTAAACACAAAGGACTCAATGAGATTAATATAGTCTAGGCTACGTAGCCATAAAAAAAATAAAAAAAAATCATTTTTTTTTTGGTTGTTTTTGTTGTTGCTGTTTTGCCGCAACATGGATGGAGCTGGAGGCCATTAGCCTAAGTGAATTAATGCAGAAACAGAAAACCAAATGCCACATGTTCTCACTTATAAGTGGGAGCTAAACATTGGGTACACATGGACACAAAGAAAAACAATAAACACCAAACACCAGGGCCTACTTGAGAGTAGAGGGTGGGAGGAAGGTGAGGATCAAAAACCTACCTATTAGGTACTATGCCTATTACCTGAGTGATGAAATAATCTGTACCCCACACCCGCATCACATGAAATACACATGTAACAAACATGCACATGTGACCTTTGAATCTGACAGTAACTTTGGAAAGAAAAAAGAAATAATGTTGATAGAGAATCGGTAAGAATTCTCTTACGTTATTATGACTTAATAGTATGCAAGTGTCATGTTTAATTAATATAGTAGCTGATAATCAACTTCATAAAAGCCTATTTATGGCTTCCTTACATTTGATGATGTTACTGTTCTTTTGTTCCTTCCCTAGGAGAATGTATAGAGGAAACAGAATGTGGAAAAATTACTCAATTGTGCTAATTGTTTCAATTCTACTACAAGAGTCTACTTATTTTGATGGTAAATGTTAAAATTATTGGATTAAACTAGGACTTTATTTATGGGTTTTAAATATCTATTTTATTCCTTCATTCAGTTATATGGCTAGCAGGTATGTTGCAGGGCGTCATATGTCCTGGAGCTCATACAATTTCAGAAGCCTTTTTCTTTTCTTTTCTTTTCTTTTTTTTTCAGAAAAAAAAGCCTGACATTAAAGACATAAAAGTAAGCACAAAAACTTGAATAGGGTCATTGCTAGTGAGAGGTCCTATAATTTAAGATTTGTTAGCTTCATGGTAAATCCGTACATGCTAGAATTTAAGTATTCTATATTAAAGTACTATTCATTTTGACTATTTCTTGTGTTAATTTCGATAATACTACCCTTGAACTCAGAGGCAACCTGGTATGAAGACAGCTTAGTTGAAACAACATTAAGTGATGCTAATATTTTGGGATTCTAGTTGATAACTAGAATTAAAGTGAATAACTAGAATTAAAAATAACTAGCAGGAAAATGATAAAAGAAGGACTTATTCTCCTTTGAGTCAAGAAATTCTAGCTCTTAATTCCCAGACCATAGCACTGATCAGAAATGCTGCTTGTTATTCCCATACTCTACATGTATCACACCATTGCGGAGAGCAGCACATAAAGGCTGTATTACTTGCCTCCCTTTCCCACACATGTGCAAAGTAACTAAAATGGTTGAGATATTTTAGAAATCATGTTAATGGATCAGTCACTGCCAAACTGGTGTAGTCCACTATTCTAGGATGTATTCTGCCACTTAATTAGCTCAAAAAGAAACCCAGACATAAATGAACTCTGTATCTTATCATATTTGCTGATACCAGTGACCATATCCTTTAAAGTAGACTTTTAAAAATGGTTTTGATACCCAAAAATATTGAGAAGATAATATGGAGAATAACCATATACTCCAAACAAAATTTTTCCTATTATTAGCATTATTTAGATAAGTATGATACATTTGTAACAATTAATAAATACTGACATATTATTCACCAAAGTCCATACTTTATTCAGATTTGCTTAGTTTTTGCATGCTGTCCTTTTTGTATTCCAGGATTCCACCCAGTATACCACATTACCTTTGTCCTGTCTCTTTAGACTCTTCTTGGCTGTGACAGTTTCTCAGACTTTCCTTGTTTTCAATGATCTTGACAGTTTTGAGGAGTTCTAGTCAGATATTTCATAGAATGTTCCCATATTGGAATTTGTCTGATGTTTTTTTCTCCAAGATTATACAGTGGCTATGTGTTTTGGGGAGAAAGACAATAGAAGTAAAATGCTGCCCTCAACACATAAGAGTATATGCCATCAACTTGACTTATCATCACTATTTTTAACATTCACCACCTGGCTGAGGTAGTGTACGAATATTTCCTCCACTATAAAGTTACTCTTTTTTTCTTCCTCTTCTCATGCTGTATTCTTTGGAAGGAAGTCTCTATGCACAGCCCACACTAAAAGAGAGAGAGTTATATTCCCCACTCCTTAAGGGTGGAGCATCCACATAAATTCTTTGGAATTTTTCTACATGGGTGAATTTCCTTTCATATACTTATTTATTCAGTCACTTATTTATATAAGCATGGAGTCATGAATGTTTGTTTTATATTTGGGGCAGTAATACAGCACTACTTCATGTTGCTCAAATTATTGCAGTTTTGGCCATTGGAATATCTTTCACTTGACTCCTATGCCTCCATCAATGTGAGTTTTTTTTTTTTATTTTATAAAGCCCTTCCTTACTTTCTGGCACCACAAGATGTTTCAGGCTTATCTTATGCATTTCCTCCCCCACTCCTAGACTCAACCATTTATCCAAAGAGTCCTGGTTCTTTTTATTGGAAAATAGTATTAGAAAGCAGGATCTGAATTCTAGGCATGCTCTTTGCTTCCAGGGCATCATTTCTTTTAGGCTGTCTTTTCTGAAAGGGCAAAAAAATATGTGTGCATTAACTGGTCTATATATACATACAAATAAACATTTCTATATGTAATTTTATCATCTATATTATGATAAACTTCTTATTGACATCTGCAATTCTAACCCACATTATTCAAGCCTCTTCCCCTTGCTTATCTGTAAGTTACCACTCCAACAGTGAGAAAACTGGCCATTACCACTCGCCATCCATTTATTAATTGCTCAATTCCAGGTCACACGTATAGTAGTATCAATATTATTAATCCATATCCAAATGGAAAAACACTAGAATACAGCATTCATGTGCAGTTTGTTTTGCCTTAAATTTTACAGATTGTACACATTCCTCAGATTACCGAGGTATGTACCTTTTCCCAATCCCTCTCAAGGAGTTATTTTTTTTCTTCGATACATTTGCAGTATAGTGAGGGGTTTTTTTTCCTACAGTTGGAATATTTTCCTGGAATCTCATGGCTTCCTAAGTAATTTTTTATTTGTATACATTAAGATTCACTTTTTGTGCTAGAAAAATTCTGCTAGTTTTGATAAATATATAATGTCATGTATACGCCGTGACAGTATCATACAGAATAGTTTTCCTACTGTCAATAGGCACATTTTAATAAGATTATCTTGCTTTTGGTCAATGAAAATCATTTCATGGCCATCTTTATATACTTAATTTAAGATTCTATAAGTCTGGAAGAGAGAAGAAATCACAAGATAAAAAATAAAGCATCAAGTAGAAAGAATTCCCAGACATCCAGAGTATAATTGCTTTAACATTATTGATCTGAGTTCACGAGATAAATAATTTTACTTCCAAAACTGTGTTCTCAATTCTTCATGTAAAACTCCTTTATTTTCTCCTGGGAGACTGTAAACTCCGGGGACTTTTTTTTTTTTTTTTTAAACCTCTCTTAAATGCTGCATGCCAAGAAGGCAAGTAAACCAAAATGGAAACAAATGTAGATCCTGTACAAGTTCAAGTTGCTTCTTAACCTTGTAAAACCACACCCAGATTGGGGCAATACAAATATTCTACAGGGCTTAGCAACTTTTTTTTTGATTTTAGAAAACAATAAACTAAATATATCTACTGAAACTTTTTTTATGACAATTTTTTTTAACAAATGAAGAAAAAAAGATCTTAGGCCGAGAGCCAGCTCCTAGTCTATGCTTTACATATCTTAACTGATTTTATAGTCATAATAACTAAATAATATGGATACTATTTCTATCCTCATCTTTCTATACTTATCCTTTATAGATAGAGAAACTGAGGTGTATGGAGATTCAGTGACTTGCTTGAAGTCACACTGATATTTATTTTCTCAATAAGCAGTAGGTATGACTATTGGAAACTCTAGTGTTACTCTTCTCCTTCAATCAGAGAAACTGTAGCCTGGAAACATTTTCTAGACTAAGAAATGTCTCAATTTTTATCTCAAGTAAGACTATGATGACATAAGAGAATATTCAAGACAAACATAATGGCTCCACTAAAATACTGACAATGACTTTCTTTCATGTTAGATGTGGTAATGGTATGGAGAAGATTATGCAACATCTGTCAGACAAAGACATTATTTGAGAGAGTGGAACCAGAACATGGATATATACTAATAACCAGATATCCGGCTTCCTTCCCAAATTATACTTCATTGCTCAGGAAAGACAAGCAGCTGGGTTTTGTATTGTGCAATGTACTTATACTGCACTAAAACAATGACAAAGACTACATATTAGATTGTGACATCTCTTGAAATTTTACTGTCTCTACTAATAATCATCAATATTTTAACAACCAATACAGATTCACTTTTTTTAAAAGTGCTAGTATCAAAGAAATGTGAAAATTAATTTATGTACTATGGATCAGTGTATATACAATACAACAAGTAAGGAGTATTCCTGAGATTCATTCTACAAAATAAGTGAAGATTAAATGAGTATAAGGAGGGGTACTGAAGTAAGTATGAAAATTGCAATAAATTTGGTAAAGACATAGAAACACATGTAAAAATGGAAGTTTCTTGTAGTGAGTACCAGGTAATGTTTAGAGAAACTCAGAAATGAAAGATACTATAATTATAAGTAAACTTGGCCATTCAGATGGCAATTTGAATTTTAACAGGTATGAATTCACTCAACATCCCCCTCCTTGGCCCCAGTTTTATTTTTATCTTTATTTACCATTTTCTTCTGCCTTCCTATCTCAAGAGAAGAAATGTATAGATTAATACCATCATCAGAGAAAGTTCCTTTATGTCCTTTTCTAGTCAATTTCCAAATGATGTACATTGAGTTCTTGTATCTCCAGATCTACTCCTGTTGGCCTGTCTCATTCTTCTGCCATGTGAATGTTTAATCACCTTTCAGTGGTCCAGCTCAAATATCATCTCTTCTGTAAAGAGTATTTTCCCTTTCCTAATTTTGGAAAGATATTTTTCCTCTTCCATGTCCTCAGCATTTTGTTAAAACCATTTGCAATTCACCTGGGAAGTGGCTAGAAATTCAAATTCTCAGACCCCACCAAAGTCCTACAGAATTAGAAACTATGGGTCTGGGGCCCAATAACGTGTGTTTTAAATAAGGTGATGTACTCTCAAATGTTAGGAGCCATACTTAGGGCTTTGTGGCTTTGTGAAAGTAGTTTAATCTCTCTGAGCCTCAATTTCATTATCTGTAAAATGGGAATATCATCACCTCCTTGTGGTTATAGATGTGAGAGATAGTTTACTAGGTAAGGAGTGAATGGTGGCCAGGCAGAGTTACTCATGCCTGTAATCTCAGCACTTTGGAAAGCCAAGTTGGGCGAATTGCTTTAGCCCAAGTGTTCGAGACCAGCCTGGGTAACATGGGAACATACATTCTATCTGTAATGAGGAGCCATCGATGGATTGACTACACGTTTCCTGAGAATCAAAGAAAAGAGCTTTTGTTTATAACAGTTTTTCAACTTCAGTTCAGGCTAAACTTCTGTTCTTATGCCTCTGAGAGAGCCTGTTGTAGCCTGGAATAATTCTTTTTAGATGAGGTGGCTTGGGTGGGTTTCTGTTTTTTGCCCAAACAAACAAACAAATGGAAAATGCTTTGCTTAGGACCCCACACAGATGAGACAATCCATTTCTCCTGTAACTCGTATTTCTCAGAATTCCTGTTGTTAAAAGCATGTTGACAAAGCATACTGACTCTGGAGTTGTAACATCAGTGATTAAATTCTGACTCAAGCACTTACCTTGAGTAACTCAATTTCTCTCTGCCTCAATTTTCTCACTTCTAAGAAGGGATAATAATATTACGTGCTCCCTCGAGTTGTAAAATTTAAACCAATTATTATAAGTTAAAATATGTTTAAAATGCGTTATATATACAAACTTTCAGTGAAGGTTAACTATTAAAATGTAAGGCTACCCATACCAAAACCAAAACAAAAAAACCCCAAGCCTCTGTATTTGTAGGAAATTGATTCTGGAAAAAATATTTGTAAAATAAGGGATTTTACCTTTTCCTTTTGACCTGCAATGATCCAAATGCCTATTATATTTTGGACTAAGGCATTTGGACAAAGGTATCCCCTTTCATGTGAGAGAATGAATGGTGTGCTGGGGGTATGAAAAAAGAAGGTGGTGATAAGTAAGCAGGAAAGAACATTTCAGAAATTTTTCTCCCCCAAGGGGGAAACAAACCAAATATTTAATATTTTTAAATGTGCAGATGTTAGATTATATTTTTATTATGTAATCAGATTGTTTTAAAAGTAGAATAAATTGCTTTGGTTGCTTCTCCATTTGTAAAAGAACTGTAACAGTGATCACTTTTGAAGTATCTTCAGGTGTGTCCGAAAACCTCATCCTATAAAGAGTCTAACAATGGTTCTGTCATGTGACATGCAAAAGGAGAAAGCATTCCTCACGATCCACCAACTAACCTGCCCAAAGTACCTCATGACCACTGTCTATTTTAAAAATGAATATTTTCTTTTTTGACATAATTCCAAGCCAAATACTAAAAGCATTTTATTCCCTTTCAATTATCCATGTTTCTTAACTCTAGAAGAAAAACAATTAGTTTAATTGTGTTGCATATAAAAATTTAAGATAGAGTTTGGCTTAGTTTTTATACAAAGTCTTCAGTTTTAGCTTTTTAATCATTTCCTGTATTTGCCAAATTGCCTTGGAAATTCATCCCCACCCCCACTCCACCAATGCAACCACAATTTTTATTTTTTATTATAGCAATGAATTTTGACAGCCATAGGTCATGGAGTTCTTAGACATCCTGGATCAATTACTAATGTCTGAGTTTGATTTTAGCCATTTTTACATACGAATAGAGACTAATGTTTCTGTCTTCAGTACAGATGTTTTCCTTGGCTGCTAAAATAGATTGTTGCTTTTTTATTGCTGCTGTGTTTTATTGTTACTTTATTTGTTTAAAAGATAAGTTACTTATAGGTGGTTAAGACAAAACTGTGAAGTAATGAGCAAATAAGAAAGCAGATATCTAATTCATGTCATGTATTCCTAGTCATAGTTGGTAGAAAAGGACATAATATAACACTCTGTGAAATGACTTATAAACTACGTGTTATACCAAACCTAAAAAGCAATGTCTCCATACTCATGGATGAGTTGCATCAGAAGATAATTTGAGAATGAAACAAATCTTTCTGCTTCTCATTTATGATGATGTAATTCGTACCATTTCCGTGGATAATTTTTGTTCTCTTCAAATGGGTGAATGTTTATTGAATTTGAATGAAGTCACCGAGAAAAGAGTATACATTTGAGTTGCTGCAAACTTTTCAAGTATCAGTATTAAAATAATTGGAGATATTCCAGAGTAAGGTCAGAATTTGTTTTCTTTAAATATTTGTCTCCTATGAGCTCTATGATATTGCAAATCCTACCTTATCTTTATATTACAAACAGTATGCTCAGTGCCTGCCATATTGTATACTCTCAGTAAATGAAAAGTAAAAGAATTAATGAATATGAATATATCTGGAAGAAAAGTACTAAAAAAGCCTCTTTTTGAGCTTCCACACTTTGCTAATTGTGCCTTTAAACTATAGATCTGGATTAAAGATAAAGAATTAATTCATCTGTTGGAAAACCATCTCTTTATGATGCTTCTTTGCTAGAGTAAATACAGAACATAAGTACTTACTAAGCAAAAGACTAAAAGATAGAAGATAAAGCCAATGAGATATATAAAATTTACATAAATAAGATGTGCTCTACATAGAGGAAATGCTGGAGTTTTTTACATTATTTAGATGTAAAATTGATGTTAGTTGCTTCCTTTAAAATTCTTGGGTATGTCACGCAAATATAGCATATTATTTGGTGTAAGAACTGGGTGACTTAAAATAATATCAGCTCATAATTCATCTTTTGAAATATTAGCCATTTTCTTTTATTGCAGGGTCAGTAAATTTCAATTAATTTGAAAATCTTTGAGAGCACGCACACACATTCTATTTATATATATGTACTTATAGGAGTATATTTGATTACATAGCTACACTATAGCTTTATTTCAGTTTACATTTACACTCCAAATGAGTGTAACTCAGTTATCTATGCCTTCCATTTCTATAACACAATATTTATAAACCCTCATGATAAGTAGCCCTAAAACAAGGCAATATTATAAAATAGTTTTTGGATTACTGGAAAACTTTCAATTAGCATGACTACAGTGTAAAATTTAATGTATTGCATTTTAATTTATTGAATATAAAGGAATAAGGATGGTACAGTTAGAAGCATCTGGTTACTTCACGTAACCACCTCCTATTCCTCAGATGTTTTAGTTAAGCATTCATTCAGTATATGCATATGGTTCCTTAAAATGTATTTTAAGTCAATTTTACTGTGGCATAATTTACATACAATGAAATGCACCTATTTTAAATGTACAGTTTGATTAGTTGTGCTGTATTCATACACGTATGTACCCACCATCACAATCATGATATAGAAAATTTCTATCACTCTCCAAAGTTCCACTGGGCCCCTAACTAGTTAATGCATCAGTCAACTCCTGGTGCAACCAAAACTATGTGCTTGCTTTCTATCATTATAGATTAGATCTGCCTGTTTTAGAATTTTATATCAATGGAGTGATAAAGTATATACTTTTTTGAATTTCACAACTTTTACTTAGCACAGTGGTTTTGAGAGTAATCCATGTGTTGTACATGTCAACAGATTGTTCTTATTGTTCAGTAGTATTCCATTCAGTGGTACTCCTTGTACCACAATTGTGAATTGTACCGTACTTTATGAATCCTTTCACCTGGTGATGGACACTTGTATTATTTCTAGTTTTGGCTGTTATGAACTAAGCTTCTCTGAACACATTCATGTACAAGATTCTGTGTGGCTTACCCATTTCTCTTGGGTAAATATTTAAGGATGGAATTGTTGGGCTGTATGGTAAGTATGTGCTTTACTTTATAAAGTAGTACAAAACTCTTTTCCCAAGAATTTATGCCATTTTACAATCCCATCAGCAATTTAAGAAAGTTCCAATTGCTCTACATCCTCATCAATACTTGATTTTGTCATTCCTTTAAGTTTTAGTCTTATTGTGTTTTTGTCATTTTCCTGATGAGTAATGATGATGGCATCTTTTCATGTGCCTATTTGTCATTTGTGCATCTTCCTTTGTGAAGTATCCATTCAAATACTTTGCCCAATTAAAAATTTTTTGCTTGAATTATTATTATCGAGTTTTACAAGTTCTTTATATATTCTGGATCGAACTTGTTTGTCAGATATATGCATCTAAATACATATTCTATGGCTTAATTGTTATGATCTTAATGGTTTCTTTGGAAGACTTCAGTATATAATTTTTAATTTTTTTGATTGGTACTTTATGTTGCACTACATATGTAAATTTTGTCTCTTCTGAAGATTTTCTTCTATATATTATTTTAAAAGCTTTATATTTTTAGATTTCATGCTTAAATCAATGATATGTTTCAAGTTCCTTTTTTGTCTGTGACGTGAGACAAATGTGAAGTTTATTTTTTACACATTGATGTCCAGTTGTTCCAGGACTATTTGTTGTTAAATCTGTTCATTATCCCATTGGATTATGTTGCCACATTTGTAAAAGATTAGTTGACCTAGTAAAGAAGTGTCCATTTCTGGACTGTATTCTGTTCCACTGATGTCTAGCAATACCTCACTGTCACATTACTGTGATTTCATAGCAAGCCTTAAAATGTAGTAGAAGTTGTGAAATTTTAGAATTATCATTTGGCTTTCCCTATACATTTTAGAATCAGCTTATGGATTTCTCTAACAAGTCTGATAGGGTTTTGATTAAGAGTACATTGAATCTATAGGTCAGTTAGTGAAGAACTTCCATCTTAACAATATTGAGTCTTCTAATCCATGAAAACCTGTCTTTAGATCTTTAAATTCTATCATCAATACCATCTAGTTTTCAGTTTACAAGTTGTACACTTTTTTCCTAAATTTATCATAAATATTTAATTATTTTATGAAATATGAAATTTAGACATTTTTATTTTCTGTTTATTGATAATTAACATATTTGTAATTGATTTATATATTTTTTCAGAAGAATCCTAGTTTTTCAATCTTGAAGTATCTGTAATCTAATTACATGTTTACATGCTGTCATCAACTAAATGAATCAAAAAGGATATTCAGTTGCAAGGGGAAATTGAAAATAATATGTGCAGAATAATAAAATTTGAAAATTGACCTTTTTTTAGTTTATTGGTGAAGTGATTTGCACTAAGAGGTTGCCAATAGATATTTTTCCAGCATTTTAGTACATATTTTGAAGATATGGCTGTTTGCTAGTATAAACAACTTTACAAAAACCTTTTTATGAAATTAAAATACTAATATAAAATTATTTCATATTAAATATATTCATTTTTGAAATTAATTTTTTTATTTTAATGGAATTAGGGGTACAAGTGCAGTTGTGTTACATGGATATACTTCATATTGGTGAAATCTTGGGCTTTTAATGTACCCAACACCCAAATAATGTATATTGTACCCAATAGGTGATATTTTACCCCTTGTCCCCCTCTTACCATTTGGAGTCTTCAATGTCTATTATTCCATTTTGTATGTCTGTGTGCACCCACTGTTTAGCTCCCATTTATAAGTAAGAACATATATTCTTTACTTTTTGTTTCTGAATCATTTTAGGATAATGACTTTCAGTTCCATCCATGTTGCTGCAAAAGACATGATTTCCTTCATTTTTTATGGATAAGTAGTATTCCTTGATACACATATATCACATTTTTAATTTAGTCATGCACTGATGGGCACTTACGTTGGTTTCCATGACTTTGCTATTGTGAATAGTGCCGTGATAAACATCCAAGCGCATGTGTCTTTGTAATATAATGATTTATTTTCCTTGGATAGATACCCGGTAGTGGGATTGCTGGATCAAAGGTTAGCTCTATTTTTAGTTCGTTGAGAAATCTCCATACTATTTTCCATAGGGGTACTGATTTACATTCCCACCAACAGCATATAAGTGCTCCAATTTCTTGGCAGGCTTATCAGCATCTGTTGTTTCTTGACTTTTTAATAATAACCTTACTGATTGGTGTAAAATGATATCTCATTGTGGGTTTAATGTGCATTTCTCTGATGATAAGTGATGATGAGCTTTTTTTTCATACGTTTGTTGGCCACTTGTATGTCCTCTTTTGAAAAATGTCCGTTCATATCATTTGTCCACTTTTTAATGGGTTATTTTTTTTTTTTTTCTTGTTGAGTTGTTTGCATTCCTTCTAGATTCTGGATCTTAGCTCTTTGTGGGATGCATTGTTTGCAAATATTTTCTCCCATTCTGTAGGTTGTCTCTTTACTCTCTTTAGTATCTCTTTTTCTGTGCAGAAGCTTTTCAGTTTAATTAAGTCTCATTTACCTATTTTTGTTTTTCTTGAGCCCCGGAATTTGAGGCTGCAGTGAGCTGTGATTTTTACATATTGCAACCTTTCTAAACTCTCACTTATTAGTCCTAATAATGTTTTGTAGATTCCTTAGGATTTTCTATGTACTTAATCATGTTGTCTGAGAATAAAGATGGCTTTATTTCATCCTTTCCAATTCTCATGTCTTTGATTTCTTTTTCTTTTCTTATTCACTCTGGTTCTGATCTTAGGAAGAATGCATTCAGCCTTTTATCATTAAGTATTTTGCCAGTGATTGATAGGCTTTTTTTCAATGCTCCCTTTTTCAAAGTTAGGAAGTTCCCTTTTATTACTAGTTTGTTAAGAGGTTTTATTTTATTTTATTTTGTTTTGTTTTTAAATCATGAATGACTGTCATTTTATCAAATGTTTTTTCCCCATTTATGGAAATAATTCTATGTATTTTTAATATTTTTTCTGTTATAGTAAATTATAAAATTCATTTAAAATGTTAAACAAGTCTCAAAATCCTGTGATAATTTCCTCTCAGCCATGATATTTTATCTTTTAAATATAAAACTGGATTCTATTTGCCAATGTCTTCTAAATTTTTTTTCTGTGTTCATGAGACATATTGGCCTGGTGTTTTCTTATAATTATCTTTGTCTGGCTTTAGTCTTAGACTATTGATGGCCTCTTTCAATAATTTCTGAAAGTATTTGAATATGGTTGGTTTGTTCTTCTTACATATTTAATGTAATTTACTAGCGAGAGTATATGGTCTTGGAGTTCCTTTCTGGGGAAAGTTGCAATTACAAATTCAATTTCTTTAGTAAATACAGGCCTATGTAGAATTTCTACATCTTCTCATGTTAATTTTGGTAATTTATGTCTTTTGGGAAGTTTGTCCATTTCTTAAAGATTGTGGAAATTATCGGCATAAACTGATCATACTAATACTCTATTGTACTTTTAATGTCTGTAGAATATGTACTGATATTCCTGCTAATTTCTAATGTTAGTAATTTATATTGCTCTTTTGCTTTTTCAGCTTATCTAGAGATTTATCAGTTTTACTAGTATTTGTAGAAATTAATACAAATAGTTTCTGGTTTTATTGATTTTTCTCTGTTTTCTCAGTTATTTAAAAGCAATTTCTCCTCTTTATTATTTCTTTCTGTCTGCATATTTTAACATGCTCATCTTTTACTTGAAGTAGAAGCTTAGACGGTTTGTTTTAGTTATTTCTTCATTGTTAATATAAGCATTAAAAATGTAAATTTCCTTCTAAGAACCACCTTTGCTAAAACCCACAAATTTTATGTTGTATTTAATTTTCATTCAGTTAAAAATATCTTCTATTTTCTTTCCTCTTGGATTCATGGTTTTTTAAAAAAATTGTTGTTTAACATCCAAGAATTTGAGTATTTTCCAAATATCTTTATGTTATTGATTTCTATTTTTTTCTTGTTATGGTCAGAGACATATGCTATATAATTTTAATACTTTTAAATTTGAGCCTTATCTTATAATCTGTATGCTTTATTTTGGTAAGCATTCCATGTGCACTTGACAATGATATGTATTAAGTTGTTGCTGGGTAGAGTGTTCTGTCAATGTCAATTAGATCTAGTTGCTTGGTAACATTGTTAAAGTTTTTCCTATTCTTTATAATTTTTTTCTATTTCTATAATCTGCATCTATATTTGTGAATATATATTATTTTCATTTCTGCCAGTTTTTGCTACGTATCTTTTGAAGCTCTTTGATCAAGGGCCTACATATTCCAGGTTCTCATATCTTTTTGATACATTGACTCTTCAAACATGAAATATACTTCTTTATCCTTGGCAATATTCCTTGTATTAAGGTCTATTTTATCTGTTTTTTTTTTTTTTTTTTTTTTTTTGAGACGGAGTCTTGCTCTGTCTCCCAGGCTGCAGTGCAGTGGTGCTATCTCGGCTCACTGCAAGCTGTGCCTCCCGGGTTCACGCCATTCTTCTGCCTCAGCCTCCTGAGTAGCTGGGACTACAGGAACCCGCCAACACACCCGGCTAATTTTTTGTATTTTTAGTAGAGACAGGGTTTCACCATGTTAGCCAGGATGGTCTTGATCTCCTGACCTCGTGATCTGCCTGCCTTGGCCTCCCAAAGTGCTGGGGTTACAGGCGTGAGCCACTGCGCCCGGCCTTTATCTGATATTTTATAAGTGAGTCACTGCAATGTTAGGAATAGTGTTTGCATGATACAAATTTGATCATCTTATTTTTAATCTGTATATTTATATTCCAAATGGGCTTCTTCTATATAGCATGTAATTTAATCTTGCTTCTTTTATGCAGTCTGACAATTTCTTCCTATTAATTGGAATATAGATGATTTTTATGTAATGTGTTTATTGATATTGATGGGTTTAAATTCACCATCTTGCTGTATATGTCCTTTTGGTATAATCTATTTTCCTTTGAGTATATACCTAGTAATGGGATTGCTGGGTTGAAAAGTCCCTCTGTTTTAAATTCTTTGAACTGTGAAGAGAGACAGTTTGACTTTTTCTTTTCCTATTTGAATGCCTTTCATTTCTTTCTCTTGGCTGACTGCTCTGGCTAAGACTTCCAGTACTATATTAAATAGTGGAAATTAGGAAGGAGTCCCTCCTCCTTGATTTTTTTGAAATAGCTTCAATAGAATTGGTATCAGTTCTTCTTTTCACATCTGGTAGAATTCAGCTGTGGATTTGTCTGGTCCAGAGCTTTTTGTAATTGGTAGGGTTTTGTTTTTTTTAATTACTGACTCAATTTCAGTGCTTGATACTGGTCTATTCAGGGTTTCAGTGTCTTCCTGATTCAATCTCTGGAGGCTTTGAGTTTGTGGGAATTTGTTCATTTCCTTTAGATTTTCTAATCTGTGTACATAGAGTTATTCATAGTATTCTGTGAGGATCTTTTGTTTTTCTGTGGGATCGGTTGTAGTGTCATCTTTGTCTCTTCTGCTGATACTTATTTGGATTTTCTCTCTTTTTTTCTTTGTTAATCTTGCTAATGGCCTATCAATCTTGTTTACTTTTCTGAAGAACCAATCCTTGGTTTCATCGATCTTTTATATGTATTTTTGTGTCTCAATTTCAGTAAGTTCTTCTCTAATTTTAGTTATTTATTTTCTTAGCTTTGGGGATGTTTTTTTCTTTTCTTTTTCTAGTTCCTTTAGATGAAAAGTTAGATCGTTAATGTCAGAGTTTTCTAACTTCTAGATGAAGGCATTTAGTGTCACAAATTTTCCTCTTAACATGGCTTTAGCTGCATCTTCAACTTTTAGTTGATTTTGCCTCCCTCTCTGAACTGATGACTCTGATGGGTCAGTCTCTGACTCATCAATTCAGTGAATCTGCTGTGGTCTGCTTTATCTCCCATTTTTTGCACTGTGATCTATAATGTGTTACCAGATGAAAAGTTGAGATGATTTTGGGATCATCTTGTTGGTTTCCCTTAGGAATCTTAGTCTTGCCATACTCTGTATTGTCTGATAATACTTTGTTTCATGTGTTTTGTCCGGTTTTATGGTTTGTTTACAGCTGGAGTGTAAGTCTGACACCTATTTATTCATCATGGACTGATGCACATTTCCTGCATATTATATTTTACTGAAAAAACAATTGACATATTTTGTAGTTTTTTCTTTTAAATAGACTCCATGCTGGTTATCTTTCTATTATAAAATATTTTTTTCATAATGAAAGTTATACTATAGGCTTATTCTTTAAGATAGGAATAATAGTTTAGACTTTGCCTTTTTCAGTTATAATTACATTCCAATTTTACATCTCCATATCATTTGAATTGGAATTTTAAGTATTCTAGATTCAACAGTAACTCATTTGCAGTCATCTTGGTTACTTCTTTAGGTAGCCAGTTTTGTCATTTTGAAGAAAAGAGGTTATCAGTTTAGCTCTCTAAGGATATTATTTCCTTATCTCCTCTTACCCCCTAGTTCTCCTGTAAACGAGGGAAATGGTGACTCCTCAGCTACTTTCAAATATATTTTGTCTAAACATCTTTACTGCAAAGCTTCTTAAACCATGGTAAAGCCCTCCTGTCTGAGAAATGTTTTGAAATGTTTATGAATGCTGTCCTAGAAACTAATTTCAACACTTGAGAAGAAGTAATTTTGCATAAGTGTCTATGGTTTTGGATTTTTATTATCAGCATTCAGGAAGCCGGGAATTTTAAGTTTTAACTGTCAGCAAGTTCTTACTGATACCCCACTGTGGGTAGGGTATATGTCATTTTAGAACATGTTGCATTTTTCTGTTTTGTCTTCCACAAAAGCATCTGGCACTCACTGATGAGTGATTTAGACTGAGGTCCCTGGTTTCTCTGCCAGGAATGCATTTTAAGTCTGGTAGGTCTCAGAAGATCAGGAAGAAGGACCATATGTGTTGCTATATCTTATCTACAAAGAGGTAAATCTTGGAGAACAGTGACCTCATTGCTGACTGAGATGTCCTAGTTGACTATAACAAACCATTTGGAATTTGAAGGGAAGCTAATGTTGACTTTCAGTGGAAAGGCTCACCCTTACGGGGCACTTAATACTTGATGGTACTGGAAATGAAGATAACACTTAACATACTTGATTATTTTTAGAAAATATTTTTTAAAATTGTATCAATTTCTAATTAGTTTGAATTCAACCCTGCGGACTTTTCCAACTCTGTTATATGTCTCTTTTTCAGACTCTATTATGTTTCTTAGGTTGCTGTGGAACTGCAATAGTATAACCTAGATTTATGATAGAACCTCATATAAATCTAAATAAATCATTTTTAGTGGATTCGTATGTCCTACCTTTGCACATCCTTAAAGAATTCCAGAACATTTGTCACATACTTGCAGATTAGTCAGGAATAGTGTCTGCAGAATGCTGATTGCCTTTTCCCTGCCAGATTTTGCTAGTGTAAGTGTTCAATTGGCGTGTGCTTTCATTTCTATACTACTGTGTTCCTTGGCATGGCTTTCTAAGTGTCACATTGTGACACTTCACAAAGGGTATCCACTAGTAGACATCAGTTCTATAGTTTTATACTTGAGTTGTTTCAAAATTTGATATCTTTATAATTTTGGTGTGAGTGTATACCTGATTCTGTTAGTTAGGTCTTCTATAGATAATATGTTTACTACTGTTAAATTTAGGATCTTCTATCTTTACTCCTTTGATGTAAAGGTCAAACTTCTGTAGAAAGGATAATTGCATCCGATCAAAATTTGGGCCAGATGAGATACCTTTACCATTTTTGATTTAACATATGGTGAGAAATATGTTTTACATTATATCGGAGTACACGAACATACACATACAACTGAAACATGCCTTTATTAAACTATACGTACTATATAGGATACACTTGGATATTTTCTTTTCTATTTTATTAAAATTCTGGTCTTCTGTAGATTGATTTCATGACCCACAAAGTTATTGCTGCCAGGAGTTTAAACAACACTTGCCTAGACTACATTTAAGGTTCCTTATAATCTTGAGATGCTATATGTCTGTGATGAAGGAATTTTTCCCTTTTACTTGGGCTAATTTTTTAATTGTGATAAAATACACATAATATAAAAAGCACTCCTCAGCAAATGTAAAAGAACATAAATTATAACAAACTGTCTCTCAGACCACAGTGCAATCAAACTAGAAATCAAGATTAAGAAACTCACTTAAAACTGCTCAACTACATGGAAACTGAACAACCTGCTCCTGAATGACTACTGGGTACATAACGAAATGAAGGCAGAAATAAAGATGTTCGTTGAAACCAACGAGAACAAAGACACACCATACCAGAATCTCTGGGACATGTTTCAAGCAGTGTGTAGAGAGAAATTTATAGCACTAAATGCCCACAAGAGAAAGCAGGAAAGATCTAAAATTGACACCCTAACATCACAATTAAAAGAACTAGAGAAGCAAGAACAAACACATTCAAAAGCTAGTCGAAGGCAGGAAATAACTAAGATCAGAGCAGAACTGAAGGAGATAGAGACACAAAAAAACCCTTCAAAAAATCAATGAATCCACGAGTTGGTTTTTTGAAAAGATCTACAAAATTGACAGACTGTTAGCAAGACTAATAAAGAAGAAAAGAGAGAAGAATCAAATAGGTTTAGTAAAAAATGATAAAGGGGATATCACCACCGATCCCACAGAAATACAAACTACCATCAGAGAATACTATAAACACCTCTACACAAATAAACTAGAAAATCTAGAAGAAATGGATAAATTCCTGGACACATACACCCTCCCAAGACTAAACCAGGAAGAAGTTGAATCCCTGAATAGACCAATAACAGGCTCTGAAATTGAGGCAATAATTAAGAGCCTACCAACCAAAAAAAGTCCGGGACCAGACAGATTCACAGCCAAATTCTACCAGAGGTACAAGGAGGAGCTGGTACCATTCCTTTCAAAACTATTCCAATCAACAGAAAAAGAGGGAATCCTCCCTAACTCATTTTATGAGGCCAGCATCATCCTGATACTAAAGCCTGGCAGAGACACAACAAAAAAAGGGAATTTTAGACCAATATCCCTGATGAACATCGATGCAAAAATCCTCAATAAAATACTGGCAAACCAAATCCAGCAGTACATCAAAAAGCTTATTCACCATGATCAAGTGGGCTTCATCTCTGGAATGCAAGGCTGATTCAACATACGCAAATCAATAAACGTAATCCAGCATATAAACAGAACCAATGACAAAAACCAATGGTTTTCTCAATAGATGCAGAAAAGGCCTTTGACAAAATTCAACAGCCCTTCATGCTAAAAACTCTCAGTAAATTAGGTATTGATGGGACGTACCTCAAAATAATAAGAGCTATTTATGACAAACCCACAGCCAATATCATACTGAATGGGCAAAAACTGGAAGCATTCCCTTTGAAAACTGGCACAAGAGAGGGATGCCCTCTCTCACCACTCCTATTCAACATAGTTTTGGAAGTTCTGGCCAGGGCAATCAGACAAGAGAAAGAAATAAAAGGTGCTGAATTAGGAAAAGAGGAAGTCAAATTGTCCCTGTTTGCAGATGACATGATTGTATATTTAGAAAATCCCATCGTTTCAGCCCAAAATCTCCTTAAACTGATAAGCAACTTCAGCAAAGTCTCAGGATACAAAATCAATGTGCAAAAATCACAAGCATTCTTATACACCAATAACAGACAAACAGAGAGCCAAATTATGAGTGAACTCCCATTCACAATTGCTTCAAAGAGAATAAAATACCTAGGAATTCAACTGACAAGGGATGTGAAGGACCTCTTCAAGGAGAACTATAAACCACTGCTCAATGAAATAAATGAGGACACAAACAAATGGAAGAACATTCCATGCTCATGGATAGCAAGAATCAATATCGTGAAAATGGCCATACTACGCAAGATAATTTATAGATTCAATGCCATCCCCATCAAGCTACCAATGACTTTCTTCACAGAATTGGAAAATCTAAAGTTCATATGGAACCAAAAAAGAGCCCCCATTGCCAAGTCAATCCTAAGCCAAAGGAACAAAGCTGGAGGTATCATGCTGCCTGACTTCAAACTATACTACAAGACTACAGTAACCAAAACAGCATGGTACTGGTACCAAAACAGAGATATAGACCAATGGAACAGAACAGAGCCCTCAGAAATAATACCATACATCTACAACCATCTGACCTTTGATAGACCTGACAAAAACAAGAAATGGGGAAAGGATTCCCTATTTAATAAATGGTGCTGGGAAAACTGGCTAACCATATGTAGAAAGCTGAAACTGGATCCCTTCCTTACACCTTATACAAAAATTAATTCAAGATGGATTAAAGACTTAAATATTAGACCTAAAACCATAAAAACTCTAGAAGAAAACCTAGGCAATACCATTCAGGTCATAGGCATGGGCAAGGACTTGATGTCTAAAACACCAAAAGCAATGGCAACAAAAGCCAAAATTGACAAATGGGATCTAATTAAACTAAAGAGCTTCTGCACAGCAAAAAAAACTACCATCAGGGTGAACAGGCAACCTATAGGATGAGAGAAAATTTTTACAATCTATCCATCTGACATAGGGCTAATATGCAGAATCTACAAAGAACTCCAACAAATTTACAAGAAAAAAAACAAATGACCTCATCAAAAACTGGGCAAAGGATATGAACAGACACTTCTCAAAAGAAGACATTTATGCAGCCAACAGACACACGAAAAAATGCTCATCATCACTGGCCATCAGAGAAATGCAAATCAAAACCACAATGAGATACCATCTCACACCAGTTAGAATGGCGACCATTAAAAAGTCAGGAAACAATGGACTGGAGAGGATGTGGAGAAATAGGAACACTTTTACACTATTGGTGGGACTGTAAACTAGTTCAACCATTGTGGAAGACATTGTGGCGATTCCTCAAGGATCTAGAACTAGAAATACCATTTGACCCAGCCATACCATTACTGGGTATATACCCAAAGGATTGTAAATCATGCTGCTATAAAGACACATGCACACGTATGTTTACTGCGGCACTATTCACAATAGCAAAGACTTGGAACCAACCCAAATGTACATCAATGATAAACTGGATTAAGAAAATGTGGGACATATACACCATGGAATATTATGCAGCCATAAAAAAGAATGAGTTCATGTCCTTTGTAGGGACATGGATGAAGCTGGAAACCATCATTCTGAGCAAACTATTGCAAGGACAGAAAACCAAACACCGCATGTTCTTACTCACAGGTGGGAATTGAACAATGAGAACCCTTGGACACAGGATGGGGAACATCACACACTGGGGCCCGTGGTGAGGTGGGGGTCTGGGGAGGGATAGCATTAGGAGATATACCTAATGTAGATGACGAGTTAATGGGTGCAGCACACCAACATGGCACATGTATACATATGCAACAAACGTGCATGTTGTGCACATGTACCCTAGAACTTAAAGTATAATAATAATAAAAAAAACTCACCACACCATTTTAGCCATTAAAATGTAAAACTCAGTGGCATTTAGTAGGCTCACAGTGTTGTGAAAACATCACCACTGGCAGAGTATCTCTGTTCAACTCTTTTCCCCTTAAATTGAATGGAATGAGGGAATCTCTGTTCAATTTTTTAAAACAACCTCTTCCTAAAAATATCTTCTAATTTTCTTTTTTATTCTTTCAGCTTTCTCCCAACATTTTCACTTAAATTTAACTGTCCTTATCAGAGTCTAAAAGAATTACAAATATGCTTGTAAGTACACTGTGGAAAGACAACAGATATGGGCATCTGCACAAATCTGTGGTGAAACAAATAAGCATGGCAGAAAGTGTGAGACTAGACATGGTGTGCCTATAGAGAATTCTGCAGGGAGAGCCTCACGCATTCATAATGCAGCTTAGGAAGCACGAAGGAAATGTGTCTGAGGAAAGGAATCCTTCCTTAATTTTAATTCATTCACCATACGTGAAGAGAATCAAGACATATTCTAGTACTTACGATGAGTCTCCTCTTAGAGAAAAGCTAAACCCCCTTTTCTTTATAATAGCTAGTCTTCAGTAACTGTGTCTGAGACTTCAACAAATCTTCCTAGAAACTAAACACCCTTGTTAAGAAATTGTTGGTGTCAAAACATAACCACATCTTAGTTTACGTGATGGCAAATGCTGGTGGATTAGGCCATCTGATGAGTTTGGAAATGCACTGTTTTACGTAATCCTCAACAGTACACCAAATGATGTTTTTACTTATTCTATTGCTATGTGTGAATATTGTATTAAATGCTAGACATGGTATGTAAGTACTTGATGGTTCTGATTTCCTTTTCTTTTTGGCAAATACAGGCAAAAAATGCATATTATTTTATTTCCATCTGTAGACTGCTTACTCTATTACTTATGGTAATAAGTTAAGATTTTGTTTCTATGGCTTTCTTTTTATTGAAGTGTCACACTTTATTTTAACTTGAAGACTGATGTTGTGCTGTCTCAAAAGAAAAAAAGCTTAACAAAAGACAGTGATTTTTATTGTAGTAATTCTGAGAAAACCCGTATAATTAGCCACTGTTTTTGCTTTTCCTTTGCACTATTGGTCATATATGACAGATCTGTTCAAATAATTATTATCAAATCATTCTATTTCAAAAGTAATGTGACTACATGTACTTGAAAACAAAAATTAGAATTCTTTCCCGAGGAAAGATATTGAAGCTGCACTTTAGTGCCTTCTGGATGCTAAGTAGTTTTTCATTTGTTTCTTCTAGATAGACTCAAAGTTCTTGGCTTATAAAACTGACCTAATGTCATAAATTTAACTTGCTTTTCAGAATATTACTTATGCAGAAGATGGACTCATTTTTGTTGCCTGCAAAAATCATTAGATGAATGATTTCTGTTTGGAATGTGATGTTTGTTACAGGCTCTTCTGGGAGGTCTAGGCCATTTTTTATAAGAGAAAAACAAGAATTTGAGAGCACTTGCTAGCTGATGATGTTCTCTGCTTTAGTCTTCTGCATCCTTCTAGGAATTCTGAGCCGAGCATATCCCATCATGATTTTCATAAAATTCCCTTTCAATTGGCCATGCCAGAGCCCTCATCTCCTCTGGAAGTTTTTGCCAAACTGACCTCATTAAAAATATTTGTCCTGATTATTAAGTCAATGAATATTTAGTATGGGTACTTAAAAATATATAGGAAAGAATAGAAAAACTTGGTGAAAATATTACTCATAATCCTTCTGCCCAGAAGAAAAATACTAAATTTTTGACCTAGTTCCTTCTCAGTTTGACTTTCTTCTGCACTGGCCCACTGATCTACTACTGTTGGGAATTTTGGATGTGATAAAGAAGAATTTTCAGACATGCTGTAGGAAGATCTCCCCTTATCAGGAGCCAATCAATTTAACATATTTATTTGTCAAAGCAAAATAATAAGATATTTTGATACTTCTATTCATTATACTACTTTATTCATTAAACTATTCATTTGATACTTCTATTCATTAAAGTATGAATTGATACTTCTATTCATTAAACAAATACATATTGAAGCAAATAATAAGGCACCCAAAGAACAAGCAAACAAGGTCCATAGTTAATTATTTTAAAAAAGGAAAGAATGAGATGCAAAATCTGAGAGACATCTGGAGACTTTTCAAAAAATATTTGTAATATCAAGTTAATACAATATAATACATAGGATTAAGCAATTTGTTTTGGCTTTTGTGAATCATTAAAATAAATTCAAGTAATTTTGGTGAACATTTCACAACATTTGGTGAATTAGTAACAATTACACTAGTCCGTCATTATTTGAGAGAGATACGTTCGTAACTGAGCAATTTGTTTTGGCTTTTATGAATCATTAAAATCAAGTAATAAAAACATTTTAGTGAACTAGCAACAGATGCATTTATCTCCCCTTATTTGAGAGAAATATGTTCCAAGACCCCCAGTTGATGCCTGAAGCCACAGACTCTATATTTTTTTCCTCTCCATACATACTTATGATAAACTTTAATTTGGGTATTAGGCATAGTAAAAGACTAGCAACAACAATAACTAATAATAAAATAGAACAATTATAATGATATATTGTAATGAAATTTATGTGAATGTGGTCTCTCTCTCTCTCTCAAAATATCTTATTGTAGTATACTCACTATTGTTGGACCATGGTTGATTATGGGTTATTGAAACTGCAGAAAGTGGAACTTTGGATATGGGGGGACTACTGGACTACTGTAATACTTTCCAGTTTGAAGAGCAGCTTACATGTTTAAAGTAAAAATATCCCTCTGTAGGCCAACCTTTGGCAAGAGTCAAGTAAGTGCCATGCAATGATGAAGATTGCTCCTGTGCAGAGCTCCATGCTTCCGTTGCCACAGTTCAGGTAAAGGCCCAGAGTTTTGAGTAATCTGGGAAGTTTTCTACCTCTCCCTCTTTCTCCTTAGCATCCACAGCTTTACCACCATTATCTGCCTCAGAATTAGGCCATCCCTCACGTGGTTCCACATATCCCTTTTTGTAAACTGCCTCCCACTGAGTCTTCTCTTCTGAAGCCTTTTCAGTGTGCATTTATCCTCATTTCTTCTGTGAATATTCTTTTTATCTTCTAATAATTAAAGTCTAATGATACTTGGTGGTATTGCTTCCTCTGTAGCCCCCATGTGGTGGCTGGTTTCCTCTTTAACACTGAGCCTTGAGATAGAGGAAGTACCCTTCTTCCTTCTTATTGCTGCTTCCAGACAATCTTCCCAACCTCCTAGTAATGTAAACAAGCAAACATCTTGAATCTCTTGTTATCACACTATACCTCCTCTACATTTCTGTTTCTAGTCATCTACACTCCTGGGGAGTGTATCTTACTACCATCAATTTTACCCCTTAAAGATTTCAACTTTGAATTACTGCCACTCTCCTATTCCTGTTGAGAAAGCAGCTTTTAAACAAATAAATGACTAGTCCCTGTCATCTGGAAACTAGGCCATGTTACTTTTTTATTGGGTATAAACAGCCCACAGAATATCAGCCTCAGACTATGAGACTAAAGGGAGACAAAGTAAGACTATTTTATAATTCTGTCCAAGCACAGACAAAAATAAGGTCAATGCGTTACCCCAGATATAAAAGATCCCTCTTATCTTTACTACTAAAATAAGTAATTTCTACTTCTTTAGCAATGATAACTTTAGTTTTGCTCTAGTGTCCCCTTCCTGGAGATAAGATTTGTGGAAATACTTAGTTACAGAGTTGTTCCTGCTTCCTGACAGCATTCAAGTCTAGAGTGGACTCAGCTTCTTTAGATACCCCCTCAAATCCCTCAACCAAAGTTCAAACCCTATAATTGGTTCTTGCTAATACCCTCTTACTGAGATGCTCCATAATTTCCTGTGGTGTGTGTGCTTCCTCACTGCAACAAGATAAAAAGCCCACCTGTCTCAAATACAGATGTGTTCCTGTGATCCTAGTTTCGAGGGTATCGACACTGTCAGAACTCTTAGTGATGTCAGCATTAAATTTTAACACCCTGACCCCCCAGTTCTTTATATTATCTTCCACCTTATGGCAGGCACCTTTCATTTTCATGTTCTTTTCCTTATAATTACTAATAACTTTAATCTATTCATAACCTTGATACCATTCATCTCATTCACATTCTGCCTCCTGCTGTGTTTACAGCTCATTTGTCCTAGTTAATTCAAATGCAAAAACTCTATCTTATGAAAATTTTTATTCAGGTAATTTCACCTGTTCACTATCTTTCACCATCTTTCACCCTGTCTTACCTTCACTTAATCATTTCATGTCCTTATACAGCTGAAATTCCGTGGGCAATCATTGTAAGCAGTTCCTTGCACACACCAGCAATTCTGTGACCCCCTCCTACTTTGTCAGACTTACTTGGTTAGACCACCAGTCTGGTTAAATGGCTCCTGCTCCATGCCTACAGCCATCCTGCTGAATGATGCTAAAGAGAAGACAAAACCTGTACTGACTGCTCTCACTTTAAATTCATAACTATTTGTAAGTGGGACATTGATATTGTGTCTGGAATTGGTGGGTTCTTGGTCTTACCGACTTCAAGAATGAAGCCGTGGACCCTCACGGTGAGTGTTACAATTCTTAAAGGCAGTGTGTCCGGAGTTTGTTGCTTCTGATATTCGGATGTGTTGGGAGTTTCTTCCTTCTGGTGGGTTCCTGGTCTCGCTGGCTCAGGAGTGAAGCTGCAGACCTTCGTGGTGCGTATTACAGCTCTTAAGGCGGCGCGTCTGGAGTTGTTCTTTCCTTCTGGTGGGTACATGGTCTCGCTGGCTTCAGGAGTGAAGCTGCAGACCTTTGCAGTGAGTGTTACAGCTCATAAAGGCAGTATGGACCCAAAGAGTGAGCAGCAGCAAGATTTATTGCAAAGAGCGAAAGAACAAAGCTACCACAGCGTGGAAGGGGACCCCAGCGAGTTGCCACTGCTGGCTTGGGCAGCCTGCTTTTATTCTCTTATCTGGCCCCAACCACATCCTGCTGATTGGTCCATTTTACAGAGAGCCGATTGGTCTGTTTTACAGAGAGCTGATTGGTCCATTTTGACAGGGTGCTGATTGGTGCATTTACAATCCCTGAGCTAGACACAAAAGTTCTCCACCTCCCCACTAGATTAGCTAGATACAGAGTGTGGATTGGTGTATTTACAAACCCTGAGCTAGACACAGAGTGCTGATTGATGCATTTACAAACCTTGAGCTAGATACAGAGTGCTGATTGGTGTATTTACAATCCCTTAGCTAGACATAAAGATTCCCCAAGTCCCCACCAGATTAACTAGATACAGAGTGCCAATTGGTGCCTTCACAAACCCTGAGCTAGACACAGAGTGCTGATTGGTGCATTCACAATCCCTTAGCTAGACATAAAGATTCTCCAAGTCCCCACCAGATTCAGGAGCCCAGCTAGCCTCACCCAGTGGATCTCGCACTGGGGCTGCAGGTGGAGCTGCCCGCCAGTCCCACGCCGTGTGCCCTCACTCCTTAGCCCTTGGGTGGTGGATAGGACTGGGTGCTATGGAGCAGGGGACAGTGCTCCTTGGGGAGGCTCAGGCCGTTTAGGAGCCCACGGCATGGGGGAGGGGGCGAGACTCAGGCATGGTGGGCTGCCGGTCCTGACCCCTGTTCTGCAGGGAGGCAGCTAAGGCCCAGTGAGACATCAAGCGCAGCGCCAGTGGGCTGGCACTGCTGGGGGACCCGGCGCACCCTCTGCAGCTGCTGGCCTGGGGGCTAAGCCCCCTCACTGCCCAGGGCCGGCGGGGCCAGCTGGCTGCTCTGAGTGTGGGGCCTGCTGAGCCCATGCCCACCCAGAACTTGCGCTGGCCCACAAGCACCATGCGCAGCCCTGGTTCCTGCCCATGCCTCTCCCTCCACACCTCCTGGCAAGCTGAGGGAGCCGGCTCTGGCCTCGGCCAGCCCAGAAAGGGCATCCCACAGTGCAGCGGCGGGCTGAAGGGCTCCTCAAGCATGGCCATAGTGGGTGCCGAGGCTGAGGAGGCACTGAGAGCGAGCAAGGGCTGCGAGGGCTGCCAGCACGCTGTCACCTCTCAATATTACTAGGCATTCCTACTACATTTTCTGCATCATCAATTCTCCCCTATTTTCTGAGTGTACTTCTTTCTTTTTCCTTAAAACTCCCAACTTCATTTTTACTCTCAGCTGAGAGTACCAAGCTTCCTATTTCACTAAGAATATTGAAGCAATCTAAAGAGAATTTCTACAAGCTCTCATCATCACTCACTTCCATACAACTGTGTCCGCAGGTTTCGTATTGTCCCTCGTATTAAAAAATTAAAGAACTGTTCATACTCTTCATCAAGGTCAATCCCTCTCCTGTGCTTCCTATTTCATCCCTTCTGTCTACCCAAGGATATTTTTGCCTCCCCCTCTCCCACATTATTAGTATTATTTTTACCTCTACTAGAGCTTTCCTTTGACTATGGAAATGTGCTTTGATTTCTCCCATCTTAAAAACTTTTTCTTGTCCTCACTTCCTGTTAAAATTAATGCTGATTTTACTTTTTCCTAGTTGTGATGTTTAATTTTATATGTCAATGTGTCTGGGCCACAGTGCCCAGATATTTGGTCAAATATTATTCTAGATATTTCTGGGTGAGATTTATATATTTACAGATTTTAAGTAGAACAAATTGCCCTCCATATTGTGGGTGGGCCTCCAATCAGCTGAAAGCCAGAATAGAACAAAAGGCTGAAATCTGCCATTAGGCAGCCTTCAGGCTACAGCTGCAACATCAGCACTTCATGGTCTCTAGCCTGACTGCCTTTGGACTCTAACCGTAACTCTTTCCTGAGTCTCCAGCTTACTGACCTCCTCCATCAGATTTTTTTGTTGCCAGAGCCTCCACAATCACAGTAGCCAATTCCTTAAAATAAATCTCTAACCTATTGGTTCTGTTTCTCTGGTGAACCCTAACTAACATACCATTACAGCAAATTCCTTGCTGGTGGTTTATATACATTGTTTCCAGTGTCTCTACTTCCATTCTCTCTTTTCACCCACTCCAATCAATTTTTCACCCTGTAACTCAGTCAAAATTTCTCTTGTCAAGAACACTAATGACTTCTAATTAACAATAATGGCCAATTTTCATCCTTTGTAGACAGGATAATACCTCTTTTGCTCTCCCCCTATTCTAATTCCTGAAATTTGTTAATATGTTGCCTTAGATGGCAAAAGTGACTTCGCATATGTGATTAAACTATGGATGGAGGGAGTACCCTGGATTATCCATGATAGCCCAATATAATCACAGGGGTCTTTATATGAGAGAGGCAAGAGGGTAAGTGTTTGAGAAGAAGATGTGACAATGGAATCTGAGAAGAGATTTTAGATACCATACTGCTGGCTTTGAAGTCAGAGAAAGATGCCACAAACCGAGAAATGAAGACAGCTTCTAAAAGGTAGAAAACACAAGGGAATGGATTGTCCTCAAGAGCTTCCAGAAGGAATGCTGCCCTGCGAACACTTTAATTTTAGTGCAGCAACACCCATTTTGGATTTTGGACTCCCAGAACTATGAGATAATAAATTTGTGTGGGTTTAAGTACTAGATCTTTGGCAATTTGTTACAACGGTAACAGGAAATTAATAGAAGAAGCATTTGACAAGACAAATTATTCTCGTCTCTTTAAAAAACAGTCTTTATACTCACCTTCTAGGATAGCAGCTTTTCTTTATTATTCTGGGTAATGCTCCTTTGTATCTTTTTAAAACTAATCTTTCTATTATAGAGTAGTTTTTAGCTTACAGAAAATTTGCAAAGATGGTATAGTTTCTACATAGCTATATCCAGTTTCTTCTATTTTAACATCTCACATTAATATTTATCACAATTAATGAACCAATATTAATATATTACCTTAAAGCAAACTAAATATGGCCTCCATACTTAGTTTGGAGTCCTTAGAAGGACTCCATACTTCTGTATCTGGGTCCTTGTGGATGAACTGCAACCTAACTTAATAGGTAGACAAGATTGAAAATCTAATTTAGGAGTAGCACCTGTAACAATAGCTGAGTCTTGGGCAATCCCAGCAACCATACTTCAACCACTCATATACTGCTGAGTGTTCAAACTGTGTTCAAACAAGGCAAATGCTGAGCTGTAACCAATCCAGTTGTTTCTGTACCTCACTTCTGATTTCTGTACATCACTTCCCATTTTTTGTCTGTAAATTTGTTCTGACCATGAGGCACCACTGGAGTCTCTCTGAATCTGCTGTGATTCTGGGGGCTGCTCGATTCACAAATCATTCATTGCTCAATTAAACTCCTTTACATTTAATTTGGCTGATGTTTTTCTTTTAACAATTATAATCCATATTTTCAGGTTTCTTACGTTTTTATGCAATGCCACATTCTGCTCTAGGCACCCATCTAGGATTCTATATTATAGTTAAGTCATCATATCTTCTTAGGCTTCTGTTGCTGTAACAGTTTCTTGGACTTTCTGTGTCTGATGACCTTGAACAGTTTTGAAGAATATTGGTTAGTATTTGGTAAAATCTTCCTTACCTGGAATTTGTCTGATGTTTTTCTCATGGGGTCATGGTTTTGGGGGTTATGAGTTTTAGGGATTGGGATTGTGGATTTGGAGGATGCAGACCACAAAGGTAAAGTGCCATTTTCATTACATCATATTAAAAGTATATACCATTGATATGACTCACCATTATTGATGTTAATCGCTATCATCTTACTGAAGTACTGTATTATTCAGTGTTCTCTAGAGGACACAGTTAATAGGATATATGTATATGAAAGGGAGTTTGCTAAAAAGAATTGGATTCACACGATCACAAGGTGAAGAAGTCCCATGATAGGCTGTCTGCAAGCCGAGGAGCAAGGAAGCCAGTAGTGGCTCAACCTGAGTCCCAAAACCTCAAAGGTAGGGAAACTGACAGTGCAACCTTTAGTCTGTGGCCGAATGCCCAAGAGCCCCTGGCAAACCACTGGTGTAAGCCAAGAGTTCAAAAGCCAAAGAACTTGGAGTCTGATGTTCTAGGACAGGAAGCATCCAGCATGGGAGAAAGATGAAGGCTGGAAGACTCAGCAAGTCTGCTCATTCCGCCTTCTTCTGCCTGCTTTTTCTAGCCACGCTGGCAGCTGATTGGATGGTGCCCACCCACATTGAGGGAGGGTCTTCCTCCCCCAGTCCACCGACTCGAATGTTAATCTCCTGTGGCAACACCCTCGCAGACACACTCAGGAACAATACTTGGCATCCTTCAATCCAATTAGATTGACACTTACTATTAACCACCACAGGTACTACTTACCAGATTTCTCTACTATAAAGTTATTTTCCTCCTCATTTGCATACTTTATTCTTGGGAAGAAAGTCATTATGCACAACCCACACTTAAGGAGTGGGGACTTTTCCCAGTAGAATATCTTAGTTTTGTATATCCAACACCTTTCCTGATGTCTCCACCAGGTATCTGAAACTGAACATGCCCCAAACCACTATACCCCTCCTCCATGCACACACCCTACCCCCACCGACACCGGGAAATCCTTTTTCTCCTGCAGAGTTTACCGTCTCAATGAATGGAAACTCCATTGTTCCACTTGCTTAGGCCCAAAGCTTTGAAGCCATCCTTAATTCTTTTCTTTCTCTCAGGCTCCATATCTTGTGTGTAAGCATTAGCTCTACATTCAAGACACACACTATCACCACCCTAATCCAAGACACTGCCATCTCTCACCTGGATTATTGCAATAGCTGCCTGACTGGGCACTCTACTTCTACCTTTTCCTTCCTTCAGTCTATTATGAAATCAGCAACCAAAGTGATTCTGGTGAAACGTAAACGGACCATGTCACTCTTCTAGAAACCTGTCAGTGTCTTGCACTTTCTGTGCCCTCTATCTGGAGTCATCTTTCCTTAGACATCTACTTAACTCACTCCCTTGCTGCTTTCAGGTATTTACCCAAAAGATACCACCTTAGCCTTCCCTGGCCACTGAATATGACATTTTAAACATAGCCTCCCCACTAAGAAACAAGTATTTTTTTACTGCTTTATTGTTTCTCCTTAACAGTTATCACAATCCAGCATATTATTTATGTTACTCATTGGTCTTACTTATTTCTTGTTTCATCATCTACCACATGAAGGCAGGGATTTTGTTTACTTTGTATTCCTAGAACCTAAAGCAGTACATAGTACAGAGTAGGTGCTCTGTAAATGTTTGTTGAATGAATAAATGAATTAAGAGTTAGAGAAATTTTTTTGATTTTTGCCAAATCATCTCCATCTATTCTCTTATATATATATATATTGAATTTCTCTTAAATGTTCACCTTAATAACTTTTTTAATTCACATGACACAAAAATCTAATAATTTTATATTTTAAGCTGAGTCAGTGATGCATATACGCGCACCATTTGACCAGTACAAATAGTATTGTGAGGTGTTACAAAGTTAATTATAACAATTAGTTTTTTCATTTTATCACTGCCTTTGCTGAGGCCTGGTATTAATTAATACTCTTATACATGAGTTAAGTAGCTTGACCAAAGAAAGAAAGGTCAAAATTTATTGCCATGTTTAACTGGAAATTTCAAGCAATGTATTAGATTCAGGTATGGCTGAATCCACGTGTTCATGATGTTACAGGAAACTGTTTCTAAAACATCTCAGCTTTGCTTTTCTCTGTTGGCTTCTCAGTCAGGTGTTTCCCATGTTACAGTAAAGATAGCTTCCAGAAGCTCTAAGCTGACGTGGTTTTTCATGCTCAATATCTCTGAAGGTAAGAAAGGTATTTCTTTTCTATTTATGTCCATATAAAACTTTCAAATGGACTTCGATTGAGTCTATTGGGTGTTATTCTCATTTCTGGATCAATCACTATGTTGAACGAGATGCAGTGTTTAGACTGGCTCAGCAAGTGTCATTCTGATCCCACTGGCAGTGGAGGTACAGCCATTATTGGCATCTGTACCAGATGAAAAGGGCAGTTCTTGAAGGAAAAACTTGAAACAGAAAAATACCTCTAAAAAAACCTAAAATATTATTTTTAGCCATCAATCCTAACACAATGCAAACTGACAGCGCAGTCTGATTCTTATAGCATTCTTGCTAGTAGTTGAAATACCAAGGCATATTGGGAAGCAAAAATATGCAGAATGGCTATAAGGTACATGAGAGGACAGAAGGAAATGTATTGGCAGTTTTTTTCTGAAATATTTAGCTCATTTTCTGCAATTAGTTTTAAAATTCTTTCCAACATTTTAAAAGTTGAAAGGATAATAATAACAAAAGTAATAGTATTCTTGTTGATGCCAGTGTTGTGGACCACAAAACGGTTTTCAGCGTCAATAAGTTATAAAAGAAATAATGTGTTCAAGCTTTTGGTCGCATCTTTAAAGTTTCTGCTGTGATTTGTACCTACAGTACATTTGGTAATATGATCTCCTCTGTTTCCTTGCATGACTCACATAGATTTGCTGATCATGAAGAGCACAATCTATTTTTCCCACTTGTGTATAAATAGAAAACACAATGTTGAAAGTTGTATTCGTCTACTTTACATAGGCCAGTATAGTGCTGGCACTGTAGGCTGCATGAATACCACGTTTCCCCACTTCTTCTCTTTTTTTACACAGTGTTACCTGAGGATAAAAAATTGTGGTCTAAAAAATATAACTCCATATGGCCCTACCCTCTGATAGGTTTTCTCAGCTGCAGCTTCACTGTGTGCATAACCTCACTATGGAGTGCAAGGAAGCTGTTGGACTAGAAAAAGTTCATTGCTGCTGTCCATGGGAGATTATTTGACATAATGTAGCTGCTTTTCATTTCAGGTAACAACCTTTGAAATATAGTAGGTATCCTTAAAAATTTGCAAATAGCCTCCTCCTGGCTATCTCTGCTTATTTCTCATGCTGGATTTCCATGCATAATCATTGGTTTGCTGGAGTGAGACTCAGTCATAGTCATGCCTTGTTTGCTTATTATATTTTCCTTTTGTGTTAATATATAATGCTTTTCATTTTTCCATTTTTAAAGAGATCAAAGTAGTATTGCAATTGCCAAGCATCTACTATGTATAATTCAAATTGATCAAACTGAGTTATTGTAGCTAAGGAAAGGCAACATATGTTTTGTATAACTGTCCTAACATCTCCCCATGTCATCTCTGCCCTCCAAGATGGTAGCTGCTATTCTTCTGTCCTTACAGCCACAATGCTGCATGAGGAAACCCTCTTTTGTTTCTGTATCGTCTGGTCAAAAACATGGTTAGGTTGAGCAGAGCTGGACTAGAGGTAAGGAGGAAAAGCGGAGGATTGGAACCCAGGTGATATGCTTTGGCTCTGTGTCCCCACCCAAATCTCATCTTATATTGTAATCCCCAGATGTGGAGGAAGAGATATGGTGGGAGGTGATTGGATCATGGGGGTGGTTGCCCCATGCTGTTCTTATGATAGGGAGTTCTCACGAGATCTGATGGTTTAAAAGTGGGATTCCCCTTGCTCTCTCTTCCTCTGCTGACACCTTATAAACAAGGTGCTTGCTTCTCCTTTGCCTTCCTCCGTGATTGTAAGTTTCTTGAGGCCTCCCAAGACATGTAGAACTGTGAGCCAATTAAGCCTCTTTTGTTTATAAATTACCAAATCTCAGGTATTCTTCATAGCAATGTGAAAATGGACTATGACCACAGGTGTACAAAATCCTTATTGTATCTCAAAATAAAGGCATATCTTCTGCTATCAGTTACTTTAAGTGCGAATGGAGATTAAAGTACTGGACTGAGAGGCATGAGGATCTTGTGTTGGTGCTCTCATTAACTAGCCGTATTACCTCAGGCAAGAACTTTAACTGCTCTAAACTTCAGGGGTTTTTGGTAAAATGAGGCATTGTGTTTATAAATAATTTCTCATGTTCTTTCCAGCTTTAAAGTGCTATGTATTTAGGGCACTGCGCTTCCTTCATTTATGTTACTGATTTTAGGTTTTCCACATATTTTTCTACTTTACATTAGATGCAATTTAGGGTATATATGAAACGTGGTGTCAGAAATGTTATTTTGGCACTTCCTATATCCTTTTTATCTTTTCCACTGAAGATAATTTTGAATGCCAAATTGAATAATTGTTTTCATAAATGTTATGTATATTTTTCTTGATATTCTGCTTTCCATATGCTTTATACATTTTCTGCATGAAGCAATTTATTTTAATGAGTTTGTTCATTTTGAAATCAAATAGTGCCATAATCTCCAGCACTTTTTTTTTTGTCAGCCCAGTCTCTTTAGATGTCCTGAATCGTTTCTTTCCAGATTGTATTTTTCTTCGTCAACTGAGCCCATATTCAGGAGGAGGGCAGAGAATCATTTTCAGGATGATTCTGAGAATATGAGGAAGTACAAAATTAGTAGCAGCTTTTACAAGAATAGACAATTGCATGAGCCTACTTCATTTGAAGGAAGAATCTGTGGCTATAAACCCAACACCTGGGAATTTTGTGATAACGACTTAGATGAAAAGGGAGACTGAGCTAAATGAATAGATCGGTTGCCTTATTTCACCAGAAAATATGTGCCTCTTTGACAGAGGTTGTAGTTGCTAGTATGACCTCATTAGCCACTTCCTGCTGCATGTTATGATAAGATCATCATGGCGTGTGTCATTCTGGTCAAGAGAAGAACTGCCAAGAACGATTTTATATGATTTCTGTGTTCATAGGTTTAAGTATGCAAAACAGGGCTCACGTTAATAGTAAGGGAGAAATTTCTTTTTTTTTTTTCTTTTTTTTTTTTTTTTGAGACGGAGTCTCGCTCCGTCGCCCAGGCTGGAGTGCAGTGGCGCAATCTCGGCTCACTGCAAGCTCCGCCTCCCGGGTTCACGCCATTCTCCTGCCTCAGCCTCCCGAGCAGCTGGGACTACAGGTGACCGCCACCACGCCCGGAGAATGGCGTGAACCCGGGAGGCGGAGCTTGCAGTGAGCCAAGATTGCGCCACTGCACTCCAGCCTGAGTGACAGAGCAAGACTCCGTCTCAAAAATAATAATAATAAAAATAAAAAAGGAGAGCACATCATCATTAATTACTAAAATATTGTGAAATATGTGCAAAGATATATAAAATATTACTATAACATTTCTAGCAAAAACATAGTTGAATTATACTTTCATAAGTCATTTGGAGCATGACATATATTGTCCCTAATCTGCCATTAAAACAGGGTGACACCTACTGTAAAGCTACTATTTTCTTAGTAGAATGTGCAGTTGGGAATAGAGCTTTTGAGATGTTAGAGAATTTGGGAATAGCCACAAAGGGGCTACATTTCTATTCTCTTCCCACACAGTAGTCTGCGTCTTCTATAAGTAAATGTTTGATTATTTGAAGTATACCAACGTGAAGGAACAGCAAAGTATTGTCCTGACTCAGGTGCCTACTGTTTGTATTATCTTCCTATTCTTCCAATTTGAATACAGGAAAGCCAAATCTTGGCAATGTATTTATACATTTTGGCAGTTGCTTTGTCTTTATTATAAAATACATGATTTTATATATTTATATATAATTTGGATATTTGTCCCCACCCAAATCTCATGTTGAACATAGTCACGAATGCTGGAGGTGGGGCCTGGTGGGAGGTTAATATGGTTTGAATTCGTGTCCCTACCAAATCTCATGTTGAATTGGAGGAGGGGCCTGGTAGGAGGTAATTGGATCATAGGGACAAATTTCCCCTTTCCTGCTCTTGTGATAGATGGATCTGATGGTTTAAAAGTGTGTGGCACTTTATAAGTTACCCAGCCTCGGGTAGTTCTTTATAACCATGTGAGAATGGACTAATACAGAAAATTGGTACCAGAAGAATGGAGCACTGCTGTAAAGATACCTGAAAATAGGGAAGTGACTTTGGAACTAGGAAATAGGCAAAGGTTAATTGACTCACAGTTCCACAGGCTGTACAGGAAGCATGGCTGGGCGGCCTCAGGGAACTTACAATTGTGGTGGAAGGCAAAGAAGAAGTGAGTCTTCACATGTTGGAGCAGGAGACAGATGGAGGGTGAAGGAGGAAGAGCCACACACCTTTTCCTTAGCATTTACTCGCCTATCCTTAGACTTAGCAAACACATCCTCCTTTTTCTTGAGGAGATTACGTTGTATTCATTTTGGTTCAGTTTGGAACATCATAAATTCCTCTTGGGAAGAGCCAAGATCCATGCTTGCTGCTTTGTTGCATTGCTAGTACTTAGCACATTGTCTGGAACATGCTTGGTGATATTTAGTGCTAGCTAGATGTACATATAAATTATGGGGCTGAACGCTATAGATAAACACAATATTAAATATTGCTCATGTATCGAGCCAAACCACAAAGCTTTTATTAAATACATAAATGATTTCATTCTTTTCTTACCCATTCTGCCACAGAGTTTTACAGATAACTTTTCACTTTTATTTTACTATCCACCATCATTATTTTACTTTAGACTTCATTTGTGACGCCCCTAAGTTCTTTAAGTCATATTTACTTTTCTACGTTTGGAAATAGGGAAAGCAACCATGTTCCTAATGGGAAAAGGCCTGGACTTGGAGTAAGAAGACATGAATTTGTTAATTGTGTTACACTATACAAGTGTACTTAACTTCTTTGTGTCTGTGACAGTCTTTGTCACCCCCATATGCCTATAAAAAAGTGTATAAAAAGCATATTACATATGTATATATATAACTATATATAATATAAAACTTAATATATATTTTATATAAAACTATATATATATTTGCAATTCATATTCAATTTTATGCATATAACAGATAAATGATATGACATTTAAAATAATAACCAGATCTAAAAAAGATATATATTAGATACATTTATACTGGATTAGATAATAAAATAAGTGTGTTAATAATTACTTGTTGCCAAAATTACACTTGAAGATCACTTGGAATTCCTTGTTTATTAAACCTCTACTAGTGCAGCGTGGAGGGGAAATGTGGAGTTGGAGCCACCACATGGAGTCCCCACTGGGGCACTGCCTAGTGGAGCTGTGAGAAGAGGGCCACCATCCTCCGGACCCCAGAATGGTAGCTCCACTGATGGTTTGCACCCTGCACGTGGGAAAGTCGCAGGCACTCAATGCTAGCTTGTGAGGGTGGCCTGGAGAGGGGCTGTACCCCGCAAGACCACAGTGGCAGAGCTGCGCAATGCCTTGAGAGCCCACCTCTTGCATCAGCATGCCCTGGATATGACACATGGAGTCAAAGGAAATAATTTTGGAGCTTTAAGATTTAACGACTGATCTGGGCTTCAGACTTGCATGGGGACTGTAGCCCCTTTGTTTTGGCCAACTTCTCCCATTTGGAATGGGAGCATTTACCCAATGACTGTAACCCCATTGTATCTTGGAAGTAACAGACTTGCTTTTGGTTTCACAGGCTCATAAGCAGAAGGGAATTACTTTGTCTCAGATGAGACTTTGGACTGTGAACTTTTGAGTTAATGCTGAAATGAGTTAAGACTGGGGGACTGTTGAGAGTGGATAATTGTATTTTGCAATGTGAGAAGGACATGAGATTTAGGAGGGACCAGGAGCAGCATAATATGGTTTGGATTTGTGTCTGCCGCCCAAATCTCATGTCAAATTGTTGGAGGGGCCTGGGAGGAGGTGATTGGATCATGGGGCATACTTCCTCCTTGCTATTCTTAAGATAGAGAGTGAGTTCTCATGAGATCTGATGGTTTAAAAGTGTGTGGCACTTTCTCCTTCACTTGCTCTCTCTCTCCTGCTTCAACATGTGAAGACGTGTTCACCTCCCCTTCACCTTCTGCCAAGATTGTGTTTCTTGAGGCCTCCCAGGCATGCTTCCTGTACAACCTGCAGAACTATGCATCAATTAAACCTATTTTGTTCATAAATTACCCAGTCTCAGGTAGTTCTTTATAGCAGTGTGAGAACAAACAGAGGTGTTTGGATCATGGAAGTAATTTCCTCATGGTTTGGTGCTGTCTTTGTAATAGTGATTTCTCATGAGATCTGGTCATTTACAAGTGTATGACACCTTTTCCCCACCCCACCACCTCTCTCTCTCCGTCTCTCTCTCTCCCTCTCTCGCTAGCTCCTGCTTTCACCTTGTGATGTAACTGTTTTCTCTTGGCCTTCTGCCATGATTGCAAGTTCCCTGAGGCTTCACCGGAAGCTGAGAAGATGCCGCCCATTCGGCCTGCATAACTGTGAGCAGTAAAACATGTTTTCTTTATCAATTACCTGGTTTCAGATATTTCTTTACAGCAATGCAAGAATGGCCCCAGACACACACTCTGTCTCTCTCTCTCTTATTTATGAAGTTTAACATAGTCAGATTTAACTTCGCCATTGGAACAGATGGCTTTTTCTCCATTTGAGCACCAGATGCGGTGGTTGCTTTGTGTTCTGGGATCTGTTTCAGCCTATTGTGGCAAAGTCTGCACTACAAGAAGCAAAATGGTATCACACGTAGTGCAGAGCACCCATTCACTGAATTATTGAATGAATGGAGGATAGAATAGCCTCTACTACTTAATTTTTTTCTTACCAAACATGCCAGATTAATTAACATAATTGGGTAGTTGTTTATGTGCTATATGTTGATACACTCGCATTTATCTTTCCACATTAATATTTCTAAAACCACTTAAAACCGAGGAACAGTTTAAATGTAGATTTCAGTATGTCTATTTGCTGTTCTGAGAACCCACATTTTTCAAAGAAAACAATGAAGCCACATTGCTCTTCCTGTGGAGCATATGCTCCATTTTGTTCCTGAGCTCAACTACTTGATCTCCAATTTTAATACAAATAAATCATTATTTAACAGAGTGACCTTTATCAATTAAAACACACTGTACTTCAGGCCAGTATGTTATGTGTCTGTGTTTTTCTTTCTGTGCATTTTTAAATGGTTTTCTCTAGTATTCAAGAAATGGGAGATAGTTTTATCTACTACATTGAAAACTACCCTAGAATACAGACTTCCAATTTCCTTCCTTGCCTGTGGGCTTCATGGGGATGGGAACTGAAAGTCAAACAGCTATTCCCTAGGCAGCTGACAAAGCTGACAGGAAGTTAACTGTGTTCTCATAGTCAATCAACAATACCTATATGTGTTTTCCATATTGTTCTATGACTTGGTTTGGACTTTCACATGCAAGGTTCCCACATCAGAAAAAAAGTTTTTGATAGCTTTTGCTCTGAACTCTTGCTTCATAGAACTGCCAGTTGGAGGCAGCTGGGGATTACATAGAGAGATAGTTTAGTTGCATGTGGATGCTTTTTCTTTTTCTTTCTTTCCTTTGCCTCAACTTCACAGCATTGTTTCCTTTGGCTAATCTGGTGGATTCCTGGAAATTTTATGGGACTTGTGGGAGTGCTTTGCCCTGAAGCAAACTTAGTTCAGCTTCCTTGTTAAGGCACATTGGTCCTGGCCTCTTGTGGAGTGGGTCTGTTTTGGCCCCTTAGGGAAGGGAGTATCCTGTCTTTCTTAATAATGAAGCAAAAAGATGACTCCAAAAGAGAATTGGCAACATCCAGAGAGGATGTAGTCCAGCTCTCCTCCAATATGTGCACCTCATCCTGAGCAAACTTGTGAAGTCCCTCATCAGTCTTTAATATAGTTAAGCAAATATTTTGCTTTATTCTGTCTTATTTTATAACAATGTGAGCAGTTAACCAAAGTCAAAAGAGTAATGCAACTTCTATGAATCCTGCAAAATTGGTGTATACATTACATGAAAATCCCTTGGAATTTTCAGTTTATTCAACATCCATGGTTCAACATGCATTTACCAACACCATATAATTGTTTTTCAAATCACTGTGTTCTACCTTATCAGCAAACTCCACAAAACAAAAGATAGGCCAACCCTGGAATGTTTCAAGAATTAAATGTGAGACTGACTATGAGAAATATTTGTTTAAATGCTGAGCCAGTATTAATTTTCTTGTCATCATTTGAGATTATGTAATTTAAGATTGTCAGTGCTGGGGCCAGGTGCAGTGGCTCATGCCTGTAATCCCAGCACTTTGGGAGACCGATGCAGGCGGATCACGATGTCAGGAGATCGAGACCATCCTGGCTAACACGGTGAAACCCCGTCTCTACAAAAAATACAAAAAAATTAGCTGGGCGTGGTGGCGGGCGCCTGTAGTCCCAGTTACTCAGGAGGTTGAGGCAGGAGAATGGCCTGAACCCAGGAGGTGGAGCTGGCAGTGAGCCGAGATCGCCCCACTGCACTCCAGCCTGGGCGACAGAGCGAGGCTCATCTCAAAAAAAAACCAAAAAACAAAAAACAAAAAAACAAAAAACATCGTCAGTGCTTTGGGAATGAAATTGAGGGGCCTGGGATAGTATATTGAAAAGTAAGGGCAATTCTTAGGGTAATGGCACAGAGCAGAGCATGGTGTTTAGGTACGTAGACTCTGGGGCCAGACTTATGTGGGTATCAATCTCACATCTTTAGTTGACAAGTTACGCAACCTCACTATGCTTCAATTTTCTCATCAGTAATATGTAGATAATAGTACTTAGCATATTGGATTGTTATGGTGATCAAATTAGCTTATTTGTTATAGCACTTAGAACATTCCTGGGACATCATGAGAATGATTTTTTTAAATTTGATAAATACTTATATTTGTTTCTTAGTGCTGCTACAACAAAGTATCACCAACTGGGTGGCTTAAAACAACAGAAATTCATTTCTCATTCTGCAGGCTAGATGTCTAAATGAAGGTGTCAGTAGAGTTAGTTCCTTCTGCATGCTCTGTGGAAGAATCTGTTCCATGCCCTTCCCTTTGCTTCTGATGTTACCAGCAATGCTTGATATTCCTGGGCTTGTAGATGCATCCCTCCAGTCTCTGTCTCTGTTATCACATGGTATTCCCAGGTGTGTCTCTTTTCTTCTTATAAGAAAACCAGTTGTATTGGATTAAGGGCCTACCCTACTTTAATATGATCTCATCTTAACTAATTACATTCGCAATAATTCTATTTGCAAATAAGATCACATTCTGAGGTACTGGGGGTTAGGACATCAACATATTGTTTCTGGGGGACACAATTCAAACCAGAACAGTACTAAAAATTAAAAAAAATACAGGCTTATCTAGTCTGTGTTAAATAAATAACTTAATGTACCATTGATATCTTTAACATCATAGGATGTGTCAGTTTCTGGATATCTGAATTTCAGAGGAGATATGGGTCCATCTCATCCCTACAACATCCTTTCTTCTCCTAGAGATCAGAAAATTCAGCAGCAGCTATACTTGGTTTTATAGCCCTAGACCCTCCATATTATTAGCCAAAGCCAATGTTCTCACTGAGATGTTCATGTAATAAAGCTGCTTCTCCCTTTATGCCTCACATACACACTTGATTCCCAATGTCCTGGTGCCTTTCTTATTCAGCCAATGCCAGTAGTCTCATGGCCCTCCAATCTTTTTTTTTTTTTTTCCCCAAAACTGGACTTTCTTGGGGGTCAGTTGCATCTTTTGAATTAAATCCAAAGACAAAATTCACAGCAGTTTAATATAGTAATTATGGTGACATTGGAACCCATTAAACCTGGGTTTATGTTCCAGTTCTGCCATTTACTGGCTAGGTACCTTAGACATATTACTGTTCCTGTCTGAGCTTCAGTTTCCCCATGTATAAAATTGGAGATAATGATGTTTACATAGAACAACACCCGATCTATAATAGGCACTTGGTAAATGTTTGTCAATGAATAAGTATATGAATAAAGTAATGAATCAACAGGGTTGTTGAGAACATGAAATAAGCTAATGAATGCACATGGCTTAGTACATGGGAAGTAGTCAATGAATGGCAGCTCTTTCATTCTCATCTCCTCAATCCAAATTTCATTCTTAATTGTCTATGTCTGTCATAGTTCTAACATTCCAGGTTTGAAATAAATTGGTAATCTTTATCCCTCTACTGATCTAGCTAATCACCATGTTTTATCAGATTTTTACTTGAATTATCTACAGAGGCCAATCTTTCCATAAGAGTTATGATGACTTTGGAAACAACCCCCTCCTGCCCTCCTCCTGGCATCGTATCTGGATGACAACAGCCTCCTGAGCATCTTCTTATCTCTAGTATCTTCTTTATTTAACCCATCCTGCCACCCTTAATTGTCTTTTCCACCAAGTGAGCTACACCAGTCCTACTTCTGATGGGCTCTACTGTGATAACTTAGTCTTATTGATAAGACCTGTGTGAGAATACTAGCCACTTTCCTCTCTCTTCCTTTTAAACTGGAAGACCAATGAATGTGTGGATGCTTAATTATCTTCTGATTCATTTGGGCCCTTTACCACTTGCCATAATATGGCTTTGTAGCAATGTTCAAAAGACTAATATATTCCTGGGAATTTGATAGTGTTTGTTTAACTCAGAATTTGTCCAGGCTTTCAGATTTTTTCCTGAGGTTATTTTAGTGATGCTTGCTTCTTTGGTGCTTTAAGTTTTAAAAGTGTACATTGTTTTGGTATGATGAAAGATACCAAGATTTCCACCCCATGTGAATTTGCCCAAACTGAGTTTTGACCTATGAGTCTAGAACTCAGGCTACAGGAGGACAATCACTCTATGAAGAGAAGGATGTTTTCTTTCATGAAGATGTAGCTCCTTGTAGTAGAAGTCAGCCAAATTGTGCCCCCAAAACACCTCATACTTTAGGTTAGTAAAGAAGAGTATACTTCTATAAATAAATTATATCTGCTTTAGGTGATTTAACTTTTGAAGAACCAAAAGGTTTTATTCAGGAACATGGCCATATGAATAACTTTAAAGTGGTCATGGTCTATATGGTCAAAGCCTTGATCAAAAAGGTCACTAACTGAAACAGCTATGAAGGGTTCTTTGTTCAGCTGAAGCTTTTTCTGTTTAACCAAGGTGCTTTCTTTCAAACCTAGAGTCATCTCTACTTTATCTAGTCAATAAGTTAGTCTTTTCTACTCCATGGAAAAGATACTCCTCAGTTCTCAGTTTTGCGAAAAGTGGTAAGAGTATCTGGAGTATGGAAAAGGCTAAATGACATCATTCTCACTGGGATTACTGGTAAAGAAAGAAGATTTAGGTTATGACCATATAAAATTAACAGATCTAGCCGAAACTTAAATTGTAATTCAATCTTGTGAGTAGTCCTCTATAAATGAGCTCCTCCAAAATAAATCAGTGCATTTCCTGGTTTCAAGCAACAAAACTTTACCACTTCTTCCTCCAGTTTATTCCATTGAAAAGTTTGGTCTTAACTACCAACTACTGGCATGATCTTGGGAAAGTCACTCACCATCACTGGGCTTTAATTTCTTCACTGTAAAGTAAGGAATTTGGAGTTATTGTTAGATCAACTCCAAAGATTTATAAAGTTGAAATTTTCATTTGTTTGTTTTTGAGATGCAGTCTCGCTCTGTCACCCTGGCTGGAGTGCAGTTGGTGTGATCTCGGCTCACTGAAACCTCTGCCTTCTGGGTTCAAGCGATTCTCCTGCCTTAGCCTCACAAGTAGCCACCATACCTGGCTAATTTTTGTATTTTTAGTAGAGACTGGGTTTTGCCATGTTGGCCATGCTGGTCTCGAACTCCTGACCTCAAGTGATTTGCCTGCCTTGGGCTCCCAAATTGCTGGGATTACAGGCATGAGCCACCATGCCCCACCATAAAGTTGAAATATTTTTGGAATAGAATATTGTAACTATCCATGGCATAGCTAAAAGTCTTCTTGAAATAGCCTGCTATAAAGCATGTGATATTATCTTACTATTTTGTTTAAAAATCTTTCAAAGATTCCTCATCACAATCACAGTGAAAATAGAAGTCCTGTTTATATAAAGGCGCTCCACAATTTGGTTCCCAGGGAGCTCTCTGATGTCCTTTCTATGCCCATAACTGTTTCTCACTTAGGCCAGCTACACTGCCCTCCTTGGTGTCACTGAACACACCATATACTTCGTCCTCAGGGCCTTTGCAGTAATCTTTCCTAGGACTCTATTTTCTTAGCCATCTACCTAGCTCACTCCCTTACCTATTTCAGATGTCAAATCAAATGCCACTTTCTTAACAAGCTATTCCTTGCTCTTCTGCCTAAATGTTCCCCCTTACATTTCCGAGACTTAGTTCCTGCTTTATTATTCTTCTTATTAACTAATCTAACACACATGACACGGAACATACTATGTAATTTATTATCTATCTCTATTAACCAGAATATAAGGTTTTTTCCTTTTCCTTATTTTGTTCGCTGCTCACTCAAAATTTGTGAAAGAATGATGAAAAGAATTCATGAAGGATAGAAATGTATTCTGCTGAAAGACAGATGAGAGTCTAATGAACTTCTTGATTCTGATTCAATATGGTATCCATTTGTGAATATAGTCCCTGTCTTTTCTTGACCACTGAGTAATTATTCACATGAGAACATATAACACTCCATGTGGATTTTGACTCTGGGGAATGAAAATACTCTTTAATCACTGTGCAAATAGATGCCAATCATCTGCTATGCAATGACAGCTAATTCATTATGTATAGATGCAAACCATTCCATTTTAGTTTAACTAAATTTAGCACTTTTCTTCCTCTCAAAATCCATCCCCCTTGCCTGCCCTCACTCTCCATCTTTTAGAAATCATATTACAAATATATTTCTGCTACAGTGTTTTGGAAAAATATTTAGTTACTTTAAGTTCACTGTCGTAAAAAAATTATCTGGGGCTCCAGTATGATCAAGTTGGCTTCATCGCTGGGATGCAAAGCTGGTTCAATATATGCAAATCAATAAATGTAATCCATCACATAAACAGAAACAATGACAAAACCCATATGGTAATCTCAGTAGATTAAGAAAAGGCCTTTGACAAAATTCAACATGACTTCATGCTAAAAACTCTCAATAAATTAGGTATTGATGGAATGTATCTCCAAATAATAAGAGCTATTTATTACAGACCCACAGCCAATATCATAATGAATGGGCAAAAACTAGAAGCATTCCCTTGGAAAACCAGCACAAGACAAAGATGCCCTCTCACACCACTTCTATTCAACAAAGTAATGGAAGTTCTGGCCAGGGAAATCAGGCAAGAGAAATAAATAAAGCGTATTCAAATAGGAAGAGAGAAAGTAAAATTGTCTCTATTTGCAGATGACATGATTGTATATTTAGAAAACCCCATCATTTCAGCCCCAGATTTCCTTAAGCTGATAAGCAAATTCAGCAAAGTCTCAGGACACAAAAAATGTGAAAAAATCACAAGCATTCCTATACACCATAATAGAGAGCCAAACCGTGAGTGAACTCCCATTCACAGTTGCTACAAAGAGAATAAAATACCTAGGAATCCAACTTACAAGGGATGTAGAGGACCTCTTCAAGGAGAACCACAAACCACTGCTCAAGGAAATAAGAGAGGACACAAACAAATGGAAGAACATTCCATGCTCATGGATAGGAAGAATCAATATCATGAAAATGGCCATACTGCCCAAGGTAATTTATAGATTCAATGCCATCCCCATCAAGCTACCAATGACTTTCTTCATAGAATTGGAAGAAACTGCTTTAAAATTCATGTGGAAGCAAAAAAGAGCCCACATTGCCAAGACAATCCTAAGCCAAAAGAACAAAGCTGGAGGCATCATGCTACCTGACTTCAAACTCTACTACAAGGCTACAGTAACCAAAACAGCATGGTACTGGTACCAAAACAGAGATATAGACCAATGGAACAGAACAGAGGCCTCAGAAATAACGCCACATATCTACAACCATCTGATCTTTGACAAGCCTGACAAAAACAAGCAATTTTCAGGGAAAGGATTCCCTGTTTAATAAATGGTGTTGGGAAAACTGGCTAGCCATATGCAAAAAACTTAAACTGGATCCCTTCCTTACACCTTCTACAAAACTTAACTCAAGATGGATTAAAGACTTAAATGTAAGACCTAAAACCATAAAAACCCTAGAAGAAAACCTAGGCAATACCATTTAGGACATAGGCATGGGCAAAGACTTCATGTCTAAAACACCAAAAACAATGGCAACAAAACCCAAAATTGACAAATGGGATCTAATTAAACTAAAGAGCTTCTGCACAGCAAAAGAAACTCTCATCAGCTTGAACAGGCAACCTACAGAATGGGAGAAAATTTTTGCAATCTACTCATTTGACAAAGGGCTAATATCCAGAATCTACAAAGAACTTAAACAAATTTACAAGAAAAAAACAAACGACCCCATCACAAAGTGGGCAAAAGATATGAACAGACACTTCTCAAAAGAAGTCATGTATATGGCCAACAAACATATGAAAAAAAGCTCATCATCACTGGTCACTGGAGAAATGCAAATCAAAACAACAATGAGACACCATCTGACACCAGTTAGAATGACGATCATTAAAAAGTCAGGAAACAACAGGGCTTGGAGAGGATATGGAGAAATAGGAATGCTTTCACACTGTTGGTGGGAGTGTAAATTATTTCAACCATTGTGGAAGATAGTGTGGCAATTCCTCAAAGATCTAGAACCAGAAATACCATTTGACCCAGCCATCCCATTACTGGGTATGTACCCAAAGGATTATAAATCATTCTACTATAAACACAAGTGCACACATATATTTACTGCAGCACTGTTCACAATAGCAATGACTTGGAACCAACCCAAATGCCCATCAATGATAGACTGGATAAAGAAAATGTGGCACCATGTACACCATGGAATACTATACAGCCATAAAAAGGATGGGTTCATATCCTTTGAAGGGCCATGGATGAAGCTGGAAACCATCATTCTCAGCAAACTAACACAAGAACAGAAAACCAAACACTGCATGCTCTCATTCATAAGTGGGAGCTGAACAGTGAGAACACATGGACACAGAGAGGGGAACATCACACACTGGGGCCTGTTGGGGGATGGGGGCCTGGGAGAGGAGTAGCATTAGGAGAAATACCTAATGTAAATGACAGATTGATAGGTGCAGCAAACCACCATGGCACGTGTATACCTATGTAACCAAACTGCATGCTCTGCACATGTACCCCAGAACTTAAAGTACAATTAAAAAAAATTATTTGGGGCAAAAATTCTCAAAAACTTAATCTATTTGGTGTAAACAAATTTTAGTTAAGGTCCATAGGATATTGTAGCAAATTTTAGGATAAAAATGATGAGATTATTTACCTCTGACCTCATGTGCCTCACAGAAACTGCCACTCACTCACTCACTCACTATGTGTGACTATATCTAACATAACCTGAAAAGCAAACAGTCCCTTTAGTTATGTTAAAGTCCCTAGAACAGAAAATACAGACCACTTATGAAAAGCTCTGTAAGGTAAGTGAGAGGACCTGAGTTTTGTTATTTATATTAGACCATGTTGATCTCATTGTATTCTTTCTAGAATGTAAATCTGCTATAAAGGATAATGAGTCTAGCTTGTTATTCACTGGACTTGCTTCTTCCAAAATTTTTCTTGAAGAACTGATGTCCAGTCTTCACAGTTCCAACTAGCAAACTATGTCAGTTATGCTGCTTCAGCAGGGACAATTTGTGGCCTTCTTAAAGAGGCTGCAGGTGAATTACTGGTTGTAGTCACTAGTTGATTAGCTTGATGACGTGAACTTCAAAATGTTTATTCTCTTCATTTTCTATAGTTTTTGTATTCTTGGTATTGTCTTTCTTCTTCTGTGATGTTCTGTTCAAAAATGCTTACAATCCCAAGGCATTTATTCGTGTACAGCCTGACTCAGCATGTTCTTAGACATGCATGGTATTTGACAAATAATTTGGGATTTTAAGGCAAACTTAGAGATGCCTAAGATTGGTTAGACGCTATTGACGGGTGGCAAGCACATTGCTGAAAAGTGTTCTTGCTGCACTTAATTAATTTCCATCAGAAGCTAGGTGATCCCTTATTACAGATCTAGTCATCAACCTGCTTGCGTTTGAGGCAAGGTATTCATCCATGTAAACTGCAACACTCTTCTCGTCCCTCTTACCACCTATGTCTTTCTTGTGAAACAGCAAGGGTTTGGAGATGATCTGGTGTTTTCAACCTGCAAAATTAAGGGTCACAGTTGTGCTTCTTTCCACATGTGTTTCTGTTATTTTCCATGGACCATTTCTCAGTTGCCACCCAAAGAGATGAAGGCAAAGCCCCTGCTCCAAGGGCTTGGACACCAGCACAATGCTGACTGGTGTGTGGTGAGGCCTGTGTGGTTTAGGAAACTATACTGCTGGTTTGAGCTTTCCCAATAGTGTAAAGTAAAAGAATAAAATAGACAAGGATTTCTATTTGTTTTCTGTAGCTAGGGTCATTTTATTTTGTGATTCATTCATCTGGAAAGTGTTTTTAAAAAGAATTTGCCACCTCATGTGGTCTGGTGTCAGCACCATTCAAGAGGATGGGCTATATTTGAGGTTTATAGATTTAGAATTATTTATTTCTCTTAAAAGTCTAGCTAATTGACGTGAATCCAGACGCCAGGAGGAGCCAGTTATGAGGTCATGACCAACATTGCCTTCTTATCAAGTTAGATAGCTTTTGCCTCATTAGCAAGATATTTATATCAAATTTTCACACCTCTCATTTCTCTACATTCCTGCCAAATAGCTACCCATTTCTTGAGACACAAACCAAGTGTTGACCTTGAAGCCTTTCCTTGCCAACCTTTCCTGTCCAGTAGAAATTACCTCTTTAAACTTTAAGCCCCAAAGTAGACCAAGACATCTCTTTTAGCACTTAGTCTAATTTGTTTACTCACTTGGCTTTCCTAAGTAAACAGTGAACTCTCTTGAGACTTGGCTTTCCTATTAGACTTGAGAACTCTCTGACCAGCACCATTTTTATCATGCGTGTATGAGACACCATTCTCCATGCTATGTAGTAGGTTCTCAACAAATGCTGGTTGAATAAAAAATATTCTAATGAGTACACCTAATGCACACAGTGTGCATGGAACATGCTATGGTGCTTCAAAACTCTAGTCTGTTTTGTGAGCTTTGGCCTTCAACTGTAATGACTTTGCCTTTTCTCTGCCTGGAAAGATTTTTATTTTCCTTTATATGTCTGTTTAATAGTCAATTATCCTGTAGAATGTTTCCTGCGGTTCCCAAGAACACTTCATTAATCCTTTCTATTTGTCCAGAGGTCCACTAGCACTTACCTCACACTAGAGTTATTATTTGTGCATCTGTTGGTCTTGTTCTCTTAATGGTGACCTCTTGGTGGGTGAGGACTCTGACTAGTTTAGATTTTACCCTATGTGCTCAGTGTAGGCCTGGCTCAGAGATGGTGCTCAATGAGAGTGTCTGTTAGAGTCCTAGTCTAGACCCTGATGTTAATCATTTGTGGAAGTGTGAAGACAATACCGTACTTTTGTAGTCCGCAACATCAAATTTAAAAACTGGGAGACTGAACCAGAACTGTAATTCTCTTCTGGTTTTAGATTTTTTTTAGCAGTGTTGCTACTTTTCACTGCTATATATTTTGTTCTTGTCTGGATTTGTATCTTTCTCATTTACAGCTTTACTTTTGTTGTCTTATTTATTCATTCAGTCTTTTTTTTCCTCCCAGTGTCACATGAATACATTTAAACCGTCAACTACAAAATTATGAGTTGAAAGAAGTACTTGTTCGATGTATAATCTTGTGAAATTACTTAATCTTTCTATAGCTCTGTTTCTTCATCTGTAAAATGAGAATAATAACAGTATACACCTCATAGATTTGTTGTAAGGATTCAATTATCGATTATTTGTAAAGGCTTTTGAACATTGCTTGTCACACAGTAAATGCAATCAAGTGCTTAACACATCTCTGTCCTCCATTGTCATGATCAGCCAGGAAAAGACTGAATGTGCTGCTTTCCAGATTATAACACCCTTGAATTTGACTAATATAGTTATCAGCAAAACTTTCAGGGAATTGTACTACATTTTTATCACACAATCTAAATTATAATCCAAATACTTATTTATTCTAAATACTCTTATACTTGCACACGTGTTATTCAAAATTTATATATGATGGAATATTATGTGGTTAATTCCCTAGTAATCTGAAAGGCAGAGTGTAGTTATTACAATGAATAGTTCTCTAATAAAAGACTTTCATCTTGCCAATTCCATGATACTTTAAAATTAGAATTACACAGTTTTAAAGGCTAATGTAAAATGTATTAGAGTCCAGAATATGAAAGGAATAAGAGGATTTTAGAACACAGGTTTGGCTGGATTTATACAGGCCCCCAAAATACTTTTTCCAAATAAGATACAGATTTGCTATGTAACCCTATTATAACAGTATCCAAATGACATAAGATGTATTAATGAAAAAGTATTTTGTTTCAAAACATTTTAATATGTGCTAAATTTGTCTATCCTATGCCTGAAGTAGAAATATCTTTTTCAAGACTGCCCACCCTATTTGTGTATAATGTGCCTCATTTTATGGCAGCCATTACTATATGTTCACTACCAAATGAGATGGTATGTGTATGTATAAGCTGGGGTACAGGAGGTACAACCATAGCAGTTAAAATCTTATACAAGGAAATAGAAGCAGTATTTAATTTTTGGAAAAAAAGTTTAGGAAGAAATTATGTTTTCCATTTTCAGGGATTAAACAGCATTCTAGAAAACAAGATAGACCATGAAGAGTATGGGAAGAAAGAGGAAGGCCTATTTCCTGCTACCAGACCCAGAAGCTATATAATAGGGTAAGTTATTTGACCTCTTTGTGCTGTTTTCTCCACATTTGTCAAACAACATTTGTGAACAATATTGCTGGTGGAGAAGAAAATTGTAAGAGAAGAGCTCGGGAATCTCAGATGAGAGGCTATTGTGATAGCCTAGGTGAGATTTCATACAGCAAACACAATTCACAACTTTTACAATGTCCTGGCACTCACCTGTTGAGTAGGGATACATTGTTTTATTAGATAGTAGAAGAGGAGCTTGGAAAGACCTTTTAGCTCCAGAATTGCCTTTATCTTCTTATCAATAAACTGCTTAAAATTCTTCCTTTAAAGATGACTTCTATGGTCTTATGTGTATTTTGTAGTAAAGGTGAAAATGTGACATTAGTAATCTTCTTAATAAATATCACTCCCTTGTAACCTTCCTAATAAATACCATTCCCTTTTTAGGAGAAACACGTATAAGTGAATTAAGATGATGAGGAAGGATGTGGTGGGACTTGTGAACAAAAGCATGTGGACCCTCTGAATTCTCCTGCAGCCAGTCCCTTACACAAACCAAGAGCTCTCTGAACTTTTATAACAAAAGGGGAAACTCCAGAGTTTTATGTTTAATTTCCTTAATTTCAAAACCCTGTGCAGATTGAGCAAAACATTTGCAGAACATGTCTGGCTAGTGGACCCCTCTTGGTCATTTTGTCTGCAGCCCATGTCAATGCTGCTGAGATATTGGGCAGAATCTTGACCTCTGCAAACCAGGAGTAGCACATGAGCAAGCAAGATATACTTTGAGAATGGAGATTTTTCTGAGGAAAGTATTTCCTTCTTGAGAGCCAGCCAGCCTGTGGTGTCAGATTAGTCATATAGAGGAACATGTCAGATAGACTAGGCCAAGTAGAACTTTAATTGAGCCAGGTGGCTGTGATGGGTTGATTACATTAGTGTTCACTGTGGCCACTCTCCCCTGGGCCCTCGGGCACACTGAGAGACCCCTCTGCTTGTCTCTGTGCAGGTTCTTATTCCATTTCCCCTTAGTAACTATTTGACAACTTCACCACTCTTTCAAGCCCTTTTACTTTCACTGTCCTCATCTCTGTTAAAACATGAATGTGTTCTTCTTCTTGGTGAAAACGAAGGCTAGCAATTATGAACTTCTTTATTCTGGACTCCCACTGTTCAAATAAAGTGACATTTGCCTTTACTATCACTTCTTTTCTCCAGTCTCAGAAAAACGGAAGCTTTTTTTTTTTTTTTTTTTTGTCTGTTCATGCTCAGTCCCACACCTTTGGGCTGGTGCCTTTTCATCTCTTACAGAATCGCTATCAGCCCTTCCCCTTTCTGTATTTTGAATCCACAACCCAACCCCCAGCTCTACCAGCTGTTCCATATGTGTGTGTATGTGCGCTTCTGTCTCTCTATTACTGCAGCCTCCTTCCAGTGGTCCATAAACAAGCTCTTGTATTCTCTAGGTTAAAAATTAAAACAAAGAAAAACAAATGCCTCCCTCTGATTGCTTTGACTCTGTCCTCCCCTTGTTTCTTTTTCTCTCTCCTACTCTCTGCTCTTCCTCAAAGAAGAGTCTGCTCTCAGGGAGTTCAGTTCTTTGGTTCCCACTCATGCTGTAACTCTGGCCATCAGTATGCCTCACACACAGGCCCTCTGCAGATACTCTGGCAAAGTATGTATCTGATTGGTAATGCATATTAAAAACATTTCTGCTGTTGATGTGATATCTGGGATTTGCTTCTAAGTAATGCCGGAAAGGGAGAACTGGGTGGAGGTTAGGGTGAAATGAAATTGGCTATGCCTTGATGGTTTCTGAAACTGGGTGATGAGTCTCCCTGGCAAAACTCTGGATCCTTCAATTCTGAAACTATGAGTCTTTTAAAGAAATCTCTCAACTTATTTGATTTCTTTGTGGCATCCAACCATTTACTGCCATCTTTGTGACAAACTCTTCTCCCTTAGCACTTGCGTCTCGCTTTTAGGTTACTCCTTCTCTCTGTTTTAGTCTCTTTGTGGGTTTGTTTTCTAATGCCCATTCCTTAAACATGGGTTTTCTTAGGATTATGGCTTTAAGCCCTTTCCTCTTCTTACCTGCCCACAGAAGCTGAGAGAATAATTTCTCTTGAGTTCAACAACAATCTAAGGAATATTGACCATTTAATCTTTATCTCAGTATAGTTGAAGCCACTGTTCCTCAGTTTCATACTTTCAGAATTTTTTTTTTTTTTTAGTATTTTTAGTAGAGACGAGGTTTCGCCACATTGTCCAGGATGGTCTCAAACTCCTGACCTGAGTATATCCACCTGCCTCTGCCTCTCAACGTGCTGGGATTACAGCACAGTTTCATATTTTCAATTGTGCTTATCTATAGCAACGTTTCCAAAACAGTACTATCATTGTCTTCCTATTCCTCTCAACCTGATCTTTACTCTCAAATTACACTATCCCAAGAGTCATCTTTTTTAGGAAGATGCCCCCCCATTAATCATGCCCTCCTCAAAGCCAAGTAGGAGCCCGCTTCTTTCAGCTGGAACATTACAGTGCCCTGTTGCTCCCATTCTACATGTTTTCTCTTCCTATACTTCCCCAAGGATGGAACAAACATCAGATTCATATTGATATTCCCACCCCCAGTATAATACAGTGAACATCAACAATACACATTTGTTGGAATCATTAATAATGTAATCTTGGAATTTAGTGCTAAAGGGATCATGTAGTTCAGAGTATCTCAAAGAACAGCTCAGTGTTCAGGGCCTGAGTTTAAATCCTGACTCTGCCAATTATTAGCTTAGTGATATAGGGAAGTATGTAAAAACTCACTTAATGCTCTTTTTTTGGACGTAACAAATGAATGCCCAAATTACAGATAAACAGAGGAAAATTTAGAAATGTAATTTCTTTTTTTTTTTTTTACATTTACTTATATAGTTTATTTTGTTTTCTTAGTTCTTTTTTTTATTATACTTTAAGTTCTAGGGTACATGTGCACAACGTGCCGGTTTCTAACATATGTATACATGTGCCATGTTGGTGTGCTGCACACATTAACTCGTTATTTACATTAGGTGTATCTCCTAATGCTATCCCTCCACCCTCCCCACACCCCACAACAGGCCCCGGTGTGCGATGTTTCCCTTCCTGTGTCCAAGTGTTCTCATTGTTAAATTCCCACCTATGAGTGAGAACATGCGGTGTTTGGTTTTTTGTCCTTGTGATAGTTTGCTCAGAATGATGGTTTCAAGCTTCATCCATGTCCTTGCAAAGGACATAAAGTCATCCTTTTTTATGGCTGCATAGTATTCCATGGTGTATATGTGCCACATTTTCTTAATCCACTCAATCATTGTTGGACATTTGGGTTGGTTCCAACTCTTTGCTGTTGTGAGTAGTACCGCAATAAACATACATATGCATGTGTCTTTATAGCAGCATGATTTATATTCCTTTACATATATACCCAGTAATGGGATGGCTGGGTCAAATGGTATTTCTAGTTCTAGATCCCTGAGGAATCTCCACACTGACTTCCACAATGGCTGAACTAGTTTACAGTCCCACCAACAGTGTAAAAGTGTTCCTATTTCTCCACATCCTCTTCAGCACCTGTTGTTTCCTGACTTTTGAATGATCACCATTCTAACTGGTGTGAGATGGTATCTCATTGTGGTTTTGATTTGCATTTCTCTGATGGCCAGTGATGATGAGCATTTTTTCATGTGTCTGTTGGCTGCATAAATGTCTTCTTTTGAGAAGTGTCTGTTCATATCCTTCACGCAGTTTTTGATGGGGTTGTTTTTTTCTTGTAAATTTGTTTGCGTTCTTTGTAGATTCTGGATATTAGCCCTTTGTCAGATGAGTAGATTGCAAAAATTTTCTCCCATTCTGTAGGTTGCCTGTTCACTCTGATGGTAGTTTCTTTTGCTGTGCAGAAGCTCTTTAGTTTAATTAGATCCCATTTGTCAATTTTGGCTTTTGTTGCCATTGCTTTTGATGTTTTAGACATGAAGTCCTTGCCCATGCCTATGTCCTGAATGGCATTGCCTAGGTTTTCTTCTAGGGTTTTTATGGTTTTATGTCTAATATTTAAGTCTTTAATCCATCTTGAATTAATTTTTGTGTAAGATGGACGGAAGGGATCCAGTTTCAGCTTTCTACATATGGCTAGCCAGTTTTCCCAGCACCATTTATTAAATAGGGAATCCTTTCCTCATTTCTTGTTTTTGTCAAGTTTGTCAAAGATCAGATGGTTGTAGATGTGTGGTGTTATTTCTGAGGCCTCTGTTCTGTTCCATTGGTCTATATCTCTGTTTTGGTACCAGTACCATGCTGTTTTTGTTGCCATAGCCTTGTAGTATGGTTTGACGTCAGGTAGCGTGATGCCTCCAGCTTTGTTCCTTTGGCTTAAGATTGACTTGGCAATGGGGGCTCTTTTTTGGTTCCATATGAACTTTAAAGTAGTTTTTTCCAATTCTGTGAAGAAAGTCATTTGTAGCTTGATGGGGATGGCATTGAATCTATAAATTATCTTGGCCAGTATGGCCATTTTCACGATATTGATTCTTCCTATCCATGAGCATGAAATGTTCTTCCATTTATTTGTGTCCTCTTTAATTTTGTTGAGCAGTGGTTTGTAGTTCTCCTTGAAGAGGTCCTTCATATCCCTTATAAGTTGTATTCCTAGGTATTTTATTCTCTTTGAAGGAATTGTGAATGGGAGTTCACTCATGATTTGGCTCTCTGTTTGTCTGTCATTGGTGTATAGGAATGCTTGTGATTTTCGCACATTGATTTTGCATCCTGAGACTTTGCTGAAGTTGCTTATCAGCTTAAGGAGATTTTGGGCTGAGACGATGGCGATGGGGTTTTCTAGATATACAATCATGACATCTGCAAACAGGGACAATTTGACTTCCTCTTTTCCTAATTGAATACCCTTTATTTCTTTCTCCTGCCTGATTGCCCTGGCCAGAACTTCCAACACTATGTTGAATAGGAGTGGTGAGAGAGGGCATCCCTGTCTGTGCCAGTTTTCAAATAGAATGCTTCCAGTTTTTGCCCATTCGGTATGATATTGGCTGTGGGTTTGTCATAGATAGCTCTTATTATTTTGAGGTACGTCCCATCAATACCTAATTTATTGAGAGATTTTTAGCATGAAGGGCTGTTGAATTTTGTCAAAGGCCTTTCTGCATCTTGAGATAATCATGTGGTTTTTGTCTTTCATTCTGTTTATATGCTGGAGTATGTTTATTGATTTGTGTATGTTGTACCAGCCTTGCTTCCCAGGGATGAATACCACTTGATCATGATGGATAAGCTTTTTGATGTGCTGCTGGATTCAGTTTGCCAGTATTTTGCTGAGGATTTTTGCATTGATGTTCATCAGGGATATTGGTCTAAAATTCTCTTTTTTGGTTGTGTCTCTGCCAGACTTTGGTATCAGGATGATGCTGGCCCCATAAAATGTGTTAGGGAGGATTCCCTCTTTTTCCAATGATTGGAATAGGTTCAGAAGGAATGGTACCAGCTCCTCCTTGTACCTCTGGTAGAATTCAGCTGTGAATCCGTCTGCTTCTGGACTTTTTTTGGTTGCTAGGCTCTTAATTATTGCCTCAATTTCAGAGCCTGTTATTGATCTATTCAGAGATTCAACTTCTTCCTGGTTTAGTCTTGGGAGAGTGTATGTGTCGAGGAATTTATCCATTTCTTCTAGATTTTCTAGTTTATTTGTGTAGAGGTGTTTGTAGTATTCTCTGATGGTAGTTTGCATTTCTGTGGGATTGGTGGTGATATCTCCTTTATCATTTTTTATTGCGTCTATTTGATTCTTCTCTCTTTTCTTGTGTATTAGTCTTCCTAGCAGTCTATCAATTTTGTTGATCTTTTCAAAAAACCAGCTCCTGAATTCATTGATTTTTTGAAGGGTTTTTTGTGTTTCTATCTCCTTCAGTTCTGCTCTGATCTTAGTTATTTCTTGCCTTCTGTTAGTTTTGAATGTGTTTGCTCTTGCTTCTCTAGTTCTTTTAATTGTGATGTTAGGGTGTCAATTTTAGATCTTTCCTGCTTTCTCTTGTGGGCATTTAGTGCTATAAATTTCCCTCTACACACTGCTTTAAATGTGTCCCAGATATCCTGGTATGTTGTGTCTTTGTTTTCAGTGGTTTCAAAGAACATCTTTATTTCTGCCTTCATTTTGTTATGTACCCAGTAGTCATTCAGGAGCAGGTTGTTCAGTTTCCATGTAATTGAGCAGTTTTGAGTGAGTTTCTTAATCTTGAGTTCTAGTTTGATTGCACTGTGGTCTGAGAGACAGTTTATTATAATTTCTGTTCTTTTACATTTGCTGAGGAGAGCTTTACTTCCAACTGTGTGGTCAATTTTGGAATAAGTGCAATGTGGTGCTGAGAAGAATTAAGGGCAGCTGGAGAGAAAAGTCGGATTACCCACAAAGGGATGCCCATCAGACTAACAGCTGATCTCTCAGCAGAAACTCTACAAGCCAGAAGAGAGAGTGGGGGGCCAATATTTAACATTCTTAAAGAAAAGAATTTTCCACCCAGAATTTCATATCCAGCCAAACTAAGCTTCATAAGTGAAGGAGAAATAAAATCCTTTACAGACAAGCAAATGCTGAGAGATTGTGTCACCACCAGGCCTGCCCTAAAAGAGATCCTGAAGGAAGCTCTAAACGTGGAAAGGAACAGTCAGTAACAGCCACTGCAAAAACATGCCAAATTGTAAAGGCCATCGAGGCTAGGAAGAAACTGCATCAACTAAAGAGCAAAATAACCAGCTAACATCATAATGACAGGATCAAATTCACACATAACAATAATAACCTTAAATGTAAATGGGCTAAATGCTCCAATTAGAAGACACAGACTGGCAAATTGGGTAAAGAGTCAAGACCCATCAGTGTGCTGTATTCAGGAGACCCATCTCAGGTGCAGAGACACACATAGGCTCAAAATAAGGGGATGGAGGAAGATTTACCAAGCAAATGGAAAACAAAAAAAGCAGGGGTTGCAATCCTAGTCTCTGATAAAACAGATTTAAACCAACAAAGATCAAAAGAGACAAAGAAGGCCATTACATAATGGTAAAGGGATCAATTCAACAAGAAGAGCTAACTATCCTAAATATATATATGCACCCAGTACAGGAGCACCTAGATTCATAAATCAAGTCCTTAGAGACCTACAAAGAGTCTTCGACTCCCACATAATAATAAGGGGAGACTTTAACACCCCACTGTCAACATTAGACAGATCAACGAGACAGAAAGTTAACAAGGATATCCAGGAATTGAACTCAGCTCTGCACCAAGCAGACCTAATAGACAGAACTCTCCACCCCAAGTCAACAGAAATGTAATTTCTTAATTTTTTTCAAAAAATGGTTTTATTACGATGTCAAGACCTATATTTATATTAAAAATTCACATTTTTGTAGAAGCAAAATTGTTCTAAGTTTACATAAGGGAAGTAAATATATAGTGTACTATATATAGTGTGTAATGTAAATACATTTTCTAAGAGCATTGCCAGTCAAACAAGTTTGAGGATCATTTAATGTAAATGGAAATTGGGGCTCAGAAATTTTAAATGACTTGTCCAAGTCTTCACAATTCCTGTCTGACCTGGAATTTGAATGTATTTGCCTGACTCCCGGTGTACATTCCTTACCATCATGACATTTATCATAAATCCATAAAACACTATGACTTGGTCAGTCTGCTTGGACTTGGAATATTTTTCTTTGTAATGATAAAATTTTCCATAGTAAAAGGACTGTGCATATTGAGATGCATGTAAAAGCTTGTAACATTTAACTAAATCAAAGTAATACATTTTAATGGAAATAAGGGAATTTATGAAAACCATTATTTGAAAAATATTTCTGGACTTGACAGAAAAAAATTAAAACAATATTCAAACCTAAAAATTGCATGACCACCTCTCTTATATGTCATATAATTTTTTTTTTTTTTTGAGGCAGAATCTCACTCTGTTGCCCAGCCTGGAGTGCAGTGGTGCAATCTCGGCTCACTGCAGGCCCCGCCTCCTGGGTTCACACCATTCTCTTGCCTCCGTCTGTGGAACAGCTGGGATTACAGGTGCCCACCACCATGCCTGGCTAATTTTTTGTATTTTTAGTAGAGACAGTGTTTCACCGTGTTAGCCAGGATGGTCTTGATCTCCTGACCTTGTGATCACCCACCTCAGCCTCCCAAAGTGCTGGGATTACAGGTGTGAACCACTGTGCCCAGCCAATTTGTCATATAATTTAACTTGTTCTTTCCACTTCAGTTCAGTCATCTTTTCCACCACACCTCAAAGCTCACTGTCTTGCTGTAAAATTCTTTTTTAAAATCATCTTCTCAAATATGAAATCTATGCATTCTGATTTGGGTCTTGAATGTATATTTAAGAAAGTACAGTTCTCAGTACAGATATCCCAAAGCAGCCCAAGGAATGCAATTATATCAATAAATAGTTTCAGATGATGCCTGTAGTTGTGATGGAAATCTGTGGATTTCATTACTGTGAGACTATGTGGAGCTTTCTTTACTGTAGATGTAATACTTCAGCAAATCTGAGGCCTGAAATTCTCAAGCTAATTGCGTTTGACCAGCTTCTGAGCCTGAGTTCCTCTTACAAGAATGACAAATATAAATCATTGCTATTAAGAGAGACTCTAATGCATTTTGCAGAACAAAGAAATGAGAATGAAGTAAGATGAATGGCTTTTAAAAAAATGATCTTCTTAAATAATGTTATTTTAACTTCTGGGATAAAGGCACATTTAAGTAAATGAGCTGTAATATAAGAGTAAGTCAGTTGTTCATCTATTCATGGAAGTGGCCATACAGATAGTTATCCTAGAGAGATGATAACTAGAATGGCTATTTTGAGGAATAAGAAGCATATTATTCTTAATCTTTACCTAGCTGAGACTTTTAAAAATCCTCAGATTATACAGCCTGTGATTGCTGTGTGTCACTTAAGGGAAATGTCATTTTAATCTAGAAGTTTTATAAAGTAAATGGATTTAATCTTTTTCTTAAAAGTTGGGTTTCGACTAGGTAAAGAAGAAAAAGAAAACCTTTTTAAGTTAATGAAGTGAAAAGAGAAAAAAATTGAGGGGAAAACTGGGTACTGAAAGACTAGTTTTTTAAGTGAGTTAAGTTATTGGATGTAATAAAACTTTAGAGAAATATTTTATTATGGAGGGCATCAGAGAGCCACTAGAAGTTTCCCCCTCAATTGTTATCAAATAAATACATAGTAAAATGACTATAATAAAAGGATTTATTGAGGTAGAGACTGATTAGAGAAAGGATAAAAATAATAAACAGAATTACTTCAATATCCTATGAAAGAGCTAATAAAGATCTTTCTTAGGATGATAGCACAGCAAATGGAAACAAAGATTCAATGTAGAGAGCACACTTGTCAGGCCTTTAAGATGGATCAGTTTTAAGGGTCTAGGAAAATGGCCTCCTCTGCAATCACCACTATTTCTTTTGTATCTTACTTAATAAAATGGACATGTTTTCTAAAGTTTTCAACAGGCAAAAATTTAGCAACTGCCACAGAGGAAAGTGGGAATAACTATCAGGAATGCCAAGTGCCAAAACTAGTTGGTAGATATTGCTTTCAGTTCTTTTGTTAATCATAACATTATTAATAACATTTGCAAATGTGGAGAAAAGTTTGATGTTGTGCATAGTCATGGCACCTCTACTTGTTTAAACCATTTAAATTCCACAGAGGTTATTTTATCTGGTTCCATGGAGACAGTGTATTTGGTATAATAACAGGAATTTGAACAACCACAAACCAAATTTATGTGCTTATTCTGAGATACTCATTCCAGGGAAAGGCCTGCTGGGCTAATATGTACTTTGTAGATATTTCCGCAGGTCTTAATGAGCCAACATCAATTCTGGCACTGAAATCTCTACAGTATTCAAAATGCGTTATGGGAAACAAATATTCTAAGTCTGCCAGATTGGTGGGCAAAACGTATTACACATCTGTTGGTCCTAAAGTTTTCCAAGTTTTCAGTGGAATGTCAGCTTGCAGTCTAGTTGAATATACGTGAACATATTGCTTAATAATAAATTACACTGGAACAGGTGTCAGGGTTTGTATTTTGACAAACGGCAAATGGATGCAAAGATAACTTGTTGTCAACTCAAGGAATCTAAGAACTTAAACCTCATTTTCTTTAGAATCATTTGAACTTTTTTTTCAGTATTACGGGAGTCATAAACTTAAAGAGAAGAAAAGCAGTTGTCCCTACATGATTATCAAGATTTTCAAAGTGCTCAATAAATATATGTTGGCCAATACATGTAAAGCTCCTGATAAGTAAAGAGTATCAGTTTGAAGGACTGGGCAGGGTGAGATTGCCAAATAGAACTCCTCCAGTGATTGTCCCCCACCCTGCCCCACAGGAACACCAAATTGAACAACTATCCACACAAGAAAGCATATTTATAAGAACCAAAAATCAGGTGAGCAATTACACTACCTGGTTTTAAATATCATATTAAAGAAAGGGGCACTGACAAGAGCAGGAAAGACAATCTTGAATGGCCTCCACAGCCCCTCCCCCATCCCCTGGCAGCACCATGTGGTGGGGAGAAAGAATCTATGTGCTTGGGGGATAGAGAACACAGTGACTGTGAGACTTTGCATTGGAACTTAGTGCTGTCCTGTCACAGCAGAAAGCAACATGTGGCAGAATTCAGCTGGCACCCATGGAAGGAACATTAAAACTAGTCCTAACCAGAGGGAAATAATCTATCCCAGTCATTAGAACCAGAGTTCTGGCTTGCCCCAGCACTGTGGGCTAAAGTATTCTGGGCCACTAAATAAACTTGAAAGATAGTCTGGGCCACAAGGACTACAACTCCTGGTCTAGTCCTTGCTGTGTTGAATTTAGAGCCAGTGGACTTGGGGTGCACTTGACCTAGTGAGATACTAGCCAGAGTGGCCAAGAGAGTGCTTGCATCATCCCTCTCCCCACCCCAGGCAGCACAGCTCCCGGGTCCAGAGAAGACTCCTTCCTTCCTCTTGAGAAGAGGAAAGAGTAAAAAGGACTTTGTCTTGCAACTTGGATACCAGCTCAGATAGAGTAAAATAGAGCACCAGGCAGAGTCCTGAGACCCCCATTTCAGGCTCTAGTTGCTGGAAGACATTTCAAGACACACCCTTGGCCAGAAGGGAACCTGCCGCCTTGAAGGGAATCCCATTCCTGGCAGGATTCACCACCTGCTGACTAAAGAGCCCTGGGGCCTTCAATAAATATCAGTGGTGTCCAGGCAGTACTCACCATGGGCCTTGCAGGAGACCCAGTGCCATGCTGGCTTTAAGTGTGACCCAGCACATTTTGAGCTGTGGTGGCCATGGGAAGAGATCCTACTTGAGGAAACTAGAGTGAAGAGTAGAGGGTTCTAGCAGCTGGGGTCTTGTCTTGCAGCTTGGGTACTAGCTTTGTCACAGTGAGGTACAACACCAAGCAGGCTCCTGGGCTCCTTGTCCAGGCCTTGGCTCCTAGACAGCATTTCTGGACTTGCAGTGGGCTAGAGGGGAGCCTACTGCCCTGAAGGGAGAGACCCAGGCTTGGCAGCATTCACCACAAGCTGACTGAAGAGCTTTTGGGCCTGGAGTATACACCTTGGTAGCCAAGTAGTACTCGCCACAGGCCTGGGGCAGTGGTGGCCATGGGGAGAGACTCCTTCTGCTTCAGGAAAAGAGAGGGAAAGTGGAAAAATCTTTGTCTTGTGGCTTTGATGCCTGCTCAACCACAGTAGAATAGAGCACCAAGTAGATTCCCAAGGTTCCTGACAGAGCGAGACTCCATCTCAAAAAAAAAAAATAAAAGACACGTTTCACAGGGATGGCTACAGAAGGGTAACCTGCAAAGAAGCATGGAAAAGTGCTCTGAGACGAGGAAGGAAACTCAATAAAGAACAGAGGCACTATAGTAAAAGGAGAGTGGTCTACAGCATTAATTTCATAGATCAGTCAATGATTGCAGAGTATGATAAAAATCTACTTGTTTGGACATGTGAGAAGTTTAAGATCTTGGGGTAAGTGGGACAGAATATAAATTGCAGATGGTTAAGGAGTAAGTATATGACAAGGGAGTGGAGGTAGAAAAGGAATTCTGTGAAGAAAGGAAGAATTGGTAACAGCTAGATGTAGAAGTAAAGGAATGAATCAATCCAAAGGACTTATTGAAGTTGTAGGAAATTGAGGTGAAAACAAAGTGTTGGGAAAAATTCTAAAGGAAACAAAAAGAGTTGGGATTGAAAGGCGAGTTGGAAAATTAGTATTGGAAAGGCACTTAGTATTAAAGGGGAGAAGTTGAGAGCATTTACAGTCATGAACTTTGTGTTCTAAGTGATGTAAGAGGCAAAATCAAATGCTGAGAATAATGGAGACAGATCTTGTATTTCTGAAATAAAATTGGCTATATATTATTTCATGAAAGATTGTGAGATTCAATTTGCTGAAATATTATTTAGAATTTTAGCACATATTCATCAGTAATATTAGCTTGCTTCATTTTATATATCTTGTTAGGTATAATCATAACAACTATTTTCCCAAATATTTTGTATATGGGAAATTATCTGTTCCTTGAGAGTTTGAGAAAACTCACATGTAAATCAACTGAGGCTAGCAGATTTTGTGAACAAAGTTTGTTGAATAAACTTTAGCTTCTGTCTTGATGATAATTCCACTCAAGGCTTCTATTTCTTTGTGTTATATATTTTGAAAATATTGTACGTTAAAAATATTGTCATTGGTGCAAAAGATATGTAACAGACTGAAAATTGCCTTATGGTTTGTTGGTTTTTTTAGAATATAATTTCTTATTAATTTAAAAATGTAAAGTATTTGTAACACAAATGAAGCCTGCACGACTTCCACTTTTAGGAAGTATTTATATATGGCTCAATATATGATCAATTTGTTAGTATTCTGTGAGTGGCTAAGTGCATATTACATATTACATATTTTTGAATATTTTAGAAGATATGAGTTTGAGGGTCTAAAATTATAAGAAACATGGCCTTATCAAATTCTTGATAAAACACATTTCTGAACTAAAATAACACACTGTTGTTAACAGATTAACAGACTCGGGAAGTTTTAGGAGAAAAAAGTCTTTAAGAAATCTTTAAGCATATTAAGTAAGGATAAAACCCTATAATTATTCTGGCTGGTGAAACAGGGTTAAACATGCCATGTATAAAGAAAAAGTCCAACTAGCCTCATTTTTCTTTATGACACTTAATTCCTAGAAAAAAGGAAAAAGTCAACAGAAATTTGAAGAAAAATGTGAAGGCAACAAAAAATATTTTTTAAATGCGTCAGAAAATACACCAGCCATACACACCATTTCCATCTTAATATATGACTTTTAATACATAAGCCAATAGATTAGAAGTTTAGTAAAATTAAGGTGTTAACTTGATCTGGTATGACTATGAGCAATGACTCTAATTAAACATGAATATGTCTCAATGCTACAAGTTTGTAAAAAAAATCAACTGTAACAGTTTTTCCTTTAAAAAATTAAACTATAAGGCAAAAATTTAATAAAATAATTTATATCTGTGGATTGCATGAACAAATATAGAAAAAATGTGTAAGATTAAAATAACATTCAAAATATACATTACCATGATGTATAAAGGGGATATTCAGGCCCATGGATTGCTGGGGGGCAAGAGACTATAAGCAGAGGAATACAATGAAACATCTAGGGCCTTGAGAAGAAGTTGAAGTCAGACTCTGGAAATTTAAGACATTTAAAAGCAGCATGGGAAAATAATTTTTTTTAAAAAGCACATACAGGTTCGGACAGGCCTGAGAAGACTTAAGAAGAACTTAAATCTTCACCGTGGGGGTAATCTCAAGGCTCAGGGGCCTGATAATTAGCGAAGGTCTTCCATGCAAAAATGAGAGAGGTTTCTCTTTTTTTTTTTCATGTTCAATTTTCAAGAAAAGATCACAAAGCATATAAAGAAACAGGGGAACAAATCATTCAGATAACCAAAATAAATCACCAGAAACCTTTTGTTCAAAGAAACAAAATAAATCACCAGAAACGATCTGCCATAACAAAATACCACAGATAGGGTGGCATAAATAACAAAAATTGGTTTTCTTACAATTTTGTAGTCTAAACATAAATCAAGGTGGTGTCAGGATTGGTTTCTGATGAGGCCTCTTTCTGGCTTGTAGATATCTGTTTTTTCACTGTGTCCTCTCATGGCCTTTCCTCTGTGTGTGTGCACAAAGAAAGAAGAATCTGGTTTGTCGTCTTTTTCTTACAAAAGTACCAGTCCTATTAGGTTAGGGACCCATCATTATGGCCTAATTTAACCTTGATTACCTCCTTAGAGGCATTATTATCAATACAGTCACATTGAAGTTTAGGGTTTTTAACATTTAAATTTTTTTTGTGGGGAGGTAGACACAATTCGGTCTATAACAATGTTCCTAAAAAAACAACAAAAAAAACCAAAAACATATATCTGACTTACTGGACAAATATTTGACAAGACAACTGTGTTGAATATGTTCAAAGAGCTAAAGGAAGATGTGGGCAAAGAATAAAACATATGAAAGTAACATATGAACAAAATTAGAATCTCAACAGACAGAGTTTATTTAAAAAAACTGGACAAAAATTCTGTAGCTGAAAAATATAACTGAAATGAAAAAATTTACCAGAGGGGTTCAACAGAATACTCAAAACAGAAGAAGAAAGAATCAATGAATTTAAAGGCAGATCACTTAAAATCATCAAATGTAAATAGCATAAAGAAAAATAAATAGTAAAAGTGAACAGAGGCTACGGAATTTACCGGACACTATCAAGTGAACCAACTGGCGGATGAGAGGCCAAACAGGAGAAGAGAGAGAGAAATGAGCAGCGGGATTATTTGAGCAAATAATGCCTGAAAATTTCCCGAATTTGAGAAAATATGTGGATATACAAATCCAAGAAATTTAACTGATTCACAGTAGTTTAAACCCAATTAGATACACCAAGACATATAATCAAACTGTCAGAAGCCAAAGACTTACGAGAAAAATCTTAAAAGCAGCAAGCAAACTTTCTTATTCTTATCATGAACAAGGATGCTCAGTAAGACTATCAATGAGTTTCTCAGCAGAGATCTTGCAGGCAAGAAGCAGTTGTGTGGTATATTTAAAGTGCAGAAAGAAAAGCCTTTCAACTAAGAATTACATATTTGGCAATTCTGTCCTTCAGAAATGTGAAAGGAATTAAGACATTTCCAGACAAACAAAAAAGGCTGAGGGATATCATTACCATTAAACCTGTCTTACGTGAAATGCTAAAGGGATTTCTTCAAGTTGAAAGAATGCTAGATAGCAACTTAAGTCATACAAACATATAAAATTAATCAATAAAGGTAAGTACATAAAAATATAAAAAATAGTATTTCAGTTTTATTTGTAACTACACTTAGGTTCAAGATTTAACATAAAAAATGCACAAAACAATTATAAAGTTGTTAATGAATACATAATACATAAAGATGTAATTTGTGCCATACATAACATAAAGCAAGAGGATAAACTTAACCAAAGAAGTAAAATATTTGTACAATTAAAAACGATAAAACATTGACAAAAGAAATTGAGTAAGATATAAATAAGTACAAGGGTATTTTCTATTCATAGATTGGAAGAATTAATATTGTGAAAATATCCATACTACTCAAAGTAATATACACAGTTACTGTAATCCCTATCAAAATTATAATGGAATTCTTAAAAATATAAAAAATGCAAAATTTATATGAAACCACAAAAACCTGAATATCCCAAGCAATATTGAGCAGAAAGGAGAAAGTTGGAGGCATCATACTACCTGACTTCAATATATATTACAAAGCTATAGTAATAAAAACATCATGCCACTGGCTGAAAATAGATACACTGACCAATGGTACAAACTAGAGAGCCCAGAAATGAACCCATACATTTACAGTTAATTGATTTTCAACAAAGCTGTCAAGAACACATAATAGGAAAATGGCAGTCTCTTCAATAAAACAAATGTAGGGAAAACTGGATATCTACATGCAGAAGAATAGAACTGGACTTTTGTCTCATACCATATACAAAAATTGATTAATAATTTAAACATTAAAGTTTAAAACTGTAAAAATACTAGAAGAAGACATAGGGCAAAAGCTATACAAAATGAGTCTGAGTAATTAGATGTGACCTTAAAAGCTCAGGCAACAAAAGCAAAAATGGACAAAAGCAATTACATCAGACTAAAAAGCTTCCACAAAGCAAAGGACACAATAAACAGAGTGAAAAGACAACCTGTAGATTGGGAGAAAATATTTGCAAACCATACATCTGATAATGGGTTAATATAAAAAATATATAAGAAACTCCTACAACTCAATAAAACAAATAATATGATTTTTAAAAATGCAGAGAACCTGAATATTTTTCAAAAGAAGTCATGCAAATGGCTAACAGATATGTAAAAAATTACTCGACATTACTAATAATCAGGGAAATGTAAATTAAAATCACAACAAAATGTCAACTTGCGCTTGTCTGAATGACTGTTATCAAAAGGATGAAAGATAAGTGATGACAGGGAGGCAGAGAAAAGGGATCATTTGTACATTGTTGGTGGGAATGTAAATTGGTACAGCCATTATGGAAAGCTATATGGAGGTTTCTCAAAAATAGAATTACCACATAATCTAGCTATCCCACTTCTGGGTACCGATCCAAAGGATTTGAAATCAGAATATTGAAGAAATATCTGCTCTTCTATGTTTATTGTAGCATTATTCACAATAGCCAAAATATAGAAAAATCTATCATTAAATGAATAAATTATATATGTATATACACATAATGGAATACTATTTGGCCTTTAAAAAGGAAATTCTGTCATGTTTGACAATTTGGATGAAACTAGAGGACATTATTGTAAGTAAAATGTGTCAGGAACAGAAAGACATATTGCATGATCTCACTTGTATGTGGAATCTAAAATAATAGAATTTATAGAAACAGAAAATACTTTAATAGTTACCAGGGACTGGAGGTGGGAGGCATGAGGAGATTCTGGTGAAAGGGCACAAAGTTTCAATTAGACTGAGGATGAATAATTTTTAGTGATCTGTTGTATGACATGGTGACTATAGTTAATATATATTTCAAAATTGCTAAGAGAGTAAATTTTAAATATTCTCACCACAAAAAGTAAATATTTGAGGGGATGGATTATTAATTAGGTTAATTTTCTCATTCCACATTATATACATGTATCATAACATCACATTGTATATAATTGTATATATACAATTATAACTTGTCAATTTACAATAAAATTCTGAAAATAAAGTGAGGGAGCCGACATATAAAGGATTAGAGTTTTTGTATGTGACTGAAGTTAAACTGGTATCAGTTTTGGATAGATTGTTATAATTTTAAGATGTTATATGTAATTCCCATGATAATCATTAAATAATTATAGAATACACACAAATGGAAATGAGAGGGGAGTAAATATATGTAATTCCAAAACTCAGCTAAACACAAAGGCACTAATAAAAGAAATGAGACAAAAAAGTTATAAGACATACAAAAAACAAATATAAAGTGGCAAAAGCAAGTGTTTTCCTATTAGTAATAATTTTAAAAGCAAATAAATAAACTCCCCAGTCGAAATACATAAGTTGGTAAAATGGATTGACAAACACAACATCTAACTCTATGCTGTGTATGAGAGAGAGACTCTCTCTGGATCTAAAGGCACACATAAGTCTTAAAGTGAAAGGATGGACAAAAGATATTCAACGCAGATGGTAACAAAAGAGATTAGGAGTGGCTATACCAATATTATAAAAATAGACTTTTTTGTTGTAAGAGACAAAGAAGAATATGATATTATATTAAAGGGTCAATTTAATGAGAAAGTGTAACAATTATAAACATATATGCACCAAACACCAGCTTGAAAATGTACAAAGTAAGCACTGACAGAATTGAAGGGAGCCATAGGAAGCTCTAAAATAATATAGTAGGACACTTTACCGCACCACCTGAAATAATGGATAGGACAACCAGACAGAAGATTAGTAAGGAAATAGAGGTCTTGAAGAACACTATAGACTAATTGGAGCTAATAAACATATACAGAACACTCCACCCTCAACCAGCTGAATACACAGTCTTCTCAAGTGCACACAGAATACTCACCATAAGAGACCATGTATTCGCGCAAAAAACAAATCTCAAGTTTTTTAAAATGGAAATTTTACAAAGTATCTTTTCTGATCACAAATAAACTAAAAATCAACAGAAAGAAATTTGCAAATTCACAAATCTATGGAACTTAACATACACTAAAAAAATCAACATGTCAAAAAGGAAATTAGAAAATACCTTGAGACAAATGGAAAGAAAAACAGAATATAACAAAACAGATGGGATGTGGCAAAAGCAATGCTAACCGGGAAATTTATAGTTGTAAACACAGGATCAAGGGAAAAACTTGATCGTCTCATGCAGAAAAAGCATTTGACAAAATTGAGCACCCTTTCATGATTAAAAATAACTAAAAAACCTAGGAATCAAAAAACAACTACATCAATATAATAGAGGCCACCTAAGAAAATCTCACAACTGACATCATACTCAATGGTGAAAGACTGACAACTTTTCCCCTAAGACAAAAAACAGGCAAGATGCTCACTTTCACCATTACTGTTGAACATAGTCCTGGATGTCTTAGCCAGAGCAACTAGAGAAGAGAAAGAAATGAAAAGCATCCAAATTGAAAAGCAAGAGCTGAAATTCTCTGCAGATGAGTGGATCTTATATATTTTAGAAAATCTTAAAGATTTCACAAAAAACCCATTTACCTAATAATATTAACTCAGCAAAGTTGAAGGACACAAAATCAGCACACAAAAATCAGTTGGATTTTTATATAATAAAATGAATATTATAAAGAGGGAAATTAAGAAAATTCCATTTACAATAGAATCAAAAGAATAAAATATTTAGGAATGAACTTAAGGAGGCAAGACTTGTACACTGAAAACTATAAAACATTGCTAAGAGAAATTAAAGAATACACAAAGACATCTATGTTTATGAATTGCATGACTTCCTATTTTTTAAGATGCAGAATTTTTTTTTAGATTACAGAAATAGAAAAATCCATCTGAAAATTTATATGGAATATCTAGATACTCTGGGTAGCCAAAAAAGAGAGAAAACAAAGAACAAATCAAAGGTCTTGTGCTTCCTGATTTCAAAGCTTACTGCAAAGATACAGTCTGTTATAAAGACAGACACAGAGACAAATGGAATGAAATAGAAAGCACAGAAATAAACACATATACAGTAAATGTATTTTTGACAAGAGTGCCAAGACCATTCGATGCGGGAAAGGACAGTCTTTTGAATAAATGATGTTGGGAGAACTAAAGTCGGATCTTTAACTTACACCGTATAGAAAAATTAACTCAAGGCAGGTCAAAGACCTAAACATAAAAGGTAAAACTATAAAACTCTTAGAAGAAAACAGGAAAAAGCATCATGGCATTTGAATGTTAATGAAATTTTTAGCTTTTTTTTTTTCTAGTAATAGGATTTCTGAATGTAGTTAGGCATCTATTTAACAATAATATAGTACTTTCATTGTTGTAGTGTAAAGAAAGATCTATCTGGATTCTTGATCCTAAGTTTCTTTCCTCTGCAGCTGGAGAATTTATGTCTATTGATTGATTCATTTTTGCCTGGACTACATGAATAATCACATACTGAATGCAGACTTTCAAGTTTTCAGCATTAGGTCTGCTTTGTTGAAGATGGTATGTTGAACCACTCATTATGTTTTCATTTGGTTCTCCTTCATCCTGAAACTGTAAAATGATATTAAATGATGAAAAAAATAAAAACATCTTTGGAAGCTAGAAAGCAGATGGATAAGTGGTAAATGATGCAGACTTGAGAAAGTTAAATCGTAAGATTGCTATGGAGAAAGCCCAGAGCATTCTAACTTACACTACAGAAACTGGCAGTATTAGTTACCTTGGAAGTAGTAGTAAATATGGTGAATTGTTTGAAGATCAGATTAAAAATCAGTTGGACCTTTTGATTTTTCTCTTCCATTCTGCTCAGGAAGGAGACTTTCTCTCTCCAGAGATGACCAGAGGTTTATTCTTTTTACTGTAGAACCTAGTCCCAGCTGGGAGGTGATACTATGGTTAAAAGGGGGGTTAAATGAAAGTTTATATTTTTAATATTGCAATTCCCCAGACTTCTTTCCATTCCCCTTTCACAGAATTGCTTACTCTTTCTAGGAAGCAGATTTATAGTGTGTTCTCTGAGAATCTAAACAGTACAATAGAACAGACCTAAAGATTAAGATGTGAGGGTTTTCTTATTGAAATGACCTGGTAAATTATCCTGTAGCCAACAGCTGATTACTTCTTTCATGTGTATAGCTTTTTTCCCTTACCACATATAAATAGGAGCAAATAACAAAATAATATTAGCTCTTTAAGGAAACAGAGCCCAAAGCAAAAGTAACTTGGCGGAAATAGATTAAAGGTAGAAAGCAAATATATTACATCTGTTAAATAATAACAGGATGCTAAAAACAAAAGTTAGAAAATAAAAGAGTTTTGGAAATTATACGTATGATAGCAGAATTGAAAATTCATTAGAAGAGATGGAATATAAAATTGAGGAACTTCCCAAGAAAACAGAGCAAAAAGATAAATAGATGAAAAATAAGGGAAAATAATTAGAGGACCAGTACAAATAACCCAATATCAAAATCATAGGAATTTACAAAGGAGGGACAGAAGAAATAGGAGAAAGGAACATAATTAAAGACATAACTCAAGAAAAATGTCCAGAACTGAAGGACATGATTTCCTTAAGTGTTACAGCTTACCAGATATCTTTACTAAGAACTCTGTGTAATGCAAGACAGTGACAACTACACATCATCATGCATTTTCACAACTGGTGGCTAACAGCACCACCCCAGTTTGTTGTTTTCCTTTAATTTTTTGAAGAAGGTTTTTATGTGATCAAATTTATCCATTTTTTTGGTACTCCCTCTTTTGGTGCTGTACAAGGATGTATCTGTTCCACTCAAATTTTATTAAACAAATGTTTCTATGCTTTCTTCCTTCTGGAATTACTTTGATTTTAGATATGAGGTAGAATATAACTTTATTTTAGTTTCATTCAAGTTTTGTGAAGTAAATAGAAATATCCACATTATTTACTGAATTAATTATTTCTTATTGAATTTACAGTCTAAATTTACTATGAACAAAAATCATATATATATTATATATAATATGTATGTATATATAATACATGTGGTTTCAAGAGTAGTTTTCCTCTATTTATTGTTCTGTCAATTATATTAGCTTTAATATTTATCTGGGCAAGTATTCCTTTCTAACTTTCTCTATCAGAAATGCCCTGGCTCTTCTTATCAAAAGTTGTTTTTACAAAAGAATTCTAGAAACATCTTTTTAACATTAAAATAAATGCATGAAATGCTCATTGGATTTTGGTTACTATACCTTAAAGTCGAATTTGAAAGAGTTGGCATGTTTATAACACTGAGATTTTCCTCTCATATACATGGAATCTCCATCAGTCTTTCAAGATATCGTAGATATCCTCGATAGAGCTTATCATTTTCTTTATAGTCATTTATATTTATATTATAATCCTACATATTTTGTGTACTTTTTGTAATTATGCATGGAATCTTCTACCTACTACATTAATTATTTGAGAAATACAGGGAAACTCTGTGTTTGTGTGTGTGTGTTCATATGCATGCATACATGTGTATGCATGAATTTTTAACATACTTATCTCATTTTACACTCTTATTATTGAAGGATTCTTTATTTATTTTGGGGATAGTCCACATATGTGTTGTTACTAATAATAATTTTTCCACTCCTCTTTATGACTGCTAGGCTTCAACAATACTAAATTTAAAGACTTACAAATAAATCTCTTGTTCATTCACTTGTTGCCACATGCCATTTCTATCTCCTGAAAGTTTTTCCTCTTTTTTAATTCCTACTAATCCTTCAGCTTGTAGCTTACTCATCAATCTTCAATAAATAAAATAAAATAAAATAAAATAAAATAAAATAAAATTTAAAAAAAAAAAAAGATTTTTAAAGACTTGGTTAGATGTCCTGCCTATGTATTCCCATGTGTCCATGCCTATTGGGGCACTTGCAACATGTATTAAAATTGCCTAATTACTTGTCTATCTTGCCAGATGCCTGAAACATAGTAGCCTCTCAAGTTGTATTTTTTGATATATGAATAAAAAGCTATCGCAAATACGGCTTTAATGAATGCTTACTGTAAATTAGGCATTGCCCACATGATTAGCCTATAGTAACAGAATTTATAGTAAAATAAAAAAAGCAAAAAAAAACAGTATGCAGAATTTAATATATTTTATTTAACAGGTAAGAAAACTTAGGTTCAAATAGGTTAAAGTTATTCAAAGTCACAACTAGTAAGGTTGCAGATAGGTTTCGAATTCATGTCCAGAAGAGAAGAGCAATAATGAGGACTCAAACTATGGTAATATCACTAGCAGTAGAGGGAAAGCATACGGAGAGATTAAAGCAGTAGAGGCAAAGTATAGGGAAAGATTAAGGAAGTAGCACTGGCAGAATTTGATGACTTACGGGCTATGGTCATTGACTAAAAGGTAAATTCAAGGATTATCATCAAGTTTCTTGTTATGAGACACTGGGTTTCCAGTAGGCGAAGACAGGTAGATCAGAATTAATGGAGAATCAAGGAATTCTGCCTTGTACATCTTGAGTTTCAAACATTTTGGGGATATCTAAGTAAATGTCTCCAGAAAGTAGTTAATATATGGATCTGCAGTTCAGTGGAGAAGTTAGGTCAGAGGTTTGGGGTGTATAGTAAGGGCAGTTTAAAGCCATCATTTAAAGCACTGTAACAAAGTTATGTAAAGTAATACTTAGGGACTAATAACATACATATAAAGGTTAAAAAATCTAAATTTTAAATAGTGTTGAAAGAATAATAAATAAAAGATAAAATTACAATACAATGAAGCAATTCCCTGAAGACTGAGTGGTCAGGGGTTAAAAATCAAGACAGCATAATTCTATTACAGTAAAATAATTAATAGGATATAGTTGAAACAACTATAAAGTCAGCAGAGAAAATACTTCCTGTAACACGAAAATTTATCTCCTATAAAATGATAAAAGGTCCATTGACAAGCATTTCAAAGCTCATCCCAGAAAGTCAGCTAAATGAGACAAGATGCTATAAAGTTAACTCCCAACTAGGGACAAGCCTAGTCAGCCATACCGGTTCTGAGGAACCCTGGGAAAAGCCGAATTTTTCTACTGCCAAGTTTCCAGATGGATTTTCTCATGGCTTGTATGTGTCCGGTTGAGAAGAGTAGGGAGAAATTGTTTCTATCGTTTGATAGGTTTCACTAGTTTTCTTGTTTTACATCTGCTTCTAGTGACATAAATGTAAATCAGTATAGTCCACTGCTAATAACCTTCCTCTTCCACATTCCTAGAAATTTCAGCAAATTGAATGATATTTTCCCAGTAATTCACATTATAATTCTAAATATATCTCAATCTCTTTACCTAGCTTCAATTTACAATGGAGTCCAAGGCCATGCCATTTAAATTCTCCTCTTTTAATTTGTCCATGCCTTAAAAATGCATTCCCATGTACTAGGATAAGTATGGTAGAAGAATGTTTTCTTAAGGTGATAAAGATTTTTGCAACACAAATTATCACTGTCTAAATAATTGCAGGATTAAATTTTAATGCAGTGGTTTTGCTTTTTTTCATACTTGTATACAATGATAAGGAAAATTTAATAAGGGTAGGGATGAGAGATGAAAAAAATCAAAACTTCACAAACTAATTTGTTTGAGACTTATGGTACTTTTGGTTCCCAAATAATGAACAGAATGACCTGTAATCAAATCTTATCACATCAAGCTTTCAAATGTGCAGTGATGAAAAGGCAGAAAAATGTTGTCTTTCAAAGATTCTAGTGTGCTATTTCAAAATAGAAACAATAGCAGTACTTTAAAAATTCCAGTAAATTGGGAGAGAAGTGTCATTAGAACAATGAGAGGAAATGGTTTTAACCAAGTATTGCACTGTCCTGACTTTCAGAATAAATCTTTGTTTAGTAGTTCAGATTCACACTCTGTCTACCTCATTGATTATTCTTGGCTGAAATACAATAAAACACAAATATTGTTAATATACTTGCCTCCAGGTACCATCTCCCTGTCCAAGAACTTATTAATATAATTATTCTGTTAATACCAGATCCACTGTATGTGGAAAGTAATAAATTTCATGTATTTTATTTCTCAAGCTTAGTATCAACTATATTTTTGAGAAAGCAAAATATGACAAAATATTATACTATATATGTCATATGTTATTCACCTAATATATACGTAAAATAATGTTATAATGTAATAATATTTTGACAAGACACAAGAATCAAAGCTCTGGTTCAAATCACCATTCCAATTCTTACTATGTATGTAGTTTTAGATAAAGCAGTTAACTTATCTAAGCCTCAATTTCCTCATCTATATTTAGAATTTACACCATCTTTTGTAACTTTGTTGGTGTATGATGTATATGAGGCATTTTTCACTTTATATATGGTAGCTATTGTTATGAGTTATGTATTTAAGCAAAACACATAAAAGAAAAAATACATGTCACAGAACTAAAACAGTACTTTGGGGAGTATTTGTCTAGCTCTGAAGATCATTAACGTTGACAAAAAAAAAAAAAAAAAAAACTGTTGCAAATACACAAATTGCCAAATTTTAACTTTTCCGCTGAGCAAATCTGAGTAATTTATTAGTAGAGAAGAAAAAAAAAAAAACACTAAACAATATTCTGCTGCAGTAATGCTCTTCTCTCCTAACATTTATGTGACATGAAAAGATCCTCCGAACTTATAAACCGTTAATATGTTTTGGAGACTTATTAGAAGATTTTCTTCAGATTAAAGTTCTATGAAAAATTCCTTCTAGAATATATTGCCCAGTGAATACTGGTGCCCTCCCCTGCAAAATATGTGGATTGAGTCATTTTGAAGATCCCCTGAGCTCTCTCATGATTTTCCCCCCATGTTGAGAGTACCTCTCTAAATAGAACACTGAAATTAGTAGAAGGAAGATGAAAAAGAGAGACTAAACCTAGTGGTTTCCTTTGTCTGAGGCCTGTCTAAAGGGCTCTAAGGATAGCTGTGAAAGATTCTCTATTACTGTGGCAAAGGCTGCCCCCTGAATAATTCGCTAGGCTCATTACAGTGGAATACTTCAGCATTCACCAAAATTAATGAAAATGAAACTTACTGTAAGAAAGTTTTTAAAGACAAATTCAGTTATCTTCCAAGGTATTAACAAAATCACTTGCCCAATGAATCATGGTTATATGGTGTTTTCAGAATGTGATGTTGGATAATTTTAAAATGCTGTAATGCTAAAAAGGAGAGCAAGGACCCAGGTGGTCAGAGTGAGTGGCTGTCTCTTAAAATTAACAGATGCCACATTTGAATAATCAAGATATTAAAAATAGTCAGTTTGTTGATGCATTTATGTATCTTATTTACTGTTTTCTATCTCAATTCTACAAGTCTTAGAATTTTTGAATTCCTTTCGTAGCTGTTACACACGTATTAAATAAAAATAAAATGTGATATTGTTATTTATATTCTCAATGAACGTATATATTATATTGAAAATAGCTTTAAAACATTTTGAAATACTAAGTATTTACATATTTGTATACATAAGCTTACAGGCAAATATTTCTATTTCTAGACTCCAATACTTTAAAAATTGGCTTATAAATATGGCTGTTCATATTAAATATCTTTCAGTACTGTGGTTTAGAAACAGCTAAATTCACGTAAGAGGTGGATACATCCTATTAAAGTGAAATTTCTTTGAAGTGCACTTCCTTTTTGCTCACATGGCCTTACCAACCTACAAATGGATCAGGGAGTCCAGTCCTTCCACACACACAGAATAGAATTAGAGATGTTTAGGTAAATAGCAGCAGTAGCTGCCATTGATGGGCTGCATCTCCATTCAAATATTCCATGTATATGCACCTAGTAAACAAGGAAAGAAATGGCAGCTCCAGATATGTCAATCAGATAACCTGTATCATAGGGCTGACTGCCTCTACCTTTCTTGCCTATCTTAAAAAAAACAGATTCACAATCCCAGCACTTTGGGAGACCAAGGCAGGCAGATGAGGTCAAGAGATTGAGACCATCCTGGCCAATACGGTGAAACCCCACCTCTATTAAAAATACAAAAATTAGCTAGGTATGGTGGTGAGGGCCGGTAGTCCCAGCTACTCAGGAGGCTGAGGCAGGAGAATCATTTGAACCAGGGAGGCAGATGTTGCTGTGAGCCAAGATCGCACCACTGCACTCTGCACCGCAGCATGGAGACAGAGCGAGACTCCGTCCAAAAAAAAAAAAAAAAGAGGTTCACACTCACTATCACTAGTAGAATAGTAGATAGACTCAAAGAGGACAGTTTGAGTGTCCTTTTTGAGGGATGTCATTTAAAAGGAAAAGAAAATAATAAAGTTCATGATTGGTGGTAGATTTTATTCACTTCTTTTTTAACAACAGGGCATTTTCATTAGTGAGTTTCCCCAAAATATTTTGATTTAATCTACATAAAATTAATAGGTTTCACAGAAACACAATGACTATATAAATGCATTATTTTACCAAAGTTCCATTAGCTGCAAGATACTAACATCCTAGCTTCTTTCATAGGCCATGCTGATCGAATCCAGGTTTTCTTTCTTGACAATGCTTGCTATGAACATTTTGTGATTAAATATCATGTTTGATATAAGGGTACTTTCCATTTGCCAATATAAAAATGAACTTGGATAGCATTTTTAAGGTACTAAATGATGTCAGTCATAAGCCTTCTCATTAAAAAACAAACAAAAATCCTTATATAAGCTTTTCATAAGTTCCTTTGATTTTTTTAAAGGAAGATAGTATGAGTTGATTAATACTTAACAGTTGGTAAATCCTTAATATTTATACCTAAGGATTTCAGAATTATAGATGGGAAGAATGAAAGAATATGGTGGCAGAGGTCAAATGTCTTATTTTCATCTTGGAGTTTTTAGTTCAGAAATCTAACTTTTCTTCAAGAGAATAAAAAAGAATAAAGAATTACCTATCTTCAGAAATTTAAAAGGTGATTAGCTTGAGGGTTTCTGTCTCCTCGCTCTCACATCAGATTTTCATGCAGGTCAGCAGAAGGACAATTTGATTAGTGTTGATTAGCTCTTTGAATCCCATGTTTTTGGTTAATTTGCTTCATTACTTATGGCTTTGCTACTTATCTTACAAAAAAAACCTTAAAGTTAAGTGGATTTAATGGGATAGAATACAAGCAATAAAGTAAAGCAATTTAATCTTTCTCCACTACTTTATCGTGCTTCATTTTTTTACAAAACAAATAGTGTCTGACATTTTACCACATTTTACATTTTTATCGTCTCTCTCCCCCAAGCAAATAAGCTCTGTGTGAGCAGGGCCTATCTTTTACACCATTGTTATCTGCAGTGTCTAGAACAGTGTCTGGCACATTGCATGTACTCAATAAATACACAAAGAATGGCATAAAGAGGTGATGAACTGACTAACCCATACTCTTTACCTGACCAGTAATTTGGAATCCATAATGAATGTATATTTTATATTATCAGAATGGAGATGACAAAAATAGACCTGTGGAATTATGTTAAATTAAAAAGTTTCTGTACAGTAAAGAAAGCAATCAACAGAGTGAAAAAGCAATCTATAGAATGGAAGGAGAAATTTCTAAACTGTATATTTGATGAGATTAATTTCCAAAATATATAAAGAACTCCCACAACTCAGTAGTAAAAGACATGAACAATCCAATTTAAAATGGGCTAAGGGCTTGAATGAATGTTTCTCCAAAGAAAACATACAAATGGCTGACATGTATATGAAAAAAAATGCCCAACATCATTAATCATTAGAGGAATGCAAATCAAAACCACAATATCACCGCACATCTTGCAGGATGGCTATTATATATAAAAAGAAAAGACAAATGATGAGGATGTGGAAAAATTCTAGCCCTTGCACACTGTTGGTGGGAATGCAAAATGGTGCAACTGCTGTGGAAAACAGTATGGAGGTTCCTCAATAAAATATATGTATGATCCAGAAATTCCATTTCTGAGTATCTATTCAAAAGAATTGAAATTAGGATCTTGAACAGATACTAGAATAGATACATAGGAGTCTATGTTCATTGTGGCATTATTCATGATAATCAAGATGTGAAAACAACTTAAGTCTATACTAACAAATAAATGGATTAAAAGTGTGTTATATAACACAGTGGAAGCCCTAAACAAGAAGAAATCCTGTAGTATATGATAACATAGATACACCTGAAAGACATTATGCTAAATGAAATAAGACAGTCACAGAAAGACAAATACTTCCACTTATATGAGGTATCTAAAATAGTCAGATTCATGGAAACAAAGAATAGAATTGTGGTCACCAGGAGCTGTCAGGAGAGGGAAAGAAGGAGTTCCTTATCAACGGGCATACAATTTCAGTTATGCAAGATAAATGAATTCCAGAGATTTACTGTGCAACATTATGCCTACAGATAACAATACTCACACGCACTTAAACATCTGTTAAATGGGTAGATCTCATTTTAAACGTTCTTACCACAATTAAAAAAAAAAGAATGGAGGAGATAAGAGGAAGTAGCATACACAATAAAAACCTAATGGAAATCTTTGAGGTTTAAAGAGACACAGGTTTGCATAGCGCCATGTGTTTGAGTCTACAATTTAGCAGCAAAACGATCATAGGACAATTCCAGTACTGATACAGGTTGAATTTTTTAGCTGAATTTCAAACTATGCTTTATTAAAGTCTTTCTGAATGTCAGAAAAGTTCTATTCTGTTCCTGCTGCTTAATATAAGTGGACTCCCATGAGCTTCAGAAAGAATGGAAAGGGAAAAAAATCAATTAATTATCTGGGGATTGTTTCTTAAGCTATCAGATGATTGAGGATGCATAAGACATCTAGTCATTAAAACCTGTATAATAGTTGCATGATTGATTTAGAGGAGAGTTGATACTCTAGTGACTTTGGAAGAGATGATACTTATTTTCAATTTTTACTAACACTTTAGTAGTGATGATTAACCAAAATTATACTAGCAGGTGTTAGTAAGTGCATTTCTGGAAGTGAAGTATTTTGAGGGTGTGGGTTGGGGGAGAACTTTAGTAAAATATGCTGCTTTATGTTTTGGAATTTTGAAATCTTAATTCTATACAGTGTCTTTATTATTATCAATAAATATATGGTAAAGATACTTAAAACAATAAGTACATAGTGTTCCCATGATTAAAAATAACATTTCAATAACAATAATAAACTTACTGCTGTGTTCATTATCAAGGTTGCCTCCTGTTCACTACCATTTCAAATTGAGTTCTGACTGAATAGTTGAGTTAAAAGCATTAGATGTTTGAGTTCCTTGTTATGGTAGAAACATTGTTATTTTCAGAATTAGCTCTTTTTTGTTATTATGCATTATTATCATGGTTACATACAATTTTATAATTTTCTAGCTCTTGGAATTGATGATGTTTTTTCTTTTGCTTAAACAGTTATATCTGTAGAGACAAGAAATGAATTCATCCCTTTTAAAATGTTCTTTTAGAAAAAAAATCCATTATGATTAATCTTTGAAGATTTATAAACAAAAGGAAAATTGAATATCTATTTAGGAAAAATATCCAGGGTTTTTAGTTAGTGTGTCTTTTTCTAAGTTATTAGAATGTTGGAATCCATTTTAAGAGAATTCTCATTTGTATTCACTTTTCTTGATTGCTTCCAAAAATTAGGTGTTAGTTGAGTCACCTATGCTGTTTAATAACTTCCTTTCTATGAAATGTACTTCCTGAGTGTCATGATATGTCATGTGAAGCAATTTCCTTTGTTTCCTAATTTGTGGGTTATACTTTCCAGTTTGAATATTCTTCCCCACATGAACAGTTTATCTCAGTGCACTTTACCAACCACCTTTGTTACTAATAAATGAAAGTGATGGTAATAGTGAGACCTGCATCAAGATATAGTCAATGAGAAAAACTAAACTACTAAGACCTTTTTCTTCTTCATTGGTGAGCTATCAGATTCTAACTTTGAGGTAGGTTTGGGTCCAGGGTACCTCATGTGTGAATATTGCCATAGGTGACCAACTTTTGACTGGAACAGACTGAAAGAGTAAAACATACCGTACTTGTCCTCAAAGAGTTTCAGGCATCTATGAAGCCAATTGCATTCAATAAGTTGCTGAATACAAAACTGATCTTTTCTCCCAGAGGCTATAGCCTGGTTGAGGAAACAAATATAAAATGCATATGGCAAAGGTGACAATTTTATAGGAGTAAAAACGAAGTCTTAAGAGGGTTGAGAAAGAGAGACAAATTGTGATGAAATGCACTTGTGAAGGTCTTATTGAGAAGGGTGCATTTGAATTTTGACTTGAAATCTGACTAGGACTTTTCAGGTAGATGTAACTGTTAGAATGCCTTCAAAGGTATTTGGGGAAGGATTCTAGTGTCCAAAGTCCTGTTGTGCCAGAGTTAGGAAATACGTGGCTCTCAAGACTGAATTTTATCTGGTTAAGGGAGCCACCCTCTGAGAAGCTTCTGACATTTCACTTCTTACCAAGATAATTTGTGGTCTATATAATCCTGAATATTTGTTGACATCCAGTAATGTGATAATGCTGGACCTAGGAAGAAACTTAAGTTCCAAGATTTCTAGTAACACTTGGATTCCTTGCTGCATGCTGAAAAATTTGAGGTGACGTAAGCTCAAAGAAGAAAGCCAGAGGAGAAATTCTAGAGCAAAAGCAAAGTTATTTTTTCAGATAAGAACCTCTTTGCTGCCTTCTGTATCACCCTCATCTATGTTTGGTTATGATATGAGTGAGTAAATTAATTAGGTTTTTCTGGAAGATGGAGGAATTGAGAGGAACTTGGGAAATTACATATTCGTTGGAGCTATTAAACTCTGTCTTTTGAATAAGGATTTGAATGGATCAGGGCTTTACTTTGTGCCATGGGCTGTATAAGGTATTAAGAAATTCCTCTAAGGTTTTGCCTTTGACCATGAGTAACATCTGCTATAGTTTCATTTTCTCCACTCAGCCACTAGGAGCTTGCTGGAGAAAAGTTACTAAACTCAGAGCCATCCAATTGCTTTTATATCACACTACTGTTCTTTTTTTTCTTTGAAAGAAATTAACTGTATTACTTGCACTTAATAGAACACTTATGGCCTCAGAAAGAACTAGAGTTTGAATTAACAGGCACTTGCTTTTTTTTATTATTATACTTTAAGTTCTGGGATACATGTGCAGAACGTGCAGGTTTGTTACATAGGTGTACATGTGCCATGGTGGTTTGCTGCACCCATCCACCCATCACCTACATTAGATATTTCACCTAATGCTATCCCTTCCCTAGCCCCACAATCCCCTGACAGGTCCCGGTGTGTGATGTTCCCCTCCCTGTGTCCATGTGTTCTCATTTTTCAACTCCCACTTGTGAGTGAGAACATGCGGTGTTTGGTTTTCTGTTCTTGTGTTAGTTTGCTGAGAATGATGGTTTCCAGCTTCATCCATGGCCCTGAAAAGGACATGAACTCATCCTTTTTTATGGCTGCGTAGTATTCCATGGTGTATATGTGCCACATTTTCTTTATCCAGTCTATCATTGATGGACATTTGGGTTGGTTCCAAATCTTTGCTATTGTGAATAGTGCCGCAGTAAACATACGTGTGCATATGTCTTTATAGTAGAATGATTTATAATCCTTTGGGGATATACCAGTAATGGGATTGCTGGGTCAAATGGTATTTCTAGTTCTAGATCCTTGAGGAATCGCCACACTGTCTTCCATGATGGTTGAACTAATTTACACCCCTACCAACTGTGTGAAAGCGTTCCTATTTCTCCACATCCTCTCCAGCATCTGTTGTTTCCTGACTTTTTAATGATTGCCATTCTAACTGGTGTGAGATGGTATCTCACTGTGGTTTTGATTTGCATTGCTCTAATGACCAATGATGATGAGCTTTCTTTCATATGTTTGTTGGCTGCATAAATGTCTTCTTTTGAGTAGTGTCTGTTCATACCCTTCACCAACTTTTTGATGGGGTTGTTTGTTTTTTTCTTACAAATTTGTTTATGTTCCTTGTAGATTCTGGATATTAGACCTTTGTCTGATGGATAGATTAGATTACAAAATTTTTCTCCCATTCTGTTCACTCTGATGATAGTTTCTTTTGTAGTGCAGAAGCTCTTTAGTTGAATTAGATCCCATTTGCCAATTTTGACTTTTGTTGCCATTGCTTTTGGTGTTTTAGACATGAAGTCTTTGCCCATGCCTGTGCCCTGAATGGTATTGCCTAGGTTTTCTTCTAGGGTTTTTATGGTTTTAGGTCTTACATTTAAGTCTTTAATCCATCTTGAGTTAATTTTTTATGAGGTGTAAGGAAGGGGTCCAGTTTCAGTTTTCTGCATGTGGCTAGCCAGTGTTTTCTGCATATGGCTAGCTTTTGTTCTTAAGCTAGTTTGGTGGGTACTTATTTCACCTTCCTTTAGGAATATTTTTTTCTACCCCAGATGGAAATTTTATCACAACCAATACAAGTTGCCTTTGGAACCCCTCCCCACCCTTATATTTAGTAAGTTAAACTATGCTTTAAAAAAAAACTAATTATTCCACTCTCTCTGCAGCAAATAGGTTCTCTGCATCTAATGCATTGGGGAATACTACCTATAGTCACTCACTTGCAGAAAGTTGGAAAATCATTATCGTGTGAATATAAAGAAGTAGCAATTACATTTATTTATTATGGCATTGGTCACCAGCCAGGTGACAAAAAACCTTGAAATTGGCAAGTAAAATTCAATAGGTGGTGATGGTGGAGTGTATTATGAATTTGTCATATTGTTCATCTTAATGCACTCAAAATTTTAACATTGTATTTGGTAAATCCCCAAAATATGTCTGTGGACCAGACTCTGAGGTACTTAACCATTCTAATGATAAATGTGAGCTCTTTGGGTGTCTGAGTGTTAAATGAGATAATCTACTAGAAAGTGCTTAAAACAGTGCCTGGAAAGTAGCAAACACTCTATAATGTTATCTATTATTATTAAATTGAAATCCTTTCTTTGATTGTTGGAAATATAATTTTTATAATGCATTTTATTTTCTTATGAACTAGAATATTTTATTGATATCTGTCAATTCTTGAGCAGACATTCATTCAATAGTATTTACTAAGCAGCTACTACATACCAGACATTGTCCTAGGAATTTAAAGTTTAGTGGCAAACATGGTAAGTAAAGTTCTTGTCTTCATACCACTTAGTCAAATTGTAACAATAGACACTTAAAATATTTATAATGAAGATTGATAAAAACTATGGTACTAGTTGCTATGTGAAGACATTTTAGGGCACTTACCTAATTGAGAGACAAGTCAGGTATTGTGGAAGAGTTCATTTTTTTGGTGATTCTTGATGGTATTGTGTCTTGGGGTCAGGTGTCAGTTCCCTGTTTCCCTGTTTTCAGGCTAATTATTCTATACTTTTATCCTGAAAGAATCAAGTATCTGTCCTCACTGGAGATTTTCTAGACTTACATTTGTTTTTCCTAATTATTATATCTCTGCAAGCATTACCTTATATGAACTTACTAAATACTGATGCATCTAGTAATACAACACATACATTTCTGACTTCACTGAATAACTCCTGTATCTAAAAGCACCTGGCTGTATAGTATTTAAAAATGATATATCAAAGGCTCAGATGCATAATTGGGTCACAAAATGCAGTATCTGTGTAGATCTGGTGGCCAATATAAACAGTGCTAATTTTCTCACAGCCATAGATTTGGAAACTGAAGATATAAACACGAGGAAAGTTCTTCTCACTATTAAACCTTTTGCCAGATTCAGAAAAAGTTTTGACTTGTAGGAGAAGAATAATCTCCGTCAGTTTTTAGTTGGAATGGACCCCTGTTGCAAAAGGCAGATAGAAAAACAAACAGAAGTTTATAAATGTACATTTCATACACACATGGGAGACACCCAGGGAATGAGTAGTTCTCAAAGAGGTGGCTTTGAATTCCAGTTTATACCGCACCTTCAACAAAGAGCAGTAAATTTTTAGAAAAGTGACACAACAAAGAAAATGGACTTTGAGTCTCTAGGGTTGTCAACTTGTGGAAAAGCAAATACATGACTGATAATGTCTAGTTAGTAAAGCTTACTAAAGTAGATTCCTGTGGTACCATCTTCAGGTTGAGAAGAGTTCAAAACTGTCTTCAGTGGTTAACCTTTGTTCTCCATGGAAGAAGCGGGGACAGGATATCTTTTGTCTTTGTAAATCTGTGTCCTGCTTTGTTGCAAATACAGGGAGGTCAGACAGCTTTCTTGTATCGGCTCCTCCACAATTCTTCATATTTTGGGGTGGCATATTCTGGTTTCCCACAGTACCCATTTGTGAGACTCTTGATCTAATAGTCTAGAAGTTTTAATATTGTCTTAGTCAATTTTCTCTTGCTTATAATAGAATACCTAAAACTGACTGATTTATAAAGAAAAGAAATTTATTTCTTGCAATTATAGAGGCTGAGAATTCCAAGGGCAAAAAGCCATATCTGCTGAAAGTCTTCTTGCTAGCGGGGACTCTCTGAAGATCTGATTATCTAGGAGAAATAAGGGTCAGGGAAAATGGATGGAATGCCAGGAATTCTTTGGGATGACTTCTTTTAGGAATCAATTTTAATCATTTGACTTCTAATGATAAAGGTTCCTGGAAGACACTTCAAAGGGGTCATGTCTTCTATAATTTTAAGAAATAAACACCTGTAGACATACCCAAATTATTGAACTTGTGATTTACAATTTCTAGTTATATTTTAAACAATTTTTCTATAAATATAGCATTAATAATCACTAGATAGATTTTTTGTGTTTTTAAACCTCATCTAAAATAGATAATATCTTGTACATCTTTAGGTAATATGTTTCTTTTGTTCAACATTATAATTTTGGTATTTATATGGGTAAAGTTATCTCTATTTCATTCATTTTAACTACTGTATATTGTTCCATTGTATGAATATGTCATAATTTGTCCTTCCTCTTTTGATGAACAGTTTAGATTATTTACAGTTTTTATTTCTATATGATTATAGTCAACATTATAATGAATATTCTGTGCATGTCTTTTGTACACATAATTTTTTATATACCTAAAAGCAGAATTTCTAGGTTTTAGGGAAAACATGTCTTTAGCTTTATTAGATAGTAGTTCTCTAATAAGGTTGTATAAAATATATAATTACAAAACAATGTGTAAGCCTTAATATTGTAAGACTTTTCTGATGTGTACAAAGCTTGTTCTCAGTTTTGTTTTACTTTGCATTTTCCTGATTAATGTGAGATTGAGTATTTAGGATATTTATTGGATTTGTGTGTGTGTGTGTGTGTGTGTGTGTGTGTGTGTGTGTGTGTGTGTGTGTGTGTGTGTGTGTGTGTGTGTGTGTGTGTGTGTGTGTGTGTGTGAATTGTCCTTTAAAATCCTTAAAGCTTAGTTTTCTTGGTTACCAATATTCACAAATGTTCCCATGGCAAAAGATGGGTCAGTGCCAATGTATCACTTTGTTTGTTTTTAGCCCCCTCTTTGTGATTTTCAGTCTGCATTCCCAGATTGAAATTTTCTTATTTTCTTTTTTTAAATCAAAATTTAAAATTTATATTTTTGTCACATAAAACAGTAAAACCCTAATATTTTACAAGTTTAATTTATTGTTAGGGACTTTATGATTAATTAACCACCACCAAAGATTTATACAGTTGAGACTGTTCTGATCACTACTAGCTATTATAGTTATCTCAGCCACTTTCCTTCTGTTATTGTCCTCTGGACTCTACCTATACAGGGTATTTTCATTCCCACTAAGATTATGGAGCTGTTTTACCTCTATTATCTTTAACACTCTTCCTAAGCTTCAGAACAGTCAACAAAGTAACTTTTATGGATACTGACACTTCTTGTACCAATGCATGCAAAAGATAGGTTTTAACCCTCTTTAGGGACAAAATTAAAGAGAAAAGAGGGAATATACATGATTGGTGATAACAGTTTGGCTCTGTGTCCCCACCCAAATCTCATCTCGAATTGTAACCCCCAGGTGTAGAGGGATGGGGGTGATTGGATCATTGGGGCCATCTCCCCTAGGCTAGTCTCATGATAGTGAGTGAGTTCTCAGGAGATCTGATTGTTCTATAAGCCTCTAACATTTACCTGGCTTGAAATTTTATCTCCTGCCACCATGTGAAGAAGATCTTGCTTTCCCTTTGTTTTCCACCATGATTATAAGTTTCCTGAGGTCTCAACAGCCACATGGAACTGTGTGTCAATTAAACCTCTCTTTCCTTTATTAATTACCCTGTCTCAGATATTTCTTTATAGCAGTATAAAACAGATTAATACAATTGGTAAAAGCAAAACATCATTTTTATTATTTTTAAATTCCTTTGAATTCTGGCCTCTATGCCATAGGATTTCTGGCATGTCACATTTCTTTAGAAAATTTCAGTGTTCAGTCTAGGTTCATTAAAAAATACGAACAAAATTTAGGAACATACTTGGTGTTTCAGAAGACATATGGTAGGTATATTTTTTTTGAAAGTATGTGGATTTTGAGAAATTCAGACCAATCTAAATTTTACTTTGCCTTCCTTGGTCGTGTACTCTTAAAGGCCAAAATAACAGATTTATAACAGTATAAACCAGCAAATTCTTGCTATTCTTTTGGTTTGTTAGTCTTCTCTATACAAGTTTGATTTTACATATACACCCTGGCATTCTTGAGTCTGGTTCTAGTTACTGGTTTAATGACAATGATTTAAGGCAGAACAGGAATAATTACCACATATAAGGGAGACTCCTCAGGCAAGGAAACAACGGCTTTTTTTTTCTTTGTTTTTTTTTAAAGCCAGGGAAGAGGAGCAACTTCCAAATAATAAAAATAATTTCTTTCTTAGGCAGTGACAGTGTAGAGTGCCTCATAGGAGATGGTGCAGTGAGTCATTCCTTCCTGTTTCATTTCCCCTCTTAAGAGTACTGTTTTTGTGATCATTGCCTTATGGCCACAAACAAAAAGCAAAGAGTTAGGCTATATGTGCTAAACTATAGAATCAGTTGAATTCCTACTTTTTCATGAGCATCAGTTCATATTTTAATTTGGTAGTTTGGGGTTTTAAGCATCTCATTCTTTCGCAATGTCATAGAAATCAGCCACCCTACCGGAGGAATACTTACATTTCTTGTGCTCTTCAAAATATTTTATCGTGCCCACAACTTTTTCCTTCTGAAACTTGCTTTCAGTAAGACATTGTTCTAGATCATAATAAGTAAATATTTAATTGGCTATTTTGTCATAAGACTCCAAATTTTCTATCCTGGAATCATATATGCATATATTAATGGAAAGTATTTCTTTTCTACCCCATCTCAACAGCACAGTCCCAAACAGCCTACAATTCCCTAGATATTATCAGTTCTCATTTTTGTACCGATATCTGTATCAATTCAGATCTTTGCAAGCAAGTGAAACTGATTTTGGCTAACTTAAACAATAAGTAAATTTGCTGAAAACCTAAGGGAGTTATAGAATTATTGAAAAGGTTAGAGAGCAAGGTTTGAAAATTAATTGTAATAAAGGCATTTTGGGGACCCAAGAATCAGAAATTCCAGGAAGAGATCTATAACAACATGGACTGAGTGTTGCCACTTTTTATGAGCTATGGTATTTCTTCTATCCTTGCATAACCATTTCAATATTTAAATCTCCAGAAGATAGAATCCAATTATGGAAGTATAGATCATTTACTAGGGAGTAAGAAAGAAAATTGTGGTTCTATTTGAAATGGGAAATGGAGTTTAGATGATCAAAACTGACAAGTTATCTTCTACACATGGGAAATTATGAGCCAATGTAGCTTTTGAAAATATAAATAATGTTTTGTTCTAAAGTATTTTAATAGATGAGTGTTAACCAACTTAAAATTGTGATAATATATGTATATTTTTACATTGATTGTCTTATTTTATGCTCTCTGATTTTTTTGTACTTCACTGAAAGTTTATAATTTTGAAAGTTTACATATAAAAGTATAAAAAGATTTATATATGTAAAGTATGAAAGTTATATATGTAAAGTATAAAAGTATAATTCCAAACAACTGAATCATTTGCAATAAGAAAATATTCTCAAATTTTAGCAATTATAATCATGTACTATACTATATTTTAAATGATTTATTAAGACATATAAGGACTTATTTTAGAAATTACTATATAAATTGTTATGTTTGGCTTTTATAAGAAATACTATATTTCTGATCATTTTTCCTTTATATTGTTGACAGTCTTAGAGGAGGCTAATATGAAATGAGTTTTTGCTTGGGCTCATTTTGGGAAACATGTAAAATGTTAATAAATGTTTATCTCAATTTTGACTTAATAGTGATATACATTTGAGACCCAGGAGACTCAACATATAGTGAAGGTTCACAGAGACGCGTGCAGACAGAGAATACCACTGCCAAACTGGCAACATTTGGTTAAACACCAGAATGGATTATATACAATCAGTGTGAGGAACCTGGAAATCAAGGCTGGAAAGAAGCCTTAAGTAAGGCAATTTGTCTAGAGATGAAACATGAGAAGAAGGCCAGAGTAAGAAGGGGAGTCAAAACCTAGCAGAGGAGTTAATAGGCCATATTGTTATCAGAAAGGAAAGTATTACAGGGAATTATGATCCAGTCAATTAGTAGGGTCAGTACAAAGCAGCCGCAAGAAATGTTTGTTTAGGAGAAATAAGCCACTGTGTAGAAGAGGTATGTGTTGCTAAGAAGGATCATGATATGACAAATAAGAAAGTAAGATTGAAGACAAAGATTGAAGAACAAGGAACAGAAGCTAGCAATGGTTTAGAGAGTCTTTAGACAAAAGCCTGTGGAAAGAAAAGGTGTGAGGGTGAAAGGTGCTCCTTTCATGCAATAAAATGTGGCAGAGAAAACTAGTTAAATTATTTTACAGTTCTTTCATTTTTTCCCATATAGATTTCAGAGCTTAAAGAATTCTTAAAGACTTACTATGATTTGATCTAACGATGAACCAAATTATAAAAAATTAAGCAAGGTTAAGTTGTTTAGGAAAAAATTATAAAACAAACTCTTTAGTTGTATTGAGGGCTCACAGTATCTCATATGCTGACTTTTAAAAATGAAACAAACATTTTTTCATCATGAGAAGGGAAAAGGTTTTTAAAGTTTTTATTATGAAACGTGTATAATACACACAAAAGTGAAGAGCGTAAAGAAAAACTACCATTTCTTAGCTTGAACAATCATAAACTTCCTACATATTCTTATTCCACCTATTGCCCCCATTTTGTGCTATTTATTTTCCCAATTATTTGAAATAAAATCCTAAAATCATATTATTTAAGCATAAATAATTCATTATGTATGTCAAGTAAATTACGACTCTTTTTTAAACATAATAATATCACATCAAACAAAATTTACAGTAACTCCTTAAGAACAGCATTTCTTTGTCAACAAATAGAGCTTTTACTATATTTATTTTAGATTTTCATATGACATAAAATAACTCATCTTCCTAGTTGATAAACATGCAAATGGCACTTTGAGATTTATTTGCAAACAAGCCGCCCTAATACTATTTTCCTGAGAGTGTGTTTTTGAGGATACTGAAAACTTTGTGTTGTAGATACACTATGGGGTCAGGTAATACAACCATTTTGTATCCTAATACTGTGTTCGTGGCTTTGACATTTCCAGTGAAAAGAGGACTGGAAAAATATCAGGTACTATCATGGATGAAAGAAAAAATATTTTATTTCAGCATTGGAAGAACTAAGCATTTGTCCAACTTTAGTTGTTATCCTTGGCTAGGGACCTATAATTGCACTCACAGCCCAAACAGAACCAGGTGTGAGGGATGCATGTTAACTCTCTGTTATCCAGGAACTCTGTTAAAGGTGCTAATGTGAGAGATATTAGAGCATAGATTCCTGAGGAAGTCTAAAAAGAGTCTGGAGAAATAATTTTATCCACCTGTTTCCTTCTAGAAAAGAACACACAAGCCAAAGATACCAGAAATAAATTGTCGGGGAGAATTGTTTACTTAAGCTCTGTGCACACATACAAATTACAGTGTTCTTGATTACATGGCAAAACAATAAAAATAATTTTTCCACTGTTGAAGACAAATATTATGTGATGAGATCATATTACTGATTAGTTTTTGAGGACTTATTTAACCCAGGCTTCACACTTCATATAATGTGAGTTGTCTCCACTCTCAAGGCATTTATAGCTCAAAGAGCCTGTAAAACAGGAAAATATTTTTATGGTTATTAATACTGCAACATGTATATTTAAAAATTACAGAGGATAATTAAAGGCTGTTTGACTACAGACTGGATAAAATGGTAGCCAAATAGAAATTAGATAGAAAAATCTAACAAATATTAAGTACATACAGGCATACTTCAGAGATATTGTGGGTTTGGTTCCAGACAAGTAAAATAAAAATATCACAATAAAGTGAGTAACAAATTTTTTGGTTGCTTGGTGCATAGAAAGTTATGTTTATTATTAAGTGTGCAATAGCATTATACAGACCTTAATTTAAAAGTTCTTTACTGCTAAAAATGCTGACGATCATCTGAGCCTTCAGGGAGTTGTAACGTTATTGCTGGTGGAGGGTCTTGCTTTGATGTTGATGGATGCTGACTGATCAGGGTTGTGGTTCCTGAAGGTTGGGGTAGCTGTGGCAATTTCTTAAAATAAGACAACAATGAAGTATGCCACATCAATTGGCTTTTCCTTTCAGGAAAGATTTCGCTGTACTGTGTGATGCTGTTTGATTGCATTTTGCCCACAGAATCTCTTCTAAAATTGCAGTTCATCCTCTCAAACTCTGTCACTGCTGTATCAACTAAATTTAGGTAATATTCTAAAGACTTTGTTGTCATTTCAACATCATTCATAGTGCTTCACCAGGAGTAGATGCCATCTCAAGAAGCCACTTTCTTTGCTCATCCATAAGAAGGAACTCCTCACCCATTCAGATTTTATCATGAGATTACAGCAATTCAGTCCTGTATTCAGGGTCCACTTTGAATTCTAGTTCTCTTGTTATTTTCATCACTTACACAGTTACTTTCTCCACTGAATCTTGAGCCACTCAAAGTCATCTATGAGGGTTGGAATCAACTTCTTTCAAACTCCTGTTCATATGGATATTTTGACCTCCTCTCATGAATCACTAATGTTCTTAATGGCATCCAGAAAGGTGAATCCTTTCCAGAAGGCTTTCAATTTGCTTTGCTCTGATTCATCAGAGGAATCACTATCTGTGGCAGCCATAGCCTCACAAAATATATTTCTTAAATAATAAGACTTGAAAGTCAAAATTGCTTCTTGATCCAGAGGCTGCAGAAAAAAAAGTTTACTTGTTAGTAGGCAGAAAATCAATGTTAATTTCCTTGTACATCTCCATCACAGCATTTGGGTGACCAGGAACACTGTCAATGAGCAGTAATATTTTGAAAGGAATCTTTTTTCTGAGAAGTAGGTTTTAACATTGGCTTAAATACTGAGAAAACCATGCTGTAAACACATGTGCTGTCATCCAGGCTTTGTTATTCCCTTTATAGAGCACATGCAGAGTAGATTTAGCATCATTCTTAAGAGCTCATTTTTAGGATGGTAAATGAGTATTGGCTTCAACTTAAAGTCATCAGCTGTATTATTCCCTAACAAGAGAGTCAGCCTGTCCTTTGAAGTTTTGAAGCCAAGTATTGACTTTTCCTCTCTAGCTATGAAAGTTCAAGATGGCATCTTCTTCCAATAAAAGGCTATTTTGTCTATATAGAAAATCTGCTGTTTAGTGTTAGCCACCTTCATCAATTATCTTAGCAAAATTTTCTGGATAACTTGCTGCAGTTTCTATATCAGCATTTGCTGCTTTGCCTTTCATTTCTATGTTATGAAGACAGCTTTCCTTAAGCCTCATGAACCAAGCTTTGCTTGCTTTCAACTCTTCTGCAGCTTTCTCACCTCACTTAGCCTTCATAAAATTGAAGAGAGTTAAGGTCTTTCTCTGGATTAGGCTTTGGCTTGAGGGTGTGTTATGGCTGGTTTGATCTTTCATCCAGGCCACTAAAATGTTCTCCATGTCAGCAATAAAGCTGTTTTGCTTTCTTATCATTCATGTGTTCTTTGGAATGGCACTTTTAATTTCCTTTAAGAGCTTTTCTTATGTATTAATAACTTGGCTCACTATTTGATGCAAGAAGCCTAATTTCCTCCTGTCCTGGCTTTTGACATGCCTTCTTCACTAAGCTTAATCATTTCTACCTTTTGATTTAAAGTAATATATGCGACTCATTCTTTTTACTTAAACACTCGGGGGCCATTGTAAGGTTATTAATTGGCCTAAGTTTAATATTGTGTCACAGGGTGCAGGGAGGCATCAGAAAAATGGTGTAGGAAGCCCTACATATTGCAGATTCTAGAGTTGCATTTCGGGGAGCCCAATATTTTATGTGGGTTTTTTTCTTCCTTAGATCATTTCTCAACTCAAGGAATAGGAGAGAGGCCAAAAATCTGGGCAGAAGATGACTGCTCAGAGGCAGAAAACCCAGAAGAATTTTCAGCAATTTCGTAGTTTTGGGGGAGACCAAAATTGGAATGAGACTGCCAAGGCAGCCAAGGCTGGAGGGACTAGAGATCTGGAGTAAACCCAACATTCAACACTAGTTTTTCCCTCAAGATATTTGCTGATTTTTAAGTTTCATGAAAAGGGAGGCTAAAATGTCAAGCAGAAAATAGGTGAAAAGAAGAGCCGAGTTTTTCTAAAAATCATATTATAATGCTGGAAAGGCAAAAGTTCTAATTTAAGGCCATTAAAGGGGAAGTAGCACTCAAGAATTTCATTTGTAAACCACCAAGAGCAATATCCTAGGAGATACATCAAAGGTAGACTGTATCTTCCTAGGAGTATAGCTCAACCCCAATCATTTCAGCATTGGGCTTGACTGAGCTAATGTGTCCCTTTTCTAACTGCCTTTCAACAAAAAGGGTGAATTCACTATTGAGGGAGATAACTTCTACCAATACCTCAGTTATTTCTCATATAAAATATTTGATTTTCAATAAAAATTACCAACAAACCTCAAAACAACCAAAGGGAAAAGAAACACTAGGAAGAGACCCACAGTTGACGCAGATATTGGAATTATCAAATGCAAACTTGAAAAAAATGGATTATTATTTTGAAGAAAATAGATGAAAAATGAAGAATTTTACCAAAGAAATAGAATATAAGAAAAAAAATAGATACTGTAGAACTGAAAATACCCACACTGACAATAAGAAGTCAATGGATGTGCACAGTGAAGACAGAGTTGGTAGACTGGAAGCCTATCTTGTATGCTCTCAGTGCTCAATGCAGATCCCTTTCCAATGCTGGAGCCCCTGTCCCTTGGGTCCTCTGAGTCCCGGCTGCTACCAGTTCACAACTGTACCTTGCTCTGGAGAAATGCCCAGAACTATGTCACCCAGAAATGCTGGGGGTTATATCCCCTCCTGAGGGTGACTTCTAGCCAATAAGTATTTTTAAAAAACATGTAACATGAAATTTACTCTCTTAACAAATGCAGCCAGTAATTGACAGATATAAGTATATTAAGGCCCAAATTCCTTAAGTAAGGTCACGTTTGAACACCCTTCATTATCCAAGGTGCCTATGGGATCTGGCTGAGCTTAGACTCTAGCTGAACCCAAACCTAAGCTTGGCTCCTCCTTCTCTGCTTTCCTGCTTCTCTTTTCCTTGCAGTTTTCTCCAAAGAGCACTCAATAAATCACTTGCACAAGAATCTTTAGCACATGCTCTTCCCCAAAGGAATCTGACCTAGGAAAGAATGACATTCTTTGTATTAATGACAAAAGGCTAATACACTGGAAAGTGTCATAATTTTGAATCTTTTTTCCTGATGGCATAGCCTCAAAAAATGTAAAACTAAGAAAAGATAAAACAAAAAAAATGAGTAATATCTCAAAATAAAATCCTACATAACATTAGTGAGAGAAATTAAAATAAGACCTGTATAAATTGAGAGGATACTTCAAGTTCTCACCAAAAGTGGTCATGAGGCTTCTGGGATAAATTGCATATTCTATTTCTTGATCTGGAAGGTAATCAGATGCATGCATTTTATTTTGTAAAAGTAAGTGTTTAGAAAGATAGAGTTAGTTCAGAGATGTTTAAATCAATTATCAAATGGATAAGGGAAATACTTTGGGTTCATTTGTTATTTCTTAATATTTTATGCCAATGTTATTTTTTACCTCAGATCTTAAGTGTTTTATTAGTTCTTTTTAACTATATCATCTTGTCTCCTCAAAACGATTGCTTTTTTATGAATCTAAGAATATTAATTACAAGCTGTGTTGTTATATTATTAATTTCATGAATGTGTTTACCAAACTGTAAACTATGTAATGAAGTGTTTAAATATTTATTTATCTATTTATTTGTTTCTAACTGACAATTATGTTTATTTATGGAGTGCAATAGGGTGTTTTGATCTATGTATATATTATAGAAAGATTCAATTAAATGAGTTAACATATCCAACACCTCACCAATTTGTCATTTTTTGTAGTGAGAACATTAAAAATCCATTTTTTAAACAATTTTGAAACATACAATTATTTTTCAAATATAATACATTATTATTAACTGTGATCACTATGCAGTACAATAGATCACTAAAACATATTCCTCCAGTCTAACCAAAACCTCATACCCTTTCATCAGCATAACCCCTTTCCCCATCTTGTCCCTTCTACCCTCAGCCTCTGATAACCAACTTTCTGCTCTGTTTCTATGAGTTGAACTTTTCTAGATTCCACATATAAGTGAGGTCATATGGTATTTGTCTTTCGTTGTCTGACTTATTTCACTTAGCATAATGTCCTCCAGTTCCATCTCTGTTATTACATATGACAGAATTTCTTACCTTCTTAAGGCAGTATTGTATTTCATTGTGTATATATACAACATTTTCTTTATCCATTCATCTGTTGATGGACACAGGTTGATTCTATATCTTGGCTATTGTGAATGATGCTGAAATGAATGTGGGAGTGCAGATACCTATTTGCAGTATTGATTTCAGTTCCTTTGGATATATACACAGATGTGGGATTGCTGGATCATATGGTAGTTCTATTTTTAGTTCATTGAGGACACTCAATACAGTTTTCCATAGTGGGTGTATTAATTTACATTCCCACCAGCAATGTACAAGGGTTCCCTTTCCTCCACATCCTTATTAACACATGTTGTCATTTTCTTTTTGATAATGGCCATGGTGAGAGGCATCAGGTAATATCTCATTATAGTTTTAATTTGCATTTCCCTGATAATTAGAAATGTTGAAGATTTTCATATATCTGCTGTCCATTTATAATTTTACTTTTAGAAATGTTTGTCCATATTTGTTCATTTTTTAAATTGAGTTGTTTTCTTGCTATTGAGTTGTTTTAGTTATATATATATATTTTGTATATTAACCCCTTATCAAATGCATAGTTTGTAAATATTTTCTCCCAATTCATGAACTGTCTCTTCATGCTGGTAATTGTTTCTTTGGTATGCAGAAGTCTTTTTAGTTTGATGCAGTATTGTCTATTTATACTTTTGTTATCTGTGCTTTTGGTGTCTTATCCCAGAAATAATTGCCCAGACCAATGTTGTGGAAATTTTTCTGTTTTCTTCTATTAGATTTACAGTTTAAGATCTTACATATGAATGTTTTATCCATTTTGAGTTGATTTTTGTAATCATGTCAGATCAGGGCCCAGCTGCATTCTTCTTCATCTGGATATCTAATTTTCCCAACACCATTTATTAAAAAGACTGTCCTTTCCCCATTGTATATTCTGGCACATTTGCCAAAAATCAATCGATCATAAATACTTGGGTTTATTTCTGAGCTTTCTATTATGCTTCTTTGGTTGATATATCTAGTTTTATGTCAGTACCATGCAATTTTTATAGCAATAGCTTTATAATACATTTTGAAATCAGGGAATGTGATGTCTCCAGCTCTGTTCTTTTTGCTCAAGATTGCTTTGTCTATTCATAGTCTTTTATGGTTCTCTACAGATTTTAAGATATTAATTTGTTATTTCTGTGAAAAGTGACATTGGAATGTTGATGGACATTGCATTGACTCTGTAGATCACTTGGTATAGTATAAATATTTTGACATATTAATTATTCTAATCCATGAACATGGAATATCTTTTCATCTGTTTGTGTCTTCTTCAATTTTTTTTCATTGATGTTCTATAGTTTTTAGTGTACAGAGCTTTCACTTCTTTGGTTTAATTTACTAATAAGTATTTTTAATGCTATTATAAATAGAATTGTTTTCTTAATTGTTTGGGTGGGTAGTTTGTTGTTAGTGTACAAAAACTACTAATTTTGTATATTTATTTTGTAAACTGTGTCTTTAGTAAATTTGTTTATCAGTTCAAACAGTTTTGGGTGAAGTCTTTATGGTTTTCTATATATAGAGAGAGTCATATGTTCAGTAGATGGAGATAATTTTATTTCCTCCTTTCTTCATACAGATTACTTTTATTTCTTTGTCTTGCAAAATTGTTCTGACCAGGACTTCCATTACTATGTTAAATAGAATTAGTGAGAGTGGTATTCTTCCTTAACAGTTTGATAGAATTCAGCAGCAAAGCCATCGGGTCCTGGGCTTTTCTTTGATAAGTTTTTTTATTACTTATTTAATTTTTTACTTATTGGTTTGTTCTGATGTTCTGTTTTTCAGGATTCAGTCTTGGTAGGGTGCATGTTTCTAAAATGCATCATTTTATTCTATGTTATCCATTTTTTGGTGTATAGTTGTTTATAGTAGTATCTTAAGAACCTTTGCGTTTCTGTTGTATCCGTTGTGAGGCTGTCTCTTTCATTTCTGATTTTGTTTGAGTATTCTCTCATTTTTCTGTTGAAGTTTTGTAGATTTTGTTTATCTTTCAAAAAACAAGCCAACTTTCATTTTGTGGATTTTTTTCTATTTTTCTAGTCTCTATTTTATTTCTTCTGATCTTTGTTATTTCCTTCCAAGAATGATATACTCAGCAATTCTGTCCTTCAAAAATGAAAGGGAAGGTAAATAACTTTCTCAGGCAAGCAAAACCTGACCTACCTTACAAAAACTAGACCTACCTTACTAGACCTACCTTACAAAAACTGCTAAAGGGAGATACTCAAGCTGAACAAAAAGGTTGCTAAGTAGCAACATAAAAACATAGAAAAATTTAAAGCTCACTCGTAAATGTGAGTATATAATCAAACTCAGAACACTCAGGTTTTAATGATGGTATGAAAATCAGCTATATCGGCTGGGCACAGTGGCTCATGGCTGTAATCCCAGCACTTTGAGAGGCCAAGGCGGGCGGATCACGAGGTCAGGAGATCGAGACCATCCTGGCTAACACGGTGAAACCCTATCTCTACTAAAAAACACGAAAGATTAGCTGGGCATGGTGGCGGGCACCTGTAGTCCCAGCTACTCAGGAGGCTGAGGCAGAAGAATGGCGTGAACCCGGGAGGGAGGCTTGCATGCAGTGAGCCCAGCCTGGGCGACAGAGTGAGATTGCGTCTCAAAAAAAAAGAAAGAAAGAAAGAAAGAAAGAAAAAATCAATTATATCTGTAGTATGAAAGTTAGAAGGAAAGACTATTAAAAATATCTATAGCTATAATAATTTGTTAGGGACACAAACTATAAAAGATATAAAACATGTCATCAAAAACCAATTGTGAGGGAGAAGTGAAAGTGTAGAGTTTGTGCAAGTGATAAAAGTTGTTATTGGCCTAAAATAGCCTGTTTTTAGTATAAGATTTTATGTAAATCTCATAGTAACCACAAAGCAAAAATAGTTAGTAGATACACAACAGATAAAAACAAAGGATTTAAACATACTCCTATAGAAAATTATCAAACCACAAAGGAAGGCAGCAAGAGAAGAAGAGAGAAGCAAAGCATCTACAAATTAACCAGAAAACCTTGAAGAAAATGGCAATGATAAGCCCTTACTTATGAATAATTATTTTTAATGTAAATGAATGAAATTATCCAATCCAAAGACATTAAGAGGCTGAATTAATTTTTAAAACCCAACTAGATGCTGCAGGAAAGACTGACTTTACCTCTAAGGACACACATAAACTGAAAGTAAAGGGATAGAAAAAGACATTTTATGCAAAGGAAAACCAAATGACAGTGGAGGGAGCTATATTTATATCCGGCAAAATAGAGTTTGCTTCAAAAACTGAAAAAAGAGACCAGGAAGTTTATTATATAATGGTAACAGGGTCAATTCATCAAGAAGTTTTAACGATTATAAATATACATGAACTCAGTATTGGAGTAGCTAAAAATATAAAATATTAGGAGATCTGATGGAAGGGATAGACTGTAATACAGTAATAATAGGAGATTTCAATACCACACTTTGAACATTGGACAGATTACTTAGACAACTACAACAAGGAAATATTGGACTTGAAGTATGCTTTAGACAAAATGGACCTAACATATATTTATAGAACATTTCATCTAACAGCAACAGAATACGCATTGCTCTCAAGTACACACAAAACATTCTCCAAGGTAGATCATATGTTAGGCTCCAAAACAAGTCTTAATAAACTTCAGAATATTGTGATCACATCAAATATCTTTTCTGACCACAGTGGCATGAAACTAGAAATCAACAACAGGAAGAATTTTGGAAAACTTGCAAATATGTGTAAATTAACCAACATGATCCTGAACAAACAATAGATCTAAGAAGACTTTAAAAGAGAAAGAAGTTAAAAGGGAAATTAGAAAGCATCTTGAGACAAAAATTGAAATACAACATACCGATGCTTATAAGATACAGCAAAAGCAGCCCTGAGAGGGAAGCTTATAGCAATAAATGCTTATATCAAGAAAGAAGAAATATCTCAAATAAACAACCTAACAGAAAATTTCAAGAAACTAGAAAAAGAAGAGCAAAATAAGCCTAAACTTAGAAGAAGGTTTTTTAAAAAAAAATATATATATATATATATAAAGTGTAAGACAAATTGGTTCTTGTTTCTCATTGCTCATAGCTGATATAATGCTAAGCATATAGGAAATTCAATAACACCTGGTCAATTGTTGGGAGAGGCCATCTGCCATGGTCACTGAGCATTCCTGCTCATTCTTGGTGAGTATCTTAAGAATGAAAGGCTCTAACTGTTCTTTGTCCAAATTATTTGCTCAGCATTGTCTTTAGAGCAAACCTCAAATGATGAAATAGCATCTCCCTCTGGACAAAGAGAGGTTTACTTCTGCCATTAAAAAAGCAGTAAATCCTCCAAGCTCAGGGTTCCTCTCCTGTAATGCAATCTACTGAACGTGAAGGTATCATTTAGGATCACCAGCATCATCTTTCCCTGTGGGACTCGAAGAACCTGGAGAACCAATGGAAATGAAAATGAAGCCCTGAGTAACAAAGTCCCTTGTAATTGATGCAGGAATCTAGTATATTTTGGCAGTATTCAGGAAACATTAACAAATAGGGTAAAATCTCATACCGTGAACACTTTTTTATACCAATAAGGTAGCTAAAAGTGCAGGGAAGCATATAGGGGGAAGGCAGAAGAAATAATGGCAAAGATAGATTATAGCTAAAATAAGTATCACATGATAAATAATATAATTAAAATTAGTGTTCATGTAAAATATACAATAGAACCCAGAATTCCATCTCTTGAATGCAAAATAACCATTAGAAAACTGTAAGGAGAGGTATAGACTGGTCAAAAAGGTTGGCTTGTAAATTCACCTTGTGATAATATGTTGAAGATTAGAAAGAATAATCTGGATGTGTAAATCATTAAGAAAACAATGCAAAAAATATCCTGATTTGATCAGGAAAAGAAAAAAGAGATGAAAAAAAATTTTCCTTAAATGAAAGACCCCCACCATGAACACCAACAAAACACTTCATAAATTTGGATCAGTTCAAGTCATTTAAAAAACATGTGGTGAACACCCCCCTCTCTATACAATGGACTGTGCAAGAAGCTGTCCAATCTGGTAGGTTCCAGGAACTCAAGACTGGACTCTAGTGAAATGAGGGAAAATAAATTAGAAAGATAACACACAGGACATGGCACTGGAAAACAGCAAGTGCTGACTTGACTTGTTAGGAAGGTTAACACATTCAGAATTATGTACTTGAAAGTTTGGTTTTCATACAAAATTTACTAATGGAGATTGCCTAAGGAAATTTTTGGAGATGAGGTTATCATTTGGGACCCAAACTGAAATTACAGCAGAAATTTGAGAGCTATCTTTACCAGCAAATAGCTAAGGAATTAAAAACAAAGCAAAATAAACAAACCCAACCTCTTTAAGGAAGCAGACGTAGAAATAGTGCAAAAGATCCAAGGCAGTTGATCTTGACGGATGTTGAGAGAATGGTCAGGGGTTGATAACGAAGTAGAGTAAGAAGAAAAGAAGCAGAGGAAGAAGTAAAGGATTCTAGAGCATCCATAACCACGATCGGTAAGGATGGAAAGAAGATGGCTAATTCTGTTTAATACGGTTAGAAAGTGAAGGAGGGAAATAAGTATCTAGAGTACTGTCCCATTAAACATAATGCGAACAATACTTGTAATTTTAAATATTTGAGTAGCCATGTAAAAATGTAAAAAGAGGCCGGGCACAGTGGCTCATGCCTGTAATCCCAGCACTTTGGGAGGCTGAGGCGGGCAGATCACGAGGTCAAGAAATGGAGATCATCCTGGCCAACATGGCGAAACCCCATCTCTACTAAAAATACAAAAATTAGCTGTGTGTGGTGGTGCGTGCCTGTAGTCCCAGCTACTCAGGAGGCTGAGGCAGGAGAATCACTCGAACCCGGGAGGCAGAGGTTGCAGTGAGCCGAGATCGTGCCACTGCACTCCAGCCTGGTGACAGAGCGAGACTCTATCTCAAAAAAAAAAAAAAAGTAAAAAGAAATAGGTAAAATTAAGTTTAATTCGATAGTTAAGCTCAATATATCCACATTATCATTTCAAAATGTAATCAATATAACAAATTATTAATGGTATGTTTTATATTTTTTTCATACTAAGTCTCTGAAATCTGGTATATATTTTACACTTACAGCACTTCTGTATTTGGCCTGGCCCCACTTCAATTGCTCAATAGCTGTATGGAGCTAATGCTTACTTTTATCAGACCCTATAGATCTAGACAGGAAAATATATAAATAATCATTAAATTTGATGACGAGATTAGGAGGAATGTTCTAAGAAATATATAATTCTACACAAATAGTTTCAGGTTAGTGAAAACACTTGCTGTTGCAAAACTCGATTAGTAAAGGAGAAGATAACAGGGTATAAATCTCAGAACAGGAGAATAAGGTTTCTAAGTAATTGGAATGAGATAAAGATTTTCTTGCAATGGAAGATAGAAGTTGGATTGGAAGAAAACAATTTTCATTCCTAATGTTTTTAACTCCTATACTTTCTGTTGGGTCAGTAAGTCCCATGAGAAAAAAATGTAAACAATGTTCGAAGGGAGACATATTTAAAGATTAGTATGAATTATGAGAAAAATTAAGCAAAGGGAATACACTTCCTGAGCCAAAATTAACGTGGCACTAATAAAATATTAAGGAAATTGATAGAAAAACAGTATATAGAATTTGGAAAAACATATTAAACTTGTGTTAAATGGCAATATCTGGTACTTTTTTATACTTTGTATTTTGAAATAATATTGCACTTGATGAAGAGCTACAAAGATAGTACAAAGTATTCTTATATGCCCTTCACCCACCTGCCCCTAGTGTTACACTTTACAGAAACTTATACAAAATTAAGAAATTAATGTTGTAGTATAATAAGTTAACTGATTTTGATTTCATCTGGTACATTTTCATGTTTCTGTGTCTTTTTCTTCTTACAAATGTATATGCAGACATGAAGGAAGAAGTGCCCATGGGAATGATCTAGAACTCAGCTGAGGGTTTGGTAACTTCTGTGGAGGGCCCATCTATCATCCAGGTAGACAAAGCTGACTGTAAGTTTACATCTGTAGACTTAAATTGATAGCTGATAAGAGGTCATTGAAAATTGGGAGAGAAGTCAAGATAATTAGAGAAAGATGTGGTCAGAAAGGAGGTGCTGAGAAGTGGATGCCTAGAACCACACAGCAAGGCAAAATAATAAAGCATTTGAAATACTTAATATATATATGTGACTTTTACATCTCTGTGGTCCAATTTAACTGTTTCTTTAAACAAATAAGACGAAATTACCCATGATAACATCAAGAAAACTATTTTTGTCTATTTTACTGATAGTTAACATAAAAAGCAATCTAATCATTTTAATGCTATAGACATTCTGTGGTTATAATCTCTTTTTACACATTTGCTTAACAGTCTTGAGAGTGTTTTGAAATTAGGATGTCTATTATGAACAATCTCCATAATGTGTTTTTTTATCACCAAGGTTAACATTCTTCAGTGGGTACCACACAAAAAGCTGGTGTTCTGAAACTTCCGGAACTCTGTTACATTTGCATATTTTATAATAAATCAATGGTTTTCAAATTAATGATCTCAGTCATCAAGCTCTGTAGGTAAATGCCTTGCAGATTTCAACCTTCTTCCTAAATTTCTTATAAAGCCCCACTTGTGGATCAATCTATCAAAAAGATAAAGTTTTATGAAAAATGGGAAGAAAAAAACTTCAGCTTTCAATATGCATTTATGTCAGTACATTTTATAAAGAAGCTCTTAAGAATTAACTCTGAGAGGCTGTACTAGAGTCCTTCACGTGGCATATCTGATTATTGTGGATGTCAGGTTTTATTTCCATTATTTTTGGAAGCCAGCATCCTGTGCTGCTTTGTAAATGATTCTTTTCAAGTATGACTTATATTGTCGGAGAAAAATATAAACAAAAGTGAAATATGGGCCAAAGTGAATATTAATTTAAAAACTATAACCCTGGTTCTGAAATGAAGTAACTTTTTTGGCTAAATCTGCGGTTTTGCTAAGCTGTCTGCACTTAGAGTAAATGAGAAAAAAGAAGGAAAAAAAAGGGAAAACATTAGTGCTAATAGGTACAACAATTTATGAGAGAAAGCAGAGAAAGAGGTGAGGTGTGTATGCTTCTCAATAGCTCAGTACTAATCTGGTCGATGAGCATTTCTTCCCCAATTGTGGTTTACTGGAGCATGTGGAGTCTTGATTGTTCTTTGGATCATGGCTTTGCTTTCCCCAGGACACCAATGCAGGCTTTCCTCTAAAAGCCTGCTGTGCCACGAAGACTCTCACTGCCCTTGGAACAGGCCAAATTTGGTTTTGCATTTTCCCATAGAGTTCTGCTCAGTGTTCTGGAATTCAGCCACTAGGGAGAGTCCTAGGGGAGAAATTTTGTTGCCAAGGAAGATGTCACACAAGCTGTTTATTTCCTTGTGGGCTCAAGTCTTGCTCATGTAATTGAACAGATGCCTTCAAATCTCAGGTTTAATGCACTCTACAGTTTATCAAGTGCATTTGTATTGTATGGACACATTAGGCTTCACAGTAAGTACCTTGTGAGGAAGCTATCACAGATATTTATATTCCTAATTTTATAAATTAGGAAACTGGGGCTTGAAAGTGTTATTGATTTGTCAGGTCTTATGTATTTTACCCCCCTCCCCCATACTCTTTCTATTATACATTGTCCATTATAGATTTTTTCTTTATTTTCAATGAAGATATGAATTTGTCTGTGACAGCTTCTGAACAACTTCATAAAACATATATTAAAATGCCCACAAACACATTCTTTATACACTATGTCCATGCAAATCAAATGTAGAAAGTGAAAATATATGCTTATCCTAAAACTTTGATATATAAATCGTATAAATTCTTTACCATTTCAATCATTAGCTTGTCTTCTAGAACTTTCCATGAATCTTTGAAATAATTTTGAGTCTGTTATAGATGTTTTCAATAAAAGAAACCTTTTCATTTGGTATTTTCTTCAGTGGTTTAAAATCTATTATGAAAGGTAAATAGCAGCAACACTTTTGTCAATGTTAAATAAGTATGGGTCACATTTTCAAATTTGAATACCTGTTATATTTAAAAAATATATATATTTATAAATATGAAAGTTGGGAAACGCTGCACTCTGTGAAAACCCACATCCTGACACTAATGCATCTGTCTGTATATGCTCACAAGGGTACATTATAATAAATATCCTCAAACCACAAAGTTTCTGATTTAAGAAATCACGTTCAAATGCCTGCCATTTGCAAATATGTTTCTTGAAATATAATTTTGAATAATAAAATGATGGAGTTTTAAAAAATCAAAGAAGAAAGCAGGATTCCTTGAAATTTCTAAGGCTGTCTATGCACAGCATATGACTAAAATTTAGGCATGAGCCCTTTACCAATTCATAAGATAAGCATTCAATTGATGAAATACCATTGAGAATTGTTCCCTCTACAGTTGAAAACAGCCATGGTGTCTGTTTCAGTACCTTTAATATTGGGTCACCTGAGATAAAGTGGGATTTTATGGATCTAATATGTTGCCTATAGTGAGTCTAACTGCAATATTTATTCCACGTACTTTGAGTTCAATAATTTCACTTCAGGCATGGAAAATCTCAGCAGAATACATTCAAGAGCCGGAACATATTGCTATTGGAAAAGAAATATGTTTAAAATACCTTAAAGAAATTAACTTCACATTTTAATATTTCTGCAGGATTAGAAAGAACAGAATATAAATGAATATGGCCTCAACAATACTTCAAGAAAATACTTAACATAGACCATAAATTCAAAATTCTCACAAGGCCCATGTAAGCTGAATAATAGGATAAAAAATGTACAGTATTAGGGAGGATTCCCTTTTTTTCTATTGATTGGAATAGTTTCAGAAGAAACGGTACCAGTTCCTCCTTGTACCTCTGGTAGAATTCGGCTGTGAATCCATCAGGTCCTGGACTCTTTTTTGGTTGGTAAACTATTGATTGTTGCCACAATTTCAGAGCCTGTTATTGGTCTATTCAGAGATTCAACTTCTTCCTGGTTTAGTCTTGGGAGGGTGTATTTGTCAAGGAATTTATCCATTTCTTCTAGATTTCCTAGTTTATTTGCATAGAGGTGTTTGTAGTATTCTCTGATAGTAGATTGTATTTCTGTGGGATTGGTGGTGATATCCCCTTTATCATTTTTTATTGCATCTATTTGATTCTTCTCTCTTTTCTTCTTTATTAGTCTTGCTAGCGGTCTATCAATTTTGTTGATCTTTTCAAAAAACCAGCTCCTGGATTCATTGATTTTTTTGAAGGGTTTTTTGTGTCTCTCTTTCCTTCAGTTCTGCTCTGATCTTAGTTATTTCTTGCCTTCTGCTAGCTTTTGAACGTGTTTGCTCTTGCTTCTCTACTTCTTTTAATTGTGATGTTAGGGTGTCAATTTTGGATCTTTCCTGCTTTCTCTTGCAGGCATTTAGTGCTATAAATTTCCCTCTACACACTGCTTTGAATGTGTCCCAGAGATTCTGCTTTGTTGTGTCTTTGTTCTTGTTGGTTTCAAAGAACATCTTTATTTCTGCCTTCATTTCTTTATGTATCCAGTAGTCATTCAGGAGCAGGTTGTTCAGTTTCCATGTAGTTGAGCGGTTTTGAGTGAGTTTCTTAATCCTGAGTTCTAGATTGATTGCACTGTGGTCTGAGAGACAGTTTGTTATAATTTCTGTTCTTTTACATTTGCTGAGGAGAGCTTTACTTCGAACTATGTGGTCAATTTTGGAATAGGTGTGGTGTGGTGCTGAAAAAAATGCATATTCTGTTGATTAAGGTGGAGAGTTCTGTAGATGTCTATTAGGTCCGCTTGGTGCAGAGCTGAGTTCAGTTCCTGGGTATCCTTGTTAACTTTCTGTCTTGTTGATCTGTCTAATTTTGAAAGTGGGGTGTTAAAATCTCCCATTACTATTGTGTGGGAGTCTAAGTCTCCTTGTAGGTCACTCAGGACTTGCTTTATGAATCTGGGTGCTCCTGTGTTGGGTGCATATATATTTAGGATAGTTAGCTCTTCTTGTTGAATTGATCCCTTTACCATTATGTAATGGCCTTCGTTGTCTCTTTTGATCTTTGTTGGTTTAAAGTCTATTATATAAGAGACTAGGATTGCAACCCCTGACTCTTTTTGTTTTCTATTTGCTTGGTAGATCTTCCTCCATCCCTTTATTTTGAGTCTATATGTGTCTCTGCATGTGAGATGGGTTTCCTGAATACAGCACACTGATGGGTCTTGACTCCTTATCCAGTTTGCCAGTCTGTGTCTTTTGATTGGAGCATTTAGCCCATTTACATTTAAAGTTAATACTGTTATGTGTGAATTTGATCCTGTCATTATGATGTTAGCTGGTTATTTTGCTCGTTAGTTGATGCAGTTTCTTCCTAGCCTCCATGGTCTTTACAATTTGGCATGTTTTTGCAGTGGCTGGTACCGGTTGTTCCTTTCCATGTTTAGTGCCTCCTTCAGGATCTCTTTTAGGGCAGGCCTGGTGGTGACAAAATCTCTCAGCGTTTCCTTGAGGCCAGCATCATCCTGATACCAAAGCCGGGCAGAGACACAACCAAAAAAGAGAATTTCAGACCAATATCCTTGATGAACATTGATGCAAATATCCCCAATAAAATACTGGCAAACCGAATCCAGCAGCACATCAAAAAGCTTATCCACCATGATCAAGTGGGCTTCATCCCTGGGATGCAAGGCTGGTTCAACATGCGCAAATCAATAAATGTAATCCAGCATATAAACAGAACCAAAGACAAAAACCACATGATTATCTCAATAGATGCAGAAAAGAACTTTGACAAAATTGCTAAAAACTTCATGCTAAAAACTCTCAATAAATTCGGTATTGATGGGACGTATCTCAAAATAATAAGAGCTATCTATGACAAACCCACAGCCAATATCATACTGAATGGGCAAAAACTGGAAGCATTCCCTTTGAAAACTGGCACAAGAGAGGGATGCCCTCTCTCACCACTCCTATTCAACATAGTGTTGGAAGTTCTGGCCAGGGAAATCAGGCAGGAGAAGGAAATAAAGGGTATTCAATTAGGAAACGAGGAAGTCAAATTGTCCCTGTTTGCAGATGACATGATTGTATATCTAGAAAACCCCATTGCCTCAGCCCAAAATCTCCTTAAGCTGATAAGCAACTTCAGCAAAGTCTCAGGATACAAAATCAATGTACAAAAATCACAAGCGTTCTTGTACACCAATAACAGACAAACAGAGAGCCAAATCATGAGTGAACTCCCATTAACAATTGCTTCAAAGAGAATAAAATACCTAGGAATCCAACTTACAAGGGATGTGCAGGACCTCTTCAAGGAGAACTACAAACCACTGCTCAATGAAATAAAAGAGGATACAAACAAATGGAAGAACATTCCATGCTCACGGGTTGAAAGAATCAATATCGTGAAAATGGCCATACTGCCCAAGGTAATTTATAGATTCATGGCCATCCTCATCAAGCTACCAATGACTTTCTTCACAGAATTGGAAAAAACTACTTTAAAGTTCATATGGAACCAAAAAAGAGCCCGCATTGCCAAGTCAATCCTAAGCCAAAAGAACAAAGCTGGAGGCATTACGCTACCTGACTTCAAACTATACTACAAGGCTACAGTAACCAAAACAGTATGGTACTGGTACCAAAACAGAGACATAGATCAATGGAACAGAACAGAGCCCTCAGAAATAATGCCGCATATCTACAACTATCTGATCTTTGACAAACCTGACAAAAACAAGCAATGGGAAAAGGATTCCCTATTTAATAAATGGTGCTGGGAAACTGGCTAGCCATATGTAGAAAGCTGAAACTGGATCCCTTCCTTACACCTTATACAAAAACTAATTCAAGATGGATCAAAGACTTACATGTTAGACCTAAAACCATAAAAACCCTAGAAGAAAACCTAGGCAATACCATTCAGGACATAGGCATGGGCAAGGACTTCATGTCTAAAACACCAAAAGCAATGGCAACAAAAGCCAAAATTGACAAATGGGATCTAATTAAACTAAAGAGCTTCTGCACAGCAAAAGAAACTACCATCAGAGTGAACAGGCAACCTACAAAACGGGAGAAAATTTTTGCAACCTACTCATCTGACAAAGGGCTAATATCCAGAATCTACAATGAACCCAAACAAATTTACAAGAAAAAAAAAAAAAAAACCCATCAAAAAGTGGACAAAGGACATGAACAGACACTTCTCAAAAGAAGACATTTATGCAGCCAAAAAACACATGAAAAATGCTCATCATCATTGGCCATCAGAGAAATGCAAATCAAAACCACAATGAGATACCATCTCACACCAGTTAGAATGGCCATCATTCAAAAGTCAGGAAACAACAGGTGCTGGAGAGGATGTGGAGAAATAGGAACACTTTTACACTGTTGGTGGGACTGTAAACTAGTTCATCCATTGTGGAAGTCAGTGTGGCTTTTCCTCAGGGATCTAGAACTAGAAATACCATTTGACCCAGCCATCCCATTACTGGGTGTATACCCAAAGGACTATAAATCATGCTGCTATAAAGACACATGCACACATATGTTTATTGCGGCACTATTCACAATAGCAAAGAGTTGGAACCAACCCAAATGTCCAACAACGATAGACTGGATTAAGAAAATGTGGTACATATACACCGTGGAATACTATGCAGCCATAAAAAATGATGAGTTCATGTCCTTTGTAGGGACATGGATGAAACTGGAAAACATCATTCTCAGTAAACTGTCGCATTCTATAGAAGAAATTTTGCAAAACCGGACCAAACTCAGCTGATGCCCACCCACAGAGGGTGCATTTAAACCAGAGGGGAATGGTCAATTCCAGCCATAAAGTGTGAGTTCTTGTAAGCCTTGCCACTGCGAGTTAAAGTTCTCCGAGGCACCAAATAAACTTAAAAGGCAGTGCAGGCCATAAAGACTGCAACATCTAGTCAAATCTTAGGGCTGAACTGGGCCTAGAGATTGTGGACTTGGAAGGTAGAGGGGATACAACCTACTAAGACACAGTCTGGGGCAGCCCCTTACCCCAGGCTGCACAGCTCACAGCTCCAAAAGAAATCCCTTCCTTGTGCTTGAGAAGAGGAGACAAAAGAGTGGAGAGGACTTTATCTTGCATCTTGGATACCAGCTCAGCCACAGCAAGATAAGCCACCAGTCAGAGTCCTGAGGCTCCCTTTCCAGGTCTCAGCTCTTGGACATTTCTAGACATATCCTGGGCCGGAAGAGAACCCACTGCCTTGAAGGGAAGGACCCAGTCCTGGAAGGATTCATTACCAGCTAACTGAAAAGCCCGTGGACCCTGAGTAACCAGCAGTGATATCTAGGTAGTATGTCAATGACCTTGGGTGAGGCTCTGAGACCTGATGGCCTCGGGTGAGGCTCAGCACATTCCCAGCTGTTGTGACCATGAGACAATACTCCTCCTGCTTGAGAAAAGTGAAGGGAAAAGTAAAGGGGACTTTGTCTTGCACCATAGGTACCAGCTCAGCTACAGAGGGTAGAACACCAATGGGCTCTTAGGGTCCCCAATTCCAGGACTTGGCTCATGAACAGCATTTCTGGACATGTTCTGGTCCAAAGGGGAGTCCATTCCTTTGAAGGGTGAGTCCCAGATCAGGCAGCATTCCCCACACACTAACTGAAGAGCCCTTGAGCCTTATGGGAATATTGGTGGTAGTCTGGTAGTATTCTCCATAATCCCAAGGTGATGGTGGCTACACAGTAAGGCTCTTCTGCCCTTGGAAAGGAGAGGTAAGAGTGGAAAGAACTGTATCTTATGGTTTGAGTGCTAGCACAGCTGAAGCACAGTAGAATACCAGGTGGACATGTAAGGTTTTTGACTTTAGTCCCTGGGTCCCAGATAGCACCTCTGGACCTGCCAGGGGGACTGAGGGAACTCACTGCACTGAAGGGAAGGACACAGACCTGGCTGGCTTTCCACCTGGTGATTTTAGAGCTCCAGAGCTTTGAGTGAACATAGATGGTAGGCAGGGAGGGGTTACAGCAGGCCTTGGGTGAGATCCAGTGCTATACTGGCTTCAGGTCTGACCCAGCACAGTCATAGTGGTGGTGGCCACTGGGGTGTTTGTTTCATTTCACCCCCAGTTGTTGGTTACTCAGAGCAGAGAGAGATTCCTTTTGTTTGGGAAAAAAGTAAAGGAATAGGACAAAAGTCTCTGCCTCATAATCCAAAAATTCTTCTGAATGTTGTCCAAGACCATCAAGGTGGTACCTCTATGAGTCTGCAAGAACTACAACACTACTGGGTTTGGGGTTCCCCCTAAAACAGATAAAGCTGAGATCACAATAGCCAAGTCTTTTGGAATATTTAGAAAGCCTTCCCAAGAAGGACAAACAAGGTAAAAACAAGCGCAGACTGCAAAGACTATAATAAATATCTAAGTTTTCAATGCCCAGACACAGATGAACATCTACAAGTATCAAGATGATCCAAGTTAATATGACATTACAAAATGAACTACATAAGGCTCCAGGGACCAATCCTGGAGAAACAGAAATATGTGATCTTTCACACAAATAATTCAAAATAGTTTTTGAAGAAACTCCAGGAAATTCAAGGTAATACAGAGACGGAATTAAGAATTCTACCAGATAAACTTAAAAAAGAGATTGAAATCATTAAAAAGAATTAAACAGAAGTTCTGGAGTTTAAAATTCACTGGACATACTGAAGAATGCATCAGAGTCTTTTAATAGCAGAATTGGTCAAGTAGAAGAAGTAATTAGAAAGAAAGTCACCTTCACTAAAAGGAAGAGAGGAAGGAAAGAGAGAAGGATGAGAAGACCACACACACGCGTGCGCGCACACACACACACAAACACAGAAAACAAATAAAATGGCAGGAGTAAGTCCTTGTTTATCAACAATAACTTTATAAATGAACTAAACTCTGCAGTCAAAAGACACAGAGTAGATAAATGGATTAAAAAGCAAGACCCATTAATCCGTTGCCTACAAGAAACACACTTCACCTATAAAGACACACATAGACTGAAAACAAAGGGAAGGAAAAAGATATTCCATGCTGATGGAAACCAAAAAAGAGCAGGAGTCACTTTACTTATATCAGAAAAATAGATTTCAATGCCAAAAGTCTAAGAGGGATACAGAAAGGTCTAAATAATAACAAAGGGGTCAATTCAGCAAGAGGCCATACAAATTTTAAACATATATGCACCCAACATTGAAGCATCCACATATATAAAGTGAACATTTTTAGAGCTAAAGAGAGAGACAGACTTCAACACAGTAACAGCTGGATATTTCAACACCCCACTTTCAACATTGAGCAGATCTTCCAGACAAAATCAACCAAGAAACATAAGACTTTATCTGCACTATAGACCAAATGATTCTAATAGGTATTTACAGAATGTTTCATCCAATGGCCGTATAATACACATTTTTTCCTCAGTATATGGATTGTTCTCAAGGATGGACCATATGTTGGTTCTCAAAATAAGTTTTAAAATATTAAAAAAATTATATATAGCATCTCCTCTGATCCCAGTGGAATAAAACTACAAAATAAATAGCAAAAGGAATTTTGCAAACTCTACAAATACATGGAAACTAAACAATATGCTCCTAAATGACTGGCAGGCCAATGAAGAAATTAAGAAAGAAATTGAAATTGTTCTTAAAACAAAAGTTGAAACACAATATAACAAAATCTATGGGACACAGTAAAAGCAATAGTAGACCTCAAACTCAAGAAACTACTATGAGAAAACATTGGGGGAACTCTCCAGGACATCAGTCTGAGCAAAGATTTCTTGAGTAATACCCCACAATCACAGGCAACCAAAGCAAAAAAATGGAAAAATGGGATCATACCAAGTTGAAAATATTTTGTACAGCAACAACAACAACAAAAAATCAACAAAGTGAAGAGACAACCCACAGAATAGGAGAAGATATTTGCAAACTACTCATCTAAATAGGAATTATATATAAGGAACTCAAACAACTCTCTAGGAAAAAGAGAATAATACTATTTTTAAAATGGGCAAAATATTTGAATAGACATGTCTCAAAAGAAGACATACAAATGGCAAGCAGACATATGAAAAGGTACTCAACGTCATTGATCATCAGAGAAATGCAACTCACAACTATAATGAGATATCATCTCACCCCAGTTAGAATGGCTTGTATTCAAAAGACAGGCAATAGCAGATGCTGGTGAGGATGTGGAGAAAAGGCAACCCTTGTACAGTGTTGGTGGGATATAAATTAGTATGACCCCTGTGGAGAACAGTTTGAAGTTTCCTCAGAAAACTATAAATAGAGCTACCATATGATCCAGCAATCCCACGGCTGGGTATATGCCCAAAAGAAAGGAAATCAATATATTGAAGATATACCTGCATTCCCATGTTTGTTGCAGCTCTGTTCACTATGGCCAAAATTCAGAAACAACCTGTTTCCATCAACAGATGAATGGATAAAGAAAATGTGGTACTTATACACAATGGAGTACTATTCAGCTGCAGAAAGGAGATTCAGGCATTTGCAACAATATGGGTAGAACTGGAGATCATTGTGATAAGTGAAATAAGCCAAGCACAGAAGGACAAACATTGCATGTTGTTACTTATTTGTGGAATCTAAAAATCAAAAGAGTTGAACCAATGGAGATAGTAGAAGGATGGTTCCCAGAAGGTGTGAAGGGTGGTGGAGGGGTGAGGGATATGTGGAGATGGTTAATGGGTACAAAATTAGTTGGAATGAATAAGACATAATATTTGATAGCACAACAGGGTGACTAGTCAATAATAATTTAATTGTGTTTTTAAAAATAACTAAATGAGTATAATTGGATTGTTTGTAAAACAAAAAGATAAATGCTTGAGGGATGAACACCTGCTATCCATTATGTGATTATTACATGGTACATATCTGTATCAAAATATCTTATATACTCCATAAATATATATACCTACTATGTACCCATAAAAATTAAAAATTAAAAACTTAAGAAAATATGACTTATACACATGCACACAAATTTGAATTGTTTTTAACATATTTACTAACCATCTGATAAATTAGTTGTAAAATAACTCTTGACTCTCAATTTAGTATATCTGTGTGTGTGTGTGTGTGTATATATAAATGCACACTTGCATTAAATATTATACATATTATGGAAAATAAATATCTATATCAATGCTATGATTATGACATTACAACTTCATTTTTAATTTAAAATATGTATGGAAGTATAACATACAAAGTGCAATTTCATAAGCATACAGCTCAAAAATTATCACAAAATAAAAATTGACATGTAATTACCACTTAATATTTAAAAAAATAAACTTTATTAGGAAGCCATAAGTCCTCTTCTTGTTTATCTCCATAATTACAACTTTTCTCCATCCCAAACTCCTATTCTAACGTTTAATATCATAGATTAGTTTTGTCTGAGTTTAAACTCTGCAAAAATGGAATTAGCATAGATTATATACTCTTTCGTATCTAGTTTCTTTCACTTATGAGACTTCTATGATAATCCACATAGCATTTGTGTGTGGCATGAATTTGTTTGTTTTTATGGTTGTATATGATTCCATTATATGAATATGCCATAATTTATATATTCTATCAATAGACATTTGTGTTTGTTATGGTTTGGCTCTATCTCCACCCAAATCTCATCTTGCATTGTAGTTCCCATAATCCCATGTGTCATGAGAGGGACCCAGTAGGAGGTAATAGAATCACTGGGGCAGTTTTCTTCATGCTATTCTCTTGATAGTAAGTTCTCACAAGATCTGATGGTTTTATGAGGGGCTTCTCCTTTTGCTCAGCTCTCATTCTTCTGCTTGCTGCTCCCATGTGACGAAGGACGTGTTTGCTTCCCCTTCCACCATGGTTGTAAGTTTCCTAAGACTTCACCAGCCATGCTGAATTGTGAGTCAATTAAACCTCTTTCCTTTGTAAATTACCCAGTCTGGGGTGTGCCTTTATTTGCAGCATGTGGATGAACTAATACAGTAAATTGATACTGCAGGGAGTGGGGTGCTGCTCTAAAGATACCCAAAAATGTGGAAGTGACTTTGGAACTGGATAACATGTAGAAGCTGAAACAGTGTGGAGGGCTCAGAAGAAGACAGGAAATTGTGGGAAAGTTTGGAACTTCCTAGATACTTTGAGGGTTCAGAAAACAGGAACATGTGGGAAAGCTTGGAACTTCCTAGAGACTTGTTGAATGGATTTGACCAAAATACTGATAGTGAGATGGACAATGAAGTCCAGGCTGAGGTGGTCTCAGATGGAGATGAGGAACTTGTTGGGGACTAGAGTAAAGATCACTGTTGCTATGCAAAGAGACTGGCCACGTTTTGTCCCTGTCCTAGAGATCTGTGTAACTTTGAACTTGAGAGAGGTAATTCACGGTATCTGTTGGAAGAAATTCCTAAGCAGCGAAGCATTCAAGAGGAAGCAGAGCAGAAAAGTTTGGAAAATTTGCAGCCTGAAAATGTGACAGAAAAGAAAAGCCCATTTTCTGGGGAGAAATTCAAGCCAGCTGCAGAAATTTGCATAAGTAACAAGGGGCCCAATGTTAATCACCAAGACAATGGGGAAAATGTCTGCAGGGCCTGTCAGAGACCTTCATGGCAGCCCCTCCCATCACAGGCCCAAAGCCCTAGGATGAAAAAATGTGCGGGGAGGGACCTGGCCTCCCCTGCTGTGTACAGCCTAGGGACTTGGTGCTATGTGTCCCAGCCACTCCAGCTCTGGCTAAAAGGGGCCAAGGTATACCTCAGGCTATTGTTTCAGGAAGTGGTAAACCCCAAGCCTTGGCAGCTTCCACATGGTGTTGAGTCTGGGTGCACAGAAGTCAAGAATCGAGGTTTGGGAACCTCTGCCAAGATTTCAGAGGATGGATGGAAATGCTTGAATGTCCAGTCAGATGTTTGCTGCAGGAGCAGAGCCCTGATGAAGAAATTCTGCTAGGGAAGTGCAGAAGAGAAATGTGGGGTTGGAGCCCCCACACAAAGTCCCCACTGGGGCACTGCCTAGTGGAGCTATGAGAAGAGGGCCACTGTCCTCCAGACTCTAGAATGGTAGATCCTCTGACAGCTTGCAACATGCACCTAGAAAAGCTACAGACAATGCCAGTTCATGAAAGCAGCCAGGAGGAGGGCTGTACCCTGCAAAGCTACAAGGGTGGAGCTGCCCAAGGCCATGGGAGCCCACCTCTTGCATCAGCATGACCTGGATGTGAGACATGGAATCAAAGGAGATCATTTTGAAACTTTAAGTGTTTAATGACTGACATACTGGATTTCAGACTTGCATGGGGCCTGTTCTCCTTTGTCTTGGCCAATTTCTCCCAGGTGGAATGAGAGTATTTACCCAATGCCTGTACTCCCATTGTATCTAGGAAGTAACTAACATGCTTTTGATTTTACAGGCTAATAGTTGGAAGGGAGTTGCCTTATCTCACTGAGACTTTGGACTTGGACTTTTGAGTTAATTCTGGGATTAGTTAAGACTTGGGGGGACTGTTGGAAGAGCATGATTGTGTTTTGAAATGTGAGGACATGAGATTTGGGAGGGGCCAGGGGTGAAATTATATGATTTGGCTGTGTCCCAACCCAAGTCTGATCTTGAATTATAGTTCCCATAATCTCCACATGTCATGGGAGGGACCTGGTGGGAGGTAATTGAATCATAGGGTCAGTTTCCCCCATGCTATTCTCATGATAGTAAGTTCTCACAAGATCTAATGGTTTTATAAGGGGTTTCTCCCTTTGCCTCACTCTCATTCTTCTCCTTAATGCTGCCATGTCAAGAAGGATGTGTTTGCTTCCCCTTCCACCGTGACTGTAAGTTTCCTGAGGTCTCCCCAGCCATGCTGAACTGTGAGTCAACTAAACCTCTTTCCTTTCTAAATTACCCAGTCTTGGATATGTCTTTATTAGCAGTGTGAGAACAGACTAATACAGTGTTGTTTTCTATTTTAGGCTATTATAAATAATGCTGCTATGAATATTCTTGTATATGTTTTGCTCTAAGCATATATATAAAATTTCCAATTTTTCTATTTTTTAAAGATTCAGTCATGATTGTTTTAAAGTTTTACTGTAGATGTTGTTGTTAGATACAAAATAAGGATATAGAACTATAGTTTTGTCATAGGTACAGGAGTATGTATGAGTTCTAAGCTATAAAAACCATTTTAAAATACAATTTTTTTCTTAGGAATATTTGTTGTCAAAGGTCATCCATATTAATACCCAGGAGGATAATTGTTGGTGATAGGATATATTTTAGTTCAATTTTAGTGTATAGTGCCAACAGTGTTTTCGAAGTGATTATGTTGAGTTACACTAATAAAAAACACATATAATTAAATTCCTGTTGCTCTATATCCTTGCCAGCATTTAGCCTTTTCTCTCTTTTTAATTGTAAATATTACCATATGTGTGTATGTGTTTAATGGTATTTCACAGTGGTTTATCAGATAAAGAAACTGAGCTTCCTCTCAGAATGTTTATTCATTGTTTGATAGTCTTTATTTGTATGAAATGACTTTTCAATATTATTTTCAATTTTTTAATCTATTGTGTTGTTTGCATTTTTCTGTATTTTTTTCTATTTTTCTATTCTTTGTACAAGACTTTGGCGTGTGATATGTGTTGTATATGAATTTCTGTCAATCTGCAGGTGATGTTTGCTCTCTTAGTGGTATTTCTTGATAAATTTAAATTATTAAATTTAATGATTAATCCTTTTGTATGTCCTGCTAACAAATTTTAACCAGTTTTAAAGTCTCATTAAGATGTTCTAAATTGCATCAAAAAAAAGAATTTTTTTTAGGTAAAAAAAAAAAAAAAGGAAAACAAACAATAAAACACTTCCTCTGCCCCAGTGTGTGCTTTTTTTGTGTTGAAATATCTCTTTGTGTTGAATTGAAGGGTATAGTTTAAAGACTCATTTGTTCTAAATATTAACTTCCTTTGTGGTTTAGCAAGCAAAGGGCATCAGAGAAATTGCATAAGTGCTATGTGTTTACAATTCTGCAGATTGTCATTGGCAACTGAAATTCATCCAAGAAGCTGTCAAATACCTAATTTCTATTATGTTATAATGAAATAATTACTGCACTTGGTAGTTTCAAAACTGTTTGTTCTTTTTGCAGGGGTTTAATTTTCCCCCTTGTGTCAGGAAAAGATTTTCAGAGATAAATAAAGGATTTCATAGATTTATTTCAATGATTATAAATGTCGTAAGTAATTTATTGTAATATTTAGTATGAACATGCTAAAATAAACCAAAGAAGAAAAATAAATCTGAACAAAGAAAAAAATGGAACAAACAAAAAGAAAAACGAGTGATAGCCCTACATGAAAATGTTTACTAAAGTCAACGTCATTTTCAGAGCAATGGACACTTTCAATTTTTGTGTGATTGTGTGTTCAAACACAACCCACACAAACAAATGCATATACACAATAACAATTTTCTTTAATTGTCTGTATTTTTTAACCCTTTTATAATGAATATAATAATTTTAGATTGAGATATATGTTACTATCATACAGTTGTAGGTACGCTACAAACATTCCCATGGTTGTAACATTAGTATATAGGCAGTATTTTAATTTTAATGAAAGTCCGTCACTTTGCTTTATTTACTTAACCACTATACATTAATTTCTAAATTGAATTTGATGTTCTAGAGTCATAAAACTTAATTCAGGTTATCATATTGAATTATAAAATTGCAATTATTATACACTTTCTAAATTCTTGATTAAGACCTTCCCTATGGAACTGGGCCATTTCTCATGATAACTGTTAAGTTCAAATAATTAAAAATATCTGTGGCTATGATATCTTTCTTATTGTGCCAATTTTGAGCATATGCATCTGAAGTGAATTAGATCATAGCATGCATACAAGTGTCTGACATTTATTTAGGAGAGTTACAATTTTATGGGTAGGCCCTTTCTCAAGCTGAGCATAGTTAAATTAATATGGTAGTCCTTCTGTAGTCTGGAGTCTCAGCTAAGCATTATTCTTACGTAATAAAATACATCTATTACCTATTGATAGTGGATAACGTGTTGAAGCATCCATAATATTTATTTTCTCACATGACTACATCTACAGCTTTTAAGGTATTCAAAACTAGACTCTTACTTAGAGAAAATAAATTTTATTACATAACTTAGATACTTTGAACATAATCAAATAAAAGAATTGCATGGCTAAAATGTTAAAGATAACAGAGATAACTAGGAGATGGTACAGTGGAAGTAAATCAGTTAGAATTTTTTGTGTTTTTGGCTGCAAGTCGTTATGACCTAATGATAGTGGCTTAAACATGAAAAATTTATTTTCTTCTTGTAAAGGTAAGTCTTGACTGGTAATACGGCTTTATAAAATTAAGATTTTTTTTATGGTCAAAATATGCCTGGTATCAAAGAAGAACTAAACAAACAAATAGATATTTCATGTTCATAAATAGGAAGACTCAGCATTGTCAAGATGTCAGTTCTTCCCAAATTTATCTATAAATACAGTGGAATTCCAACCAAAATCTCAGTTATTTTGTGGAAATTGACAAACTAATTTTAAAGTTCGTATGAAGAGACAAAAGTCCCAGAATATCCAACACGGCATTAAAGGAGAAGATTAAAGTTGGAGGACTGGCAGTACCTGACTTCAAGATTTACTATAAAGCTTTAATAATCAAGTCAGCATGATACTGGTGAGAGTATAGACACCCAGGTCAATGAAGCAGAATAGACAGCTGAGAAATAAACTCACAAAAATATAGTCAACTGATCCTTGACAAAGAAGCTAAAGTATTACAATGGAGAAAAGATGTGTTTTTTTTTTTAACAAATGGTACTGGAATAACTGGACATCCACACACAATCCAAACATGGACCTTATGCCCTTCACAAATATTAATTCAAAATGGATTATAAACCTAAATATAAAATATAAAACTATAAAGCATCCAGAAGATAACATAAAAGAAAAACTAAGTGGTTTAGAGATTGGCAATAACTTTTTAGATATAGCACCAAAGGCATGATCAATGATAGAATAAGCTGAACTGTATTAAAATTTTAAAAATTCTATTTTGTCTACAAAAGACACTGGCAAGAGAATGAAAAGACAAGCCACAGACTGGGAGAAAATGTTTCCAAAAGATACATTTTATAAAGAACTCTTATTCAGGCTGTGCACAGTGGCTTATGCCTGTAATCCCAGTACTTTGGGATGCCGAGGCAGGCAGATCACCTGAAGTCAAGAGTTTCATACCAGCCTGGCCAACATGGCAAAAGCCCGTCTCTACTAAAAATACAGATATCAACAGGGTGTGGTGCTACATGCCTGTAAGCCCAGCTACTGAAGAGGCTGAGGTAGGAGAATCATTTGAACCCAGGAGGTGGAGGTTGCATTCAGCTGAGATTGTGCCACTGCACTCCAGCCTGAGTGACAAAGCAAGACTTAGTCTCAAAAACGAACAAACAAAAAACTGTTATTCAAAATATATAAAGCTGTTATTTCTTTATTCAAAATACTTAAAGAACCCTTAAAACTCAATAAGAAAACAACACATTTTTTAAAAATGGGTCAAAGACCTTGAAAGATATCTCACTGAAGAAGATATGGAGATGGCAAATAAACTTATCAAAAGATGCTTCATATCATGTCACAAGAGAAATGCAAATTAAAGCAACAAGATTCCACTACACATTTATTAAAATGTCCAAAATCAAAAAATATTGACAATGCCAAGTGCTGATAAGAATGTGGAGCTACTGGAATTCTCATTCATTAGTGGTGCAAATGCAAAATGGCACAGAAAATTTGTAAGACAGTTTTGCAGTTTCTTACAAAACTAAATAGCATATGCATTCTATATGATCCAACAATCATGCTCCATGGTATTTACCCAAAGGAGGTGAAAACATGTTCCCCACAAAAACCTGCACGCAGATGTTTGAAGCAGCTTTATACATAATTGCCAAAACTTGGAAGCAACTGAGAGTTTTTCAGGAGGTGAATGGATAAACTGTAGTTAATCCTGACAATTAGATATTATTCAGCACTAAAAACAAATGAGGTATCAAGCCATGAAAAGGTGTGAAGGAAACTTAAACACACATTAAGTGGACAAAACCAAATTGAAAAGGCTACATACTGTAGGATTTGAACTATATGACATTCTGCAAAGTTAAAACTTTGGAGACGATAAAGATATCAGTGGTTGCCAGGGGTTGGGAAGGAGAGAGGGATAAATAGGAAGAGCACAGAGATTTTTTTCAGGCAGGAAACCTTGTCTGTATGATACTATAAAGGTGGATACATAGGATTATACAAATGTTTTCTGTATCTGTCGTGTGTATTTTCATTCTCTTGGCGATGTCTTTTGCAGACAGGGCAGAAATTTTTAATTTTAATGATGTCTAGCTTATCAATTATTTCTTTCTTTTATGGATCATGCCAAAAACATCAGTTGCTGACATGTTTCACAATCCCATTGAGTTCTTCAAATTCAGCAATTTGATTACCAATCTTGGCTCAATAGTGACATTTGATTATTTAGAGTAGAAAATGAATGGTCTACATTTGCTGCTGTGATTAGCCACGTCATACCATGTATAAAAGCTCTAAAATGAGAATCGTTATATTGAAGAATATGTTAAATAACTGTAACCAAAAGAAAGAAAGTTGGTAAAATAATAGATGACATTGAGCTTTTTGAATTTCTAGTTAAGTTTCTAAAAATTGCACCAAGTCAATTACATTTTTGAATGTGGATCACTTTTCACTTAATGGTTAATTTTTTAAAGACAATACTTTATTTTTTTAAAAATTAATTGAGATATAACTCACATACCATAAAATTCACCCTTTTAAAGTGTACAATTGTTTCTCAACCGTCACAATTATCAAAATTTAGAATGTTTTTCATCACCACAAAAAGAAACTTTATACTCATTAGCTGACATTCCCCAACTCCTCATCTCCATGGCCTCTGAGAGTCATTAATCTATCTTCTATCTCTATGGATTTTCCTGTTATGAGCATTTCCTAAAAACGGAATCATATAATATGTGGCTTTTGGGGTCTGGCCTCTTTCATTTAGCATAATCTTTTCAGGTTCATCTTGTTATAGCGTGTATCAATACTTCATTCTCTGATGCGGTTAAATGATTTTTCATTTAGGAATATACTGCATTTTTCTTATTCATCAGTTTGTGGACATTTTGGTTGTTTTAACTTTTATGCTGTTATATTGCTTGTGTTAGTCTGCGCTAATAGACTGCTAATAAAGACATACTTTTTTTTATTATACTTTAGGTTTTAGGGTACATGTGCAAAATGTGCAGGTTTCTTACATATGTATCCATGTGCCATATTGGTTTGCTGCACCCATTAACTCGTCATTTAGCATTAGGTATATCTCCTAATGCTTTCCCTCCCCCCTCCCCCCACCCCACAACAGTCCTCGGAGTGTGACGTTCCCCTTCCTGTGTCCATGAGTTCTTATTGTTCAATTCCTACCTATGAGTGAGAACATGCAGTGTTTGGTTTTTTGTCCTTGTGATAGTTTACTGAGAATGATGTTTTCCAGTTTCATCCATGTCCCTACAAAGGACATGAACTCATCATTTTTATGGCTGCATAGTATTCCATGGTGTATATATGCCACATTTTCTTAATCCAGTCTATTGTGGTTGGACATTTGGGTTGGTTCCAAGTCTTTGCTATTGTGAATAGTGCCGCAATAAACATATGTGTGCATAACACATGAAAAAATACATACTTGAGACTGAGTAATTTATAAAGGAAAGAGGTTTAGTGTACTCAGAGTTCCACATGTCTGGGAGGCCTCATAATCATGGTGGAAGCTGAATGAGGAGCAAAGTCATGTCTTACATGGTGGCAGGCAAGAGAGCATGTGCAGGGGAACTCCCCTTTATAAACCATCAGATCTCGTGAGACTTATTCACTACAACATGAACAGTACAGGGGAAACTGCCCCCATGATTCAATTATCTCCACCTGGCCCCACCCTTGACATGTGGGGATTATTACAATTCAAGGTGAGATTTTGGTGGGGGAAACAGCCAAGCCATATCACTGCTATAAACACAAATGTACATATTTGTGTGGAGATATGCTTTCATTAGTATTGAGTATAAACCTAAAGGTGGAATTGCTGGATAATATTATAACTCTATGTTTAACTTTTTAAGGACATGCCAAAATGTTTTCAAAAGTAGCTACAACATTTTACATTTTCACCAGCATTGTAAAGATTCCAATTTTTCCACATCCTAAAAAAAAAATTGTTATTGTTTGTATCTTTGATTCTAGCCATTATAGTAGGTGTGAAATGGTATCTAAGGGTGACATTGATTTGCATCTAACTGATGGCCAGTGATGAGCATCTTTTTATGTGCTGATTGTCAACTTGAATATATTCATTGACAGAAATGTCTATTCAAATGCTTGCCTATTTTTAAAATGGGTTATTTGTCTTTGTATAAGTATTCTTTACATATTCTAGATACTTATTTTCTTATCAGATATGTGAATGGCAAATACTTGCTCCTATTCTGAGGTTGCCTTTCCAGTTTCTTGATAGTGTCCTTTGAAGCACACAAGTGTGTAATTTTGATGAGATTCATTTTACGTATATATTTTTTCTTTCTGCTTATACTTTTTGTGTAAGTTCCAAAAGATAACTGCCAAATCCAAGTTCACTAAAATTTATACCTATGTTTTCTTTCAGTAGTATAATACTTTTAGCTCTTTCATTTAGGTCTTTAATTTGTGTTAATGTTTATATTCTGTGTGAGGATGTTGTCCTACATCGTCCTTTTGCTTGAGGAAATTCAGTTGTTTCTATACCATTTCTTAAAAAAATATTATTGACCCATTGCATTGTTTTGGCAGCCTTGTTGAAAATGAATTACATGTAAGAATTTATTTCTGGACTCTCAATTCTATTCAAATTATAAGTCTATTTTTATGCCAGTACCACACTGTCTAGATTGCTATAGCTATGAGTACTGTAAGTTTTGAAATTGAGAAGTATGAGTCCTTCAAATTTGTTCTTTTTCAAGATTGTTTTTGAGTAAATTAGCACTCAAATTTTATATGAATTCTAGGAACACGATGGAAATTCCTGCAAAGGAAAAAAAGGGCAGCTAATAGGGATTTCACTGACTCTTCAAACCAACTTGGAATATTACCCTCTTTGCTGTATTAAGTTTTCAAACGTATAAACACGTAATATTTTTCTATTTATTTAGAACTTCTATAATTTTTTTCAATGAAGTTTGGTAATTTTCAGTGCACAAGTCTTATACTTCTTTTGTTAAATTCATTGTTAGGTATGATACTGTTTTGATGCTGTTGTAAATGGAACTGTTTTTAAATTTCATTCTGGATTGTTCATTGCAAGTTTATACAAATATAATTGATTTTTGCTTTTTGATTTTGTACCTTGAAATTAGCTGAACTTGATTATTAGTTCTGATGCCTTTTGTGGATTCCCTAGGATTTTCTATTTAACACACTTATATTATTTACAATTAAAGACAGTTTTACTCTCTCCTTTTCAATCTGGATGTCTTTCCCCTTTCTTGCATATTTTTTGGAGTGGGTCTGGAGCAAAACAGTGTTGATTAGTAGTGGCAAGTTCAGTAAAGTTGCAGGATACAACATCAACATACAAAAATTAGTCACATTTCTATATGCGGACAGTGACCAAACTGAAAAAGAAATTTAAAAAAGTAGTTTAATCTACAGTAACCACATATAAAATTAAATATCTATGAATTAACCAAAGTGAAAGATCTCTATAATAAAATCTATAAAACACTGATAAAAAATTGAAGAGGACACCAAAAATGAAAAAAGTATTCTATGTTCATGGATTGAAAGAATCAATATTGTGAAAATGTCCATACTACCCAAAGCAATCTAAAGATTCAGTGCAGTCACTATCAAGATACCAAAGACATTCTTCACAGAATATAAAACAATTCTAAAATTTATATGGAACCACAAAAGACCCAGAATAGCCAAAGATATCTTAAGCAAAAAGAACAAAATTGGAGGAATCATATTACCTGACTTCAAATTATATTACGGAGCTATAGTAACCAAAACAGCATGGCATTGTCATAAAAACAGACACATAGATCAACAGAATAGAAAACTCAAAAACAGACCAGGAGCAGTGGCCCACACCTGTAACCCCAGAGCTTTGGGAGGCCAAGGTGGGCAGATGATGAGGTCAGGAGATCGAGACCATCCAGGCTAACACAGTGAAACCCCGTCTCTACTAAAAATACAAAAAATTAGCCAGGTGTGGTGACACACACCTGTAATCCTAGCTACTCAGGAGGCTGAGGCAGGAGAATCGCTTGAACCCAGGAGGCAGAGGTTGCAATGAGCCAAGATCATGCCACTGCACTCTAGTGTGGGCAACAGAGTGAGACTCTGTCTCAAACAACAACAACAAAAAAACTCAGAAACAAATCCACACACCTACAGTGAACCCATTTTTGACAAAGGTGCCAAAAATATACACTAAAAAAAAGACAGTCTCTTCAATAAGTGGTGCTGGGAAACTGGATATTCATATGCAGAAGACTAAAACTAGACCCCTACCTCTCATCATATACAAAAATCAAATCAAAGTGGTTTGAAGGCAATTCTAAAACCTCAAACTATAGAACTAATTCAAGAAAACATTTGGAGAAAATCTCCAGGATATGGGACTGGGCAAAAGTTGTCTGAGCAATACTTCACAAGCACAGGCAATCAAAGCAAAAAATGGATAAATTGGTTCACATCAAATTAAAAAGATCCTGCAGAGAAAAGGAAACAATTAAAAAAGTGAAGAGACAACCCACAGAATGGGAGAATATTTGCAAACTACTCATTTGAAAAGGAATTAATAACTAGAATATATAAGGAGCTCAAACAACTCTATAAGAAAAACATCTAATAATTTGATCAAAAAAATGGGCAAAAGATTTGAATAGACATTTCTCAAAAGAAGACATACAAATAGAAAATAGGTATATGAAAAAGTATTCAACATCACTGATCATCAGAGAAATGAAAATCAAAACTACAATGAGATATCATCTGACCCCAGTTAAAATGGCTTATATTCAAAAGACAGTCAACAACAAATACTGGGAAGGATATGAAGAAAAGGGAACCCTTGTATGTTGTTGGTGGGAATGTTAATTAGTAGAACCATTTTACAGGACAGTTTGGAGATTCCTCAAACAACTAAAACTTGAGCTATCATATGATCCAGCAATCCCACTGCTGAGTATGTACCCCAAAGAACGGAAATCAGTATATTGAAGAGACATCTGTGCTCCTGTTTGTTACAACACTGTTTACAACAGCTAAGATTTGGAAGCAGCCTACGTGTCCATTGACAGATAAATGGATGAGGAAAATGTAGTACATATACACAATGGAGTACTAGTCATCCATAAAAAAGAAAGAGATCCAGTGATTTGCAACAACGTGGATGGAACTGGAGGTCATTATGTTAAGTGAAATAAGCCAGACACAGAAAGACAAACATTGAATGTTCTTGTTTATTCATGGAATCTAATAATCAAAACAATTGAAGTCATTGACATAGGAAGTAGAAGAATGGTTACCAGAAGCTGGGAAAGGGTAGTGGGAGGATGAGGGGAGCTGGGGATGGTTGATGGCTACACAGAAAAATAGTTGGAAGAAATGAGTGGGATCTAATATTTGATGGCACAACAGGGTAACTGTAGTCAGCAATAACTTAGTTGTAATTTTAAAATAACTTAAAGACTGTAATTGGATTATTTGTAACTCAAAGGATAAATGCTTGAAGGGATGGATAACCCATTCTTCATAATATGCTTATATCACATTGCATGCCAGTATCAAAATATCCCATGTACCTCATACATACCTTCTATGTACTCACAAAAATTAAAAATGAAAAAAATGCAAAAAAGAAGTGGCAAGCACAACCTTGTCCTGTTCCTGTTATTATAGTGAAATAAAAGATTTCACTATAATGAAGTCTTTATCTCTATGTATAATGTTAGCTTTGTATTTTCCATAGATAACACTTTGTCAGGTTGGAGAAGTTCCCTTCTATTCTAGTTTGAGTGTTTTTTTTTTATATATCATTAAATGATTTGGATTTTGTCAAATGCTTTTTTTATCTATCAAGATGATCGTTTTTGTTTGGATGTATCACTTTGATTGATTTTTCTATGTTGAACCACCCTACCTAGCATTTCTGTGATAATCTCCATTTGGTTATGTTGTAGAATCCTTTTTATATGTTGCAGGATTCTGATTGCTGATATAATGTTAAGAATTTGCATGTCTCTATTCCTAAGTGATATCTGTCGGTAATTTTCTTATAATGTCTTTGTATGATTTTGGTGTCAGTGTAATACTGTCTGGATAGAATGAATTAAGAAGCTTTTGCTCCTCTTTTATTTTGGAAGATTTTGTGAAAAATAAATGTTAACTATTCTTTAAACGTTATGTAGACAACACCAGTGAAGTCATCTTTTTCTGGGCTTTTCATTACTGGGGCACTTTTGATTATGAATTCATTATCTTTATTTGTTGTGGTTATATTCAGACCTTTTCTTTGTGAGATAGTTTCAGTAGTTTCTGTCTTTCTATAATAAGAATCTTTCCGTTTAATCTATATTATCTAATCTCTTGGCATACCTTCTTTATAGTGTTCAATTATAATCATTTTTATTTCTATTAGTTTGGTAATAATGTTACCTCTTTCCTTCCCAATTTTAGTAGTTGGGCTTTCATTTTTTAATTAAGTGTTCAGTCTAGCTAAAGGAATGTCAATTTGTTCATTGTTTTTGAAGAATGCGCTGTTGGTCTTTTTCAATTAAATTTTGTTTCTATTCTCTATTTCACTCATTTTCTCTTTGGTCTATATTATAGCCTTAAATCAGCTTGCTTCAGTTTTAGTTTGCCTTTCATCTTCTCATTTGTTAAGTTTTAATTATTGATTTGTTATCTTATTTTTTAATACAGACATTTATTGCTATAAATTTCCCTGTACCTACTGCTTTTGGTACATCAAGTAAGTTTTGGCATGTCGTATTTGTCATGTTTTAATTTTCATTCATCTTAAAGTATTTTCTAATTTCTTTTGTGATTTCTTCTTTGCTCCGTTGGTTATTTAGAAATGCTAATATCTACATATTGATGAATTTTCAAAATTTTCGTTATTAATTTTTATTTTTTAATATTTTTATTATACTTTAAGTTCTGGGGTACATGTACAGAATGTGCAGTTTTGTTATATATGTATACACTTGCCATGGTGGTTTACTGCACCCATCAACCCTTCACCTACATTAGGTATTTCTCCTAATGCTATCCCTCCCGTTATTCATTTTTAAATTGTTTTATTTTAGAGTTTTTAAAGAGCATTGTTGGGGTATGATTGACATAGAAAAAGCAGCACATATTTAAGGTATACAACCTAATAAGTGTGGAGGTAAGTACATACCTAGGAAATCATCGTAACTATCAATGACATGAACATATCCATTACGTCAAAACGTTTCCTCTCACACTCTTTATTTATAGGTTGTATGCTTCTAAAAATGTATCCATTTCTTTTGTTTATTCAATTTGTTGGCATATATTCATGATAGTGCCTTATGATTTTTTATTTCTGTGGCATCAGTTTTAATGTCTCCTCTTTCATGTCTTATTTATTTTAGTCTTCTCTTTAAAATCATGCTAAGAGTTTTAAATTTTTATTTACCCTTTTAAAAATCCAACTCTATTTTTTTGATTTTTTTGTAATATTTTTCTATTCTCTTACTTATTTCTGCTCTAATGTTTACTGTTATTTTCCTTCTGGTAACTTAGGGCTTAGTTTATTTTTCTTTTTTTCTAGTTTTTTTTTTTTTTTTTGAGGTGTTAAGTTGGATTTTTATTTGGGATGTTTTTTATGTAGGCATTCCTCATTGTACACTTTCCTTTTCATAATGCTTTCATTGTACCCATAAGTTTTGTTATGCTGTGTTTTTGTTTGTCTTGAAATGTTTTCCAATTTCCCTTTTGATTTCTTTTTCAACCTATATGTTGTACAAGAGTGTGTGTTTAATTTTTATGTAGTCATAAATTTTTACATTTTTCTTTTGCTATTGATTTCTAGTTTTATTTTATTGTTGTTTGGAAAATGCACTTAGAATAATTTGTCTTATTAAATTTTTAATCTTTTATGACTTAGCTTGTTATTTATTCTAGAGGATGTTCTGTGGTCGGTCACCTGAGAAAAATGTGTATTCTGTTATTGTTGTTTAAGATGTTTTGTATGTTTGTGAGGTCCATTTGGTCTACAGTGTTGCTCAAGTCTTCTCTTGTTGATTTTTTTGTCCAGATAATCTATTAATTATTGAAAATGGAGTAGTAATGTCTTTTACTATTATTGTATTGCTGTCTATTTATCCTTTCAGATCTGTCAGTATTTCCTTTGTATGCTTAGGTACTCTAATGTTGGGCAATATTTATAATTGTTATATCATTCTGTTGAATTGACACTTTTATCATTATAAATGACCTTCTATGTCCCTTATGACAGTTTTTGACTTGAAATCCATTTTTTTGACATACGTGTAGACATCCTGTATTCTCTTGGTTAACAAATGTGTAGAATATCTTTTCCACCCCATTTCCTTGCAACCTATATATGTCTTTACATCTAAAATGAGTCTTGTAGGCACATTAATGTTAAACATTGTTGTTTTATTTATTCAGCCACTACATCATTTGATTGAGGGAGATCAGTCCATTGAAATTTAAAGTAATTATTGACAAGAAAGGAATTACTATTGGCTGTTTGTTAATTGCTTTTTTCTTGTAGTTCTGTTGTTTCTTTCTTCCTCATGGTCTTTCCTTGTGAATGGATTATTTCTGCAGTTATGTGCTTTTATTTTCTTCTCTTCATCTTCTGTGTATCTACTATATATTTTCACTTTGTGGTTACCATGAGGCTTACATAAAACATTTTTGTCCTAACTATCTATTTTAATCTGATAACTACTTAACATCAATTGCATACAGAAAATTTACAGTTTTATTCCCCTGATAAATTTTATGTCATTGATGTCAGATTTTACTCCTTTTTATGTTGTGAATCCATTGACACATTTTTGTAGTTATAATTATTCTTATTACTTTTGTCTTTTAAATTTTATACCTGGGTTAAAAAAATATACTTGCCACCATTACATTATTACATTATTCTCTTTTTGCCTATATAGGTATCTTCACCAGTGAGATTTATATTTCCATGTGCTTTTGTGTTGCTGTTTATTGTCTTTTTATATCAACTTGAATAACTGTTTGACACTTCTTGTAATTTAGGTCTAATGGTAATAAATTCCCTCAGTATTTCTTTGTCTGAGAAAGTCTTTATTCTTCATTTTTAAAGAACAGCTTTGCTACATATAGCATCTGTGGTTGGCAGTTTAAAAAATATTTCTTTTTAGAAATTTGAATATATCATCACTATCTTCTGGCCAGAAAGGTTTCTGCTGAGATTTCTGCTAATAGCCGTATGGAATTTCCCTTTTACTTAATGAATTGCTTTTCTCTTGCTAATTTCAAATTTTTTTACCCTTGACTTTTGACAATATAATTACATGTCTCCATGTAGACCTCTTTAGGCTTAATCTAAAATTTATTTGAACTTCAAGAATCTAAATGTCCATTTACATCCCAAGGTTTGAGAAGTTTTCAGCCAAAATTTCTTTATGTAAGCTTTTTGCTCCTTTCTCTTTGTATGCGCCTTCTGCATTGCCATAATGTATATATTGCTTTTATTGATTATATCCCATACATCCCACAGGCTTTCTTGACTCTTTTTCATTAATTTTGCAACTTTGACTAGATAATTCTATATGAGCTATCTTCAAGTTCACTGATTCTTTCCTCTGATTGATTGAACTTCTGTTGAAGTTCTTTAATTTTTTAGGTCAGTTATTGTATTTTCAGCAGCAGAATTTCTTTTTGGTCTTTTAATTGTTTTTATCTCTTTTCTTGTTTTTCTTTTTTTTTAACCTCTATGATTTGATTCTGGGTAGGCTCTTTTTTTTGAGCTTCTAATTTTGTTGATTTATTGTTTTCCTGATTTATTTAGCTATCTAGCTCTGTTTCTTAATAGCATAATGAGCTCTTTCAACACAATTATTTCGAATTCATTGTCAGGCATTTCACAGATCTCATTTTCTGTAGGGTTGATATATTAGAGTTTTATTTTTATTTTTTATTTATTTGGTGATATCATGTTTTCCTGATTCTTTATAATGCCTGTAGCCTGCATTGGTATCTGTTAATTTAAGGAAGAATTTACCTCTTCTGGTCTATACAGACTAGCTAAAGTCCTTCACTAGTCAGTGTAGTCAGCGTGGCCAAATAGTCTAGGTGCCTGTTGAAGTGGTCAACAGACAGCTCTGGATTCACAGCTGGCCTCTGTGGGTGGGTGTGCTCAGTTCTAAGGTCTGTGCATCAGTAGGCATGTTGTTAGGGTCTCAGGGAGGTGGGGAAGGGACTGCTATCACGGGTCACAGGATTGCTGTCAAGGTCCCCAAATGGTTAATAAGACCACTGTCCCTTTTTGTCTTTAGCTGTCCCCAGCTTATCAAGCCATGTTGATTCCCTCAATGTTCTGTGTGTTATGCAATATAGGCAAGCTAGTCAGATGTGGCCCAAAAGACTAGGGAGGTCAGATGCTCACTTCATTCTCTTTTTCTCCATAGGACAACTTGCAGGCTGATGTGCTCTCTGTGTCATGACATGTCAGATTTGGGAAATGAGTGAAGCAGGTAAAGTGAAACTGTCTTTGTTTTATTATTATTATGATTATTTTCAATGCATTTTTCTCCTTTCCGTGCTCTAACAGGGTGCTGTACCTTCTCACCTGTGTTCTGGAGCTCTCATAAAGGTATTTTCATCCATGGATGATTTTAAATAGGTGTTTTGGTTGGGGGATGAGGGCCAGAAACTCCTATTTTGCCATCTTACTGTGTCAGTTGTGTTGATTTTAAATTTTATTGCATTGTCTTTGAAACATTCAAATAGCATTAAGTTTTTTAAGTTTTTGCGACATATTTATGACCAAACGTAGTTTATCGTGCAGGATGTTTCAGGGTGACTTGAGGAGAATGTGTATTTTCCCAATTGGGGATGGACTGTCCTATAGATGTCTGTTAGTTCTATTTGATTTTTAGTGTTGTTCCAATATTTCATCTTATTATTCTTCAGTCTGGTTCTTTGATCTATTATTAAAAGTGGGCTATTAAAATCTTCAATATTTTTGTGGAATTGTCTATTTCTCCTTCAATTTTGTCAGATTTCTCTTCATGTATTTTTGGGCTCTGTGAGTACATATATGTTTATAATTATGTATTCTTCATGGATTGGCACTTTTATCAGCATAAAATATCCATTTTTATTTTTATTAATAATTTTATTCTCAAAGTCTGTTTATTTCTATTTGTATAGCTCTTCTAGCTTTCCAGGTGATTATAGTTTATATGTTGTCTTCTTCACATCAACTTACTTTCAACTTATTTTTATCTTACTTATCAACTTACTTCTCCTAGAGGTATACATTTGGATATTTTTCAAAAACTTCATTCTACTGATCTCTGCCTATTGATTGACAGACACATAATGTGGTCTGAAGATTTGTGCCCCCAAAATTTGTGCTTCAAAACCTAGTGCCAGTGTAATAACATTAGCAGTGCAACCTTTGGTTTGTGACTAGGTCATAAGAAAAGAGTCCTCATTATGGAAATAATGACCTTAAAAAAGAGGTTCAAAGGCAGCTTGTTTGCCCCTTCGACTAGGTGGAGACACAATGAGAAGGTACTGTCTACAAGGAACAGGACACCATATCTTCTAGTGCCTTGATTATGCACTTCTTAGCCTCCATAATTGTGAAAAATAAATTTATGTTATTTATAAGCTGCCCAGATTATGGTACTAGGCAGGGTTGGAGTTAGGGTTAGGGTTCTGTTTTCAGTTCCTTTTCTTTGAGAAATTTTCAAACTCCTCTCCAAAGTGGCTGAACTAATTTATATTCCCATCAGCAGTGTATAAGCATACATTTTTCTATGCAGTCTCACCAGCATCTGTTAATTTTTACTTTAGTAATAACCATTCTGACTAGTGTGAGATGGTATCTCATTGTGATTCTTATTTGCATTTCTCTAATAATTAGTGATATTGAGCATTTTTTCACGTTTGTTGGTCACTTGGATGTATTCTTTTGAGAAGTGTCTGTTCATGTCAATTGCCCACTTTTTATATGTGTGTGTGGTGTTTTTTTTGTCTTGCTTTTTGATTTGTTTAAGTTCGTTATAGATCTGGCAAACATTTTCTTTCATTCTGGAGGTTGTATGTTAACTTTGCTGACAGTTTCTTTTGCTGTGCAGAAGCTCTTTAGTTTAATTAGGTCCCACTAGTCAAATTTTGTTTTTGCTGCAATAGCTTTCGAAGACTTAGTCATAAATTATTTGCTTATATCCAGAAGGGTATTGCCTAAATTTTCTTCCAAGATTTTTATAGTTCGGGGTCTTACATTTAAATCTTGAATCCATTCTGAGTTAATTTTTGTATATGGTGAGAGATAGAGTTCCAGTTTCATTCTACTGTATATGGCTAGCCAGTTGTCCCAGCACCATTTATTGAATAGGGAATCATTTCCCCCTTGCTTATTTTTGTTGACTTTGTCAAAATCAGGTGTTTGTATGTATGTGGTATTATTTCTCGGTTCTCTACTCTGTTCCTTTGGTCTTTGTGTCTGCTTTTGTACTAGTATCATGTTTTGGTACTGGCTTTGTTTATTGCAGCCTTATAGTATACAGTCAGGTAATGTGATGCCTCTGGCTTTGCTCTTTTTGCTTATGAATGCTTTGGTTTTTCAGGCTCTTTTTTGGTTTCATATGAATTTTAGAACAGTAATTCTGTTAAAAATGATGTTGGTGGTTTGATAGCCATAGCATTGAATCTATAAATTTTGGGGGGCAATATAGCCATGTCAGTGATACTGATTTTCTAATCCTTGAGCACGGAATGTTTTTCCATTTATTTATGTCATGTATTATTTCTTTTAGCAGTGTTTTGTAGTTCTCCCTGTAGAGCTCTTTTACCTTCTTTGTTAGATTTATTTCTAGCTATTTGATTTTGTTTGTGCCTATTATAAATGGGTTTGTGTTTTTGATTTGGTCCTCAGATTGAATGCTATTGTATAGAAATGCTACTAATTTTTGTATATTTATTTTGTATCCTGAAACTTTACTAAAATCATTTATTGGTTCCAAAAGCCTTTTGCTGGAGTCTCTAGGTGTTTGTAGGTATACAATCATATCATCTGTAAAAAGAGTTTTCTTCTTCTCTCCCTATTTGGATGCCTTTTTTTTTTTCTGTCGCCTGATTGCCCTGGCAAAGACTTCCAGTACATGTTGCATACGAGTCATGAGAGTGGGCATCCTTGTCTTGTTCCAGTTCTCAATGAGAATGCTTCCAGCTTTTACTCATTCAGTATGATGTTGGATATAGGTTTGTAATAGCATAGATTATTCTTATTATTTTGAGTTATGTTCCCTTGATGCTTAGCTTGTTGAGGGCTTTTCTCATGAAGGAATGTTGGATTTTATTGAAAGCTTTTCTCATCTATTGATATGACCATGTAGTTTTAAATTGTGTTTATGTGGTGAATCACATTTATTGATTCACATATGTTGAGCCAACTTTGTATCCAAGGAATAAAGCCTACTTAATCATAGAGAATTAACTTTATGGTGTGTTGCTGGATTCAATTTTCTAGAATTTTGCTGAGAATTTTTATGTCTATGTTAATCAGAGATATCAGCCTGAAATTTTCTTTTTTTGTGTCTCTGCCAGGTTTTGGTATCAGGGTAATGCTGGCTTCATAGAATGAGTTAGGGAGAAGTCTCTGTTCAATTTTTTGAAATGATTTTAATAGAATTGGAACCAGCTCTTCTTTGTATGTCTAGTAGAATTTGGTTGTGAATCCATATGGTCCAGGGATCTTTTTGTTTGGTAGTTTTTTTTATTACTGATTCCATTTTGGAACTCGATATTGATCTATTCAGGGTTCCAATTTCTTCCCGATTCAATCTTTGGAGGCTTTGAGTTTCCAGAAACTTATTCATTTCCTTTAGATTTTCCAGTTTGTGTGCATAGAAGTGTTCATAATAGCCTCTGAGGATCGTTTATATTTCTGTGGGAATGGTTGTAATGTTACTTTTTCTTTCTGGTTGTACAGAAGATCTTATTTGGATCTTCTCTGTTTTTTCTTTGTTAATCTAGCTAGTGAATTATCTATCTTATTTATCTTTACAAATAAGTAACTTCCGGTTTCATTTATCTTTGTATGGACTTTGGGTCTCAATTTCTTTCAACTTTATTTATTTATTTTATTCTGCTAGTTTGGGGTTAGTTTGTGCTTGTTTTTCTAGTTTGTCTAAGTGTGATATAAGGTTGCTAATTTGAGAGATTTCTCACTTTTTGAGGTAAGCATTTAGCACTATAAAGTTTTCTCTTAGCACATTTTCACTACATCTCAGAGATTTTGGCATGTTGTATCTCTGCTTTCTTTAATTTCAAGAATCTTGATTTCATTGCTTACCCAAGACTCAGTCAGGAATAAGTTGTTTAATTGTATGATTTGGGGAGATCTTGGTATTGATTTCTATTTTTATTCCACAGTGATCTAAGAGTATGATTGGTATTAGCTGAACTTTTTAGCCAGGAATGTGGTTGATCTTGAAGTATGTTTTTTTGTGCAGATGAGAAGAATGTATATTCTGTGGTTGATGGGTGGAGTATTCTGTAGATGTCTATCAGGTCCAATTTGTCTAGTGTCAAAGTTTAGTCCCGAATTTCTTTGTTAGCTTTCTACCTCAGTAATGTGTGATGCTTTCAGTGGAGTTTTGAATTCCCCTGGTATTATTGAAAACCACAGGATACTTAGTGGGAGAGGTAAAATGGCAGGACCCAGTCTTCTAGAGGAGGCAAAATTAAAATATAATCAATCACCAGATGAACTATGCCATAATTATAGCATTTTTTTGTTTTTAATTTCCTATTTTGGTAGCAAAATAGTAATATTACAATTATAGAGAAAACAGACCTACTTTTTATGTAGTTGATTTTATATGTCACTGATGATCTGTCTCATTTACAACCCTTATTAAATGTTTCCCTTCTTGGGAATTTGGAGAGTGGAGATGGCGCTTCAGTGCCTTCAAACAGAACGCTGATCTTCACCCTGCAATTATGATGATAAACATTTCATGTGGGAAAGATGAAATGGAGCAGAAAAAATATCTGCTGTAGTTTCTATGAAAACTGTTTTATAGACTTTTGTTTTTTTATAATGAGTAGTTTCCCAGCCTTGGGCCAACCATTCTTACATTGTGGAATTCCCCAATGTATAAGAGGTGGGAGGCATATTCCTACCCCTTCCCTCTCCACACACCCCCTCCCCAAACAAAAGAGGTGAAATCATTATGTCCTACCAAGGAAGCAGCCAGTCCGCAATGATAGCTTCAGCAATGGTTCTCTCTTCCTAAAGAGTTTGAAACTTGAATAAGCACTAGAAAGACAACTGAAAGTTGAGATTTGATTTGTGGCTGTTAGGTGTGTGGTCAGTGGTTAGGTTTCCAAAGAGTAAGGACACCTTACTGTTTTTGACTAGATTATTTTTGCTGCAAAGCCTCATTTGAATTCATCTTGTTTGCTTAGCCTGATTTCCTCGTCTTCATATAGATTCTAGGATCTACCTAATTTCCTTACAGTAAATTCCTTTTCCCCTCATATAGTAGGTTTCTATTGCTTGCAGCTAACAACCCTAACTTACACTGATATTATTGTTTAATCCTTGTTCTGTGGTGGGCAGGTCTATACAGACCTACCCCAAAGTGTGAGGAAGCTGAGATACCAAAGAAGGAGGCTGACATATCCAGTTTCTTAGAAAGAAACATTTGATAGGGACTTATGAATAGAAGCCATGTCTGTTTCTTAGAGGCCAAACAAGATGATGGATTCTTCTTCTATTACCTGTGCAAATCTAGGGCTTATATATTATAGGAAAAGTATATATGTGATTCAGAAGGTACGCAGAGGCCAATTGAAGTAGGATAACATCAAGGTTTTTTTGACCTAAGGGAAAGATTTATGGTAAGTACATATACTCTTACACAAAGAACAATAGATAATATAGAAATCTTAGAGATATTCCTGCAACTGGGGTTAACTGGAAATCAGCATGGCAGATTAGCATCCAAGATGGAATTACTTTAGCCTCCATAATCTTTGTCATTATTTATTGACAGGATACAAATATTACACTTTTCTAAATAAATCCTTAAAGTTTTATACATATGAGAGCTGTGTATAGGGTGCTAAAAATTATTTAGGAAGAGGCTTTTTGGCCTCTTATCCTTTTGGCCAATCAACCAAGATAGTGCAGCTGCATTATCATTGACCATTACTTTAGTAATTCAGAATCATATCATTTTTTCAGAAATGTTGTATGAAAATATGAAATGAAATTATCTTCACAAGGCAATGTTGAAACATTTATATGGCATTACAATATTGAATGTCATAATATTTAAAATATATTTTGTGCATGAATTTATAGGTATTTTCTCATTTCAATTTTCATTAATAATACAGTTCTCTCAGTTGTTAATGCAAGACTGTTATTGCCAAACAATTTACTAGTTAATATAGAAACCAGGCCATTGGGTTGACTACACTGGATTTTATCTTATTAATAGACTCCCTTAAGAGCAAAAGACAGGAAATAATTGGTAACAACTTTGGGTATGTACCCAAAGACATAACTTTTCAGAAACATTTTCTTCAATCAAAATATAGCATTAACAAAATGAAGTAGAGAAAGCTAAAGTTAAGTGGAAACAAATATTCTTTTGAAATTGAGTAGAAGTGCAGCTAAGGAATGTTTAGTCACAATCAACTTGGTTAAAATGTGCTGACAGGACATACTTTAAATTTCTTAATAACGTATTTTAGCCCTGAAAACTTCAAAACCTCAAAACCTATTTAAAAATATATTCATAATATTTGGTCTTAGGGATTTTGATAAAAGTACATCTTAAGAGACAGTGTTTGGAGGTAGGGAGTGATCTGGAGATCCAGTGGAGAGCAGCTGGTGTCTACACACTGACCCCCGACCTTTAATAACCTTAGATATGTTACTTGACCTCTCAGTGCTTCAGTTTCCACATCAACAACTGGGGATAATTGTGGTACCTACCCATAGGATTTAGTACCTACCCAAAGAAAAAAATATTCTTTCAAAATTGAGTAGAAGTGCAGCTAAGGAAAGTTTAGTCACAATCAACTTGGTTAAAATGTGCTGACAAGACATTTTAATGTGCTTACAGGACATGTAAATTTCTTAATAATGTATTTTAGCCCTGAAAACTTCAAAACCTCAAAACCTATTTAAAAATATATTCATAATATTTGGTCTCAGGGATTTTGATAAAAGTACATCTTAATAGGCATTGTTTGGAGGTAGGGAGCGGTCTGGAGATCCAGTGGAGAGCAGCTGATGTCTACACACTGACCCCCTGACCTTTAATAACCTCAGATATGTTACTTGACCTCTCAGTGCTTCAGTTTCCACATCAACAACTGGGGATAATTTTAGTGCCTATTCATAGGATTGTTGTAAATGTAATCACATGAATACTGATAAAGTTTGGTATGTAATAAGTGCTTTTAAGTATTAGTGTCCATGGACTTGAAAATATACTATGCCAAATTTAACTGTCTATGTAGATTTTTAGATAATCTGTATTTATTTCAACAATCTATAAAGTCTTTTATCCCTGTTCTTTCTCATCCTATTTCTTTTTTAAGCATTTCATTCATTATATTCTCCAATATATTATGAACAAAGATTGTTATATTAACAACATTGTTTTTCAATTGCATAGAAAGTTTTCTTTGTTAAAATAAACTAGCAAACTCTGGGAGAGAGAAATTCAAATAATTTTCTTTATCAAGGTTTTCTGTATCATTCTTCATAGTTTCATCTGTGTCTGAGATTTAGGCAGGGATTAAAATGATTTTATTGAGTACATTATGTAAAATATGTTGAAAAATAATGCTTTTACTATTCATAAATAGAGTGTAATATGTTAAACATTAAAAAGAATGAAATGAAAACAAATTACAACATTTGCATGAATTGAGAATGTTCATATTGTCCTAGCAAATCATATTTTTCCCCATAAAGACTAGGAATGGGAATATGTGAACAGAAATGACAAATTTTACCCAATTGTTGAAAAGTTCATGTTCTGTTTCTCGTCTCTTTCTCACTCTTCAAGTGAAAGCCTTTGGGCAAACAGGGATGTGTTTGTACCTAAGAACTATTTATCATCAGTTATAATTTCTGGTATGTAATTTTCTCTGGGAATGTCACCAAAACAGAAATTTCTTCTATTGGCTCTATCTGAAGATTCATTTAGCATAGCAAAATTAATTGTAGTTTTTGCATTTATTAATCACAAGTTTTTCCCATGCTGGATCACAGGATATAAGTGGGGGAAAGGGGAGTTCTATTAATCAATGGAGAACAATGTGAAATAAAGGAAGAGTTCAGGAGATAGAAAATAACTGCTTAAATCTCATCTGTTGACTTAGGTGACCAAGGTTAAACATATACACATATGTGTGGACACATACACACGAAGCAGCCTTGGATTGTTAATGGGTTATCCACATTGCACAAATTCACAAACACAGAAGATTCCTTCATTTCTGGCTTGGCTTTGTTTACACAATTGTGGCTGTGGACACTTCAAGGTTCTGTGAGCTCTCCTACTAGTTTACAACCTTACAAGGCTGTTTTTCTAACAGCAGAACATTGGCAATAAATGTCTATTAGTCAAAATCACTGCAGCAGTTTTATAAGGCCTATGAGTGCATATTTCCCAGTCTGCTTCTCTTTAAATTACCAAGAATGCAAAAATAACCAATAGTTTGACCTCTTAAATCACAAATTGGATAGGCTCACCATTAAAGTATATTGTAAATGTGTTTCCCATTATTTAGCTCATTTAGCATGTTCAACAGCAGGCATTCAAATGTTTTAAGAGGTTTTTTCGTTTTCTTTTTTTTTTACTTCACAGAAGGCATTAAATTATTTTTCAAGCCATCAAGGGATAATTAAAAAACTAGAATACAAATGGAATATTGCTAATAGATCATCATTAACCATCTGCATGAAAGAGAAAGAATATAAAAGATGCAATAGGCTCAGAAATTATTGATTTCACGTTAATCATTTTGATAGTCTTCATTATAGAAATTTAACATAACTTTTTTAATTTAGGAAATTATATGAGGAGATCATATACACAGAGTGAAAAAGAAGTAACTGGAATTAGAGTTTACAGTGTAAAATTATTGCCCTCCAGATTGAAGAAATGATCAGTAGTAAATGATGAAACAAAATATTTCAAATTCAACATAAACTTTAAATATATCCACTTTTTATATTAATTTAGAATATGACATTCTGATTAGTCAAAGTGGGCATATCTGTCTAAATTTTTTTCTTCCCTAAAGCGGGTTGATGCATTTTATCTTCAACTGTTTTCCTGGAACATATTCTTAAGGCTTAAAGAAATGTTTACCTTTTAAAAAGCAGTAGTAATTTTTGTATATGCATTGGATTCTCTCTGGCATAGCTGTACATACTAAAATGCCATAAAAAGTGTAGAATAAAGCATCTGATGTCTGAGTTACAAGGTCTTATCACTAAACAGTGTGTTTCTGTTAAATATTTGACAGGTATTTTACACAGATCACAAAGTTAGAGTGACCTGTCACAATTAATTACTATTTACTGGAGTTCATAGGTGTGTTGGGTAGCTGAAGAGATGACCTGGCAGAATAACATCAATTCAAATATCCTCATTTCACAAAATTTGGATCTGGTCTACGTTCAAACATTTCACTCAAATATTATGATGTGACTTTAGAGGAAGGGGAACTTAAGTAGTGTGTCTATTTAGTCTCAATGTGCAAAAAATATAAAGATTACTTATATCAATTCATTCACCTATAATTCACTTGTTCTATAATATGATTTTAATGTATTATAGATTATACTTGTTATTAAGATTATACACTTATTATATATTATACTTGTTATTAAGGTAATAACAAGGAGGATATATTTGTTTATTATAGTTTGCGAAACAAACATTCTTTAATTTTAAAGACAGAAGAGCTTTATTTTTATGTAGCAATTTCTGAATCATTCAAGGATTTCTTCAAGTATAAGCTAATCTATTTTCCTGGGTTTTTGAATATCCCATGACAATTTCCTCAGATTATGCTCTTCTATGCAAGATCTTTCCAACATACACCATTCTTTTCAACATTTTTGTATTGCCTTAAAAATAATACTAGTGCAGGGAGAAGATCTATTTACTGTATGTATAGATTATATTTGGGAGACAAGTACTATGTTCATATAAAACATTATTATTAAAAGATTCAATTCTAAACTTAAAGTAAGGAAGCTTTTTCCCCTTACTTTTCATCTTGGGAAATGTGAAGTGTTTACAATAAGCCAAAGGAAATGAAAGCGTTGATGAGACAGATAGGCATGCAGGTGGTTGATAACAGCCAAGGTTGCCTGCAGGTTATTGATGAGCCACACATAGTGCAGCAAACCTGTATTTTATTTCACAAACCATGACATAAAGGTGTAAATGTGTTCCATTAAAATCATATTCCAAATGTGTTTCATTAAAACAAGATTTTGCAAGCTATCTAGATGATGTGTAAGTCCTTGTAGATAGAATATTGGAATATGTAAACTTTCTCAATGAACAGGTAAAAGTTGTCGGTATTTTCTTAAATTGGGTATTTGTCATTTGCGCAGAGCTTCTCCTTTTAAAGAGTAATAAAGGTGGCTAAAGATCTCAAACAATAAAATTATGGTAGCCATCATTGACTAAATAACTTACTTCAGCCAAAAGAAGACTTAAAGAAAAGCAGTGAATTTAGCAGCTCTCAACTATGCAATCCCATTTGTGTTATATCAAAAACAAAAGCATGAATGTGAACAAGAGCAGGACAGTGTGGCAGTTAATGGAATGGTATTCTTATGACAAAGAGAATGTACTGATTCTTTGTTTTAAAATAAAGTGTTCTGTTGCTTTGATAGCAAAAGAACCCTGCTATCATATTAAAGTAATTTTGATCTAAGAGGTACATGTACATAATAACACTTTCCCACTTCTGTCTCCCCCTCCCTCACCCTATTTCTCTTTCTCTCCTTCTTGCTGTCTCATTCCTCCACATATCGTAAATATATAATGTGATTGTAGTTATGTAAGAAGCACTTTTTTAGTTTTCTTAGTACGCATAAAATGCATATTACTTTCACTCCCTTCCCAACACATATACACACTTTCCCTTAATTAAGTGAATTTTAGTTATTAGGGCAAACAAATAACCTACTAGAGTTCTAAAGATTTCCCAATACTAATGTACAGTCTGGTTTAGGATAAATGAAAACGAGTTGGAAAAAAATATCTATATAGCTTTTTTGGTATTATTAGCTGTATAGAAATTCTTGATGAATTACTACCTGATCTAGTTATTTTGTAGTGCCAATGTACTCTTTAATTAAATTAGGAGGTAACAACTAGTTTAATCTTTTTATGGAACATTGTAGCTTATTTCTTTCATATTTTTGTTTCCAAATCTTAAAATTAAAATACCATGAGCATTACACTTCAAAGTCAATACTTTAATTAGAGATTATCCTAACCATAAGTACATTTAATCCTAAAGTGATTACTGTATTTCCATTCCTGAAACTTTAAAAATCACATTTGAAGATATAAGGCCTGATGATAATGATTAGACACTAGGACTTTGAACAGTTGGTTTCACAATGAACAAGAAAGAAGACTATAAGAAATTACTTAACCACTTAATGACTCAGTTTTTTTCCATTGTAAAATGGAAAAAATAATACCTACCTTATTGTATTTTGATAAAACTCAAATGGGCATATAACAGAGTAAGTAATATAAAGCACTTAAGATAATTAACAATGGAGTTAGTGTTGTGGGAAGATGTGTGGAGAAGTGAGGGACAGGTTTGTGAGCAGAAAAAGAAAGGCTGATGCAAGTCTATTCACTAGAATATATATCTTGGAACTACAGCCAAGTTGCTTCACCTGCTGTCTCTGCTCAGATTGGTGTAATTCATAAATCATGTAATTGAGCACCCAGGTTACCTCTCTTGTACTAGTGACTAACATCCCTACATGGAGGACATCAAGAGGGGGGTAAATGTGGAGGCTCTACTGATGGTACATGTGTGAATTGGTTCATTGCTCAGATTGTTCTCCTGGTCCTAATTATCTATGAAAGGATCAAGCTTCTGATGTAGAATACAAACATGATCATCAACAGTTAAAACCGTCAGTGCATAATCAATGAGTATTTCATTGTTGATATGGTACTTGTCCATCTTGCCTGCTTTGGGGTTATTCTTGTTGAGTAGAGGCATGGAGGATGTGATCCTGGCAACTCCTATAGGCATCTCACATTTCCACAGGGAGAAAATTAGTTAAAATTTCAAAAGCAATTGCTTTTGTGGGTCCATAAACAAATAAAAAACACAAAACATGTCCTAAATCAGGAAATAAGCATTCTATGTTCTAATTTGACACCCGGTTTCTTATGTACAGGTCAATATATCTGAGCCTCAGTTTTTCAAACATAAACTCAAAATTATGGATTTGCTTATCTTTAAGGTCTTGTCTAGGTCCCCAATTACAGTAAAATTTAGCTGTGGCACAAGCAAAAAGCACCAGTGACTAATCCAAAGCTTATTAACCTATTTATGCCTACTGTTCCATTATTGGAACGCTAAGCTTGTAGGAGTTATATGTATCCTACTGCTCAAGGTCATCGCCAAGGCCTGACTTTTCACACAAGAAAAAATTGCAAACTTTTTGTGACTTTTCACAAAAAAAAAAAAAAAAAATGGCATAAGTGAGTTAATGGCTGGCCTGCTCATCTTTGAATCCCTCTTATTAGGGAAAGAAACTTAGCTTAAAGCAGATAGACTCAGGCCTCTCAATAATATAACGTATTGGCAAATATTCTAGTAAAACCGTGTTCCCATTTACATTATGCATTGGAAACAATGTTACCTGCTGGCTGGCACTTTCTCTGAAATGGTTAGACCATGCATAGTGAATAAAAATGACACTCAACAACTCAGAGTTTAGTAACAATGCCCATGTTTACATATTTTACTGAACTTTTTATCTGGAAAAAATCTGGAAATCTCATGAAAGAGGATTTTCTCTTTGTTGGTTTTTCAAGTACAAAAAACTGCAGTAAAATAAAGTCAATGGAAAACAGCCTTTGGCAGGAGACTTTTCTCAGCTTCCTAATTTTAGTCAGCCCAAAAGCTTGTCTTACACAATTGTGGAAATAGTGACTCTGGTGTTAGACTAATCAAGAACTTTAGAAATAATAGAATGAATAAAATCAGTTATGAAGTGTTTTTGAACTTTCATGTAGGTTTGGTTTTCAGTTCATCATGGTGATGAAAACTACAGTATGTTTAGATTTTTTTGTAATCTGATTCATCAGTCATACTAGAATTCAAGTTATCTGTCCCCAAAATGTAACTGTCTTTGCCTTTATACCTTTCTTCAAACTGTGAGAAGTGTAGAGAATAAATTTCATATAGTTACATATTTCAACATTTAAAATGGAAATGACTTAAAATTTTATACTGCTTAAATGATCTCCGTTATTGTAGTTACATACTGGTGTAATCCAATACATTTAGGGAAACAAAAAAGCAATGCTTTTCCCTAGGAATTTGGTACAATATGGTGTAGTCACATTCCCTTTTCTAAAAGAAAAAAAATTAAGGAAATAATAACAGGTGCTAGGCTAGGTAAAAGTCTCTTGTGATTATAGAAATAACAACGAAGGGTTTAAGTGGGAAAACTCTAAGTGCTGGAAGTGTTGGAAGAGCAGTGTTGGAATTAGAATCCCCATGGGAAAGAAGGAGGTAAACTCTTTACCATAAATCATCTAGATGCTTAATTTGAAATCAAACATGAACCTGAACATGTGTCATATAATCTGGCTAAATACACCTGGGTTTTATTAAGATGGTGTGAGCCAAAGACCACAGTGTTTTAGAAAAGCTTGAGCAGATCCTCTGCTAAAGAGAAAAACAAAAGTACTGTGTCTTGCTGTTGGAAAACAAAACCCATAACCTCAGTGCACCAACTTCAAGTAATTAATGGACTGATCTTCCAAACATGCATGCTATATTTGGAAATGAGTATAATGTAGTGTTTAACAGAATGTATTTTAGGGTGATATAGTCTCGAGATCAAATCCTGACATCTCCACCACTAGCTGTATGGCTTTATGCAGATTGCTTAACCTCTCATCATTTCAGTATCTTCCTCTGTATGATGAGCACTGTTATAGTTCAATGTTATAGGATTGTTGTTTAAAATAAACACAATGTGTATAAAATTCTTAGTATAGTGCTGGGCACAAAATAGAGCCTTAATAAAGAATGGTTGCTTTTATTTTTATTATAAATTAAGTGTTAATTTTTATTATAAATTGAGTCTGCCATTCAGAACCTTTCAATTCATGAACAGTTAAGTTCACAGAAACAGAACCATAGCTGTTCTTAATGACATTTGACACATCCTACCAACTACAGCCCTATAACTCTTTAAGAAGTTTTCATGATACCTTTTGTTAAATTACTTTGTTATCCTTTTGTCCTAATAAAAAGTTACAAGTAACTCAAATATGACCTTTGTCCACATTTACCAATTGTTTATATGTTTACACCATCTGTTCCTCTCCTCTCTTCTCCTTTCCGTTCCCTTCCCTTCCTCTCCCCTCCCCTACCCTCCCTCTTCCCTCTTTCCTCATGTATGCACACACATTTCTATTTATTCCAAAACATTTGGAAGTTGGAGACATAGTGCTGTTTTACATTAAATTCTCGAGTGTATATGTCCCCCAAACAAGGAATTCCTTTAAATAACTTCAGTATAGTCATCAAAATCAGGAAATGTAATACAGTGATACATATACAATCCAATCCACTGTCCACATTCCAATTTGATGAATTGTTTCATTGACATTTTTATAGCTATTTATTCCCCAGTCCAGTACCCAATCCAGGATCTTGCGTTATATTTTGTTTTCATGTCTCTTTAGCCTTTTTAACTTGGAACAGCCCCTCAGCCTTTTTTTTTTCTCTTGACCTTGAATTCTTTGAAAGTACAGGCCTGTTATTTTATAAAATAAGAATATGTGTTATTTTCTTGTTTTCTCATGATTACATTTAGCTTATGGGTATTTTGTCAGGAATGGCACTGAAATAATGTTATATCCTTCTCAGTACATCTTATTAGGGGCCATATTATATTAGTTTTTCACAGTATTATTAATAATTAAGATGAAGTTTTTCACAGTATTGACTTGGTTAAGATGAAGTTTTTCAAGATCTTAATTGTAATTGATGGAGGGATACGTTTATCCTTAAAATATTAACCAAACTCTAGTCAGGCTCCTCTAAACCCACTAGGCCTCAACCTTGGCATTGTCCTTATCAGTCCTGCATCATCCAATTATAGCAAGAATCCAGTTACATCAGTTTAGGAAGAATCCCCTTCATGCCCTTATCTGATCACCCTAGGAATCAGATAAAAGTCCTCAATTTCCACCATACCCCAGGCGATATCTGATCACCCTGGCTTGACTTCAGCAAAAATCTCATTAGGTCCAGATAACTAGAATCCCTACCACTACCACCCCTGATGTTTCCTCTCAGTAATTTTCTATCCACTGACCGTCACCCTATTCCTCGGTTATAAATCCTCACTTGTCCATGTTTTGCTTAGAGTTGAGCCCAGTTCTTTACCTAGGTCTTTTATCCTATCCTAATAGTTCCTAAATACAATTTGTTTTTACCACTTTAACTACTGTCCAGCTCTGGTTTTCTTTAACAATATGTTAATAATATATTTTGCATCCTTATAACTTGAGTTTATTTCTGAGTTTTTAATGAAGATTGTATTTCTTCAAAGGCCAAATCCTCAACCTAACTCTGGAACATGATGGTAAAAGACTAACTAAGTCCAGGTAACAGGGGGTTACTGAATAGATTAACTGCCTTGGCAGAGGTATCCTATTGTGATCTTAAAGTCATGTGTTCATCATTCAAATTTCCCACCTGTGCTTTTTCATTCATTAATGGGGAAGAAATTTAACCAGATACAGCAATTAGAACTGGGAACCCTGAGAAAATGGTGGGAAATTTCTTTCCCTGGTGCTGAATTGCCATTTGGAAGAAATTCTATTATAATAACAATGTTACCCCTTTCCACCCTCCTTATCTACTCTTCCTATGGAAGTAGGATTGAATTCCAGTTAGCAAGTTTGAAAAGAGAAATTGGGAATTCTCCTGCCTTTTACCTCTTTTTGAGAGCAAGCTGCTAACATGAGCCAGACATTCTCCTCTGCAACTTGGCGCTATAAGTTTTACAAGGGCAGACCCCAATCCAATATAGAAAGACCTGTGCTTGTTTAGAACTGTGACAGAAAAGATAAGTTCAATTCTGGGATACAGTTCTAAAAAGCCCTTTATTGCTATGTTCTAAAAAGCCCTTTATTGCTATGTTCTAAGAAGCCCTTTGTTGCTACACACCTATACCACATTCTCCAAACCATATTTATTAGCAATAACATATTCTTATAATTTATTTTGGGCTAGGGATAGAAAAATGACATATAGAACAGAATAGAACATACATACATAAATGGAAGTGACTTCCTATGGTTTGGATGTGTACCCCCAAGGGAGGAGACCACCCCTCATGTTGTCTTATGCCCAATTTCTGCCTCCAAAGAAAAAATAAGTAAAAACTAAAAGGCAGAAATGAAATCCACAGGCAGATAGCCCAGCACCACGCACTGGGCCTGGTAGTTAAAAATCAACCCCTGACCTATCTGCTTGTGTTATCTATAGATTTCAGACATTGTATGGAAAAGCATCATGAAAATCCCTGTCCTGTTCTGTTCCGTTCTGATTACTGGTGCACGCAGCCCCCGCTCATGGTCACATACCCCCGCTTGCTCAATCGATCATGACTCTCTCACGTGGACCCCCTTAAAGTTGTAAGCCCTTAAAAGGGACAGGAATTGCTCACTCAGGGAGCTGGGTTTTTGGAGACGTGAGTCTGCCGATGCTCCCAGCTGAATAAAGCCCTTCCTTCTACAACTCAGTGTCTGAGGGGTTCTTATCTGTGACTCGTCCTGCTACACCCCCAAGTATGTGTGTTGGAAACTTAATCCCCAGTGCAACAGAATTGAGAGGTGGAAACTTTAGGAGGTGATTAGATTGTGAGGTCTAAGCTCTCATGGATGGATTAACGGCGCTATCAAGGAAGTGCGTTTGTTATCCTGCGAGTGGGTTTCCTGATAAAAGGATGGGTTTGGTCCCCTCTCATTCTCTTGCTATCTTCCCCTTTTGCCTTCTACCATGGGGTGACACAGCAATAGGGAGCTCGCCATATGCAAGGCCCTTAACACTGGACTTTCCAGTCTTCGGAACTGTGAGAAATAAATTTCTTTTCTCATAAATTACCCAGCGTGTGACATCCTGTTGTAGCAACACAAAACAAACTAAGACATGATCCCAGGATCTTGTCTTAGTTTGAAAGCAGGAAGAAACCCACACACATATGAATACTTCCTTTGTGACATGGCTAGTGATGCAAAAATTGGTTGTAATATGGGAGATATTAAATTAGATCCTTAGCTCACATCATATACAAAAATAAATTCCACATTCATCAAAGACTTAATGAAGGCACAACTATTAAACTTTCAGAAGAAAATATAGGAAGACATTCTTTAGGACCCTGGGGTACAGATAGGTTTCTTAAGTCACAGAAGAACAACCTCTAGAAGACTAGCTGATGATTAACGTTTAAAAATACATTAAAATTAAAATATCTGTTCATGAAAAGATACCACATAATGAAAATATGGACCACATATAGGTAGAAGTAATTTCCAACACATATAATAATTAGAACCTATAATATATAAAAACATAAATAAATAGGAAAAAGATAAACAAGCCAATACAAAAATGAGCCAAAGCCTTGGACAAAAAAAATTGAGAGAAGAAAAACACAAATGGGCAATAAACAGTAAAAGATGAACAACCTCATTCATAGTTAGGAAATGCAAACTAAAACCACAATTTAATACTACTTCACCATTTTACACATTCCAATTGTGGAATAATGGAAGCTCAAGTACTATTAATGGGAGTGTAAATTGATGTAACCACTTTGGTAAACAGTGAAGTGATGTCAAAGTATGCTTGAAAATTCATATACTGTATATTGTAGCAGCTCTACTTCTAGATATATCCCAGAAAAGCTTTTGCACAAACTCAGCAAGAGATATATATACAAAAATTTTTTCTGTTAGTATTGCTAGTAAGAATCCATGTACCATTCAACTTCAGTGAGATACTCTTCACATTGTATTCTATGTGATAAGCATCTCCTGGATTTGTATGAATAGTAGTTAGTCATTTACTTATAATAGAAAAATGGCTAACAGCCAAAATGTCTATACACAGTAAAAACGATACATATGTTTTGTCATATTAATACAGATAGGAAAATAACTACTCTGTAACTACATAAATCAACATGAATGAATACCAGAAGTGTAATTCATGAAAAATCTTGTTGCAGTATAATTTCATTCATATACATTTGAACTACGCAAAATGACATACCATAGTGTCTAAAGATACAGATGAAACTACAATATGTTATATGCATAGACACTTAGCATTGTCATGTTCTTGTTTTCTCATATGATGAAACTATAAAAAATCTATAAACTATAAAAGTTGATGCTTTTAAAATGGATAAAGATATAGTTTTATACTTTTTCCATTAATTGTGGGGTTAATGGTATGTTTAAAAGATAAATTTTATTGTTATTTTAAATTTCAAACAAATGTAATTTTTCAAAATAAATTATAAACTTTTTAGCTCATTTTTTTTCTTAAGCAGCTCATTGAAATGATTTTAAAATCATTTACAGGTATTCTAGTTAAATGTTACATTTTTAGGATAGATAAAATCAGATTTTTATTGTTATAGCTTAATCTTTAGCTATTTTATTTAGTGATTTTGCATTAGATAGCAGATGTAAATTCAATTCTATTGGCAATTAAATTAAATATAAATGGCAAACACTCTAATAAAAAGCCAGATGGTCAAACTGGATAAAAAAGCAAGGCCCAACTATTTACACATACACACACACACACACATACACACACACACACACACACGTAAACACACACTGTCTATGGAACATCCATTTTAAATCTAAAAGATATATTAAAAAGATGAAAAAATATATCCCATGGAAACAATTATAAGAAAATCAAAGGACTATATTACTATTATATTTCATAACAAGAAATAGTACCAGAGATAGAAATATTTCCTAACAAGTGTATTGAGAAAACAAGAACACGACAATGCTGTCTATGCATATAACAGTTTCACAGTGCATGAAGCATAAGTGATACACCAGAAAGGAGAAACGAAAAAATCTGCAATTATGTTCATATTTCTCTCCCAATAAAGCAGAAAATGAGTAAGAATAAAAAGTCTTAGGAAATTATCTACCAATCTGATCTAATATTAATAGAAACTTCACTCAACAACAGCACATCACCGTTTTTCTCAAGTACATGTAGAACATTGACCAAATGTGGTCCAAGCTATGCCATTAACAAGTTTCAATAAATTGAAAAGAGTTGAATCATACAGAACATGTTCCCTGACCACAAGGGAATTGTTAGAAATTAATAACAGATATCTAAAAATCACCATGTATTAGAAAATTAAGCCAGATTTTGCTCAATAAACCATGGATTAGAGAAAAAAAATCTATGGAAAGTATAAAATATTTCGAACTGGCTGAAAGTGAAACACAATATATCAAGTCTAGCAAAATGTGTGAACTATAGTTAAATCAATACTTAGAGGAAAATTTATAACTAATCGCATATATTAAAAACGATTAGTTACTGAAACTTCCAATTTAAGAAGCTAAAAAAGAATTAAAATCAATGTGAGCAGAAAAAAGAAAATAATGAATGTAGAGTCAGAAATAACTTACACAGAAAATGGATGAACATACAGCTAGACTATCAAGAAAATTGTTAACCCTGTAGGTAGACTGATGAAGGAAAAGGAAAAAAGATATAAATTGTCAATATTAGAAAGGAAAGAGGGGGCAGTACTAAGATCCTACATTAAGAGGATAATAAAATAATGTTATAAAAAATTTTATATCAATGAATTGATCACTTAGATAAAATGGACAAATTTCTTGAAAGACTAACAAAAAAAATTGTTAGTCTTTTTTTAGGGGGGAAAAAAATCTTGATAGGTCTCTACTATAGAAGTTTGTAACTGAAATCCTTCCCACAAAGAAAATTCCAGGCCCAAATGACATTATTGCTGAATTCTTGTAAACATTTAAAGAAAAAAATACCACAAAACTTATTCACAGGATAAAGGGAACATTTGTCAACTTATTTAATGTGACTGACATAATCCTGACACCAAAACCAAAGACAACATAAGAAAAGAAAACCACAAACCTATATTCTTCACAAATATAGGTGGCAAAAATATTTTAAAAATATTAACAAGTTGCATCATTACCAAGTGATGTTTATTCCTGGGATGCAAGGATGGCTTAACAATTGAAAACCAATCAATGTATTTTACTATATTCACAGACTAAGAAAACACATACAATCACAATAAATGAAGAAAAAGCATTGGACAAAATTTAACACTCATTCATTATAAAAACTAAGAATAGAGGGACTTTATGTGGATATAGGTCATCTATAAAACATCTATAGCTAATAGTAAGTGGCTTTGATTTCCTCAGAGAATGTTACCATAGTAGAAGATCAACACTGGATTATTTTGCTGGCAGGTTGAACATTAAATACTTGGATGGCTAAATGCCTTGATGAGATATTGGACATTGAATAGTCCAGCTAAATGCTAGAGGCCTAAAAGCTCATGCTTTTTGGCCTATAAAACTCATCCATCTCTGCCGGTATGGTTACTCTCAGGTCATGATCTCATTGTAGGAGCTACTAATAGGGTGGCTAAGGATAGAGTCTGGCTGACATCTATTGGTCAAGTCATTCTGTTAACTTGATGGTTTCATTCACTTCTGTAGGGGATAATCTCTAATGGGCATTAAACTGCAAAACCAAAATCATCACACTTTGTTCTTTTTCCCATAACTACATGCCTCTGTCCTGAACATCTTCATTTCTCATTATTCAGTTTTTCTCCTTTTTTCTTTTCAGAACCCATAGACAATTATACAAGCCATTTGCCATTGCCTGTTTACTCTTGTAAAGACAATCTTCACATTGCACATGATATATCATATCATATATATATATATATTCCAATATACCACAATTTCTTATTATCAGTATTCACATGTCATAATAGCTATGTAAGTAGGAACATGCAAGGCTGTCTTAATAATTAATAAGGGAGATTACAATTGCTCAATGACCTTTGAAAATATTTTTAAAAACCATAAACCCTTACTGATAGTTAGAAATATAGAAATAAATAAAATATCATAGCACTAACATATATAATAATATATTTAATATATATTATATATTAAATATATACATTTAAGTAACAGTACACTATTATTTAAAATATTGGAAACATTGAGAACTAAAGTGTTTTATTTCTTTGTAAAAAATTACCAAGAGTAGTTTGAACATAGCCAAAGGAAACTAAACTAGACCGGCCTATGACAGTTTTGGTTAGCCTCCCTTAAGTAAAAGATGAAGTTCACCTTTTGATTCTCTTCTTCATCCATTTTTCTATTCTGTAGCCCAGATGTTGTCTGTGTTCATCTTAAACCATAAAAATAAGGGTCATACTCTGGGCATGACAGAGCAAAGAGCTGGGAGGACCTTGTGTTCTTGAAGGCTTTTTGGAGCAGAACCTTTCACCAGCCCTTGCCCTGTTATCTTCAGACACATTTCCTCCCCCTACTCCTCCTCCTCCTCACTCTCTTTCTCTTCTTCTTCTCCTTCTCCTTCTTTCTTCTCTCCTTCTCCTCCTTCCTTCCTCCTCCTCCTCCTCCTTTTCTCTTTCTTCTTCTTCCTCCTGCTCCTCCTCCTCCTCCCCCTCTCCCTCTTCCTCCTCCTTCCTCCTCCTCCCCCTCCTTCTTCTTCCTCTTTTTTAGAGACGGTGTCCAGTTTCAAATGACAGAATCAGCTGATTTAATAATGATAATTATGTGGCTTTTTAGTTTTCTTATTTTGTTTTGTTATTTTTTATTTGCTTGTTTTGAGGCAGAGTCTTACTCTGTCACCCAGGCTGGAGTGCAGTGACACAAGCAAGCATAGCTTACTCCAACTTCCACCTCATGGGCTCAAGTGATCCTCCTGACAGCCTCATGAGTAGAGTAGCTAGAACTACAGGCATAGGCCATCATGCTGGCCTAATTTTTTTTTTTTTTTTTGTAGAGATCAGATCTCTCTATGTTGCCCCAGGCTGGTCTCAAACTCCTGGCCTCAAGCAATCCTCCAGCCTCGGCCTCCCAAAGTGCTGGAATTATAGCCATGAGCCACTGTGCCCACCCCAGACATTTATTTTTTCTTTTCTTTTTCTTTTTTCTTTTCTTTCTTTTTTTTTTTTTTTTTTTTTGAAATATGGTCTGGCCCTGTCACCCAGGCTGGAGGGCAGTGGTGTGATGTCTCATCACTGCAACCTCCTCCTCCAAGGCTCAAGCCATCCTCCCATTTCAGCTTCCCAAGTAGCTGGGACTACAGGCACACACCACACCTGGCTAATTTTTGTATTTTTTGTAGAGACAGGGTGTCATCCTGTTGCCCAGGATAGTCTTCAACTCTTGAGCTCAAGCAGTCTGACTGCCTCAGCCTCCCAAAGTTCTGTGATTACAGACATGAACCACTACACCAGGCCCACACATTTCTTATGTGTGAGAATGAATTGCCCTCTTGTTTAAGGCACTGCTATTTAGGCTTTCTCTCACTTGCAGCCAAATCTATTCCAAAATGATATGCATGCCTCATATATTAAGTGAATTGATGTATGTAAACTATATGCATAGCACTTAATATATAAAAAGGACTTAGAACTGTGGCTGGCAATTTAATTTTATCTTTAATTATTAATCAAATATAATCAAATAAATACAAATTTAATGATGACAAATCAATTTTTCATCTCTTATGTGAGCTCAATAACTAGTAAAGATGCTGTGTGGTACTTAATATTAAACATGATTAATAAAAATAGAAATTATTGATATTTTCTGGTCGGAAATAATTTTTATGGATGAAACTTTACGAGTAGGAGATCTTGCAACTGAAATAAAATTATCTGTGATAAGTAAAGTCATATAATAGATAAATAGAAGCAAAATTTAAATGAATACTTTATTATATTAAATTAATACATATGTATATGTTTAAAAATACCAAACAGTTCAAAAGTCTTGAAAGAAAACGGCAGTTTGCCCACTCCTCTTTCTCCCAAGTTTATCCTACCTTAAAATGTTTAACTTTTTGTTTTATTTGCCTCTACATTTCTAGATAATATGTTTATAATACTATTCCTTGAATTTTTTTATTATGTACTTTCTGCTTGGTAAAGTGGATTCAAATTTAGTACACACATACATATACCCTTTCCTCGTAATGTTTCATTATACCACAATTTCTTATTATATCGATATTCAATGTCTACATCATTGTGATTAAGTAAGCAAGTTTCATAGCTAAGCCACACTGTGCAGTATTATTTTGTTTCCTTTCTTCTACAACTTGTTTTTTCTTGGAGTTAACAGTCACCTTCTGTTTTGTTTGCTTAACTTTCGGTGTAACTACTACTAATACTTCTCAAATTTTCTATTGAGCAGCCAAAGCCCTCCTAGTATAGTCACATGCATCAGGTACTCTATCAATTCCATTTTTGGACAAAGGAGAATAAAACTTTAAAAAATAATTAATATACTCATGGCGAAGTAGGGAAGAAGACATCTGAAAAGATGCAAAAAAAGAGTGCAGAGAACAAGAAACAATTCTTAAAAATTATGCATAGTACTATATTCAAACACTCACATATATATGCGTATGTGTATATATATGTATATTTCCCCCCCCCATCCCTCTTTCCTTCTGTATTCTTTTGAATTTTTCCACTATTTTATTGTGTTTTTCTTTCATTTTTCATGTGGCGGATTTCTTAATCATCCTGGCGCTCTTGGCTAGCCTTTAATGTTTGAGAAGGAGACCTTAAAAAGCTCATTGGAAACTATGTGTGTGGAAGGGTTTTTGTCAACTGGTTGGCTTCACATAGGGCAATAAAACCAAGTCCATCTGTTTAATGAGCAGTTCTACAAATGACAGTCCTCTCTCTTTAGCTAGTCAGTCTCTCCTGGAAATAATTCTGCTGGGGATGAGGCCTGCTGCCCGAACTTAGGACTGACTTTAGGGAAGTGAGTTGTGTGTTAATTTTCTCACACTTGTCTATAGGATATTCCCAGGTACTTTCTCCATTTCTAGGGCTAGCCAGCCTGTCATTCACCTCTGCACAGAGAGACTTTCTCATGCAATTTCTCCAGGGAGTAAATCTTCAATTTCCTGCTGCAGTAAAGGAAGGTTATAGAACTACAAAGTGTGAAAGGGTATCTGGGATCTAATTACTCCTAAATAGGCTCATTACCTATTCTTCTGTTACTTCTGTGATACCAGATCCCTCCAATCTTGAACTTGTTGATATTTCCCTCTGTAGGCATTTGGATTTCACCTTTCCATGTTCTACAAAGTCAGTTGTCACTCATCAATTCACCTTGTATCTTCCAAAGATTTGGTGACATTTCTCATCTACTGGTATTTCCTCTCATCCACCATGCATTTTTAATATTTTAAAATTTTTATTTGCTATAATTTAAATCAGCTTTAAGGGGTGTTGAAATAAACATATGTTTAATCTTCTATCTCTGTAAAAAGTCTTAAAAATTATTTCAACTTTTTTTGTATTAGAGCTACTATTAAGAGGAAAATTTAGTTGCTTATAGTTTAGAATTATCAATAGGAGGAAAAGATATTTTGATTTTTTCATTTTGAACATGTTTAGCGGAAACACTAGCATTAAGAGACAAAGAGGATGGATTATGTTGGATAATCATCTCCCAGATGCACTCATTATAGTCACATAGAATTTAGCTTTTCGAAAAGCAGTCTATTATTTCCCACTTTTTCTTAGACAACATTCAAATTGTTTGTATTGCAACACTGTACATACATATTTATCATATTTTTCTGGACACATTTGTAGGAAAAACAACACTGGTTTTTCTGGCAGTACAGAATGAAAATGAAATGGGCTATAATTAGTTACATTTTTCCCATTTGGAAGTATTCTTTTGTTCTTTTATCTCAAGATAGCACTTGCCAGTGTAGGAGTTTGCAATCAGTTGCTTGCTCTGCTCTTCTATTCCTTTTTACCAACCCTATAGCTCTTACTGTACTATTTTCTAGGAAGACTATTTCAAGCCCTTCCCCAAAGAGGAGAGTAATTAATTTCATTACCTTTCAGCAAATAAATCTTACTCATCCCAACTCTGCCTGGGAAAGCTACTTAGGCATACATTTAAGCACTTCAAGGGTGATAAGAGACAATAGATGCCAAGAAAAGGGGCTGTGTAGGAGAGTTCTTGGGAAAATAGTCCTTAGGACATAAAAGTAGATAATAATGTGGGTGAGTAAATTGTCAAGAGATGACAGGAGATAATAGATGAAGAAGAGAGAGTTATGTATTTGGCCCACTGGCCAATTAAACTTTAAATTTTAACTGACAATGATTTTTGCTTGTGTTTTATTTTTTTAATTTTCAGACTGATTATTTAAGCTGCAATTTAATAGGATGTAAACAGTTCAAGTTCAGCTCAGTTATATCTAAAAACTCATCTTTCAATCCCATTTCATTTCAGATTTACAAATTTGCTTACTTTGGTTAAAGAACTTTACATGTACTTCTATCAAAACCTGAATATTGGCTGGGCATGGTGACACTTGCCTGTAGTCCCAGCTACTCGAGAGGCTGAGGCACAAGAATTGCTTGAACCCAGGAGGCAGAGGGTGCAGTGAGCCGAGATCCTGCCACTGCACTCCAGCCTGGGCTACAGAGTGAGACTGCATCTCAAAAACAAAAAAACAAAAACAAACAAAAACAACACCCACATATCCATTCATTCTTTCTCTTTTAATAAAGCATCTGATTTTATTCAGCGTGGCAATGTGTTTGGCTAAAAGATTGTATTTCTCATCCTTACTCTATATGTGGGTCTGGCCATATGGTTATGCTGGCCAATGAGATTCAAATGGACATTTTGTTTTGCAAGACAGATGCTTGACAGCAAGGAAAGCAGATGTGGTGGCTGAAGCACCATGGAAGCAGGGTAATATCTAAGTGATATGGGTCTCTGACACTCTTGGACCCCTCCCTTGCATCCATGCTCTGACCTTTTTACTTCTGGACTTATTTTTCATGTATATGAGGAAGGTACTGTAAACTACTCTATTATGATGTAGTTACATTCAGCTAAGCCTAATTCTAATGGATACAAAAGAGAACTAATAGCATTCTTTGAAACCTTAACTAGGGATTCCAAAACCTTTGAATATTTGTTTCTACCCTCTAAGTCGTTGCCTAAACTAAAAGATCATTTCCTACTGAAAAACAGTTTAATAGGATTTTTCTTTTTTTAGCTTTCAGCTTGAAGCAGAATGTCTGGTATAGAACAGGCATCAAATAAATACTTATTAAATAAGTAATCATATAATTTAAAATTTAAGATTGAGAATCTACATACACCTGTCAAGGTAAGTACACAGGGATAAATGAATACTGATTTGACCTATTGAGGTTTATAATCTTATAAAAGTGATATATACAACCAGTACCATACAAAAGGGAAGGATCTAAATGTCATAGCAGAGGCAGGTGCAAAGCACTGAATGGCAGGAAGCGACAGATCTGCCAGTGGAGTTAAATCTAGACTGAAACACAGGCTGATGAGGCAAGGAAAGTGGATTGGGCAAGACTGTGAAACCATGCTTAAGAATTTTGATATTGTTGTCTAGCTAATTGAGAGCATCCAATTCATTTTTAGGAAAATAATAGTGGCCATGTGAAAAATCTACCGGGGAGGCAGAGACAGAAGGTGAGACGGCAGGGAGCTCAGTCGGAAGCAAGTCTCTGATTCCTCTGTTCTCAGCAGGAAGAGGGGCAAAATTATTTCTCACCTCTGTGAGTACCATGAGGCTGAAATCAAGGCAAAGAAGAAAAAGGTTTTCAAAAAGTTTGAGGCAATTTGAAAAGGAAGAGTGGATGGACAGAAAGATAAAGGAACCACTGTTACAGACAGAATCGTATCCTCCCAAAACGTTTATGTCAAAGCTCTAACCCCCAATGTGACTATGTTTGAAGAGAGAGCTTTTAAGGGGATACTTGGGGTTACATGCAATTATAAGGGCAGGTCTAATCTGATAGGATTAGGGTCCTTATAAGAAGAGACACCAGGGAGCTTGCTCTGGCTCCACATGCAGGGGAGAGGTCATGAGAGGACACAGTGAAAAGATGTCCATCTGTCCATCTATCAATCAAAACCTGCTGGACCTCAGTGTTAGGCTTCTAGTCTCTAGAATTCTGATAAATAGATCTTAAGCCACACAGTCTGCAGTATTCTGTGACAGTAGCCCAAGCAGACTAATATAACCATATGGGTTGACTAAACAGGAGATAGAATCTGAGGGAGACGCTGGCATTACCTCTAAGGGAAGGGGTGACTGCTTCTTCCCACTCCCTTGCACCAGCTTCCTCATCCCTCGCAGATGTTAAGTTTTTCCACTTATAAAACAGCAATAATAAGGTTACCAATCTTATAAGGTGGCTATGAAAAGTAAAGAAGTTAATAGTGAAGATAAATAAACAATAACATTGGCTTTTTTAAAACAAATAATTTGTACCTGCCCAAAATTTGTATTTCCCATTCTGCCAAACTAAAGACCTGAACTGGACTTATGACTCTTAGAAGGAAGCTTAGGAATTGTTGATATTGCAGGTATGTGTGTAAGTATAAATAGGTGTTACATTGAATTCTGTATCTAAATAGGTTAACTTAGGGCAAGGCTCTAGCTGCTCAAAGCCAAACACCCACCAGAGTGTTCTTCTCTTCCCATAGTGAGTTACCAAAGAGGTAAGATTGTCAAAGCAAACTCATACAAATCATAGGTCTTACCCAATACCAAATTACTAATGATTCAAAAGACACAAGCTTGAAGCAGACACACATGCATATTTCTTCCTAAGAGGCTTTAGCCTTCAAAACAGCATCCTAATCATCTGCTTTCCATACTGAGAGTAGCAAGCAAGCACTAACAGTGCATGGTATGTATGTCAGCTCAAAGCAAGTCATTCAGATTTTAAGCTGCTTAGTTTTTATAATGTGGGTAGTCATTCCAGGGCAATGATACCATAAGACTCATTCCATTCTTCAGCCAGCTATATTCCCATAATTACATATGTTTAAGATTTATTTACAATAATCAGTATAGACAGACCAAGCACACCTGCTTAAATCATCTTTTAGATAAGAACTCCACAAAATCTAACATTAGCATGTTTACCAGGAAGCCTGGTAGATGGAGGCCAAGATTTTCTTTAGTCCACAATTAACTCTGTCACATCTGACCTCCTGCTAGATGGTGAGTTAGGACAGAGTAGTATTCAAAAGATATACCCTGCCTAGATTCAGCTAATGGTTTTGTGATCATTGGCTGAGTATGCTTGGCAAGTTACTTAATCAATCATTGCCTCACTATTTAATCTGCACAATGGGCATAACAATAAACTTTTCCCCAATAAAATTACTGTGATGTTTTAATAAATTAGTACATTTAAAATGCTTAGAGTAGTGTGTGGCATATAGTGAATTCACAATAATATTAGGTAACAAATTTACCATAATCCTAGGATGAGGCTTCATGAATTAGCCTGATTTGTTAAATCTGTCACCATTATTTTATACCAGTTTCTTCTCTTCTGCTTAGAAGTTCATTCTCCATTCTAATGGGACATCTTCCTACCCTTTTATAGGTCTCACCTTACCATACCACTTAACAGGATAAAGAAAGGAAATGTTCCCTGAACAAAGTAGAATATCATTTGATTAGTAGAGGTGAAGATAAAAAAGTATTGTTAGGGATTGGTCATTTCTCTGGTTTACCCCACAAAACCACAGACACAGTTCTGCAATGAGTTGGATAACCTCTAGCAAGCTCAAGGTCATTGAGCAGATAAAGTTATATGCTTAGCTTAAAGCTTGGTAAAATGTTTCTTTAAAGATGTTAATGTCTTTTCCTCAATCTCCTTTTCACCATCCACACTGGTCCTGGTCTTCTAAAGGTTCTTAATTTTTTCAACAGTTGTAATTGCTTCTTAATCAGATTCTATGTCTCACATTTTATTGCTTCTGCCCTTTCATACCATTAATTTACTCTCCAGGTCCCTCAAACTTAGCTGTCTAATTAACGATCTGTTCAAGCCATTCTCCTGATTAAAGATGATTTCTGACTCTAAACTTCCTGCATTTAAGGTAAAGTCTAACTCTTTCCATGCGTTCAGGGCTTTGGAAGGTGTGATCCCAAACTCTCCAGTGGAGGCATCTTTCACCATTCACATGGCCAAAGCCTTTCCCCAGACACTTGAATCATGTGCTGATCTGTAAAAATATCAGATGGTTTTTCCTTTGTCTGTTTTATTTTCTTATCAATTTCTTAGCTCTGTGGCTTTGATTAATCTCTTCCCCTTACTTGGATTGCTCCTTTACCCTTTATCTATCTAATACACTCTTTAATTTCAGGTTCAGGAAACTTCCCTAATAGCCTAGGTACAGTTAACTAACCATAGCTAACTCCCTTCACAATCTTCATTTAGCACGTTGGTTCTCAACAGTGGAATGTGAGAGGGATGAGAATGCCTGGAGATACCTTTTCAAAATATACTACATTCCCAATCTTCACTTCTCCCTGAGATTTAGTGATACAATGTTTTGATTGGACTTACTTCTTATAGCCATTAAATGATACGATAATTTATCCATAGGCCTATTTCTTATTATAGTTTGAGCTTCTCAAGAAAAGTACCTGTATCTTAATTATTCACATATCCTGAAGACATAGTATCAGTGCATTAAAATTATTTTTAGACATAAATTCAGTTTATCGATTTTCAGATCCAGGTTGGAATAGTTCTTTCCATCTCAATGGAGGTTAATATTTAAACTTAACTGTACATTGGAGGTTGATCTCTATGACTTTTCAAGGACAGAATTTGTTTTATTTTCTGCTTGATAAATCATAATAGTTCATGTTACAAATTCATTTTCACAGAGAGTTTTATAAAGAAATGCAGAAAACACTGAGTGTGTACATCTAAAGTATGTTTTATTTGTACCTCAATTATGACAAGCTTATCTAAATGTGCTTAATTACTTAATGTGTTCACTACACTTATTTAAATATATTGAATTGTAATAAAATTACTGTTCAGGAAGCTACTGCATATATATATACTCAGAAAATATATTTGATTTGCTCAATAATGTAGAAGCTATGATTATTAAAATATAACTTTCGTTTTTCCAAAATGCACAATAGAAGAAAACTGAGAGCCCTCTGGTGGGCAATATTTTCAGTTCAAAAAATCATATACAGCATTTTCCTCATATGATTTTCTAAGGATTAAATAAATATTATATTTACAGAAAATTCAGTAACAAAAAGATGAACTTTTAAAAGTTATTTTAATCCACTAAGTATAATTCAAGTAAATTACATTTCTACCAAAAATGTGTTATTCTAAGTAAATCCTCTATTCAAATTAAATCAATCCAAATTCATAAAATTTCTCACAAAACAAGCAAACAAGAATAAAATATAAAATATTAAAATATACTCATCTCTTTATCCTCTCACATTAGATTTAAATGAAGGAGAAATATCAAATTAATGGCTGCAAAAGTGATCAAATTAGTTTTGAAAAGCAAATTACTCTATACACAGATTCATAATTTTTAAATTATTTTCTAATTGAGATATATCTTTATTAGCTCTGGCTACTGTAACAAAGTATCATTGACTGGGTGGTTTAAACTACAGAAAATATATTTTTTACTATTTTGGAGGTTAGAAATCTGACACCAGGACATCAGCATCGTTGGATTCTAGTGTGGGCTCTCTTCCAGGCTTGCAAACAGCCACTGTACCTTGGTGTCCTCAATTGGTGGAGGGAGGAGGCTTTGTGTCTCTTCTTCTTGTAAGGGAACTAATCCCATCAAGGGGCCTCCACCCTCAGACCTCATTTAAACCTACTTAACTCCAAAGGCCTCACCACCTAATTACATCACATTGGGGTTAGGGCTTCAACATATGAAATTTTGGGAGACACAAATTCCAGTTCATAACAAGGTGAAGGTGTTAAGTCATAAAATTAAGCATTTTAAAGTTAACAATTCAGTGGTATTTAGTATATTCATAGTGTTGTATACCAGTACCTCCTCTATCTAGTTCCAAAACACTTGTATCACCCAAAAATAAAACCCCATACCCAGTAAAAAGTTACTTGCTGTTCATCCTTCTGTCAGTTCCTGGCAAACACCAGTTTGCTCTTTGTTTCCGTGGATGTATCTATTCCAGATGTTTCATATAGGTGGAATTATGCAACATGTGACATTTTGTGTCTGGTTTGGCATAGCATAATGTTTTTTAGATTTGTCCACCTCGTAGCATGTATTATCACTTCATTCTTTTTTTATGATATAAAATTGTTCTGTTTTAGGAATATACCACAATTTTTTTTTTTATCTGTCTTGTTGGTTGTTTTTACTTTTAGTATTGTGGATAGTGCTACTATGAACATTCATGTCAGTATTTGAGTATTTGTTTTCAATTCTTTTGGGATTTTCTCTAGGAGTAGAATTGTTGGGTCATATGGTCATTCTATGTTTAACTTTTTAAGAAACTACCAAACTTATTCACAGCATGTTTCATCATTTTACATTCCCACCAGCAATATATGAGGCTTCTAGTTTCTCTGCATCCTGATTAACACTTCTTGTATGTCTTTTTAATTGTAGACATCCCAGTGGGTGTGAAATGGTATCTCACTGTGGTTTTAATTCGCATTTCTCTGATAGCAAATAATGTAAAGCATCTTTTTCTATGCCTATCTTTTTATCTTCCTTGAGAAAATGTCTATTCCAGTACTTGGGTTGCTTTCCTTTTATTGTTGAGTTGTTGGCGGTTTTATTTATTCAGGGACTAGACCCTTATCAGATACATAATTTGCAAACATTTTCTCTAGTTTTGTAGGTTGTCCTTTCACTTTCTTGGTAATGTCTTTTGACACTTAAAAGTTTTTGATTTTGCTAAAATCCAATTAATCTAATTTTTTCTTCTGTTGTTCATGCTTTTGATATTATATCTACAGACCCATTACCAAATTGCAGGTCTTGAAGATTTACCCCTGTGTTTTCTTGTTTTGTTTTCGTGTTAGAGTTTTATTGTTTTCATTCTTATATTTAGGTATTTGATACATTTTGAATTAACTTTTGTTTACAGAGTGAGGGAGAGGTCCACCTTTATTCTTTTACATGTAGCTATCCAATTGTCCCAGTACTAATTGTTGAACAGGCCATTTTTCTCCCATTGAATGATCCTGCCATTCTTGTTAAAAAGCAGTTTGCCATAGATGTGTGGGCTTATTTCTGCTCTCTAAATTGTATTCCATGGATGTATAAGTTTATCCTTGTGTCAGTACAATACTGTTTTGATCAACATAGTTTTGTAATAAGTTTTGAAATTTGGAAGTGTGAATCTTCTACTTTGTTCTTTTTCAAAATTATTTTGCAAATTCATGAACACTGCATTTCAGAGGCTGTATGGAAATGCCTGGATGTCCAGGCAGAGGTGTGCTGTAGGGGTGAAGCCCTCATAGAGAATTTCTGCTAAGGCAGTGCATAAGGGCAATGTGGGGTTGACACTCCTACACAGAGTCCCCACTGAGGCACTGCCTAGTAGAGCTGTGAGAAGAGGGCCACCATCCTACAGACCACCAAATGGTAGATCCATTGACAGTTTGCACCATGCACATGGAAAAGCCACAGACACTCAACAGCAGCCTGTGAAAGCAGCCAGGCTGGAGGGGAGATGGGGGTGTGAGATGAACCCTGCAAAGTCACAGGGCTGGAGCTGCCCAAGGCCGTGGGAGACTACTTCTTGCATCAGTGTGCCCTGGATATTTTTCTGTAAATAATTTAATTTGTATGTAAATGTTTTGAAATTTTTGGAAAAGCAGCATATAATTCTGGAGTTTTAATATTAATTTTACTATGCTTTAGGGAAATATATTTCAAATAATTGTACATTAATGTTATAATCAGAAAAGAACAAATGCTTGTTTTATTCAATTATTTTTATATAGTGTTAATGATATTTAGTAATCAAGAGTATCAAGTATATAATAACTTTATAATTTATTTCTTAATCCAATCTGTATTTACCAATGGTTAATGACCCTTCATTTTAATCATTTAATGAAGTTAAACTTAAGAATAGTTTGATTCTATCTCCTCTCAACCTAAATATATAAATGCCTGTTTCTGTATATGCAAGCCTGGCATTATGTGGCAAATTGGGAAAATTTGCACATAAAATTCAAGCAGAGAACAATCTAAATCTTGTATAGTATAAAGAAGTTCCAATAATAAAAATGGAGAATTAGTGCTTAGTAACTAAACAGAAAGAGTAATGCCTGCAAGTATCTGGTTGGGGAGACATAGAAGAATAAGAGCTGCTCTCTGGGGACTGTACCTGAGGATGGGGCAGGAAAGGGAAACTTTCAGAAGAGGAAATAGATAAGAAGAGACAGTGCTGGATATGAGCATGAGAAGTAGCAAGGGCAAAAAAGACATATGCAGCTTTCCTGCCTGTCATATCATGCCATACAGTTTCAATATTGCAGATAATAGGTAGATATTGAGACATCAGACAACAGCAAAACACACTCAATTAAAATAATCTTTCAGGCAATTGCTACCAGATCAATTATTTGTACCTATTTTGCAGAAACCCCAACAATGTATTTCATTGTCTTCATTATAGATGTGAGAGCTCTGAAAAGTCCTCTCACATTTTTCAGGAAACCCTAGTTGTGTCCTATTAATATAATATATGCATGGTGATTGAAATCACTCAAGTTAAAGTGAAGTGTATTAGGGTTCTCTAAAGGGACAAAACTAATAGTATATATGTATATATGAAAGGGAGTTTGTTAAGGATAATCAGCTCACACAATCATAAGGTAAAGTCCAATGACAGGTTATCTACAAGTTTAACAGCAAGAAAGCCAGTGGTGGATCAGTCAGAGTCCCAAAACCTCAGAAGTAGGGAAGCTGACAGTATAGACTTAAGTCTGTGGCCAAAGCCCAAGAGCCCCTGGCAAACTACTGGTGTAAGTCCAAGAGTCCAAAAGCTGAAGAACTTCAAATATGGTGTTCAAGGGCAGGAAGCATACAGCCCAGGAGTAAATTGAAGGCCAGAAGACTCAGCAAGTCTGAAATCCAATAGGGCAGTCATTAAACCTTAAAGTTCCAAAATGTTTTCCTTTGACTTCATTTCTCATATCCAGGGCACACTGGTGCAAGAGGTGATCTCCCACAGCCTTGGGAAACTCCAGCCCTGTGGTTTCGCAGGGTATGGCTTAGGTGTCCACCCCCGTCCAGCCTGGCTGCTTTCACAGGCATGGTGCAAGCTGTCAGTGGATCTACCATTCTGGGGTCTGGAGGATGATGTCCCTCTTCTCACACTCTACTATGCAGTGCCCCAGTGGGGACTCTCTGTGGGAGCTTCAACCCCACATTGCCCTTCTGCACTACCCTAGTAGAAGTTCTCCATGAGGGCTCCACCCCTACAGCACACCTCTGCCTGGATATCCAGGCAGTTCCATACATCCTCTGGAATCCAGATGGTGTTCCCAAACCTCAGTTCTTATCCCCTGTGTACCCACAGGACCAACACTACATGGAAGCTGCCAAGCCTTTAGGCTTGCACCCTCTCAAGCCATGACCAAGCTGTATGTTGGTCTTTTTTTGCCATGGCTGGAGTGGCTGGGAGGCAGGATACCAAGTCCCAAGCCTATACACAGTGGAAGGGCCCTGGACCCAGCCCAGGAAACCATTTTTCCCTCCTAGGGCTCTGGGCCTGTAATGGGAGAGGCTGCTTTGAAGGTCTCTGACATGCCCTAGAGACATTTTCCTCATTGTCTTGTTGATTAACATTTGGCTCCTTGTTACTTATGCGAATTTCTGCTGCTGGCAAGGATTTCTACTCAGAAAAATGGTTTGTTTTTGTTTTTGTTTTTGTTTTTGTTTCTGTTACTGCATGGTCAGGCTGCAATTTTTTCAAACTTTTATGCTGTTTCTTCTCTTTAATTCTTTATTACTTAGAAATTTTTTTTCTGCCAGACACCCTAAATCATCTCTCTGAAGGTCGAAGTTCCACAGATCTCTAGGGCAGGGGTGAAACGCCATCAGTGTTTTTGCATACCAAGGTTGACCTTTACTCCAGTCCCCAACAAGTTCCTTATCTCCATCTGAGACCACCTCAGCCTGAACTTTGTTGTCTGTATCACTATCATCATTTTGGTCAAAGCCATTCAACAAGTCTCTAAGAAGTTCTAGACTTTCTCACATTTTCCTATCTTCTTCTGAGCCCTCCAAACTGTTCCAACTTCTCCGTGTTACCCAGTCCAAAGTCTCTTCCACATTTTCAGGTATCTTTACAGCAGCACCCCACTCTACCGGTACCAATATATGAGGTAACAGAGAACAGAGACCCCACTGGTACATATTGAGACACAGGCTTGTAACCTTTTAAAATTAGACATCTGCCCCACTATCTCTGTTTTTTCTGATAGTAAATTAGTTACTGGAAGAAACCTAATTCTTGGGACATAAGTCCCTGTGTGCAAGAAAGGACTGGATTATTTTTAAGGCTTTCCTTGTATTTTCCTTTTCTCATTTCTATTTAGCAACTAAATAGTGTGTCCACAGGTTTTGGAGATTATGGTGTAGACATCTTGAGGGAGGCATTATTTGGCCTACCACAACTAGATTCAGATTAATATAATGGAATCACCAAAAGCAAAGAGGAGATTTTAAAAGAAAATAAGAAGGCAAAACATATTACCTACCAAAAAGGAGGCAATTATCCAAATATCTGTGTTGGAACCACAAGAAAATGGAATAGTCTTCAATGTGCTCAGGGAAAGTAACTGTCAGCACAGAAATATAGAATAATTATATTTCACATATGAGGACAAAATAAAAATATTTTCTGACAGAGAAAAAGAGAGTGTTTATCACCAGCAACCATTCCTTTATGGAAGTTCTAAAGTGGCTACTTCATGCAAAGAAAAAAATTCCTAAATGGAAGGTCTAATATTCAAGAAAGATCGAAAGTAAAGATATTGGCAAATATGCAGATATGATAAAACAAATATTAACAGTAAAGAACCCCATAATTTCTAATTGATATGATTTATTAAAAGCAAAGTTAAAATATTATAAAAATACAGCATTAAATAGAAGAGAAAAATATGCATTAATAAAGAAAGAGAAAAATTGGGATAAGTGGGAAGCATAAAGCAAGACTATATAAATAAAATAAACTGTAATGGAAATATGTAGACTAAACACTCAAGTTTAAGGATAAAGATTGCCAGATGTGTACAAATAAAAATTTACAAAATACATATTTATAAAAAAATTAAAACAGACACAAAATGGATAATAATAATAGGATATAAGAACTTAAACTACTCAAAAACAGATAAACGTAGCCTAGTGTAGCAATGTGAGTTACAGACAATGTAAACATTAAGGCCAAACAAAAGCATTAAAGGTAAAAATGTGGGATCTCTGTATGTGAGTACTATTTCTATTGATAAATATCTATTGCAATTTTAAATGTGTATACACAATTTAACACACATAAAACAGATGTGTATAAAGGAAAAAGTGACGAAAATACAAGTAGCAATTGTTAAGTCTACTATCACAGTGGGAAACTGTAATATACATACTGTAGTACTGATAGACTGAGCAGACATAAGATATGCAGGTGGAAGATGTGAACAACCTAGTTGTTAAGCTTTATCTGAAGTACATATGTAGAATAATAAACTCAACAACTGGAGAAAGTACTTATTTTTAAGCATACATAGACTATTTCAAATAATAACAACATACTATTCCATCAAGGCAGTTTTGCCAAATTTCAAAGAAATGGTATTCATTCCGTGTTCTCTGACCACAATGTAATTACATCAGAATCAAGAACAAATAAATTAATTATATGGTTTGAAGATTTCAAACACTTCAAAGTAAAGCAAACGAGAAAAATGTGAAATAGAAAATTTGTTGAACTAATGGTTCAGAGATGATTCTTTATAGAGAAAAAATTAAAATATAATTTTTACCTCAAATTATCTATAAAAATTAATTTTGTTTCTATTACTTCCACCCTAAAAATGAAAAAAAAATTCAGATAATCTGATTTTTTTTCTTTATCCTATTAAAGCACGGAATTCATTAAATACACACATACACACACATGAGAACTGAATTTCAAACAGTGACAAAGCCCTACACATTGAGGTACATAAGGCACATAAACAGAGCTCAGGAAGAGGTAACTACCAAAAGAGTGGATAAAAAGAAAGCAGCTAAAATTTTAAAATTTCTTAAAGGGCCGCTGTGATGCAGCATGTCAGCTTAGAAAAACTTGGAGCCCTCAACACAAGAAACTTTTTTACAGATCTCTACTGGATTCTCCTGAGAAAGGCTGGAGAGGATAAGGAGTCTGGAGAGATATAGTTCTATAGTACCAAAGGTATGCAGGTAGTGATTGACTTCTACTGGAAGACAGACATCAAAAACTTTTCACTTTCCTGTAACCTTTCTCATATGAAACAAAGATTTAAGTTCTGAGGGGAGTCTCAGCAAAACCTTCCTGCTACTAGCACCTAGACAAAGATGCACTGCATTTGGGGAAGTGTAGTAAAACTTATTGAGCTCAGGATCTTGCATTGGCACAAAGCAACAGTTGGGGTAGACAAGAAAAATTATCCTGACCAAGAGCCACCATAGACATAAAGCAAAGTATGTTTGCCCCAGATTGAGAAAGAGGGTCAGGGAAATTAAGAGACCTACCAGTGAGGCCTAAGCACAGAAGACTTGCATAAAACCAATGTTGTACCAAGCAAACAGAAACACTACTCCTATGCTCCATCCTAAGCCAAACACAGGATAAAAAGTAATTGCATTACAACAGTATGGGAGGGATAAGAGCATAGAGGAAGATCTTCTTTTGAGGCTCAGGCATGCAGGGACCACTTATCTTATGGTAGAGCAAGAACACTGAGAAAAACGCTTCCAAACCCTGACTTGACACTAAGCACATGGCATCAACAACCCCCCACTGAAAAATATAAAGCTTATTTTGCACTGAAAGCAAATAGAGGAACAAAAAAACCTAAACACTTCTCAACTATTGATAAATTGACTCATACTCCCACACTAAAACCCTGAGAGAAGATTATCCGTTTTCATAAATAATACTATTTACTTCAGTCTCTATTTTTTTAATACAATGCACAGCATTCAATGAAAAATTATGAATCACATAAAAGAGAGGTTTAAAAAATACGAACATTTCAACTGATAGAGCAATCAAAATTTCTAGACTCAGAAGTGGTTCAGATGTTAGAACTAGCCAACAAAGATTCTAAAACAATTACATCTAATACATTAAAGGATCTAGTTAAAAAGGTGAACAGCATGCATGAACAGATAGATTTTCATGAGGAGTTTCAATAGGGAGATGGATACTATAAAAAATAGTTAAATAGAATTATAGGAATATATAACACAATATCAGATATCAAAAATTTATTCAATAAAATTATCACAGTACTAGAAATTGTTAAATATCAGTAAACTGAGAGACACATTGATGGAAATTTTCTAATCTGAAAGACAAAGTAAAAAAAAAACCCAGAACCTCAAAGAGTTGTAAAAAAGACAAAAGATTTGTTATACATTAAAATGGAAACCCAGAAGAAGACAAAGAGAGTGAACAGGATAGTAGAAATATGTGAAGAGAAATGGCCGAAAATTTCCAAGAAATAATGAGAAACAATAAACTACAGAAACCCAGTGAGAATTAATAGCAACAATTAAAAATACTTTTTAAACAGGCATAAAGAGAGGCATTGTATAATAACAAAGGTTTCAATTCACCAAGAAAACAAAACAATTCTAAATATGTATTCAACCAAAAATTAAATCTCAAAATACATAAAATAAAACCTAATAAAATGGAATTTGGTGATATAGAAAATCCAGATATAGAAACTCCAGTTATAACAATCTTCTTTCAGTGATTATTCAGTAAACAGAAAGCCAATAAGTCAATAATGCTATCAAAAACTTGGACAGAACTATCAAACAACTTGACCTAAACAATATTTATAAGACATTCCTCCCTCCTTCAACCAGTAACAATATTCTTTTCCAGTGCACACTAAGAATTTAACAACATAGAAGAGATTTGGGCTATAAAGGAGATTTCAACAAATTTTTAAAAATCATACAAAGTGTACTCTTAGATCCAAAGAGAAATAACCTAGAAATCAACAATAAAAAGTTTACTTTGAAAATTACCAAATATTTGGATATTCAACAACAAATTTTAAAATTACCCGTTATCAAAAGAGGGAGCTCTTTAGAAAATGTTTAAAAATCTACAAAAAACTATGAGAAATAATAAGTTTAGCAGTAATATAGGATATGAGGTCAGCTTACAAAAAAATAGAATTTCTACATACTAGACATAAACAACTGAAAATTAACAATAAAATACCCTTTGCAATACCATCAGAAAATGTGAAAAAAGGGATATATCAAAAGGAACTAAGATTTGAACACTGAAAAATAAACAACATCGATGACAAAAATTTGAAAAGGCCTGAATGTGTTCAAAATTATACTATGTTAATGGACTGAATATTGTGTCAATTCTCCCTAAATTGATCCAAGAATTTAATCACAGTCAAAATCCTACTAGACTTTTTCTTTCAAGTTGAGTGGCTATGTATTACTTTGAAAAGTTAAGGACTTAAAAGACACAAAACAATTTTGAATAAGAGAATACTGTAAGACTCATAGTACCTGATTTCAAGTCTTACTATAAAATAACAGTGATAAATACATGGCATAGTATAAGGATAGTTTCATGGATGAATGGAATAGAAGAGGGAGCATATAAATACATCCACACATGTATGCTCAATTTGTTTTCAGCAAAGTTGCCAAAGAAGTTCAATGGAAAGAAAAAAATATTTTCAATGAATGGTACTGGAACTATTGGAATTCCATATGCAAAAAATAATGTTAACTCTTATAATCTATATAATAACATAAAGTTGATGATAGACTGTATGTAAAACTTAAAACTGTGGTACTTCTGGGGGATTAAAAAAACTCTGTGACATTGTATTAGGCAGATATTTCTTAGCACACAACAACTAAAGCCATGAATGAAAAATATTTATAAATTGACTTCATCACAGTTCAAAAGACATCAACAGAATATCCTACTCAACAACAACAGAATATGTATTATTCTCATCTCCAGATGGCATATACTCCAAGATCAACCACATGCTCAGTTATAAGGCAAGTCACAACAAATTCAAAATAATTGAAATCATACCAACCACACTCTTGGAACACAACACAATAAAAATAGAGATCAATACCAAGAAGATGTCTCAAAACCATATAATTACATGGAAATTAAACAACCTTCTCCTCCTGAAAGACTTTTGGATAAAGAAGGAAATTAAGGCAGAAATAAACAAATTCCTTGAAACTAGTGAAAACAGAGACACACTATGCCCGAATCTCTGGGACACAGCAAAAACAGTGTAAAGAGGAAAGTTTATATCACTAAATTTCTAACATCAAGAAGTTAGAAAGATCTCAAATTAACAACCTAGCATTGTATCTAAAGGGACTTGAAAAACACAAGCAAACCAACTCTAGGCTAGTAGAAGAAAATAAATAACCAAAACCAGAGCTGAACTGAATGAAATTCAGATGCAAAAATCTATACAAAAGATCAATGAAACTAGAGGTCTGTTCTTCAAAAGATTAAACAAGATCGGTAGACTGTTAACTACATTAATAAGGAAAAAAATAGAATATCCAAATAAGCATAATCAAAAATGACAAAGGGGACATTATCACAAACTACAAAAAACACTCAGCGATTATTACAAACACCTCTATGCACACGAACTAGAAAATCTAGAGGAAATAGATCAACTCCTGGTAACACAGAACCTCCCAAGAGTGAGTCAGGAATAAATTGAAATCCTGAGCACACCAATAATGAATTCTGAAATTGAATCAGTAATAAAAAACCTAGCAACCAAAAAAAGAGCCCTGGACCAGGTGGATTCATAGCTGAGTGTTAACAGACATAAAAAGAAGAACTCGTACCAATTCTACTGAAAGTATTCCAAAAAAATCAACAAGGAGGGACTCCTCCCTAATGCATTCTATGGAGTCAGCATAATTCTGATATGAAAACCTGGCAAAGATACACCGAAAAAAGAAATCTACAGGCCAATTTCCCTAATGAACATAGATGCAAAAATCCTCACAAAATAATAACAAACTGAATCCAGTAGAACATCAAAAGTTAATCAACCACGATCAAGTAGGCTTTATTCCTGGGGTGCAAGGTTGGTTCAACATATGCAAAAAAAAATGTAATTCACTACATAAACACAATACAAAAAAACCCCACATGATTATTTCAATAGATACAGAAAAAGCTTTCAATAAAATTCAACTTCCCTTCATTATAAAAACCATGAAGAAATTAGGCTTTGAAGGAACATACCTCAAAATAATAAAAGCCATTTATGACAAATCCACATCTAACATCATACTGAATTGGCAAAAGCTGGAAGCATTTCTGTTGAGAACTAGAAGACAAGAATTTCCTCTCTCACCACTCCTACTTAACCTAGTGCTGGAAGCTCTGGCCAGAGCAATCAGGCAAGAGAAATAAAATGCATTCAAATAGGAAAAGAGGAAGTCAAACTCTCTCTCTTCACAGAAGATATAATTCTATACCTAGAAAACCCCATAAACTCCATCAAAAACTTCTTAGAACTGACAAACAATTTTAGTAAACTTTCAGGGTACAAAATCAATGTACAAAAGTTAGTAGCATTTCTATACACCAATAGTGTTCAAGCTGAGAGCCAAATCAATAATGCAATCCCATTTACAATAGCAACAAAAAGAATGAATTTTCTAGGAATACAGCTGACCAAGGAAGTGAAAGATCTCTGCAAGAACTAAAAAACACTGCCGAAAGAAACCAAAGATGACACAAACAAATGGAAAAACATTCTATGCTCATGGATTGAAAGAATCAATATCATTCAAATTGCAGCACTGCCCAAAGCAATGTGCAGATTAAATCTAAAATGGACAAAGGATATGAACAGACATTTCTCAAAAGAAGACATACACGCAGCCAACAAATACATGAAAAAATACTCAGCTCATCATTAGAGAAATGGAAATCAAAACCATGATGAGATAACATCTCACACCAGTCAGAATGAAAAGTCAAAAAATAACAGATGTTTGTGAGGCTGCAGAGAAAAAGGAACACTTATACACTGCTAGTGGGAATGTAAATTAGTTCAGTCACTGTAGAATGCAGCTTGGTGATTTCTCAAAAAATCTTAAAACAGAGCAACCATTCACTCAGCAGTTGCACTCCTAGATATATGCCCAAAGGAAAATAAATCATTCTATCTAAAAGTCACATGCACATGTATCTTCATTGTGTTACCGAAACACCAGGGGTTTGGTGTGAGTCCTGCTGCTCACCACATGAAAAACCAGTCACTGAGACAATGAGTATTGCTAGGGAAGAAGGCTTATTCGAGTGCTGTAGCCAAGAAGAAATAGGAGATGAGACTCAAATTTGTCTCCCTGACTTACTAAAATTAGGAGTTTATATAGCAAGGAAGAAATGGAACTACATGTGGAAAAACAGAAATCAGGGAGAGGTAAGAGGAGGAGTTGGTAAACAAGAATCATGATGAATGAGGGGTCTGGCATTTCACTGTCTGGATGTAGTGCTCTGATGAGTTCAGTTCCTGGATACTATCTGGGAGGCCGAGGGTGATGTTAATGGAGAAGAAACTCAGATAAGACAAACGTAGGTTTGAGCTTTAAGACCAGGAGGGTCCATTTTTATCATTATCCACAAAACAGTAGACATCAATTCTATGGGAGTGTTGGGCTGATTTCAACAGCAGCACTGTTCATAATAGCAAAGACATGGAATCAACCTAGATGTCCATCAACAGTGGACTGGATAAGGAAAATATGGTATATATACACCATTGAATACTTGGAATAGTATGCAGCCATAAAAAAGAATGAAATCATGACCTTTGCAGCAACATGGACACAGCTGGTGACCATTATCCTAATAAATTAATGCAAGAACAGGAAATACCACATGTTCTCACTTATAAGCAGGAGCTAAATATTCAGTACACATAGGTACAAAAATGGGAATAATACAGGCCAGGGACTACTTGAAGTGTTAGGCCAGGGTAGGGGCTTGGGTTGAAAACTACTTATCTGGTGCTATGTTTACTACTTGGGTGATGGAATTATTTGGACACTAAACCTCAGTGACAAGCAATTACCCATGTAACAAACCTATATATGTACTACATGTACCCTCTGAACCTAAAATAAAAGTTTAAAAAAAGTTCAATAAATGAAGAGAAAATATTTAAAAATCTCATATTAGATAAAGGGTCTATATTCAGGATAGATGAATAGATAGATGATAGATAGATATATGATAGATAGATAGATAGATAGATAGATAGATAGATAGATAGATACATAGATACATAGATACATAGATAGATACATAGATAGGCTGATATTTTACAATTCAATAATGTAAAATCAACCTATCCTTAAAATACTGGACAAATAGTTGTATACAAGAGATTTGGATACCTAGTAATCACAAGATAAAATGCTCAAGTTCATTATTCATTAGAGAAATTCAAATGCAAACCACAATAAGGCATTACTAGACAGTACTAGACTGTCTAAAATCACAAAAACTAAAAATACAAAAGGTAGGAGGGAATTTGAAGCAATTGAAATTTTTGTACATTTTACTGGTTGGAATGCAAATGGTACAGCCACTTCAAAAACTAGTTTGTATCCGTTTCTTATAAGGTTAAGCATACCCTTACTGTATGAATGAATAATGTCATTCCTTTGTATTTATGCAGAAGTATTGAAAACATATCAACACAAATATCTGTATAATAATATTTATAGTTGCTTTATTTATAATAAAAAACTGGAAACAACCCAAATGTTCACAAACTAGTTAGTGAATGAACAATTTTTGCTACATTCATATGATGGAATTTTGTTTAGCAATAAAATGGATGAACTAAAACATGCAACAATATGGATGAACCTAAAAAACATTTTGCCATGTGAAAGAAACCAGACAGCAAAGACTATATATTGTACTATTTCATTGTGCCGGGAAATTGCAAAACTATAGGTAAAAAATAGACCAGTGTTTCCCAGGTGCTGAGAGTGAGGAGGTGAAGGGAACGTTACCACAAATGGCATGTGGAAATCTTTTTGTGGTGATAGAAATCTGCTATACCTTGTCTTGAAGATTGTTACATGACTCATACTTTTGCCAAAACTCATAAAAGTGTGGAAATAAAAAAAAAGTTACTATATGTGAATGAATTTAATTCTGGGTGGACTTTAACATTTTTCATTAAAAATGAGAAATATATTTATGAGCAGGAGGTAAGACACAAAAATTATAAATGATAAGGGAAAAATAAATTTAAATACATTTAATACATTAAAATTAGAAATGTCTATTCATCAAAGACACCAAAAGCCTGTGAGAATATAAGCAACCTTTTTTTTTTTCTTTTTTTTTTTTTTTTTGAGACAGTATCTCACTCTGTCTCCCAGGCTGGAGTGCAGTGATGTGATTCCTGCTCACTGCAACCTCCACCTTCCAGGTTCAAGTGATTCTCCTGCCTCAGCCTCCTGAGTAGCTGGCATTACAGGCGTCCACCACGACCCCTGGCTATTTTTTTTTTTTTTTTTTTTTTTTAGTGGAGATGGGGTTTCACTATGTTGGCCAGGCTGGCTTTGAACTCCTGACCTCAAATGATCTGCCTGACTTGGCCTCCCAAAGTGCTGAGATTACAGATGTGAGCCACTGCTCCCAGCCTAAACAACCTAATTGAAACAATCCATTTGCAGCACAAGTAAGTGACAAAAGATTAAAATTGAGAAAGTAGATACTAAAAAATTGATGAGAAAGAGAGACTCCTAATAGTAAATGGATATATATATCACAGATTTTAAAATATGTAAATAGGCAATAAGCTTATTTTAAATATTTAATCTCATTAATAATATAGAAAATGCAAGTTTATACTGAAGTTCATTTAACATCTAAAACATTAACAAAAACAAAAACTCTGCCAATATAAAATGTTGAATGATTTGTGAAGTAACAGGAACTTTTACATGTTGACAATGAGAGAATAAATCCACACAATACAGTATTATGTAGTGACATTGAATATTCAATTACCCTACAATCCTGCAATTCTCCCTCTAGGTATACACTCTAAAGAAGTTTTTGGCCAGGCACAGTGACTCATGGCTATAATCCCAGCACTTTGGGAGGCCGAGGTGGGCAGATCACCTGAGGTCAGGAGTTCAAAACCAGCCTGGCCAACGTGGCGAAACCCTGTCTCTACTAAAAATACAAAAAAATTAGCCAGGCATGGTGGCATGCACCTGTAATCCCAGCTACTTAGGAGGCTGAGGCAGGAGAATCACTTGAACCCAGGAGGCAGAGGTTGTTGTGAGCCGAGATTGCACCGTTGTACTCCACAGCAAGAGTGAAACTCCATCTCAGAAAAAAACAAAAACAAACAAAAAAAAACTTATATAAATTTGTCAAGAGATATAGACTGAGCTACTTATAGTGATATGTTTTAATATGAAATAATTTAATGTCAACAACAATAAGAAGGCAGAAATAGAAATGGTATATTCATTTATAAAATACTATATTGCAGTAAAAATAAATATCTATAGCTACAAATGTCAACATCATGGATATCAGAAACTTAATATTGGGCAAAAAATGAAACCTACACAATGAATACAAAATTGTTCTTTTTAATTTTTATCTTTTAATAACATTTTTATTTTAAAATGTTTTTGGAATTAAAAAAATTGCAAAGATAGTATAGAGTTTCCATATAACCCCACACACAATTTTTCTCCATTATTAACTTCTTACCTCAGTATGGGACATTTTTTACAAAAAACAATGTTGATACATTATTATTAATTAAAGTCCATGCTTTAAAAACTAAGATTGTTCTAGTTTTTAACCTAATGTCCTCTTTCTGTTCCAGGATCCCATCCAAGGTACCACATTACATTTAGTAATCATAGCTTCTTATGCTCCTTTTTGATGGGATAATTTCTAAGACTTTCCTTGCTTCTAATTACCTTGACACTTTTGAGGAATACTTGTCAGTTACCTTGTAGCATGTCCCTCTACTGGAATTTTTCTGATGCTTTTCTCATAATTAGACTCAATTTATATGTTTTGAAAAGAACACTACAGAGGTAAAGTATTACTTTAATCATATATCAAGAACAATATCGTCTGTCAACAAAATTTGTCACTTTTTTTTTGTTTCTTTTTTTTTTTTTTTAAGATAGTCTCACTCCATCACCCCAGCTGGAGTGCAGTGGCATAATCTCTGCTGACTGCAACCTCCACCTCCCAGGCTTAAGTGATTCTCCATTCTTGTGCCTCAGTCTCTTGAGTAGCTGGAATTACAGGTGTGGCCCACACGCCCAGCTAATTTTTTGTATTTTTAGTAGAGATGGGGTTTCACCATGTTGGCCAGGCTAGACTCGAACTCCTGATCTCAAGTGATCTGCCCACTTCAGCCTCCCAAAGTGGGATTACAGTCATGAGCCACTGCATCTGGCCTGTCACTGTTGAAGCTAACCTTAATCACTTGGTTAAGGTAGCATTTGTCAGGTTTCTCTACAAAAGTTTGGGTTTTTTTTTTTTTTTTTTTCCTTCTTTCTTTGGTAGTTTTAACTATACCCTGAGAATGAGTAATATTCTCGATTAGCTTCTGAGTTAGATTTCTAAGTGTAGCTCCCGAGTCAACTTATTTTAATGTTTTATTGCCGTGGCCTCTACCCTCAGGAAGGTCCTTAGTTTCTTCGTTTTTTCCTTGGCTACATGTGAAGGTGCCATTGCAGAATATGCCCCGCTAGGTACTGTACGGTTTCCTCAGCCTGAGCTGTGCCCATAGAAACTTGAGAGCCAAAAGGTCTCAAGCATTCACTATATTTTATAATCTATACTGCTGGCACTTTGGGCAATACAACTGCCCTTCAAATGTTAGATTTGTTATGTCTATATTTAGTATGTAAAATAGTTTAAATTTTAAAAATTCAATTTACTGAGCTCTGTTAAAAATCAAAGTGTGGCAGAGATCCAATCAGCCTGAAAATACAATTTCCAAATTCCTAGTCAGTCACACAGAAAATAGTAGGGCTCTCTTCTTAGGAAAATGTGACCAGCAAGATGGCTAAGTTTGTGCTTACTAATATAAACAATAAAATATTAAGTGCATTTACTCTTTTATTTATAATGGACTTACTCTCAGGAATAGTAAAGCATTGTTAAGTAGTCTAGCTCATAACAAACAATTTGAGGTGAGTGAATTTTATGGTTTTGGCTTATTGATTTATATTTTGTTTTAACATACAAGATAGCTAACCCCTACAAATACCTACCATTAAAACAGTTTTTATATAAGTTCAAGGAATTTTATTTGGATAAAGATAACACAGGTCTCCTTTTACTTCTTTACAAAAGAATATTAAAATCAAGCATTTCAATTATAATCAGTCAAGACATTTATTCAGCGAGCTTTCTAAATATCAAATGTCTCTTCACAAATGCTGTATCTGTTTTCCTTCTTATCTTCCCTTAGTTCCAATATGTCTCTGGTACTGGTTTTCTGTCTTCTCAGACATAAGTAATTGAGTTTTCAAGCAGCATAAGAGAAACATCATATTCCGTCAGAGTGAGACTTCAAACTTCTGAGCATACCTATTCAGGAATCCTGGGAAATGTGAATTATCTCATGACAAATTCAGGCCCTTAATAATGTGGCTGCATTTCTTCATATATGTTCTGATTAGGATAGGTCATAGTTTTTGGAATTCCCATTTCTCGAATGTCTGTGTTAAAGAGATTGAGGAGTATTTCTGAAAAAGCACATCTCTCATTGGCCACATAAAGTATTTGTTTTTCAAATTTGTATTTTTTCTCTTAGGATCATATCTCCCCTTGTCAATGACTAAAAAATTAGAAATGTCTGACCTCTTTCCAGATGACTTTTATTATGCACTGAATCGTGCTCTCTCAAAATTCATAGGTTAAAGCCTAGCCACCTATTTGATGACAGGATCTTTAGGGAGATACTGTAATAAAGTTTAAATGCAGTCACAGGAGTGGTGCCCTATTCCAACAGGACTGGTGTCCTTAGCAGAAGAGAAGACACCAGAGCATTCTGTCTCTGTTTCTGTCGTTCCCTGTCTGCACATACACAGAGAAGAAGCCATGAGAGGACAGACACAGGGATAAAACAGCTGTCTGCAAGCCAGCTATGTGGACTAAAAGCCTGGGCATTTAATTTCAATATTGTTTGGAAATGGTACTCTTCAAATAGAATGTTATTCATTGTGATATGATATAGAGTTAAAATATATTTCAGTGATAATACTATTAGTATCTAACAATCACCCCTGATATGTAACTTGATACATTTCTTTATGAAATAGATAATTCAAATTTACCAAGCAGCCCTTCTTACAGGAAGAATTTAGGTCAAGACGGATGTTTTATTTTATCTATCTGATTAGCCATAAAAATAGTAACATGTGCTGACAAAAAAAAATTACCCAAAATAACAGTTTTAAATGATCAAACCATTTAGTGTCAATCAGTGATCAGGACTGCCTATAATGTGAAACTAAGCATAGCAATAATCATGCAGGTAATGGGCAAAATGCTTGCCCAAATTATTTTTTAATTATTAATATGTCATAACTTGGTTCAGGGTTCAGAAACAAAGATTCTTAACCCAGCTTCTTTGAAATTATCTCTTAAGTTTCAATTTGCCTCAGGTAGAAGTTTGTTAGTAGACCTGATTAGTGTACCTGAAGGCCATGAGGAGTCACAGAACAAAATGGACCAATGACTAGATAAAGATAAATTTCCTTCCTGTAAGTTTCCCTTGAATGAACAAGCAAATCAAGGAGATACTTTTAAGTAATGATATTTATGAGAAAAGAAAAAACATTAGAGCCTTATTTATTTCTGAGGCCATAGATAGAGTTCTGTTTAGATATAAGTCATTGGTAACAGATTCAGTTGGTGAACGATGATGCACTACCTTAATTGGTTTTTACTTGATCCTTCAGTTTCTTGATTTCTTTCTTTTTTTGGTGGCCAAGATCCTCGAGAGCGGGCATTTGGCTTTCAGGGATCTATTGATATTAAAGCCTTTTCTTCTCTGGCAATATTATTCCAAACATGCTTTCTAGCACAAATTTATTTCATTGATTTCATCTCATTTTGATCTGAGGTAAAGCTTTACTTTTTCAAATGTGTCTCTGTGTGTGTGCACATGTATGTGTATATGTGCATGTTTCTCCTCCTATAGAGGTAATACATTGGATGAGCACGGGGGTATACTGCTTAAGTCTGAATCTTGGCTTAGAAGTTTACAAACCATGACCCTGAAGAAGTTATTTCATCATCTTGTGCTTCAGTGTCCTGTCTGTAAGCAATGAGTAAGAGTAATACCTACTTCAAAAGTTGTGATGACTAAATGGGTTAATATGTGTGAAGCAGTTGCTACATGTGAAGCATGTAGTCAACAACATAGTATGTGTTTTTATTATTTGTATTGAATATCCATATTACAGTTATAAATATAATTTGAATAATATGTAAAAAGCTTTACTTAATATTAAGTTTAGCTATTAGAGCTGGCTCTAGTTTTTATGGCCTAATCTTCCCAAAACAACATCTGGAAAAGAAAAATGGCAAATTATTTAGAGTGAGCAACACATCTTGTCATTTTTCTTGATGACTTTTGGGAGACTAAAATTAAACAGAAGTCCTTTGGGAAAATAAGCTGCAGATAATAATCACAGAAACTTTTCAGGAAATATTAAAAGGAAAACAAGAAAGTCACCTTAGTTTATGTAGCAAATGACATGCTAATTTATTCTAATTAATTAATTCTAATTCTAATTAAATAACATTGATTTCCTTTTCTAAATGCCTGAGCATTGTAAGAGTTGACTCCAAATAGACTATAATCCTGACCCATTGCTTTTATATCCTCTTTCATTTCACCATCATTCTCTCATCAGTATTTAGGCAGGAGAATCAGAAACACACATAAGGCTCTGGTTGTGTTCTTTGGTCTTTATTGTTCCTGAGCCATTAACAAGAAGGAGCTTCCTTAAGTTTATGCAGTTCGCATTTACACAGTTGTCTCCTGCTCAATCAACCCTTCCTTCTCAGACTTTGACCTTTGCCCTCATCTGAACTCTCTCTCTCCATTCATACCTACAACAGGCCCTGAACCACTGGGTTTTATTTTCTTGGCATGGCTTCAAGATTCATACACTTTTCTCACTCCTGGCCCGCTGCTAGCTGATCAAGAGCTCCCTAGTGAACATGGATCTAGATGCCTGTTTAACTTCTGTCCTCAGCATTTCAAAATTATTAGTCAGGATCTGGACTGGGGCCAAAAGAATATGAATATTTTAAGATGCACAGTTACTCCCATACTTCCCCCACCCCTGCATCTGGAAGACAGATAATGACTCCCCCAGAGTCTTGCTTATCCATACCCCATATTAATTTTAGTTATGGTCCTAAGTTAATAGCTCATTTCTGGCTATTAAGTTTAGGAAAGCTCAAGTGGATCTGGAGACTTCTGGCATGCTGAGTTACCACAAAGTGGCTTTAGGACATATGGAGAGACTAGTGGAATTGAATTCTTGGGCCATGGAGTATTTGAAGCTTAAAGTACACCCCAGGTCCTCCCTCATATCAGCTGATTCTGCCATTTTCATTCCAATAGGATAGGTCCATGACAGTTTGGATTAACTGTAAGATAAGTGCAGTTCCAAGCCAATTTATTGTCCGTGTGAGCTTCTATTCCTAAAACCCGCTCAATCCCCAGGCATTTGTGCCTCCAGCTGCATCTCTATAAATACAAGGTCCTTGCTCTTGAGGAACCCTACTGTTAAACTCATCTGCAGGTATGCAGTGCCTCTTGAAAGCCCAGTCCCTAGGCAGGCTTTCTATCTTTAATTTCTCCAGTCTCAGGGTTTTTTTCTCTCTGGGGAAAGATAACCCCAATCTCACTAACTTTTAATTTCTGGGAATATCACGACACATGCTGAATCTAAGTAGAATATGGGTAACCAGCAATAGCTTTTCTGCCAAGACTTATACTATAAAGCTGCTGCCCCTTCATTCTTCAGTAATCCATATTTGTCTTTTTCCTACTCCTCTCAGCTATTCCTCTGATGATTTGATTACTCTCTTATCTCGTCTTAGCTTTTCTAGGATCACCTAACTCTATTCTTTACTGTTTTTCTTAACATTTTTTTCTTTCCTTTCTTTAGAAGACTTTCTCAGACAACCCCTATTTTGTATAAGACATAGCTTGTGTTATATGTCAGTTTTACTTTTCCTTTTGATATACACAAAAAAGAATATTTCATAAAATTAAAAAAAGTTAAAGCTAATTTGTATTTTCTTGATAGTAAGTACTCAAAATCTTTCTCACATAACAAAAAAAATTGTCACATGATTAGTGTATGACCTAGGTATACATCTCAAGCTATGAGGAAGATCTATACATACTTTCTATATTTCCAGAAGAACAAAAAATCAAAATTAAAAAAGTTGTCATTGCTTATAAGTATATAGAATTATTTTTAAGTACCATATTTAAACCAGCAAAATCATTTCATAAAATGTAGAAAATATTCAATTTGAATATACTCTTGGATGGGGTGAAATAAAATATTTCCTCAATTGTCATGAGAGAAATAGACACTTTAATAAATGACATATAAATAATTAGAATTTACATTTTTAAAAATTGGATATCAAATAATTGACTTCATATCAGTAAATTTAAAAAGCCAATTATGATTTTTGCAATCAGAAAGAAAGTGAGCTGACAAAAGTAATTTTTATTACATTTAAACTGTTAATTTATGTACCATTTGATATATTTGACAATGGGAATACAATCACGAAATGTGGTAGTGTAAAACTCTATGATAAATAAATGATCCAAATATTGCTGTGACCAGCAGATGATCTCTTTAGGTAGCTTTTACTACGATGCATTTGAGAACAAAAAATCTGTCATTAACAAAGAATATTTCTAGTCTTGAAAGATTTACTGTGCTAGGTTCACTCAGGATTTGGAGTCATACCAACGTCATATTGTTCTGAGGAAACCCAATAGTCATTATAGCACATTCGGTCGTATAATAACTCGCGAGAGGAAATATCTCCCTGTCCTCAACTGACCAACATCATCACTCAAATTAGAAGTGTTGACGGTCATCATATTTTCCTTTGTAGAGAGATGACTGAAATTTACATTAAAATATTTCACACTTTTCAAAATAATCCTTTCATATATAAAATTAAAGCAAATCAATTTAAACCTGGCAAAAATTAATGATGTGATTTTGCATGTGATGTTCATTTTGGTTGAATACTTTATAATGATATTTGTACTTGTATGTTATTTTAAGTTCTTGTAAGTCATGCTCAAATACTTTATTTGTTGTCTTTTCATTTCACTAATTCAACAAATATTGATTGAGCATCTACTCTGTGACAAGCACTGGAATAGCACTAGAAATAGAGCAACAAACAAGGGCACACGGCCCTGTCCTCAAAAGCTTTACAGCCTCACCACATCATCCTAAAACCCCACGAGGTAAACCATAATGCCCATTTTACAGATTGGGAGAGTGGACTTCAGAAAGAGAGTATGTGACTTGAAAAAGAGACATATTTAATAAATGCAGAAACCATGACTTGAAAGCTGGTTCACACATTCTTACTTTTTTAATTCGACAAACCACTTGGCAACAGCTGTAAGAACACATGCAGTGATGTTCAGGAGTATGATTGGTGGAGAACTTCCAGATAATGCTCCTAATATGACTTTCTGGCTATCCTGCAGAACTGAAAAAGTTGAACAATTCATGCAGCACTATTTGCAATAGCAAAGACTTGGAACCAATCAAAATGCCCATCAATGAGAGATTGGATAAAGAAAATGTGGCACATATACACCATGGAATACTATGCAGCCATAAAAAGGAATGAGTTCATGTCCTTTGCAGGGACATGGATGAAGCTGGAAATCATCATCCTCAGCAAACTAACACAGGAACAGAAAACCAAACACCACATGTTCTCACTCATAAGTGGGAGCTGAACAATGAGAACACATGGACACAGGGAGGGGAATATCACACACCAGGCCTGTTGGGAGGTAGGGGGCATGGGAAGGGAGAGCATTAGGACAAATGTCTAGTGCATGGGGGGCTTAAAACCTAGATGACGGGTTGATAGGTGCAGCAAACCACCATGGCACATGTATACCTATGTAACAAACTTGAACATTCTGCATGTGTATTCCAGAAGTGGAAGTAAAATTTATATTCATATATATATTTTTTATACAATACACATATATATATTATATATATATTATACATATATATATATATGAAAGAGTTGAGCAATTCCATACCGTAACTACCTGAGGGGCTATCCTTTCTTCCCAGCATCACCAGATAGATCATTGCTGCTTTGGGGTCACTGAGAAACTCAGACTTGCGCCACTCACATTGTCTGTTCCCTAGCTGCCTCTTGAGTCTTTATTGCCAAGTTATCCTTTTCTATTATAATTTATTAGAAGCAAAACACACTATGGCGTATGTTTGGTGTCACTTTATGAGAAGATCATTATAGTGATCCTGTTTTTGAAAAGATTTTCATTCTCCTCTAACTTGTTGATCAAATTTCCTTAGAGATGCAAATTACTTTTGGCATATATTCCCTGAATTAAGTCACTTTTCTTTTTAACATTGGGTATTTTTGAAAGATTCCTTCCACATATGCTTTGTGGCTAGATCTTAAGGCTTGAGAATTGTACAAATACCAGGGTAGCTGAGAGTCATTTGGCACGTTGACACTCTCTGTGAGGAAATTATGCTTCATACCAAGACTTAAGCACTGAGAAGACAACTTTAAACTCTGTGGCATTTTCAGCTTTTAAAATATCAAGGTCCAGAATTAAAATAAAATACTTCTAAGTTTTCAGAGCCAGGCCTCTGGTTCCTGGTAATAGATTACAATACTATAATGAAGTCAAAGTTCAGAGTTGGACAGATACAACTGTCCAACTATGCCTATTGTTATAAAATTTAAGTAATGTTATGCCATATTTCTCCCAGAAAGGGTATACTCCTTTGGCATTTGTCTTAATTTCTGCATTCTTGAACAAAGACAATAGAGGAAAAGAAAGGAAGAAGCCTTAAGAATCCAGTTGTCAGGGAACTTTTTAATGATCTTTCCAAAATTACACTGTGAAAGTAAGTGTTCCGTTTTGGAAAAAGGAATGGAAGTTTAAAGGCAGTAAATGACATTTTTTTCAATTTACAAAAAAGAGTGGTATTTTAGATTATCATTTTCTAAACAAGAACAATAGGAAAGTCCTAAAAAACGCTTTAGAAACATTTTGAGAAATAAAGTAATATAAACAAACATAATATTTCTAAAATAGCTAAATCTCTTCCTTAATTTTGTAAGCCCCAACCCTGTCAACACCAACCCCCACTGGCTCTGCCAAAAAATTTATTATCTCAAGAGGAATGATAAAGCTCTCAAAATTAAATTGATTTTAACTTAATTTCCAGAACATGTTACAGAGAACATTTAAGAGGTTTGTAAGGACAGTATCTAGTTTATATTTGTTACTCCAGTATGAAGAATGGCAACCACCCCACTTTTTTAACTAGTCAATTATTTAATAAAGCAAGAAAGTTGAAGAAGATTCTTAAAACTATCTAAAGGTCACATATATTTATTTTTAATATTGTAACTGTAATATATTTTGCAGTTATATATTTGCATATATATATACAAAACATATTTCTTATATTTTAGCTACTTGCTACTTTGTAAGGACATATCATCTCCTTTATAAGACAAGATCCAGAAACTGCAAGGAATGATGCAGGAAGTACATGAACCTCATAATGACAGCTACCGTTTGAGGTATTTGCCCTGTGGGTAGAACCATTTTAAATGTGTTCTCTATGTTCATACACCATTTAGTATTTAGAACTACATTAATATATATTGGTTTTATTTCCATTTTGGTGGTCAGAAAAGAGGTTAGGATAATTAAATGACTTGTCCAAGACACATATTAAGTTCGTGCAAAAGTAATTGGCAGTTTTTGCCAACTTTTGCACCAACCTAATAGATTATAAATGAAAAAACAAATGCGTAAACCCAAAGTCTGTCTACCTCCAGAGTAGTAGTGCCCTTAATCTGTGCCCTGATAGCTGTTCATGGGAAGGAAAATGTATACTAAATAAACTCAGATTTTTTAATGACAATATTTTACATTTACTCATACAATCTTACAATGCTCTCTTCTATATAATCAATTTTGGAGACTAAATATTCAAATTCAGAGGCTAACCCCACTCTAAATCACTTTGGCCACTAATGGTTATGCACACTATCAAAACTAACTGTGGCTGCAATTGTCGACCCCTTTTTCAACTTTGCTGTTGATCATAGAGTAATTTTAAGCCAATTCAAATTATCTACTTTATTCTTAATAAAATTAAGTGAAGGAAGCAAAATAGCCTCTCTTAAAAATCAGCCAAAAAGATTTTGAGCCAGATGATCCGTCATTTGGAGTTGGCTCATTTGAAAGTCTTTTGAAAATAAGTTATTTGAGGTTGGCTCCTCCCAAATCCTCTGCCTTTGATAATACTTTAGTCTATTTAGATTTAGGACTATGTATTGTCTTTAATTTCAACATCTTATTGGATAGTCTTCTATTTACTTAAAAGCTTTTTTATTCGAAACCTAATGAGAATGTAAACTTTGTAACAGCATTTTAAAAGACAACTAAAAACATATTTTCCGTTTACTAAATAAAATGTATTTTCACAGTTCCAAAATTAAATGATTTTCAAGAAAATGTATAATATTTGCTCTAGAGCTTCTTTTTGTTATTAACATAAAATTTATGTATGGTAAAACTTTTCCCCTTTAGTGCACAGCTCTGTATGAGTTTGACACATACACACAGTTTTGAAACCACCACCACAATCAACATATAGAAAAGTTAAAACACCGCCCCAAATAACCTTGTGACCTTTGTTAGTCAACTACCCTAAAACCCCAGTGGCTGGAAACCTGACTTTCTGTTCCTCTAGTTTTGCCATTTCCACAATGTCACAAAAATGAGTTCAGGTTCTTTCATTTAACCTAATGCATCTGATACTTATCCATGTTATTGTATCTAGAAATAGTGTCAAGAAGTGAATATCTCCATGTATCTGCATGATAAAAGCTTTCTGAGCAAATTTTTTTCTTTAATTTTTTTAATTATTATTATTATTATTATTATTATACTTTAAGTTTTAGGGTACATGTGCACAATGTGCAGGTTTGTTACATAAGTCTCTATGTGCCATGTTGGTGTGCTGAACCCATTAACTTGTCATTTAGCAGTAGATATATCTCCCAGTGCTGTCCCTCCTCCCTCCTCCCACCCCACAACAGTCTCCGGAGTGTGATGATCCCCTTCCTGTGTCCACGTGTTCTCATTGTTCAATTCCCACATATGAGTGAGAACATGTGGTGTTTGGTTCTTTGTCCTTGTGATAGTTTACTGAGAATGATGATTTCCAGTTTCATCCATGTCCCTACAAAGGATATGAACTCATCATTTTTTATGGCTGCATAGTATTCCATGGTGTATATGTGCCACATTTTCTTAATCCAGTCTATCGTTGTTGGACATTTGGGTTGGTTCCAAGTCTTTGCTATTGTGAATAGTGCCGCAGTAAACATACGTGTGCATGTGTCTTTATAGCAGCATGATTTATAGTCCTTTGGGTATATACCCAGTAATAGGATTGCTGGGTCAAATGGTATTTCTGGTTCTAGATCCTTGAGGAATCGCGACACTGACTTCCACAATGGTTGAACTAGTTTACAGTCCCACCAACAGTGTAAAAGTTTTCCTATTTCTCCACATCCTCTCCAGCACCTGTTGTTTCCTGACTTTTTAATGATCGCCATTCTAACTTGTGTGAGATGGTATCTCATTGTGGTTTTGATTTGCATTTCTCTGATGGCCAGTGATGATGAGCATTTCTTCATGTGTTTTTTGGCTGCATAAATGTCTTCTTTTGAGAAGTGTCTGTTCATGTCCTTAGCCCACTTGTTGATGGAGTTGTTTGTTTTTTTCTTGTAAATTTGTTTGAGTTCATTATAGATTCTGGATATTAGCCCTTTGTCAGATGAGTAGGTTGCGAAAATTTTCTCCCATTTTGTAGGTTGCCTGTTCACTCTGATGGTAGTTTCTTTTGCTGTGCAGAAGCACTTTAGTTTAATTAGATCCCATTTGTCAATTTTGGCTTTTGTTGCCATTGCTTTTGATGTTTTAGACATGAAGTCCTTGCCCATGCCTATGTCCTGAATGGTATTACCTAGGTTTTCTTCTAGGGTTTTTATGATTTTAGGTCTAACATGTAAGTCTTTAATCCATCTTGAATTAATTTTTGTATAAGGTGTAAGGAAGGGATCCAGTTTCAGCTTTCTACATATGACTAGCCAGTTTTCCCAGCACCATTTATTAAATAGGGAATCCTTTCCCCATTGCTTCTTTTTGTCAGGTTTGTCAAAGATCAGATAGTTGTAGATAGGTGGCATTATTTCTGAGGGCTCTGTTCTGTTCCATTGATCTATGTCTCTGTTGTGGTACCAGTACCATGCTGTTTTGGTTACTGTAGCCTTGTAGTATAGTTTGAAGTCAGGTAGCGTGATGCCTCCAGCTTTGTTCTTTTGGCTCAGGATTGACTTGGTGATGTGGGCTCTTTTTTGGTTCCATATGAACTTTCAAATAGTTTTTTCCAATTCTGTGAAGAAAATCATTGATAGCTTGATGGGGATGGCATTGAATCTATAAATTACCTTGGGCAGTATGGCCATTTTCACGATATTGATTCTTCCAACCCATGAGCATGGAATGCTCTTGCATTTGTTTGTATCCTCTTTTATTTCACTGAGCAGTGGTTTGTAGTTCTCCTTGAAGAGGTCCTTCACATCCCTTGTAAGTTGGATTCCTAGGTATTTTATTCTCTGAAGCAATTGTGAATGGGAGTTCACTCATGATTTGGCTCTCTCTTTGTCTGGTATTGGTGTACAAGAATGCTTGTGAGTTTTGTACATTGATTTTGTATCCTGAGACTTTGCTGAAGTTGCTTATCAGCTTAAGGAGATTTGGGGCTGAGAAAACGGGGTTTTCTAGATACACAATCATGTCATCTGCAAACAGGGACAATTTGACTTCCTCTTTTCCTAATTGAATACCCTTTATTTCCTTCTCCTGCCTGATTGTTCTGGCCAGAACTTCCAGCACTATGTTGAATAGGAGTGGTGAGAGAAGGCATCCCTGTCTTGTGCCAGTTTTCAGAGGGAATGCTTCCAGTTTTTGCCCATTCAGTATGATATTGGCTGTGGGTTTGTCATAGGTAGCTCTTATTATTTTGAGATATGTCCCATCAATACCTAATTTATTGAGAGTTTTTAGCATGAAGGGCTGTTGAATTTTGTCAAAGGCCCTTTCTGCATCTATTGAGATAATCATGCGGTTTTTGTCTTTGGTTCTGTTTATATGCTGGATTACATTTATTGATTTGCATATGTTGAACCAGCCTTGCATCCCAGGGATGAAGCCCACTTGATCATGGTGGATAAGCATTTTGATGTGCTGCTGGATTCAGTTTGCCAGTATTTTATTGAGGATTTTTGCATCAATGTTCATCAAGGATATTGGTCTGAAACTGGTTGTGTCTCTGCCAGGCTTTGGTATCAGGATGATGCTGGCCTCATAAAATGTGTTAGGGAGGATTCCCTCTTTTTCTATCGATTGGAATAGTTTCAGAAAGAATGGTACCAGTTCCTCCTTGTACCTCTGGTGGAATTTGGCTGTGAATCCATCAGGTCCTGGACTCTTTTTTGGTTGGTAAGGTATTGATTATTGCCACAATTTCAGAACATGTTATTGGTCTATTCAGAGATTCAACTTCTTCCTGGTTTAGTTTTGGAGGGTGTATGTGTTGAGGAATTTATCCATTTCTTCTAGATTTTCTAGTTTATTTGCATAGAGGTGTTTGTAGTATTCTCTGATGGTAGATTGTATTTCTGTGGGATCTTTGGTGATATCACCTTTATTATTTTTTATTGCATCTATTTGATTCTTCTCTCTTTTCTTCTTTATTAGTCTTGCTAGCAGTCTATCTATTTTGTTGATCTTTTCAAAAAACCAGCTCCTGGATTCATTAATGTTTTGAAGGGTTTTTTGTGTCTCTATTTCCTTCAGTTCTGCTCTGATTTTAGTTATTTCTTGCCTTCTGCTAGCTTTTGAATGTGTTTGCTCTTGCTTTTCTAGTTCCTTTAATTGTGATGTTAGGGTGTCAATTTTGGATCTTTCCTGCTTTCTCTTGTGGGCATTTAGTGCTATAAATTTTCCTCTACACACTGCTTTGAATGTGTCCCAGAGATTCTGGTATATTGTGTCTTTGTTCTCGTTGGTTTCAAAGAACATCTTTATTTCTGCCTACATTTCATTATGTATCCAGTAGTCATTCAGGAGCAGGTTGTTCAGTTTCCATGTAGTTGAGCCGTTTTGAGTGAGTTTCTTAATCCTGACTTCTAGATTGATTGCACCGTGGTCTGAGAGGCAGTTTGTTATAATTTCTGTTCTTTTACATTTGCTGAGGAGAGCTTTACTTCCAACTATGTGGTCAATTTTGGAATAGGTGTGGTGTGGTGTTGAGAAAAGTGTATATTCTGTTGATTTGGGGTGGAGAGTTCTGTAGATGTCTATTAGGTCTGCTTGGTGCAGAGCTGAGTTCAAGTCCTGGATATCCTTGTTAACTTTCTGTCTCGTTGATCTGTCTAATGTTGACAGTGGGGTGTTAAAATCTTCCATTATTATTGTGTGGGAGTCTAAGTCTCTTTGTAGGTCACTCAGGACTTGCTTTATGAATCTGGGTGCTCCTGTATTGGGTGCATATATATTTAGGATAGTTAGCTCTTCTTGTTGAATTGATCCCTTTACCATTATGTAATAGCCTTCTTTGTCTCTTTTGATCTTTGTTGGTTTAAAGTCTGTTTTATCAGAGACTAGGATTGCAACCCCTGCCTTTTTTTGTTTTCCATTGGCTTGATAGATCTTCCTCCATCCCTTTATTTTGAGTCTGTGTGTGACTCTGCACGTGAGATGGGTTTCCTGAATATGGCACACTGATGGGTCTTGACTCCTTATCCAATTTGCCAGTCTGTGTCTCTTAATTGGAGCATTTAGCCCATTTACATTTAAAGTTAATATTGTTATGTGTGAATTTGATCCTGTATTTATGATGTTAGCTGGTTATTTTGCTTGTTAGTTGATGTAGTTTCTTCCTAGCCTCGATGGTCTTTACAATTTGGCATGTTTTCACAGTGGCTGGTACCAGTTGTTCCTTTCCATGTTTAGTGCTTCCTTCAGGAGCTCTTTTAGGGCAGGCCTGGTGGTGACAAAATCACTCAGCATTTGCTTGTTCTCCTTCACTTATGAAGCTTAGTTTGGCTGGATACGAAATTCTGGGTTGGAAATTCTTTTCTTTAAGAATGTTGAATATTGGCCCTCACTCTCTTCTGGCTTGTAGAGTTTCTGCCGAGAGATCAACTGTTAGTCTGATGAGCTTCCCTTTGTGGGTAACCCGACCTTTTTCTCTGGCTGCCCTTAACATTTTTTCCTTCATTTCAACTTTGGTGAATCTGACAATTATGTGTGTTGGAGTTGCCCTTCTCGAGGAGTATCTTTGTGGCGTTCTCTGTATTTCCTGAATCTGAATGTTAGCCTGCCTTGCTAGATTGTGGAAGTTCTCCTGGATAATATCCTGCAGAGTGTTTTCCAACTTGGTTCCATTCTCCCCGTCACTTTCAGGTACACCAATCAGACGTAGGTTTGGTCTTTACACATAGTCCCATATTTCTTGGAGGCTTTGTTCGTTTCTTTTTATTCTTTTTTCTCTAAACTTCCCTTCTCACTTCATTTCATTCACTTCATCTTCCATCACTGATACCCTTTCTTCCAGTTGATCGCTTCAGCTATTGAGGCTTCTGCAGTCTTCACATAGTTCTCGAAACTTGGCTTTCAGCTCCATCAGCTCCTTTAAGCACTTCTCTGCATTGGTTATTTTAGTTAAACATTTATCTAATTTTTTTTCAAAGTTTTTAACTTCTTTGCCATTGGTTTGAATTTCCTCCTGTAGCTCGGAGTAGTTTGATCGTCTGAAGCCTTCTTCTCTCAACTTGTCAAAGTCATTCTCCATCCAGCTTTGTTCCATTGCTGGTGAGGAACTGTGTTCCTTTGGAGGAGGGGAGGCGCTCTGCTTTTTAGAGTTTCCAGTTTTTCTGCTCTGTTTTCTCCCCATCTTTGTAGTTTTTTCTACTTTTGGTCTTTGATGATGGTGATGTACAGATGGGTTTTTGGTGTAGGTGTCCTTTCTGTTTGTTAGTTTTCCTTCTACCAGACAGGACCCTCAGCTGCAGGTCTGTTGGAGTTTACTAGAGGTCCACTCCAGACCCTGTTTGGCTGGGTGTCAGCAGCGGTGGCTGCAGAACAGCGGACTTTCCTGAACCGCAAATTCAGCTTTCTGATTGTTCCTCTGGAAGTTTTGTCTCAGAGGAGTACCTGGCCAAGTGAGGTGTCAGTCTGTCCCTCCCAGTTAGGCTGCTCGGGGTTCAGGGTCCCACTTTAGGAGGCAGTCTGCCCGTTCTCAGATCTCCAGCTGCGTGTTGGGAGAACCACTACTCTTTTCAAAGCTGTCAGACAGGGACATTTAAGTCTGCAGAGGTTACTGCTGACTTTTTGTTTGTCTGTACCCTGCCCCCAGAGGTGGAGCCTACAGAGGCAGGCAGGCCTCCTTGAGCTGTGGTGGGCTCCACCCAGTTGGAGCTTCCTGGATGCTTTGTTTACCTAAGCAAGCCTGGGCAATGGCAGGTGCCCCTCCCCCAGCCTCACTTCCACCTTGCAGTTTGATCTCAGACTGCTGTGCTAGCAATCAGCGAGACTCTGTGGGCATAGGACCCTCCGAGCCAGGTGCGGGACACAATCTCCTGGTGTGCTGTTTTCCAAGCCCGTTGGAAAAACGCAGTATTAGGGTGGGAGTGACCCGATTTTCCAGGTGCCCTCTGTCACCCCTTTCTTTGACTAGGAAAGGGAACTCCCTGACCCCTTGCGCTTCCCGAGTGAGGCAATACCTTGCCCTGCTTCGGCTCAAGGACGTCGCACTGCACCGACTGTCCTGCACCCACTGTTTCACACTCCCTAGTGAGATGAACCTGGTACCTCAGATGGAAGTGCAGAAATCACCCGTCTTCTGCGTCGCTCAGGCTGGGAGCTGTAGACCGGAGCTGTTCCTATTCAGCCATCTTGGCTCCCGCGCTGAGCAAATTTTACAGAAACCTAAATTAAAGGACAGTCTTAGAGGTCAAAGGGTATTAGACCGGGAGTTCTATATTCACATTTAAAGAGTAATAAAATTTAAAAACTTCTGGAGCAAAATGCTAGCTTTCTGGGGTAGAAACTTTTCTCTTTATTTCCAGATAGGGCTTCTTTACTTTTCAAAGAGAAATAAAACCTGGAACAATAAAACTGTTGACTTAAATTTCAAAAGATTTTAAATAACCAGGGAACAAATATTTCTCTATCTCTCTTAGGAAAGGTGGATTGTGGGGGCCACAACTTATATGACTTCCCAGATTCCTAATCTCCAATTCTTCTCTCTTGCTGTAAGAAATCCTCTTTAGTATACATGCAGGGTCCATATGTCTCTCCTCACAATGCCCCAGGAAGAGGAAGAATTAGGATGTTGGAAACCAATGCAGTTATTGTTATAATTAATAATAATCTTTTCTTATTCTAGAAATCTAATGTTTACATTCAGGATAATATAAATAGTGATGTTAAACATGTATCAAATAGTTTATTTCTTTTTATTGTCAAGTGGTATTCCATTGTGTAGATATTCCTTAATCCATTCTTGAATGAGCTTGGCAATTTGTGTCCTTAAAGGAATTGTCCATTTCATCAAAACAGCTAAATTGTTGAAAGTCAGTTATATTATTATTTTTAACAATATTATTATTTTAATATCTTTAGGATCAGTAGTAATATACTTTAATTGATGTGACCATTTACATTTAATATAATTATTGATATGGTTAAGTTAAAATTTGTCATCTTGATAGATATTTCCTATTTGGTGTTTCTGTTATTTAGGGATATTTTTGTTGCCTTTTATTAAGTTAATGAAGTAATATTTATGTTCTGTTTTATCTTCAGTATTTTAGTTTTTCAGGGAGTTCTAAGGTTTTCAATAAGCATCTTTCTTTAATAAACTATGGTCTGCTTTCAAATAGTAGTGTATCTTTTCATGTGTAGTATAAGAAGCTAACAACAGTATATCCTCAATTCTTCTTTCATATCTTTTATCTTGTTTTTATTATTATAAATTTACATATTCTATAAACAAATAATACATTGGTACTATTTTTGCTTTGGACAGTTTTTTTAAACAATTAAAAACACATTTACATTTATTTATTCCTTTTCCAATGTTTTACATTTCTTTTTATTGTTCCATGTTTTAATCTGGAATAATATTCATTCTGCATAAGAACTTTTAAATTTTTTTAATAGTCTGGGTCTGTTCTTCATGAATTCTCTCACTTTTGTTTACATGGAAAATTCTTTAATCTCCTAGTGTCTCACAGACATTTTCACTGGGTATAGAATTCTGCATTGGTAGGGCTTTTTTTCCTTCCATTTCTTTATAGATGTTACTCTATTGTCTTTTGGCTAACATAGTTTCAGATTAAAAGTCTGCAAGTATTTTTCTTTATATTCCTCTCGGTAATGCATTCTTTTTCACTGTTAAGTTTTATTTCTATTTCTAGCATTTCCATTTGATTCTTACTCAGAGTTTCTGTCTCTCTGATAAAATTTCTCATGCACTCATGTATGTCTACTTTTTCCACTAGCGATTTTAACTTATTAGTTATATTTATTTTAGATTCCTTATTGGATAATTCCAACATATGGGATTGATATGAGTCTGGTTCTGTAGTTGATTTATCCTTGATAATATTTTATTTTTCTTTTTTTTAATGCATCACATTAATTTTTTGGTAAAATCTGGTTATCTTTTGTAGAATAGAAAATAAGGAAAATAGCATTTATGCCTGGAAATGGCATGTTTAGTGTCAGAGTTGAATGAATCTAGTCAACAGATGAGGTATATTTGGGGTTTGTTGTTGCTATGGTTATTCTCAGTTTACAATAGACTTCAAATTAACTTGTGTATAAGATGGGAGCAGGCTTGCCAGAGTGTTTTCCTCAGTGTCTGTTTAATCACCAGCTTTAAATCTTCCCTCTGGCCCTGTGCTTCAGCAAGTGTCTCTCTCCATGCTCTTATCCCCATGCAGAACACTGTTACTTGTTACTAGACTGTTAGCCTTATGGTATGCAGTAGTGATGGGATCCCTCTCTGTTATTCCAGATCATTTTCTATGTTAGGTAAGCACTGTGTCCTTGGGATTAGGGCCTTGTCAATGATACTGCCTCTCTTCTAGCAGTAGGAGATTTCTGGTTTTGGTGGCCCAAGACCTATCCGTGTTCCTCCACCACAAGTCTTATCATTCCTCTCCTTCAAATGCAATCGGTCTTCACTTGTGACCTAAAGTTAGCCAGTTTGCTTGCTCTTCTCCCTAAGGTTTAAGGCTTTTGTTCCAAGAAAAGATGGCATAGAAAGATCTTTGTGGTTTTTCTGGAAAGGCTATTTTCCTTTGCCAGACAAGATCACTAGGGAGGCTTCTTTCTCTCCCTTGACGTGCATTAAGTCTTTGTTGTAAACATCATGTGAATTCTGTGAAAAAGCCTCTAAGTGTATACAAATTGCCTTACTGTGTTTAGCTCGCAATGAGTGTATTCTCAATACAGACTACACTTGGTGTTTTGAAATCTTTTAAAATTGCTTCATTCTTCTGATCTATTTGGCTTTCAGTATTTGCCCAAGTGAAGCAAGTGATAGGGTCGAATTTGTCTTTGGAAGCACCTGCCCTTCCATAGATGCTGAGCAATATGATTACGCTGTAACCTCAGCTTTTAAGAAAAGTTGTTATTTGCAGATTATCTATGTGGCTTTTTTGTTTATTTTTTGCTGTAAGGGTGGGTCCAATGGTCTTTTCAGCTTTGTATATCTCAAGTCCAAGCCAGGATCCTAGAACAACATCTTTCCTCTTCTTTCTTTTCTTTCTTCTCCTTCTCCTCCCCTTCTCACTCCCCCTCCCCCTCTGACCTCCCGCTCCCCTCCCCCTCCCTCCTCCCCTTCCCCCTTTCCCCTTCCTCCTCCTCCTCCTCCTTCTTCTTCTTTGGGGAGCTATTAAATCAATGCTACATTTCAAAATTAAAGTTATGGGGAATGGAGCAGTAAACCAAATAACTTCGACTGAAGTTCTGGAAGGCAGCTGGAGCACCATTTTAAATCTAGTAAGAGCATTCCTCATGGTTCTGTCCTTGCTGGTGGGAGTGGGGGAAAGGATTTATTTATTTTTATGCGAGGTCCTGACCACTCTTCATGGCTATGTTCACCATCAGTGGTGATTTTGAATGAGAAAAATATAGTAAATTAACACTCAATCCTGTTGGATGCTGCCAATTACAACTAAATCCACAGAGGTGACTGTCATATAAATTATATGAACAGATACCATCTATTATAGGGTTAAGCTGTTAGATAAAATGCCAACTATTTTATAACTTAATTACCATTGCAAGATACATACTGATTTCCAAAATGTGCTTTGAATTGAGAAATCATAGCTCTTTCCTTTAAGTACTTTAATAAAAGTGCCTTGATTCTCTTAGTACAGTTGAAACACGCAGACCTTCAAAGAAACTTCAAAGAGAATTTTAAAAAACTGAATAAACACACACCACACACAAAGAGGTTTAGCATCTTCAATCGCTATATCTCTGAGAATTCCAGGCTATGTTCTTCAGTACATCTGGCTTCATTGCCCCACTTTCTGTTCTCCTTCTCTCTAATAGCCATCATTTAAACACTCCCCAGTCAGGAATATACACCTTGACTTTTTATTTAAAGTTCATACAAAGGAAAACATTTCACCTTTTCTTTCTATTGAGGGCCTTTTGCTTGGCTCCCATTTGGGTAGGAGGTACTCACCTCTTCCCTTGATAATTAATACTACAGAGTCCAAAAGCTTTGTGTTCCTGGAAAAAGTTATGGAATCTTCCCATGCTGTAATGCTGCCACTTGTTAACTAAGAATAATAGTAGTTACCACTAGAGAAAATTTCTGTAAGAAGTCAATGAGATGATACATGTGAAGCACTTAACACAGGACCTAGAACAACATAAAAACTGTTAATTACTTTTATTATTGCTACTATTGTCACCACTATTATGAATACTAACATAATGCCACAACCATTACGTTTCCATATAAAAACAGTGTCTTGATTTTTCAGTTTAGTAATGCCAACTAACTTGAGATGATAAATCAGCACCTCTTGGTAGCTAAGTGACTGCCAATCTTAGCAAAATGTTTAAAAAAATGTTAAGAGAAGAAAAAGATGAGCTACAGACTGGGAGAAGATATTTACAAAGCACATATATAATTAAGAAGCTTGTATACAAAATACACAAAGAACTCATACAACTCAACAGTAAGATAATGAACAAACCAAATAAAAATGGGCAAAGACAAGGAAGGGTGGTAAGGTAAGAGGAGGGTGAGGGATGAGATATTACCTACTGGGAACAATGTACATTATTTGGGAGATGGTTACATTAAAAGCCCAGACTTCACCACTCTACAATATAATCTGTGTAACAAAATTGCATTTGTACCCCTTAAATTTAGACAAATTTTAAAAATAGGCAAAAGGATACTTTTGAGAAAGTAAAAAGATCAGTGTTTGTCAGGAATTGGTGAGAGGTTGGGAGACTGATAAATGGAGAAAGGAGGATTTTTAGGGCAGTGAAAATATTCAGTACAATACTATAACGGTGGATACATGGGAGTCTGTGTTTATTAAAACTGTACAAAACAAAGAGTAAATCTTAATGTAAACTATGGACTTTAGCTATTAATGTATCAGTATACATTCATCAATTGTAACAACTATGTCACTTCAGTACACTATACTATTAATAATAGGGAAACCTATGTGCTGGTGGGCTGGCAGGAGGAGAGGGGGTGTGGGGAGCTCTCTTAGCTTCTTATCAATTATTCTGTAAATATAAAACTGCTCTATGAAATAAAGTCTATTAATTATTTTTTAAAAAGTAACCATAGGGTTGATGAAGTTAAAGTCATAATATTCTTACTTTTGCTATATGTTTAAGAATAATTTTGTTTACCATCATTTTAATATTTGAAAATCTGGCATATTTATCTTGTGATTTTTGAGCAAAAATATACAAAATGTTGACTATTTGCAAACTATATTAGAATATAATGTTTAGTTTACCTTTAAAATTATGACTATGTTGGTACTATAAATTCATTTTTTGAAATATCTAGAAATTTTAAAATAATTTTGAATATAATAAAATTTTCAAATGCAGTTTAAAATATATATGGATTTTAATTACGTTTGTAACTCTGATGATTTAAGAGTTTAATCTGTTCAATTTGATTTAGTATAATATTAAGTTTTTAAAAAATGATTGTGACTATTATTAATAAGATCAATAAGTATTATAGCAAGATTTGTAAGTTTAACTTGATGCACAAATTCAGAGTTAAAAAAATTTAGTTGGTATAAACTGAGTATTATTTTAAAGCATAATTAATTACAAGTAACTTTCTATCCCAAAATACCTCATCATAAAAACTCAGATGGTCAGCTGAATTGGTAAGATTTAAACATATTTCTTTATTCAAAATTCATTAGATCTTTTAATATTTTAACATAAAATTTGAATTTCTAAGAATTTACTGTAGTATGTAGTATGTATTTAGTTATTTGTCCATGGAAAACATTTTAATTTGTCATCACTATTAACATTATTATGTATTAAAAATGTTTTTTGGAAATAGTCTTAGAAATAAATATAAATGGAAAAAAATCCCTTATTAAGAGAGAAAAATAAATGAGAGAATGTATTCAAATGTGCTTTCAAACAGATAAAGTAACCTAAACAGTTAAAAATAAATAAATATATTAATATATTAATAGTAATAAATATATTAAGAAAACAGAAAAGAGTAAATCAGAGGATGCAATATTAATATCAGAGTAAAATTTGAATTAAAAGCCCTAATATGACAGGATGTTGATAAATTTTTCAATATATATTTGCTTCTAACCAATTAGATTAAAGAAAATTTTAATAAGCTTATGATATAATTGTTCAAAATATGAACATATATATACATGTTCATAGACATATACACGCATGTATATATGTGTTTGAATATAAAAATTTATAGATTACATATTCATGTATACATTCTCCCAACAAATTGATTTTTAGTTTATGAATCTGCATGTCCAGAATGCTCACTTTGTTCATTCTCAACCAGGTTGCAAAAGATTAGAGAAATCAGAAAATGAAACTAATTTTGTTCAGCTGTAGCCAAGGATATTTGTTACACAGGATACATGGAAAATTAATAATAAAATAAATAAAATTTATTTAATTGCCTCATATATTATACATTGACACCCACAAAGAAAACACTTTCTTCAATTCTTACAGAACTCCTAGAATTGATGATACGATTGGCCAGAAAGAATATCTTTCAAAAATCTGGAAATATCAGTTGTACAAGTTATATTCCCCCTTGAAATGAAATAAAATCAAGTAATACTAGCAAGAGTAAAAAGAGAAACAAGCAACTGTAATACTTATTCATTCAGAAATTTAATAGTACTCTCTTAAGTAACTCTTGTATCACTGAAAAATGTAAAGTGCAATTATAGACTATTTAGATACTGTAACTGCCCTGCAAGTTATGGAATGCAGCCAAAAGGAAAAAACATTGTAGCCTTAAATGCTCTTCATATTAATCAAGAAAGAATGAAAACAAATTGAATATTCAGCTAAAGAAATTAGTAAATGCACCACACCCAACAAAAGCCAAGCTTAAGAAGCACATAAGAAAACAATAAAAATAAGAGGAGAAGCTAACTGACAAGAAAACAGAAATGTAGTGGGATTGCTCCTTATATTTGAGCTGTTTTTTTGAAAAGTTCTATGACATAAAGAAGACTCTGGAATAGCTAGCAAATGCAAATACAGCCTATATAACCACATACATGGAGAAGCTACTTCAAAAATATATTAAAATATATAACTAAGCTGTAAAATTTGAAAATTTAGACTACTTTAATGTTTCTCTAGAGTATGTAAATGACCAACATTGAACATGGGTAGGCTTCCCAAACCATTAAAATAAATGGAAAATTCTGTCAAAAAACTACCATCATATAGGTTCAGGGCCCATATGTTTTAGGGATGAGCTCTATCAAACCTATGAGAAACTGATAATTCCACTGAGTACTTATTTCAGATCACAGAAAAGACAGATACATTTTACCTTTATTTTAAGAAGGTAACATAAATCTCTTTTAATTTATTTTGTCGGGAACCTGTAAAGCCATTTTAGTATTCATATTTTTACGTCCTAGAAAACAATCTCTAATATGTATCTTTGATCTATTGCTTTTTTTTTCATTTGGTCTAAATATTTTCTCCAGAAGTACGATATTCAACTCCCTTCTTTGCAAAGTCACTCAAATTTTTCCTACCAATTATTGGTTAAAATGTATATACTTTGAATATACAGCACATGGTGAATTTTCAATCTGACATTGTTAGTTTTTCTTGAACTTCTTTTTAATCTCCTACCACCCTTTCACCCAAGTCTACTATATTTTCTCTTTTTTGTCTCTTCTACTACTATGTTTTAGGTTTTCTGGTCTCTTCTGACACAATATTAAAGATTCTATAATTTCTTGACTTCACTGGAGACAGTTTTTAGAGGTAGCTTATTTCCCCAGTTCATCAAACATTTTTTCTAGTGTTCTGTCATATTTTAAAATTGATTCTGATGATATTTTTATCTGTACAAAGTTTGAAGTGGTGAATATCTGAGGTAGGATCTGGGGCAGGACACATTGGACTCTGCTGTCTTTCTCTACTGAATCATAATTAGGAGTTCAGACACTGGAGCCAGACTACTTGGGTTCAAATCCCAATTTTATCATATACTAACTCTGTGAACTTGACTTTTCTATGTTCCATTTTCCTCATTTGTAAAGTTTAGGTTATAACAGTACCTCCTTCATACATTTTCTAGAAAAATTAAATGAGTTCATTTATATAAAGAGCTTAGGATGATACCTGGAATATACTAAATCCTGTTTTGACTTAGTTGAAAGGCAACCTTCTCAGATCAACAACAAAAGAACAGATCAATGTTCAGAATTCTAATGTAATCTCTAGTTTAGAGCAAAGAAGTCTGCCATATAGACATGCTGTCTTCTCACAAACTGTTTCTCTGCTATTCTGATTTTTGGAAAAATGAAAAAAATAATATTCCCAGCAATTTGACAACTAATAATCTTCTTACCTTCTCACTATAAGACTGTCAAGTTTACACAAGGCCATTGCTATGTCCTTTCCTTTCTGTCCAATTGTTTTTCTTGGGGTTACTACTTCTGTATGAATGTAAAATCATTTCAGAAGAGGCTGGAGATAGGGATAGTTGACAGCAGAAACCGGGATTCTGGCCTCCTCAGTAAGTAGCACCTACTTGATAAGGAAAGGTTACCCTAGGCCTTTTATCCAATTGCAAGTAGGCTGTGCTAGAGATACAGAGTCTTTCTACCTTCTCTAATTCTCTACTACATGTGACAATATCCAGAGGTGCCATGAGATCAAGACACATACGTGCATACATATATACATTCTTATCCTGGTTCCATTTGCCCAGTAGTTAGTGAAGATCTCAGCTAGGTCCAAGCATTTATCATCTTAATTGGTGTTTATTATTTTTTTAAATTTATAGTTTTTTCTTGGTGATATTATACATATTTAAAGAGAAGCTTGAGGGATGCTGGGGCTATAAGGCAGATAATTGGAAACTTTATATATTTTTAGTGTAACAGAATACTATATACAAGATTTTCAGCTTCAGCCTTCCATATAAAAATAAGAAATGTTTTTCTTCCTCCAATGTACTGCCCAGCATCAGTTCTTTAAAACAGGTAATAATTAGATGTTTATGTATCATGTATGTGTCAAGTTGATAAGGAGAAAAGGTCTCCTTTTCATGCTTGTTCCCCCAAACTTAATAGTAATGAAATAAATAACCCTGGCTTAAGAATACGAAAGTACTGTTTGCAACTGTCATATCAGATGAATTACATTAAGAAAAATAATCACAAACTGTCCTAGGCATATGTCTCCTATAAATAAGACTATTTAATACTCTTACTCTTTCTCCAGGAAAACTCCCTTCGTAAACATGCAATTTGGTAATAATTTCTCCATGTTTTTTCATGATCTTTCAGGCTTTCTAAATGAGAACTTCCCACTCTCCCACAGTCCAGTGTCATTTACTGTGATTTACCTCTTTCACACATGTGGTTTTCACTTGATTTCAGGATATTTAGCAGATGTTCTCTTGGGAAAGTTACATTAATTAATTGAGCCAATTGAAACAAACAGTATGGCTTTTGAAAAACTGTCATATCTGGTATCCTTTTTCTTCCAAAGTTCTCTTTAACCATCCTTTTTAAGCTTTATTTTCTCCTTAAATAGAGAGAAGCTAAGGAAACAAAGGAATGTAACTACTTGGCTATTTGGGTTAATCTATTTAATTTAAATTAAAACCGTGTGTAAGAAGGATCTCAACATCAAGGCAGGTATGGAGAGAAAGTGATGCTTTATGAAATTACAGAGTCCTTTTCTTTTTCTGGTTGAACTTTGAGCATTCTTATATTTGGATCTACCAAATATTTTCCAACTCCAGTAGTTGGATCTCTTGCTAATTAAAAAATAGTGACTCTGTGGTTGACTGGTATTCCAACCATGTACCAGATGTCTATTGTGCACAAACAAGTCAGGAGCTTCATGGAGTAGCAAATTTCATGGCTTTTGTCTCTCCTGTACTTAATGCCATAATCTCACTTTTTTAAAGAAAAACACTGAAAGATAACTGGTGTTGATAGTCCTTCCCACTGACAAAAAAGATCTTGGTTGCATATGTTTTACATATTTTTAAGTAGCCATGAAGAAAAGTATTTTGTTTATAAAGATCACTGCACATATGGTCAACAACTGGAATACACATAGAGGTTTCATCCGTGTAAACAATCATCGAAATAATAAAATTGGCTATTTTGGTCCTCTGGGCTGCTTTGTGAATCAGAACTAGCAATTAATCATTTTCACCATTCTTATTAAGAAAAATTTACTAAAAATTTGAACTTCTGAGATATCTACATTGTTCTGTTATTCTCTAGCCTAACTGTTATGCTTACAGTATGAAAAACAGGACTTAAAATATCCTCTACATAGATAGTCTCCTACTCTAAGATTATATAGCATAATGAATACATTATTCCCATAGTTTTCCATAATACTGAATTTATACTTCTATTATAATTTACTTTCCATTCTAATAAGCTCAACTGGACAGCCATTTCATTTTCGTGTCAGAATTCAGAAATAATAAGAGAGAAATCAAAATTTGAGACAACAAGCAAGAACATGACTGTATGAGATAGTTTCTTTCCTCTTATCCTTCTGGAATTCATAAAAATAATCAACTAGAAGAAAGAAAGAAAATCAGAAAACTACATTTTAAAGAAAACTAAAGATACATATGTAGCCTGCAAACTGCAAATTACCTATGGGGGCTACCGAAACAATTGAGTTCAGGCAAAAGAAATGCAAGAGGAATTATAGAGAAGAATCTCAGAGAGGTTTAATATACCTCAAATTTACCAACAGACGAATACTTACCAGAAAAATACAGCTAGGGAGGAGATGAAAAGCATTATTTGTTTCAAAATTAAAATGATGCAATTTCCTCTAAAAAGAAATTTAAAATAGGGAGAATTCAGGAAAGAGATGTGAAAACAGGATTAGTCAAAATATAAGCAGGTGGGCAGGCAGAATTCATGAAAGAAGTAGAAGGATATGCAATGGTAGCAGAAATAATAATATTCAAAGGAGCGTGAGGAAGCACTGACACAGTTGAAAATACTGCATAGGCTGTAGAGAATGGAAATGAGTAAATGAATTTTAAAAAACTGAAAATAAAGGAGTAAAGGGGAAATGGATATAGATGATAAGCAAAGAAGATTAAGAAGATACTATCTGATTTCCTGAACAAGACATATTTAAAGGCCCATGTTTGGAAACTCTACTAAAATAAAAGAACAGCTTGAATTTACAAATCAAAAAGACATACTGTGTGTCAAAGGAAATAGACCAAGAGCATAATAATCAAAAACACTTAGCAGCCAAGCAGTAAGATTTTCTAAGAAGTTAGGGAGAAATGTGGAGATTATATTAGAGCAACACACATAAAATAAACAAGTAAAGAAATTATGATCTAAGGACTTATATCTAGTCAGGTAGCTTTTAAGCAAAAAGATTTCAAAGATTTTGAACATGCAAGAATGCAGAAAAGATTTTTTTCCTGATCTCTTCTGAGGAAAATTCTAGAGTAAATTTCAGCTTACCAACAAATAATTGCAGAAATAAACCAAAGGACTGGAATGAGTATTTAATATATTTGACCATACAACTAAAAGCTAAGGTATTAGTATGATATACATGTTTTATACAAAGACACTATCCAAAGAATAAAACTAGCAAGAATTGGGAGAGGGAAGATCAAGGTGGTAGGCAAGATAAATTTGTTGAATTTCCAGGATCCAAATGATATCATTTAAAGCTGATAAATCATGTAAAAGAAATGTAAAGACATTTTATACCACAAAGGTAAACACTAAGAATGAAAACAATGAAAACACCATTGACTATATAGAAGAAATAGAAGGAAAGGATATGGAAAGTTCTCCAATGTACTACTAAGTAAATGACAGTGATGTGGGATTTTTTTTCTCCATCACTTTCCAAGTTGGGCACTTCCAGCCAACAACACCCCACCCGGATCCCACTTGGCCATGCTACCGTGCCCCAGCTCGCCTGTGTTACAGCTTGTACCCACGTTCGGCAGTTCCCGAGCTCTTGTACTGAGCCCAAAAAGAGTAAGGCTATGCTGGACATCGAAAGTTGAGGAAGGCAGAAAATAATTTTATTGAGCGATGAAACAGCTTTCAGTGGAGAGGGAATGCGGCGTGGTCCCCCTACCCAAAGGCAGAAAAGTTCCCTCGTGTGACTGGGTCTGAGGTCTTTTATGGACTCCGAGTGGGGAGTGTGTTCTGATTGGTTTGTGAGTATGCAAAAAAAGGTTAAAGCAAAGACGCCATTCAAAGGCGGGCATGACAGTGTAGAAAACCAATTAGGAAAGGGTAAGTATATGTAAAACAGATGAAGGGTGGGTACCATTCAGAGGAAGTGCGCCAAACAGGAAGACAAGTTCTCAATCCAGGCCGAGGATCTAACTTGTAGCTTGGCTTTCAGGCTTTAAACTGTCTTTGGCTTGGAGGTGGGGTTTCACTGGGGACTAGTCCCTATCTGCCTAAGCATTTGGCTGCTTCCTGTCACCATCAATAGGAAGGTGCAGAATTATATGTAATATTCATCTTTTGTGTAAAAGGAAGGAGAAACAAGAACAATTATTTGTGCTTTATTTACATGAGAACATTCTGGAGGAATATATCAGAAGCAAAAAGGTTTTGTTCCTGGTGAAGAAGGAAGTACCAGGCAGATTGAGACATATGTGGGAGGAAAATTTATATATATTTATATGACATTTGAATATACCATTCTGCAGAAAATTAAAATAAAAAAAGAATAAGCTAATTAGTATTTGCTTGTCTCTCTAGGACTAGGCTGTTATCAAAAGTTGACATCCTTCTTCTTTATCCAAGGTTAGTCTCTTAACTATGTCTTTAATATGTCCTTGCAATTTCAGACCTTGCATTTTTTTCCAAGGTCAATCCATTGCCTAAACATTTGTTATCATTCCTCTAAACCTTCCTAACAGGTCCATTCTAATTATCACCTCTTCCATGGAGCCCCCTTACTCTGATTTTGTATCCCTTTTTAGATATCTTTTTATGCATATACACTGTAATCTATTCCTTGATATTTTATTATCTATGGCTTTATAGTGTTCCCTAATATGTTTAAATATTTGTTCTCATGTCCCCAAATATATAAGAAACTCCTGTAAAAATGGAGAAATGAAGGAGAAGAAATCTAGGATTCTATTCCTTGCTTAAAGAATACTTATTTGTTGTGTGACTGTGAGCAAGTTATTTTACCTCTCTTGTATCTCCTACAGAGTCTTAAAGTCTCTTTTTTACCTAAAAACATTAGCAAATTCTAAGTCTTGACATCGTTTAGAAGAAGGAAATGAATTAGCAAGTGAAAAACAGTACTGTAACTTCAGTGGAATAAAAACAGAGATCCAAAACACAAATTTATTATCCTTTTTAGTAATGTACCCTCATTCTTTCTTCTTTCAATCTCCTGACCATTCATTATTTGGTGAATATTTACTGAGTAACTTTCACATTTCTTGGGTAATTACAAGTAGCTACAAGACTACTGCTAGGCAAGAGTGATACACACTGAAGAAGTTTAAATGGTGATAGTTAAGTCCATGGTGAATGACAACTACTGAAAATTGTAATATGGAAAAATAAGTCTTCCTTTCACTCCTTACCCTCCAATCATAATAGAAAATCACAGATACTGGTTTCTTGAGTAATTACCCATAAATATTAAATATGTATAGAACTGATGAAATACATCAATCCATAGATTCAAGAACTTCCATGAGCCCACTTTTTGATGGGGTTGTTTGTTTTTTTCTTATAAATTTGTTTGAGTTCATTGTAGATTCTGGATATTAGCCCTTTGTCAGATGAGTAGGTTGCAAAAATTTTCTCCCATTCTGTAGGTTGCCTGTTCACTCTGATGGTGGTTTCTTTTGCTATGCAGAAGCTCTTTAGTTTAATTAGATCCCATTTGTCAATTTTGGCTTTTGTTGCCATTGCTTTTGGTGTTTTAGACATGAAGTCCTTGCCCATACCTATGTCCTGAATGGTATCGCCTAGGTTTTCTTCTAGGGTTTTTATGGTTTTAGGTCTAACATTGAAGTCTTTAATCCATCTTGAATTAATTTTTGTATAAGGTGTAAGGAAGGGATCCAATTTCAGCTTTCTACATATGGCTAGCCAGTTTTCCCAGCACCATTTATTAAATAGGGAATCCTTTCCCCATTTCTTGTTTTTGTCAGGTTTGTCAAAGATCTGATAGTTGTAGATATGCGACATTATTTCTGAGGGCTCTGTTCTGTTCCATTGATCTATGTCTCTGTTGTGGTACCAGTACCATGCTGTTTTGGTTACTGTAGCCTTGTAGTATAGTTTGAAGTCAGGTAGCGTGATGCCTCCAGCTTTGTTCTTTTTGCTTAGGATTGACTTGGCGATGCGGGCTCTTTTTTGGTTCCATATGAACTTTAAAGTAGTTTTTTCCAATTCTGTGAAGAAAGTCATTGGTAGCTTGATGGGGATGGCATTCAATCTATAAATAACCTTGGACAGTATGGCCATTTTCACAATATTGATTCTTCCAACCCATGAGCATGGAATGTTCTTCCATTTGTTTGTATCCTCTTTTATTTCATTGAGCAGTGGTTTGTAGTTCTCCTTGAAGAGGTCCTCTACATCCCTTGTAAGTTGGATTCCTAGGTATTTTATTCTCTTTGAAGCAATTGTGAATGGGAGTTCACTCTTGATTTGGCTCTCTGTTTGTCTGTGATTGGTGTACAAGAACGCTTGTGATTTTTGTACATTGATTTTGTATCCTGAGACTTTGCTGAAGTTGCTAATCAGCTTAAGGAGATTATGGGCTGAGACAATGGGGTTTTCTGGATATACAATCATGTCATCTGCAAACAGGAACAATTTGACTTCCTTTTTTCCTAATTGATTACCCTTTATTTCCTTCTCCTGCCTGATTGCCCTGGCCAGAACTTCCAGCACTATGTTGAATAGGAGTGGTGAGAGAGGGCATCCCTGTCTTGTGCCAGTTTTCAGAGGGAATGCTTCCAGTTTTTGCCCATCAGTATGATATTGGCTGTGGGTTTGTCATAGATAGCTCTTATTATTTTGAGATACGTCCCATGAATACCTAATTTATTGAGAGTTTTTAGCATGAAGGGTTGTTGAATTTTGTCAAAGGCCTTTTCTGCATCTATTGAGATAATCATGTGGTTCTTGTCTTTGGTTCTGTTTATATGCTGGATTACATTTATTGATTTGTGTATGTTGAACCAGCCTTGCATCCCAGGGATGAAGCCCACTTGATCATGGTGTATAAGCTTTTTGATGTGCTGCTGGATTCGGTTTGCCAGTATTTTATTGAGGATTTTTGCATCAATGTTCATCAAGGATATTGGTCTAAAATTCTCTTTTTTGGTTGTGTCTCTGCCAGGCTTTGGTATCAGGATGATGCTGGCCTCATAAAATGTGTTAGGGAGGATTCCCTCTTTTTCTATCAATTGGAATAGTTTCAGAAAGAATGGTACCAGTTCCTCCTTGTACCTCTGGTAGAATTCGGCTGTGAATCCATCAGGTCCTGGACTCTTTTTGGTTGGCAAGCTATTGATTATTGCCACAATTTCAGAGCCTGTTATTGGTCTATTCAGAGATTCAACTTCTTCCTAGTTTAGTCTTGGGAGGGTGTATTTGTCGAGGAATTTATCCATTTCTTCTAGATTTTTTAGTTTATTTGAGTAGAGGTGTTTGTAGTATTCTCTGATGGTAGATTGTATTTCTGTGGGATCGGTGGTGATATCCCCTTTTTCATTTTTTATTGTGTCTATTATATTCTTCTCTCTTTTCTTCTTTATTAGTCTTGCTAGAGGTCTATCAATTTTGTTGATCTTTTTAAAAAACCAGCTCCTGGATTCATTAATTTTTTGAAGGGTTTTTTTGTGTCTCTATTTCCTTCAGTTCTGTTCTGATTTTAGTTATTTCTAGCCTTCTGCTAGCTTTTGAATGTGTTTGCTCTTGCTTTTCTAGTTCTTTTTACCTAATGCTAAATGACGAGTTAATGGGTGCAGCAAACCAACATGGCACATGGATACATATGTAACAAACCTGCACATTTTGCACATGTACCCTAAAACCTAAAGTATAATAATAAAAAATAAATAAATAAAATTGAAATACTACCCCAGTTATCAATCCCAACCCAGTTTATGTAACTCTACTTTTTTACATGTATTTATAGCTATCTAACTTTCCATTTATCTATTATGGCTATTTTAAATTATCTTATTCTTTCTAGTAGAAAGTCCATGAGGAAAATTATTTTGTCTGTTTAATTTATGCCAAGTATTTAAGAGAGTAGCAGACACAGAATAAGTATTTATTAACTATTTCTTGAGCAACTAAATGAGAAACAGTCAAAAGTTAAATATTGACAAGGCCATATGGAAGCTTTAATATATTCAGAAGAATTAATATTTTACAGAATGTGTTCTCTGTTCTTTGTAGCAATAAAATTAGAAATAATTGAAATAAACTTTAAAAAATACCTAATGTTTGAGAAAAACTAAATAGTGCACTATAAAAAGGCCCTTAAGTAAAGAGCAAATCTTTAGAGAAAGTAGAAAACATTAAGAACTGAACAAAAATGAAAATATTGCAGTTAAAGTTTATTGGAGCTACAGCACAATTGTCAAAGTTATAGCTTTATATGAATTAGCCATAAAGCAAAAATGTTGAAATAATGAAAATTTAATTTTTGGAAAAGAACCACAGAGCAAACCCTATGAAATAAGAATGCAATAAACATAAAAGCAAAAATTATTAAAATAACGAAGTAATAAGAGAGAAGAATAACATCAAAGCAGAAAGATTGACAAAAAACATCAAAACTTTGGCAAAACTTACAGTAAAAAGAAAATGTGCAAAGCAAAAACATACAGTAAAAGGAGAAAGTAATCTCAGATACCAGAGATTTAAGAAATGACATAAGAAGACTTTGAACAATATATGCTAAGAAGTTTCATAATCTATAACCATTGTTTTCAATCAGAGTTAGTATCAGTCTTTATCCGGCATTTGAATATCAGTGCAAGTGTTTGTGATTATCACAGTGGCTGGGGATGTAATTGGTGTATTTAGCGTCCAGAGTCCAGGATAGAAAACTCAAATGATTAAAGAAAATTGAAATGATAAATTAAAAATACACCTGTTTTCTCCTTTCCTGTCCTTGCTGTCCAATCAAAAGCCTTTATGGATGAACTGTGAAGCTTTATACTAAGTGAAAGAGGCCAGACACAAGAACTCATACATTCTACTTATATGAACTATTCAGAACAGGTAAATCCATAGAGACAGAAAGCAGACTGATGGTTATCAGAACTAGTCCAGGTGAGGAAGGGGACTGACTGCTTACTGAGTATAGAGTTTTATTTTGGAATGATGAAAATGTTTTGGAACTTAATAAAGGTGACAGTTGCACACACTGTGAATGTACTAAACTCCACTAAATTGTACCCTTTAATATGATTAACTTTATGTCATGTGAATTGCACATCAGTAGAAATAAATAAACATATATTAAAGGACATAAAATCTTCTGAATATGTGGATATTATATTTATATTTATAATATGGTATGTGTGTATATTTACATACGTATATTTATATAAATCATGTTTATGAATGGGAAACTTAGAAAATATGTCAATTATCTCCAAGTCATTCATAAATTCTACTCTACAGTATAACCAATTAATATGCCAACAACTTTTATATAAAAAGAATTTATATGGAAGAATGAAGTTCATAAATATCAAAGAGAGGACACTTAATATCAGATATTAAGACATATTATAAAGCTATAGTAATAACTCCTGGCTTCCACCCAGGATGTAGAAAGGTGGAAAACATACCACTCCCACCCTGACAAGAAAAACCCAGAATATCTACAAAATCATTGTTGTCCTCAATTTCTTAGTAACTGAAGTTGCAGAGTGATCTATTCTTCTATTCCCCCCTAATCTAAAGAAAAGCAGGTGCCCCAAACTCATGTCTGAGCATGAGAGACAGACAATACTGCCATAATAATGGATGGGAAGAATTTAGCAAAAACCGTTAACAAATTGCTAAATCCCTGGTGACTATGCAGGTGTGAAATCCCTGGGCAAGGATGAACAATGTGTATGATGCTGCAGATAAAAGGAGAATTGGCATGAATTTGTAGGCTCTCCTCCACAGGCTTCAAGTGGTCACTCACAATAAAAATTACAGGCAGAAATGCAAGAAAACTCCTGTCAGCATTGTAGGCTTGAAAGAGGGTCATGGATGCTGCTTGTGGAAAAGGCACCGTGTTCATTTGGACCTTTCTTACCCACAGAGTAAAAGACACGATATTTCTAAACACTGATATGCCCTAATTTGATCTATACATTCACTGTCATCCCAATAAAAATCCCAGAAATTTTAGAAACCTAAAAGCTTATTCTAAAATACACATGGAAAGGCAAAGGGCCTAGAATACCTGAAAACATTATGAAAAAGGGGAACAAAGAGGAGGCACAATATCTGATTTAAAGACCACCATAAAGCTACAATAATCAAGGCAGTGAGGTATTGGCAAAAGGATAGTCAGATAGAATAGCTGAATCAAATAGAGTTCAGAAATAGACCCCATATATAATCAACTATTTTCAATAACGTGCCAAGGGAAGTTAAAGGACCAAGCATAATCTCTCCAACAAATGGCCCCAAGAAAATTGGATATTCATATTAAGAAAGTAGCCTTGACGCATAACTCACAACATATACAAAAATTATGTCAAAATAGATGCTAGTCCTCATCGTAAAGGTAAAATTATAAAAATTGTAGAAGAAAACATATGATAAAAAGATGCCTGTGACTAGGATTTTGGCAAATATTTCTTAGATACCTCTTCAAAAGCACCATCTTTAAAGGCAAAGTTAACATATTGGACTTCTTCAAAATTAAATATTTCTGCTCTTCTAAAGACATGTTTCTTAAAAAAATGTCAAGCCACAGAGTAAAATAAAATATTTGCAAAACACGTATCTGAGAAAAAGACCTGTATCCAGACTACACAAAGAACTCTTGATACTCAGTAGTAAGTAAACAACCCAATAAAAAATGAGCCAGTTTTAACAGACATTTCACAATAGAGTATACAGCTATCAAGAAAACATGAGAAGTGCCAAAATGGCTAAGGAGAAGCAGCTAGTGTGCAGTGCTCTCATGGAGAGGAGATAGAATGGCTAGAAAACACCAGCTTTACAACTGGATCATCCAGGTGGACATGTTGGGATTCATCAAGGAAACAATGCAACCTAAAAGAACAGAGAAGAGTGAAGCAAGACAGCTGTCCACTCAGGACTGGCATGCAGCAAGGAGAGGCTCCACACTGTGGGGAAATGGTAGTGAGTGAGAGGCCCCAGGGACACATACTTATGCTACAAACCTTTGCAACCCTGGGCTCAGGAGATTCCTCTTTTCCCCTCCCACCCCGCAACCGGGACCTCCAGACAGAAATGGAGAGCTGCCTGGAGTCTGGACAGAGCTGCCACTCAGGCATATATGGAGTCTTGGCGGCCTTGGACTTCCGGGCACCGTGGCACTAGTGGCTGTAGCTCCAGCAATGGGGGAGGCCAGGCTTCTTCACACACCTCCAGGACAGGAGCCAAATCCATGGGACTGAGGAGCAGATGGACTACAGGCCTGACATCTATTGCATCTCACCAGATAAGGCTCACTGACCTGGGACCCTCTCTCGGCCACTTCAGCCCTGGCTGAGCTCTTGGGCCAGTAATGTCTTTGTACTTCACTGGAATGAAGCTCCCAGAGATAGCACACAGGTTCACCATTTTTACTGCTCTGCAGTGCCGGCTCCTGATGCCCGTAAGCTCGGGAAGGAGCGAAGAGCTTAAGTTTTAACACAGACACCTAGCACAGAGCAGTGGCCTTACAGAAAAGTGGCCAGACTGTTTTCCATGTGAGTCCCTGCCTCTGTTATTCTCACTGGGCAGGGTCTCTAGACTGAGGCCCCCAGTAGAACGACCCTGCCTCTGCCTGAACACTTCAGTTGGTAGCGGATCTGTGTTTTGCTGGGGAAGAAATTCCAGAAACAACCGACAGCCCCCCGGCCATTGCAGCTGCAGTGGTACACCCTTACTGCCCTTGGGCTGGAGAAGGAAAAAAGGGCCTGGTTGCTTCACTGACACCTCCAGCGCACCATAGCCACCATACAAAAAGGAGCCCGGTTGTTCTTCCCTGTGAGCCCTCAGCCCCAGCCAGGGTGCCCAGCTCAGGACTGTAGCATAGCTGCCCCATCCCCAGCTGAGCATTCCCACTGGCAGCAGCTCTGTGTTTCTCCAGGAAGGAATTCCCAGAGGCAACTGACGGCCCTCTGTCACTGCTACTGCAGTGGTACTGCCCTTGCTGCCACTGGACTAGGGAAGAAACAAAGACCCTGAGTGCTTTAACCCACACCTTCAGCACACCATGGCCACCCACAGGTAAAAAGGCCAATCTATCTCCCCTGCAAACTCCCTGCCACTCCTGCTTTTCACCAGGAGGGGCCCCCCAGCTTGGACCCACAATGCAGCCACACCATCCTGCATTGATTGCTTTGACTGATAGCAGCTCTGCATATCTCTGGGGTGGAGCCCAAAGAGACAAGTGAAAGGTCTTTTGTCACAGCCACTGCCAAGGTTCCTTCCCTTGTTGCCTACAAGCTAAGGAGGGAACATAAAACTTAAGCTTGCCCTGGGGCTGCAGTGCACAGCCTGGGAGTGCCAAGCCGTGATCTGCAGCCAGCAATCCAGTGGGAGAGGAGCCCAGACTCTCAGAGCACTGAGGGTGAGCACTGCTGCAAATGCAAGGAAATACAGAGGAGCCACATGGCTGAGCAAAAGCCTAAAATACACCCCGTGTGAAACCAAGGACAAGAATTAAGCCACAAATAAAGTCCCAGCACAAACTCTTGTCCCTCTGAAAACATCCAGAAACGAAGTCAACTGACTACACTCAAATTATACCACAGGTAAAAGAACATCAACCTACACAGATGAGAAAGAACCAGCAGAAGAACTCTGGCAACTCAAAAAACCAGAGTGACTTATTTCCTCCAAACAGCTGTTCTTAACCAGGCTGAAATCACTGAAATGGCAGACACAGAATTCAAAATATGAGTAGGAATGAAGATCATTGAGATTCAGGAGAAAGCTGAAATTCAATCAAAGGAATCTAAGAAATACAATAAAACAATACAGGAGCTAAAAGACAAAATGTTCGTTTTAAGAAAGAACCAAAATGATCTAATAGAGCTGAAACACATACTACAAGAATTTCATAAAACAATTGCAATTATTAACAGCAGAATAGACCAAACTGAGGAAAGAATCTCAGAGCTCAAAGACTGGTTCTCCAGACTAACTCAGACAAAAATAAAAATAAAAAATAAAAAAGAATGAACAAAACCTCCAAGAAATATGCGATTATGTAAAAATTGCAAATCGACAACTCATTGGCATCCCTGAAGGAGGAAAGAAAGCAAGCAACTTGGAAAACATATTTGAGGATATCATCCATGAAAATTTCCCCAACCTCGCTAGAGAAGCCAACATCCAAATTCAGGAAATGCAGAGGACCCCTATGAGTTGCTATACAAGATGATCGTCCCCTAGACACATAGTCATGAGATTCTTCAAGGTTGACATGAAAGAAAAAATATTGAAGGCACCTAGAGAGCAGGGGTGGGTCAACTGCAAAGGAAACCCCAGCAGGCTAACAGTGAACCTTTCAGCAGAAACTTTATAAGCCAGAAGAGATTGGAGGCCCATATACAGCATTCTTAATGAAAAGAAACTTCAACCAAGAATTTTATACCTAACTAAGCTTCATGAGTGAAGGAGAAATAAGATCCTTTTTAGACAAACACATGCCAAGAGAATATGTTACCACCAGACCTGCCTTACAAGAGGTCCTTAAGGGAGTACTAAATATGGAAACAAAAGACTGTTACCAGCCACCACAAACACACACTTAAGTACTTAGACCATTGGCACTATAAAGCAAATATGCAGTTAAGTCAGCATAATAACCAGCTAACAACACAATGATAAGATCAAATCTGCACATATCAATATTAACCTTGAATTTAAACAATCCAAATGTCCCAATTAAAAGGCACAGAGTGGCAAATTAGATAAAGCAGCAACACCCAACTCTATGTTGTCTTCAAGAGACTCATTTCACTTGCAACAACATCCGTAGGCTCAAAGTAAAGGAATGGAGAAAAGTCTACCAAGCAAGTGGAAAACAGAAAGAGCAGGAGTTGCTCTTCCAATTTCAGACAAAACAGACTTTGAACCTACAACAACCTAAAAATACAAAAAAAGACATTACATAATGGTAAAGGGCTCAATTCAATAAAAAGAACTATCCTAAATATATATGCACCCAACATAGCAGCACCCAGATTCATAAAGCAAGTTCTTAGAGACCTATGAAGAGACTTATATAATCACACAATAACTGTGGGAGACTTCAACACCCCAGAGACAGTATTAGACAGATTGTTGAGGCAGAAAACTAACAAAGATATCTGAGACAAGAACTTAAAATTTGACCAAATGGTCAAGACATCTACAGAACTCTGACAGACATCTACAGAACTCTTCACCTAAAACCAACAGGACATACATTCTTCTCATCTGCACATGGCACATACTCTAAAAGTAACTACACAATTGGCCATAAAACAATTCCTGGCAAATAAAAAAACAAAATAAAAAAAGAAATCACACCAACACATTCTCAGACTACAGTGCAATAAATATAGAAATTAATATCAAGAAGATTGCACAAAACCTTACAATTACATGGGAATTAAACAAACTGCTCCTGAATGAATTCTGAGAAAGCAATTAAATTAAGGAAGTCAACAAATTTTATGAAACTAATGAGAACAAAGGCACACCATACCAGAATCTTTGGGACACAGCAAAAGCAATGTGAAGAGGAAAGTTTACAGTGCTAAACGCCTGCATCAAAATGTTAACAACTTAGTATTGCACCTTGGGGAACAGGAAAAACAGGAGCAAACCAACCCTAGAGCTTTCAGAAGACAAGAAATAACCAAAATCAGAGCTGAACTGAATGACATTGAGATGTAGAAACCCATACAAAAGATTAATGAAACTAGAAATTTTTTTTAAGATTAAATAAGATATTAAGACCACTAGCTAGATTAATGACAAAGAACAGAGAGAAGATCCATATAAACATAATAAGAAATGACAAAAGGGACATCACCACTGACTCCACAGAAATGCAAAACCTGTCAGAGACTATCGCAAACACCTCTGTGCATACAAACTAGAAAATCTACAAGAAGTGAATAAATTTACCTCCCAGGAGTGAGTCAGGAAGAAATTCAAACCATTGACACACTGATAATAAGTACTGAAACTGAATTAGTAATAAGAAGCTTACCAACCAAAAAAAGCCTGGGACTAGACGGATTTACAGCAGAATTCTAGCAGATGCACAAAGAAGAGCTAGTACCATTCCTACTGAAACTATTCCAAAAAATTGAGGAGAAGAGACTTCTCCTCGATAGATTCTATGAGGAGAGTATCATTCTGATACCAAAACCTGGCAGAAAAAAAAATAAAAAACAACTTCAAGCCAATATTCTTGATGAACATAGATGCAAAAACTTCTTAACAAAATACCAACAAACTGAATTCAGCAGGACATAAAAGAGCTTATCCACCATGATCAAGATCAAGTAGGCTTTATCCCTGGGATATAAGTTTGGTTCAACATATATGAATCAATAAATGTGATTCATCACATAAACAGAACTAAAAACAAAAATTATACGATCATCTCAATAGATGCAGAAAAGGCTTTCTATAAAATTCAATGTCCTTTATGCTAAAAACCCTCAATAAACTAAGCATTGAAAGAATATGCCAAAAAATAATAAAAGCCATCTATGATAATCCCACAGCCATCATCACACTGAATGGGCAAAAGCAGGAAACACTACCCTTGAGAACTGAAACAAGACAAGGATGCACACTCTCACCACTCTTATTCAACATAGTACTAGAACTCCTAGCCAAAGCCATCAGGCAAGAGAAAGAAAAGGCATCCAAATTGGAACAGAAGAAGTCAAATATCTCTGTTTGCAGATGATATGATATTATACCTAGAAAAGTCCATAGTCTCTACCCAAAAGCTCCTTGATCTGATAAAAAAAAAAAAAAAAAAAACTTCAGCAAAGCTTCAGGCCACAAAATCAATGTAGGAAAATCCGTAACATTTCTATTCACCAATAATGTTCAAACTGAGAGCCAAACAAAGACTGCAATCCCATTTACAATAGCCACAGAAAAATAAAATACTTAGGAATACAGCTAACTAGGAAGGTGAAAGATCTCTACAATGAGTATTACCAAATACTGCTCAAGGAAATCAAAGATGAAACAAACAAATGGAAAAACATGTCATGCTCATGGTTGGGAAGAATTAATATTGTCAAAATGGCCATACTGCCCAAAACAATCTACTGATTCAATGCTATTTTTACCAAAACACCAATGACATTCTTCACAAAATTAGGAAAAACTATTCTTAAATTTATATGGAACCACAAAAGAGCCCGAATAGCCAAAGCAATTCTAAGCAAAAAGAACAAAGCTGGAAGCATCACACTATCCAACTTCAAACTATACTACAAGGCTACAGTATCCAAAACAGAATGGAAATGGTACAAAAACAGACACATAGACCAATGGAATAGAATAGAGAGCCCAGAAACAATGCTGCACACCAAAAACAATCTGATTTTTGACAAGGTCAACAAAAACAAGCAGTGGGGAAAGGACTCCCTATTCAATAAATCATGCTGGGTAACTGGCTAGCCACATGCAGAAGATTGAAACTGGACTCCTTCCTTACATCATATACAAAAATCAACTCAGGATGGATTAAAGACTTAAATGTAAGGCCTAAAGTTATTAAAACTCTTGAAGAAAATCTAGGAAATACCATTCTGGACATAAGCCCTGGCAAAGATTTCATGGTGAAGATGCCAAAAGCAATTGCCACAAAAACAAGAATAGACTACTGGGACCTAATTAAATTTAAGAGTTTCTACATAGCAAAAGAAAATGTCAACAGAGTAAGTAGATAACCCATAGAATGGGAGAAAGATTTTCAAACTGTGCATCTGACAAAGGTCTAATATCCAGAATCTATGAGAAATTTAAGCAAATAAACAGGCAAAAAACACCATTAAAAAGTGGGCAAGGGACATGAATAGACACTTTTCAAAAGAAGACCAGTGCATGGTCAACAAACACATGAAAAAATGCTCAACATCATTAACCATTAGAGAAATGCAAATCAAAACCACAATGTGATACTATCTCACTCCAGCCAGAATGGCTATTATAAAAAGTCAAAAAATAACAGACTGGCAAGGTTGCAGAGAAAAGGGAATTCTTATACACTGCTGGTGGGTATGTAAATTAGTTTAGCCACTGTGGAAAGCAGTTTGCCAATTTCTCAAAGAACTTAAAACTGAACTACCATTCAGCTCAGCTATCCCATTATTGGATCCCAAAGGAACATATATCATTCTACTGTAATGACACATGTATGCATAGCATTATTCATAATAATAGCAAAGACATGGAATCAACTTAAATGCCTATCAACAGTAGACTAGGTAAAGAAAATGTACTACCTATTTGCCATGGAATACTATGCAGCCATAAGAAATAACAAGATTGTGTATTTTGCAGGAACATGGATGGATCCGGAGGCCATTATCTAAATAAACTAACACAGGAACAGAAAACCAAATACCATATGTTCTCACTCACATGTGGGAGCTAAACATTGAGTACACATGGACATAGAGAAGGGAACAATAGATACTAGAGCCTACTTGAGGATGGAGGGTGGGAGGAGAGTGATGGTCAGAAAACTATATGTCAGGTACTATGCTTATTACCTAGGTGATGAAATAATCTTTACACCAAATCTCCATGACACACAATTTGTCTATATAACAAACTTGCACATGTAACCACTGAAACTAAAATGAAAGTTAAATAAAACATGAAAAGATGCTTGATATCATTAGCCAGTTTGAAAAAGCAAATTAAACTTACAATCAGATACAAGTGCGTATATCTTTCAATGATCAATAAGAGAAAGAAAAAGAAAAAAAGTCATGGTTATTAGAGAGGGTGCAGAACACCTGAAAATCTCATATATTGCTGATAAGAATGCACAATATTATCACCACTTTGGAAAACAGTATGACGGTTTCTTCTATATATTTAAATATATAACTTAGTAACCTCATTCCTTGTTATTTACCTAGATTAAATAAAAACTTATATTCTTATAAAAACTTGTATGTCATTATTTATAGTAGTTTTATTCATAATCACCCAAAGTGGAAAACAGCTCATATATTCTTGAAGTCGTGAGTGTGTAAACAAACTGTGGTATATCCAAAGGATGGCTTCCTAGTCGGCAATAATAAAGAACACACTACTCTTTCATGCAACAACGTGGATTGTCTAAGTGAAGTATGCTAAGTGAAAGAAGCTCTTCTCATCATGATATAGGCTACATGCTATGAAATTCCATTTGTATGACATCCTGGAAAAGGCAGATCTAAAGGGACAACAAACAAATGATGACTGCCAGAATCTGGGTTGGAGCGAAGTGATGACTACAAAGGACCATGAGGGAATTTTAAGTGGGGATGGAATTTTTTCTGTATCTTTATTACAGATACAGTACCAAGTGGTGGTTACATTAACTGTATGTGTTTCTCAAAAATCATAGAACTGTACCTTAAAATGCTGAGTTCAGTGTTTGTAAATTACAAGCTAGTACACCTTACAAAAAGTAGAATATAATAAAGCTTTAGTATTAAAAATGTTATGAAACTAACATAACAGAAAACTATACTGTTAGTATGCCACGGAGAGTATGTAAGAACTTAGTTGATGAATAGTCACTACTAAATGACTGGGAAAAAATTGTGTTGGGAAAACTCTTCACTATATGCGGAAAAGCATAGCTCAATTTCGACTTTATGCTACATATGAAAGTGGGCTTATGTAGTTTAAAACCTAGATGCAAAAGGTAAAATGAAAAGATAATAGAAGAAAAGCAATATCTTTGTGACCCAAGGTCAGAGAAGTCTTAAATAAGACCCCTCCAAAAATAAAGTGAAAACTAGACTTTCCCACATCAAAATTAATTATTTTGAAATGGCATTTGGGAAATTCTCAAATGGGTAACAAATTTATTTAGGGAAATGATACAGCTTATTAGCAATGAGAAAAATTAAAAGATCCATGTGAAAATATTAATTAGTGAGAATGTGAGAAGACAAGAATTCTCTGTGTAACCTGGTATAGCCATTCTGGAAACAAATTGGCAGTTCTTAGTGAAACTAAGTATTGATATGCATTTCAACCAAATGATTACACAGATGAACACATATTTCATAGTTATGGACAGGAGAAAAATTTGAATGTGTTCACTGCAATTCAGTTTGCATGATGGCACGTTGGAGGCAATCTATGCCTTTGCAGTACAATAACATACAATAGAATATGGTGGAGGAAATAATTTAAAATATGGTTAGCCTGTGAGAAGCAGTAATCGAGATGTACAAAAGTTACTTAACCTCAGTTTCTTCACCTTTAGAAAGGAAATATAATAGTACACACACAATACAGTTATTGAGATCAATGAACTAAATTATAAATACTCAGTAAATAGTTACCACTATTTTTGTTGCATACAACAGTAAAACAACATATTTTAACAGTGTTAAAAAATTAGAAATAGAGTTAAAAGATTTTTAAAAAGTGAAAAGTCATATAATTCCCACTACTGTTAACTCAGCTGAATCTGTCATTTGAAGCTAGAGTATCTCAGAAGCTTATTTTCTTCCCTTCTAGGCTGTTTGTACCAATATTTCGACAAACCTTTAAGATTTGAAATGACTTATCTCCCGCTATTATCAAATCTTGAAAATGTTTATAATAAATTCTAACATATTGTGCTTTGCATGTTTACTTCTCTGTACTTTCTTTCTTTCCAACGGATTATTTAGCAAGTTGACTGCTTCTGCACTGTTCCGAGCTGAGCTGTAAGCATACACCATCGCCCTCTGCTGGGTGAACATCCTATGAAGAGTATGGTCTGATTTCCCTGAGTTCTAAAGTTAAACTTTATGTTATGATTAACTTATAAAATATCTGTATTACTTATTCTAACTAAGTAGAATTTGCATTCTAGCTTACATGGATTATATAGTAAAATCATTTTTCATTTTAGGTCAGAAAATGTTAAAGTATTTCCGTAAGATGTCAATGATATTTCAATGGAATTTAATTTCATGGCAGTTAGTCTAGTTTCTCTCTCTTTCAGATACCCATTCATATAGGTAGTGTTTCATTTTCTTTGGTGACTTCTTGAAGTGTTGAAATTTTTTCTTAGATTTAGGATAAAGGTCTGAAATTTCGCCTTCCAAACTAATAATAATACCTACATTAATTCCGACTTTGTAATTTGAATTTATCCTTCTCGTCTCACTCACGTGCATCAATATATTTAAAGCTTTACGCTCTTTATCTTTTTTCTTCTTTTTTTGAGATAAATTTTCAGTCACCAAAGCTGGAGTACAGTAATGCAATCATAGCTCATTGTAACATTGAACTCCTGGGCTGAAGTGATTGTCCCACCTCAGCCTCCTGAGTAGCTAGGACTATGAGCGAGCGTGCACCATCAGGCCTGGATATTAAAAAAAAAGTGTAGAGACGGAGTCTCACTATGTTGCCCAGGCTGGTCTGAAACTCCTGGACTCAAGAGATCATTCTATTTCACCTTCCCAAAGTGCTGGTATTATGTGCGTGAGTCACCGCAACTGGCCTTTTCTTCTTAAATCAGTTTCTGGTATTGCGAAGTGTTCAAATATGGAAATTGTTTTCCTGGGAAAAGGTGATTTTAAAGTTTAAATTTGTAAATGTCTTTTGACAATGAATTTTTTTCTTGACTAACATGAAAGGAAATAGAAAGCCTGGAAATAACTTTTAGAATTTAACTCCTTAAAAATGGTTAATTTGAATTAAGCATACAATTTTCATAAAAGTTACTTATTAGTTTGTTGCTTCATTTTGTTGTATCTTTAATCAGAATTTTAAGAACTATATGGTAAGCTTCTCTAGAGTCTGCCTTGTATAAAAGGCGAACATCCCTCACCTTCCCGTACTTAATCTGAACTGTCACTGTCAATGACATTTCTCAACACAGTTGTTTCAGTTCTACTAAAAATCAATTATAATTAAATAGAGAGTTCTAAGCCTCCAGTCTTGCTGATTGGCCTGATTATTAATGAACTGTTGTAGGAGGAAATACTCGTCCTCTGTATAATCTTCTTCTCTGACTCTGACTTTGTGCCAGGCAGAAAATGTCCTTAACTAAGAAAAAAAGCAGATTCCATGTAGTTGAGCAGTTTTGAGTGAGTTTCTTAATCCTGAGTTCTAGTTTCATTGCATTGTGGTCTGAGACTCCTGAATGACTACTGGGTACATAACGAAATGAAGGCAGAAATAAAGATGTTCTTTGAAACCAATGAGAACAAAGACACAACATACCAGAATCTCTGGAACACATTCCAAGCAGTGTGTAGAGGGAAATTTATAGCACTAAATGCCTGCAAGAGAAAGCAGGAAAGATCTAAAATTGGCACCCTAACATCACAATTAAAAGAACTAGAGAAGCAAGAGCAAACACATTCAAAAGCTAGCAGAAGGCAAGAAATAACTAAGATCGAAGCAGAACAGAAGGAAATAGAGACACAAAAAACCTTTTAAAAAATCAATCCAGGACCTGGTTTTTTGTAAAGATCAACAAAATTGATAGACCGCTGGCAAGACTAATAAAGAAGAAAAGAGAGAAGAATCGAATAGATGCAATAAAAAATGAAAAAGGGGATATCACCACTGATCCCACAGAAATACAAACTACCATCAGAGAATAATATCGACACCTCTACGCAAATAAACTAGAAAATCTAGAAGAAATGGATAAATTCCTCAACACATACACCCTCCCAAGACTAAACCAGGAAGAAGTTGAATCTCTGAATAGACCAATAACAGGCTCTGAAATTGAGGCAATACTTAATAGCTTACCAACCAAAAAAATTCCAGGACCAGAAGGATTCACAGCCGAATTCTACCAGAGTTACAAGGAGGAGCTGGTACCATTCCTTCTGAAACTATTCCAATCAATAGAAAAAGAGGGAATCCTCCCTAACACATTTTATGAGGCCAGCATCATCCTGATACCAAAGACTGGCAGAGACACAACCAAAAAAGAGAATTTTAGACCAATATCCCTGATGAACATTGTTGTAAAAATCCCCAATAAAATACTGGCAAACCAAATCCAGCAGCACATCAAAAAGCTTATCCACCATGATCAAGTGGGCTTCATCCCTGGGATGCAAGCCTGGTTCAACATACGCAAATCAATAAACATACTCCAGCATATAAACAGAACCAATGACAAAAACCATATGATTATCTCAATAGATGCAGAAAAGGCCTTTGACAAAATTCAACAGCCCTTCATGCTAAAAACTCTCAATAAATTAGGTATTGATGGGACGTATCTCAAAATAATAAGAGCTATCTATGACAAACCCACAGCCAACATCATACTGAACGGGCAAAAACTGGAAGCATTCCCATTGAAAACTGGCAAAAGACAGGGATGCCCTCTCTCACCACTCCTATTCAACATAGTGTTGGAAGTTCTGGCCAGGACAATAAGCCAGGAGAAGGAAATAAAGGGTATTCAATTACGAAAAGAGGAAGTCAAATTGTCCCTGTTTGCAGATGACATGATTGTATATCTAGAAAACCCCATCGTCTCAGACCAAAATCTCCTTAAGCTGATAAGCAACTTCAGCAAAGTCTCAGGATACAAAATCAATGTACAAATATCATAAGCATTCTTGTACACCAATAACAGACAAACAGAGAGCCAAATAATGAGTGAACTCCTATTCACAATTGCTTCAAAGAGAATAAAATACGTAGGAATCCAACTTACAAGGGATGTGAAGGACCTCTTCAAGGAGAACTACAAACCACTGCTCAATGAAATAAAAGAGGATAGAAACAAATGGAAGAACATTCCATGCTTATGGGTAGGAAGAACCAATATTGTGAAAATGGCCATACTGCCCAAGGTAATTTATAGATTGAATGCCATCCCCATCAAGCTACCAATGACTTTCTTCACAGAATTGGAAAAAACTACTTTAAAGTTCATATGGAACCAAAAAAGAGCCCGCATTGACAAGTCAATCCTAAGCCAAAAGAACAAAGCTGGAGGCATCGTGCTACCTGACTTCAAACTATACTACAAGGCTACAGTAACCAAAACAGCATGGTACTGGTACCAAAACAGAGATATAGACCAATGGAACAGAACAGAGCCCTCAGAAATAATGCCACATATCTACAACCATCTGATCTTTGACAAACCTGACAAAAACAAGCAATGGGGAAAAGATTCCCTATTTAATAAATGGTGCTGGGAAAACTGGCTAGCCATATGTAGAAAGCTGAAATTGGATCCCTTTCTTACACCTTATACAAAAATTAATTCAAGATGGATTAAAGACTTAAATGTTAGACCTAAAACCATAAGAACCCTAGAAGAAAACCTAGGCAATACCATTCAGGTCATAGGCATGGGCAAGGACTTCATGTCTAAAACACCAAAAGCAATGGCAACAAAAGCCAAAATTGACAAATGGGATCTAATTAAACTAAAGAGCTTCTGCACAGCAAAAGAAACTACCATCAGAGTGAACAGGCAACCTACAGAATGGGAGAAAACTTTTGCAATCTACTCATCTGACAAAGGGCTAATATCCAGAGTCTACAATGAACTCCAGCAAATTTACAAGAAAAAAACAACCCCATCAAAAAGTGGGTGAAGGATATGAACAGACACTTCTCAAAAGAAGACATTTATGCAGCCAAAAAACACATGGAAAAATGCTCATCATCACTGGCCATCAGAGAAATGCAAATCAAAACCACAATGAGATACCATCTCACACCAGTTAGAATGGCGATCATTCAAAAGTCAGGAAACAACAGGTGCTGGAGAGGATGTGGAGAAATAGGAACACTTTTACACTGTTGGTGGGACTGTAAACTAGTTCAACCATTGTGGAAGTCAGTGTGGCGATTCCTCAGGGATCTAGAACTAGAAATACCATTTGACCCAGCCATCCCATTACTGGGTATATACCCAAAGGATTATAAATCATGCTGCTATAAAGATACACGCACACGTATGTTTATTGTGGCAGTATTCACAGTAGCAAAGACTTTGAACCAACCCAAATGTCCAACAAGGATAGACTGGATTAAGAAAATGTGGCACATATACACCATGGAATAATATGCAGCCATAAAAATGATGAGTTCATGTCGTTTGTGGGGACATGGATGAAGCTGGAAACCATCATTCTCAGCAAACTATCGCAAGGACAAAAAAACAAACACCACATGTTCTCACTCATAGGTGGGAATTGAACAATGAGAACACATGGACACAGGAAGGGAAACATCACACACCCGGGGTCGTTGTGGGGGGGGGGGGGGGGGGAGGGATAGCATTAGGAGATATACCTAATGTTAAATGATGAGTTACTGGGTGCAGCACACCAACATGGCACATGTATACATATGTAACTAGCCTGCACGTTGTGCACATGTACCCTAAAACTTAAAGTATAATAAAAAACAAAAGAAAAAAGCAGAAAGGATAAAAAAGGCTCCGAAAGTGAATTAAATGATAGTATTAGAGCATGTTTACTTGAAAGCATATTTTATGGGCAAAGAGGGAGCCTCTTCTGGGGTCAGATGCCAGGGAAATGGTGATGGGAGTAAATTGGGTAAAACATTAAATTTCCCACACTTGTTTTGAAAACAAGTGACAAATTTGGGCTTTGAATCTCCTTGATAGGTACCTTTCTAGGATAGTCTACATGAAGTTCTATTTAGCAAAGGTAGAAGATTTTGGAAAATCCATATTTAGCTTCACTATTGAGAAAAACATTTACATTTTAGCATTTACCTATTACAGATTTCTGACTGTGCCTCAATACATCTGAAGCTTTATTGGCTGACTTTCAGGACAAGATCACTGTTCTAAAATTGCCAGAAATTGGCCTTGTGTAACTTTAAAGAGAGAGCAGTAGATATTATGCTTGATATGTTCTTTTTGTTGTTGTTTTGATGAACCCCTCTGGCCATTTTGATTGATATTGCTTGTGTTTTGGGAGGCCAGGACTTTGGGAACAGCATCCAAGCAGAAATCCTTCAGACTGTCAGGTTAGGTATTCTATTTAATGATTTGACTGCATCACTGAAGAAGTCGTCATCTTTGTGAAAAAAAAAAGTTTTTAAATGTCAAGGATTCTCTCGCAAGAAGCTTCCTGAAGCTCATGGGTATGGGGAGCTTGAGGGAGTAGAAACTGAGATTTTCTTAGAAGTCAAACGAAGGGCTCAAAGAGGAAGGTGGCCACAGAGGATTCAATGCTTGAGTTCTCCTCAACATTGCAACAGAGATACCTAATATTAATTTACTAACTCTTGCAATCAGAACCACAATAACTGGTTTTGGAATGGGCACAGGACTTGACTGATTTAATGAAAATCAGTCAGAACTCCCAGTAAAAATATGGGAAAAGAAACTCATTTTTCACTCAATTGCTAGTCCAGAAAAATAGATATTCCTGAAGCTACCGGTGACCATTTTTGCCAGATTTGGAGAAAACTTCCTTTAGAGGAAATCAGATGTAAAAATAGAGTCCAGATGGAGAGAAAAGTAATTCTTCTCCTGCTACCCTCTCTTTCCAGGTTAGTAGTAATTCTAGCATTCTGATTGCTGGAGATAGAAAAATTTATGTTAAATTTCAGTTCCCTTTTCTCTCACACGCTGTATTTGTTTTCTTGGCTCTGCTTTTATAATATAGAGAATTTAATCACATTAAAAAGACTATTGTGCATCATTGGCCTCCGTACATACCTTTTGCATTGTGACTTTGCTGTGTTTTCCATAAAGTGACAGAACTATTCTTTACCGCCTGACTCTTGCCTAGCTTTCGTGACTGGCCTTGTCCAACAAAATGTGGAAGAGGTGATTGTGACAGTTCTGTGGCTGAGCCACAAAGGCTGTGAGTGCCCCTGCTTTGTCTCTTGAAATCTTGCTACCACTATGTGAACAACCTTGGACCAGCCTGTGAGAATTAGGGCACATAGAGAGGAGATCCCAGTCATCCCAGCCCAGATCATACAAGTCTATCTGAGTCTAACTTACAGTTCATCAATCTTCCAAAATGGAGGAGGGCTAAGATCAACTGAGCTACCTTGAAGCCAATTACAGATATATGAGTGGGCTCAACTGAGAACAGAGAAAGAAAACATCCAGATGACTGAAGAGATATGAGTGAAAATTAATGTTTATAGTTTTAAGTCGCTGAGTTTTAGGGTGATACACCCATCAACCGGTCTTTCTATTTCTAATTTTTCTCTTCCCATTATGGTCATCGGAATAATCTTATCAAATCATAAGTTAGATTATGGTATTCATCTCCTTAAAACACAGCAATGGTTCTAATTTCATCCAAAGTAAGAGGCAAGCTCCTTAAAAAGGCTCACAGGGCTATGTATGGTCCGGCCACTGGATACCTCTCTACATTCATCTCTTTCTGGCTCCTTTACTCACTTTTCTTCAATTACCCTGCATCCTTGCAAATCTCACACTCTCTAGACTTACACTATCTTAAGGCATTTGCAGTTACTGTTTCCTCTGCCTAGGATGCACTTTCTCCAATCAACCATGTGGCTCACTCCTTTAGCTCCTTTCTATCTTGACTCAATGTCACTTTTTCAGTGATATTTTTCCCTGACTGCTTAAAATAGCGGCACCAATTTATCCTAGCTCTCCCTATGTGCTTTCCCTGCCTTATTTTTCTATCACTTACCAGCATCCAACATACAATATGTTTTAGTATACTTTAAAAATATTTATGATGTATTTTTTTTATTGTAAACTACATGATGTCAGAGTTCGTTCTCAATTTAGTTCACTTTTCTATCTCCAATCTTTAGAATAGTGCTTGGCTCATAGTTGGTCCTCAATAAATATTGTTAAATGAAGGAACCCTTGCATGATTATGCCTAGAGTTTTCAGTTAGTTGAGCCAATAAATACCTTTAAAAATTCCTTTGATTTAATTTGGATTTCTGCTACTAGCCTCTGACAGATCTGTGACCAAGTCAGAAGTTGTCATCAAGTAAATGGAATCTAAAGCCAAAGAAAAGGAGAAGATATTCCTGGCAGAGTCCTCAGAATGGGAAGAAAAGAGGATCTAGGTCCCTGAAAGAATCAAATTTTCCAGGCAGAAAGCTAACAGAGTAGGAACCCAGATAGGAAATTGCTATTATGAAAGTCAAGAGAAGAGAAAATTCAAAGACAGAGGGCATTGTAAAGTGTCAGATTTTGCCAAGAGCCCAAATAAGGTACAAGTCGGGGGTGCTGACTAAATTTTCATCTTGCATCCTCTTGCTTAGCATGTGACTTTTTCTTTTGTGGAAATTGTATAGCAGCTCCTTGTCCTCTCTTATATAGAATTTATTTTGTAATGTTTGTTTCTGATTGCCTGTATCCTTCTCACACTGGGATTGAACCTCACTAGGAAACTCCTGGGCTTTGCACCATTCTCTTTCAAAGAATCCATTTGGGTTGGAACACCAGTAGAATGGTACATTATAGAAACTAGAATCACTTCACCATAACCTTGCTTGCATTTTTTTTTCATATATTTTTGGATCTTGATCCATGAACAAAAATCATTCACCACAGCCAATTACAATGATTTTGGGGAAACGTTTCTTTCTTTAGTAATTTTAGAAACCGTAGGGACCATTTAAGGATTCTGTAGATTAATATTGTGAATTAAAAGAAAGAAGAAAACCAGTGAGGGGAGAAATCATATTATAATGGAAAGTGTTAGCTTTTTAAAGATGAGCAGCTGGGATTTCCATATCAGGCAATCAGAGCTAAACCCCTGTGTATTAATGCACCAATGCATTCTAAAGATTTTCGTAAAGTGTTTTAGAGTTAGGTTATACATGCTCTCTCACTCTGTCTGGGAGCCTTCATGTGCATAATTTCTAATAAAGATGACCATGGCTCACTCTTCCCTATACCCAAGGGAACAGTTCTGCTGAATAAAATTTCTCAGCTTATTCATCACTTCTCCTTGAGGATTCTGATATGAAGGCGGCACATGAAATCATTCTATCTTTCCAAATGATAAATTTTATATTCTGTTTTGTTCCCCAAAGATAACATTAGCCTTTGAGAAGGATTCCTTCAAAACCCAAGTCCACTGAAACCACAGGTCAGAGTGAGAATAGGGTCCTGGACACCACTTCTCCAGAGTGACCACCAAAGTCCCTTCCATTCATTCAGAGATGAAGCCTGTCAGTAGGAGGAAAACAATGTGTCCCTATAGCCCATTTCCACCCTGAATCTTTTTTGACAGAACAAAGACTGCAATTTGGACCAAAGTGGAGGTCCTTTAGTTATGTGCTGGGAACTCAAATTCTCTGGGAATAATGCCAAGACCACCAGACATATTGAACTCACAACTTTTTACCATCACATCATCAGAATGAGTTTCAGTCCCTCTGGTCAATATTGGATTCTGACCAATGTGAGTCAGGTGAAAGGTTACTAACTTAAAAATTACTTTGTTTTTTTTCTCTCCATCTGAACTCTTCCCATTGTCCTGCTAATTAACTCATGTTTATCACTTCTTAATACAAGTTTATATGTCACTCTACATATAAACAACCAGTAGTCCAAGCTACTCGTTGGCAAATGTCTGACCTTCACCCCACTTGGCCAAATACAGCTATTGTATTTAATTTGAAGATTTTATAACATTATTTAAGAATGTCTAGTTTATAGGAAACTCGCAAATAAGAGTTAAAAATTGCTTTAAAATCTGTCTTGTTGAATGTATACAAGGAAAAATTTCCGCCTCCTCCTTTAGGTCTTGCCTTTCTGAAAAATGAGACTTAAGTAGACATAGAGGTTTCATTGTTTTGGCCAATTAGAGTAATGCAAAGGGAATAATTACACAGTGTAGTTAAAGAAAATCAAGTCTAATGACACATTTGATTCAGTAGTGACAACTCATGCCTGCATGAGTAATGATAGATCTCAAAATATTTTGCAGGAGATTTCTATTTTTATTTTTATTTTTTTTTTTGAGATGGAGTCTCACTCTTGTCACCCAGGCTGGAGTGCAATGGCACGATCTCAGCTCACTGCAACTTCTGCCCCCCAGGTTCAAGCGAGTCTCCTGCCTCAGCCTCCCAAATAGCTGGGATTATAGGCGCCTGCCACTACGCTCAGCTAATTTTTGTATTTTTAGTAGAGACAGAGTTTCACCATATTGGCCAGTCTGGTCTCAAACTCCTGACCTCAGGTGATCCGCCCAATGGGGCCTGCCAAAGTGCTAGGATTACAGGTGTGAACCACCTCGCCTGGCCAGGAGATGTTATCAAATTATTCTTCAGGATCCCATGAGCTGCCCACCCCCAATAATGGTGCATTTTTTTCCCCATAGAAAAAACATGGGGAATGGTCATCCTTCACAGGCATGGGGGTTTTGACAGCAATTTTCATTATTATAGTCAAAAAATATTTGACAACCTGTTTTGAGCTGGAAATACAGATGGAAAGCAAACTGTTTTTCTTTTAACGAAATGTTTTCCCCCCAGTGCTGGTGAACTTAACCCTGCTGGTAAAGGATTGAAGGGCATAGTTGGACTGTACTGAAGCTTTCAGATTCTGAGGCCTGAATAAGTTCAACATATTTAAGTTTTAATAATACCAAATAAAGTAGCTGCTCAAAATACTTAATGCGACTCATAGCAACAAAAACGTATTAATTCCTCAAATTAAAAGGCAAGCATATTTTTGCCTACTGTTCATAGAGATACACAATGGGTTTTTTGTTGGTTTGTTTGCTTGTTTTGATTTTTTTTCATAGGTCAAGGAGTGTGTTTGGGGTTTTTCCAGACAGATCAGTCCTTCTCCTCCAGTCTTTGATACTCCTTTTGAAATAAGAAAAATTGCCTCCATATTACCATCAAACGTGGATCTGAATTGTCTTTGCACAGATAGAAATAATTATTCAGCAAAAGCCATGCCCACATAAGAACCACTGTGAAGGTATGTAAAAGGGTGCTCATTTCAGAGCTTAAGAAGCCCTGACCTGCGCCCCATTTGGCCAAATCCCTGAAGAAACAGGCCAAGTGTTCTCTAGTTTAAGAACCTCAGAAAGAGCTGGGGCTTCTGGCTTCTATTCCCAGCTACACCATCAGATCATGGAGTGACCTGTAGGTCAGCTTCTCTGTGGCATTCATGGAGATGGTTAACCACATGCAGAGGAGAGGTAGGATGCATGTTTAATGTTTGCTTCGATCATCTTTCTTGAAAGGTGTTGTATGCTCTTTGAGACAGGAAGTTTAGCACATGATGTCATTGCTTCCTACATATGCTCAAATATCAAAAAAAAGCGGGGGGAGGTAGCTAAAGCAATACTATTTTGTTGGAGGTTGTTGTCAGGAATTGAAGGAAGGGTGAATGGATAAATAGGTGGCAGGTTGTTTTTCTATGATAAAGCAAAACTTTTGTATCATGTCAATCTGAGAAGTGTAATTTAAAAAATATTTCCAGCAAGGTGTGATGTACACTAGAAATGTTTGATGAAAGAACACATGGGGAAGTGGTTGAGGGCCTGGAAATATGGACTTCATTTGAGCCCTTGGATGGAAATCCCCTTTTCTGGGTTGTTTCCATGACTTATAATATTACACTGATGACATTTGCATTCTCCAGCCCAGGATTAGCTAGAAGAGAAGGAAGGGCTCAGTTCAATTGCTTTTAGTGAACACATAAACCGCAACATCTATGAAAGATAATTCTAATTAAAGGATAGTAAACTCTAAGTCCATTTAACTCTCAACATAGGTAACAGGATTATACACAATTCTGTTATTGTGTATAACAAAATTATATACAATATAAAGAGGAAATTTTTCTTCATGGTCATTTGCATCCTGGTTTTTAGTTGAAAAAAGTCATAATTTGCAAATGGTGATGTCAGATCCATTCCCACAACAGAGATTAGACAATACCACAAACACAGATTTATGGTTTCATGGGAGAAATCTCCTCCTTGCAAACATGTATCTTTAACAATGGACTACTGGCACAGAGGGAAATCTACCATATGCACATAAAATATATGGTATTTTGTTGTCAATTATGAACAGTGCATAGAAACAGATACTAGCTGCTTCTGTTGTACTGACTCCCATTCAAGATCACCAACTCTGATAAATTTAACATCAGTTAAATTTTATTTTTATTTTTATTTTATTTATATATTAACAATATATAGCCATTATATATTGAAGTCACGTAAGGTAAATGGTGTCACGGCTCATTCACGTAAAAAAATTATCAAAATGCTCATCACCATTAACAACAAAATTATGGGAAAATATGTGGTATTTCTACCAATGTAACTTCTATATCAAGAATTTTTAAAAACTTATTGTATAGCCCATATTTAGTAGTTGAGGAAACTGGAGTAAAACATTGTTGCTTTATTTTCTTTCCCTGTAGAAAGACAAGATTTGACTAAAGCACCAAAATTTCTTCTAGCTTTAAAATTTATCATATTATATAAGTTTTTCACTTGCTAAAAGTTACAGATTTTCTAATAGTATCTTGACACTGCACTTAGTAATTTCAGAATAAATTACTTTAAGAAAATGTTTCCATCTCAGCATTTTGTGATATAGTGCTTTTTTTCTCTTCAAATACTAAATACTGTCTTATCCCGAAAAGGATTTAAGGAGATTTATAAATATGCACACAATATAGCAAGTTAAATAAATATCTAACAAAAGCAAGGCAAAGAGAAAATAATGAAATCAGAGAGGAATGTGGTTGATTAACACTTTCATAACATTAACTCCGCTTTCTAGAGATAGTCTCACATTTAGATTTTATCATTCCAAAAACAAACAAGAAATGGGAAAATAGTATCAATGAAAAGACTAGTTTCTCTAAAACAGTGGTTTCTCAAAATGTGGTCTGAGAATGCCTGGGGATCTCTTACACTCTTTGAGGGGCTATAAAGTGGAAACTATTTTTAATAGGACAAAACCATCATTGCCGTTTCTTTCTCATTCTTGCAGGACGGCACCATGGAGTCTTCCAGGGGCTACATGGTATGTGATGCTGCTGTCACTCTGAGGACTAATGGAATGTGGGCTATGTATGCTGATATTTTAAAATTTTCTGTTCCAATCCCTAATACAAATATTAATAGATCCAGCTCACAAATATCAAAGCACTTTAGGGGTCCTGAATCATTTTTGAGAGTATAAAATGATCCTGAGAAGTGCTTTTCTAAAGTACAGACAATTTTGTTTGTTTTCACTTTCGTAACATTAAAACCTGAAAATATTCATGTAAGTTTAATATTAGTTATTCTATTTGATCATGAGCAAAGTAAATAATTTTTCAGTTACTTATGATGAATTATAATCATAAGTATACTGATGGATCTTATTGGTCTCTAACTTTGAGACTATTGATCAAAGCCCTTTGAGGAAATGATGGAAGCTATGAAAACTCTCACTTCAATATCACAACGGACAAAAAATCTTGCAAAGAATTTCATAATGTTTTTGAACACCCTGGAGTCTGTTTGTTGACACCATCAAGTTCTAAGAACTCCTACAGAAGGACAAAGAAAGGAACACAGATATCTTAGTTTCTTGTGATTGATTTGTTTAAATTGCTTTAAGACACAGCTTTAATAGTTTAAAACACCAGTTAAATCTGTGCACTAAGATAGAGAGAAGCTTAATAAATGGTGCCTCTCTTTTTTCTTCTCTCTGTTTATCCACACATCATAAATTAAGGTGAAGTATTTCTAGTTACATGGTAACTCATTCTACACCAGAAGAAATTACTTTTTCTAATCATGTTGTTGTGTGGAAGGTTTTGCTGGCTCAGTTTTTCTTTCTTAGATCCTGGAAATGACAATCTCAATTGCATAACATAACTCATTTTTTGGAGCACTCTAATGGATTTCAAAATGGAAATACAAAAGTCTCACAGATTTTAAAAACTTGGCCTCATTCAGCTAGGTGAGCTAGTGTAGGACTGCAGAGATGCTCATGAGGACTGTTGAGTTCCAACTGTAGCTTCTGAATTCACTAAGATATATTTATTGAGTGCCTCCCATAGAACAGACCTGAGCACTATAGGTGATACTTGAGTAAAGTACAACATTTGGCTGAAACTGAAGATAGATATTATTTATATGGGAGATTGTGTAACATGATCAAGTAGAATGGTGAAAAAGGAGGTCTCTAAATTCAGAAGCCTGGGTAGGTGCTAGCATTTACTGGCTGTACGGCTTGAGCAAATATTTTAATCTGGTTTATTGAACTGGCATAATGATAGTACCTGATGCATAGAGTTATTGTGAGAGTTGAATTAAGTAATGTATATAAAGTACAGAAAAAAGTGTGTATCATATAACAAGTGCTCAGTAAATGTTATTACAGCATAGTGCTGCAGAGTGTGATGCAGTGAAAAAAATGCAGTATGAATTTGGAGAAGAAAAGGATCACCAGGGGTCAGAAGGATCTATAGGAGAGTTCATGGAGAAGGTAAGTCTTCAGCTGTGGGGCTACTAAGTAGTGTGGGGAGTTACAAAGTTCTGGGTGCACCACAAATTTAAAACCTAGTGGAAGAGAGAGGATCAGCCCCAATACATATAAGCACAAGTGTCAGAAACATGGAAAGAATGCTCAGGTCTCTGGAGATATACATAGAAGTGCTAAAACACAGGCAAGTGAAAAGGATAAAGAGTGGGCATGAGTTATTAAAATGATTGGAGTGGAGCAAAGTATATTGCACTACTTATGGGACCAGATTGTTCCATTCATCCCTCCCAAATTAAATTTCACTTTTCTCATAGGGATCTTTTGTGGGTAATGGTTCCAAAGGGAGGATTTGTCTTTTATTTTATTTATTTCTGAGGAAAACACACCTTATGCACATAGAAAATACACATTCCCCCTTCAAAAAATGAAGCACCAAAACTCAAAGTTTATGTGCTTTTAAGACATTTATGTTGTTGTCTTTTCATTGAAAGAACTCAAAAAATAAAAGATTTTGGAAGAAATTTTGAAAAAAGGATTGCAAGTACACATGTTAATGGAAATGGCTATTTCTAGAAAATTTCAAGGATATTTAAATGTAATGGCTTTGCAATTTGCTGATTTTTTTAATGGTCATGATGAGATGATATATCCTGGCTTTGTTAGTGTACCTTTCCTGATTAAAAGCCCCAATTACTCCAATTAAAATAACACCATCTGGTTTTAATACTGCATAATAACTCTTTTACCCATTAATCCCAGGGCTGAAGCAACATTCACAACCTGGACCTTATAGAGGTCATGCAGTATTTGTTCGCTTGTTGCCACAATTTATGGACTCACTGGTGGATGAGGCTGAGAGATGGTGGGGCTGGAATTAAAGTAAATAAATAAAAGGTAGAGAAGCCAGAAGGAAAAAAAAAAAAGAACACCACTGGAGTTGTATGCATACATGCTAGATTCTCTTCTCTAAATGGAGCCCTTCAGATTCTAGAGGGAAGAGCTTTTGAAAAGGTAGCACTTGACAGACCTCAAGAAAGTAAGGAAGGAAGCCCAGTGAAGTTCAAGTGAAGGTGTATTTGTGGAAGCTATACTAGGCAAAAAGACTCAAGTAAGGATGAGTTCAATGGGAACAAGCTTGATCTGTTCATGGGACAGAAAGAAAATCAGTTTGGCTGGAATGTCACAAGAGAAAGAGAGATGGGAGATGAGGCCTAGAAGATAGGCCATATCACAAGGGATTTAGAGGCTATTATGAGGGAATGGGAGACTTCAGAGTATTTGTAGCCAAGGAATGGTGTGAGAATTATTTTTTCCTTAATGTTTAATAAGGGGGGGGAAAGCCCACACTGATTTTTTTTTAAAAGGCAACTGATATTCAGAAAAATCAGGAAGTGGTAGGAACTGAAAAGACCCAGAAAACTCCAGCTGTCTCTTAGCACTAGTTAATGACTGATAGACAGAGGTTCAGGCCCAGAATTTCCCTATAGGGAGAGTGTTTTTTTTTCAGGAGAATCTAGAAATCCATATTTGTATGTGATAAACTTTCCTTTTTCAAAATATTGGTAAATAATACAAATTTTTCTAGAATCAGTAGACCGTTGACTCTTGAATAACACGGGTTTGAGCTGCACTGGTCCATGCACATGCAGATTTTTTCCAATAAATACAGTTGGCTTTCCTTATCAGTAAGTTCCACATGCAGAACCAAATGTGGATGGAAAATGCAGTTTTCACAGGATGCGAAACCCGACCATACTGAGGGCTGACTCTTATTGGCTGATTTCCCAGGGCCATTGTGGGGCTCAAGTGTTTTGAGATTTTGGTATCCGCTAGCAGTCCTGGAACCATTCCCACACAGATACCAAAGGACTACTGTACAAGCCAGCTGTCTGTGTACAAAACTAAACATGTTTGGAAGCCAGATTAAGGCCTGGTCTTGATAATTTACCATCATTATGACATTACATCTTGACTCTTCTAGATTGTGAAAGAGAACAATGAGAAAGGAAAGGAATCCTGAGGTGGGAGGGTTGCTTAAGCCCAGGAAGTCAAGGCTGCAGTGAGCCATGATAGCACCATTGCACTCCAGCCCAGGCAAAAGAGTAAGACCCCCCAAAAATAAATAAATAAATAAATCTCAGGCTTTCAAGAAAAACATGTATGAACTGAGAATCAATTTTATCTTTAAGGAGCCAAGCATAATGAATGGATGAATGGATGATATCAGCAAAGCACTGTTTAGTATAAGAAATCACAGTCCCTCCAGAAGCTGATACATTCTCTAGGCCACACTATGGAAAGAAACAAGAAATAGTAATATTTTTAAAGAACGTATAAGAGAACTTGGCCCACAAATAAAGCACAGGTGTGAAATCAAAGCATATTGGTCCTAGTTTGGGCAAATCTCCACCTCTACTTCATCTGGCCTCCAACCCAGTGATCTTGGCAAGTCATTTGGTTCTGTCTGCATTTTAGTTTCCCTGATAGGATGATTAACATTTAAAAAAGTGTATGCAGTCAAAGAATGGTGTATATATTTTCATTATGTTTAGTAACTAGATGTAGTATCTACATAGAGATAGTGCTCTAGTAAGAGACAAAACAGAGCATAAGTTCAGTGGAAACTTAATTTGACTTCTAAAATATAGCAATATTTTCAAAGAAATGGTAATTTTCTACTCTGAACCATGTTCTCACAGCAGAATGCAAGGCGGGGATAGGATGGAGGGCCAATTTTTATTTTAATGTGTTAGTCATACTAAGTCTAATAATTCCAGTCACATACTCCTTAAATTCTGTTTATAAAAATCACATTCCTACTCTTCACTCTGTTTGTGAAATTTTGCACTTTCAAAATTACCTTTCAATTCTCTACATATCAAATGATATAGATTTTAGTTATATGCCTTATAACCTGAAGAATGTGATAAACCCTTAAGTTGTTCTCGTTAATGTCTAAATACTGACTGATGGTTGAGTTTGTCCTCCGAAAAGAAATGAACAGGGAGCGATATTGGCTGGAGGAGAGAGTGACATGTTGATTGTTAGCCCTAATACCAGCACTAACTTCTACGGTTTTGGAGGAAGTTAGGAAACTGTTTTAGGATGTAATCAACAAAGCTTACAGTAAAGAGATGATTGCCAAAAATAGGCTTTAACCTCAGCTCTGATACTCATGAACTCTTTGACAGCAGGCAAGCCACAGAATCTTCCCAAATCATAAACAGGCTGATTTCTAATGAAAGCAGTATAAATTCATGATTAAAAGTGAAAATTCTGGCTTCAGAGAGTCAAGGTCTCAAATCCTGGCTCAACCCCTCTTAACTGTGCAGAGGTTGCTGTGACAGATGACATGAGATGATGTAGAGACAGCACTAAGCCAGCACCTAGTCTATAGCAAACATTCAGTAGAAAGAATTACAGCTTATGGTAAAGAATAAAGTGTAGTAACACCCTTGATGGTATTCTGAGACAAAGTAAAAAGTGCTGAATAGATGTAAGATTATTATCACTACTATTATTTTTTAATCCTATTGGAGAGACCTTATGAACTATACTTTTTGCCAAATGACAATGAGATAAGATGACCTAATGAGTAAGAGGAGAATGTTGGACTAACACAATACCCTTTGGATAGTCCTTCAGTCACTGGTTTTTCTGTAAAGCCCCCATTCCTAACAGCAAATTTTCACCCAATCAATCTTTCTAAATGTTCCCTTTATTTGTCCTATTTCGAGGTTACCAAAACATGTTTTTCTAAAAGGGAAGTCCACCTAGTTCTTGCTCCCTGAACATTTTCTTGAATCACCTCTTCCTACCCCTTTCTCCCAGATGATCAAACTCTTCTGCCTATCTTACTCTTAACACTGAGTAGATCTCTCTTAGGGTTGTTTTTTTCTATTAAGCAACAGATACCCATTTTCTTCTGTAATCTTAAAACAGTGTTTTGAGCAACTTTATATTCATTGAAGAAGTGAATCCGAAATGCTTTCAAGTTGCCTTGACCTCTCTTATATTAGGAAAAGTTTTGTGCAGCATCCCCATGTTTCTCCAGAGCTAATACTGATTTTTAACAGTCTCAGACTGAAGCCCATAGTGTCTTGGGGTGTTTACTCCCTGTACAGAATGCAAGGTCCCTTGAAACATGTAAAACCGAGTCATGTTGTGTATTCCTTTCAGGCATTATAAAAGGAAGCATCACTATATTTGAATCTTGAAAAGTTCTAAGACATGGACCCGTGTTAAAGAGCTTGAAACTTACTCTGAAATTCCCACAGACATTGCTGCATCTAACAGTTATCTAAATCATCTTTATATATGGCATACACTTGGGCACAGAATTGGTGACTGTTGGGAAGAACAAGATCCCACTGGAAGGAAAGATAAGAAGGGAGGAACATAAATGGAGGCTAAAACAGTCTTAATTTCAGTGTCTGCCTGAAAAGCTTAAGTAGGACTTAGAATATTTTACAGGTGCTAGCTGATCTGATATTCTCCATCTGTTACTAGGCCCTGGAGACTGACTGGCCATTAAACACAAAATGATGACTCGTGCAGCAGGTGCAGTGAAGTGGGAAGGTGCGGAGCAAATAAAAAAGTCCATGGCATCTATAAGAAATGCTGACCCCCAGGAAATTTTAAAAGGTTATGTGCACTGTGGTATTCATGACGTATGTGTGAGAAGTATGATGGCAAGTGTATTTCTCATGAAAGTACTTCAATTACTTGCATGCTGTTATTTCTTTAGAATTCCCAGGTCCTGAACTATACAATTACTTAATACTCAAAGAGAACTATTACTTACTTTGAGAAATTTCCCTTTAATGCAATTCATTGGCCCAATGTCAATGGGAGGGTTGCCTGAGCTGCACCCTTTGCTAAAATCATTTTCTAAGCCTACTGCTGTGAGTTAACTATTCTGTTCCCGTAAGTTTTTCTTGACATGTTTTGGTATCTATGTCAAATTGAAGTTTCTTATTAGCACGTTTTAGGATTCCCAGCATTCCACTTGATGCATCTCTTTTTTTACACTCTCACTGGAAATTCTGCTCAGTCTTTGTTCTCTGATCTCCATTTGTTCTCTTTTCTATATCGTCCTGCCACTCTCTCACCCTTTCATTTGTTTGCAACCACTTCCCTTAGCACATCCAATAAGCTCTATTTTGTGGATGTAATTCTTCTTTCATAGAGTTTTTCTTAAGATCTCAAGATGGCTGATGAGAGATTTACAAAGATCCACTTTCTAAGGAATTTCTGATATTCTATTGAGAGGCAATTCTTTACCTATTAAATACAAGGGCAGTGCACAGGAATTTGTTTTAACTTTTCTTATCAACAGATTGTTTTTCTGTGTTCCTCAGGCTAGTCTAGAGAGACTCCCTTCTTTCCTTCACCACCTTCATTCTTTCACTACAGCTGGAAGGAAAGATAAGCAATCCAACAGCAAATCCACCTCCAGCATACCCTAAATCCAACAACTCTCATGGCTTTCACTTTACCTCACTAATCCGAGCCAGCATTTCTTGCCTGGATGCCCTACTGCCCTATGGCCTATATTCTCCACACAGCAGACTGGGTGATCCTTGGGAAACATGTCAGCTCAAGCTACTCCCTTGCTCAAAAGCTTCTACCAGTTCCATATCTCTTTCATAATAAAACTAATGATGGTTAATAAGGTTCTACATGACCTGACCCAGCTACTTGTCTAGTCTCATCTCTTATCTTCTCCCTTTTTTCATCCTAGTCTCCATTTTCAACCTCTTCCCATTGTCAAATGTTTACCTTGCTCTTCCACTGCCCGTGTCAGTTTCTCCAGACGTTTTTGTTGCCACTCCCTCACTTCAATCAGGTTTCTGCTCATAATCTGCCTTCTTTAAGAGATCTTCCCTCACTGGAAAATATAAAACAACACTAATCATCTCCCTCTGTTCCTTTACTCTCCTTCAGTTTTCTTCACAGTGCTCATCTTTTGTTTCCTATAGTACTGATATTTTTCTTATTTAGTTTTCTGCCTCCTAGCCATTGTGCTAAAAATTAACTGGAATATAAAAATGGGCTTTATTAGTTTGGTACTCTACTTCTACTCATTGTGCTTACAAAGTGGCCTAGCACATAATAGACGCTTGGTGAATATGTTAAGTGAGGGAATGTAAGTTAGGAGCGTCTTCTTGGCTCCTAGGAGTGTACCCTTTGCTAAAATAACTTTCAGATGTATCAATAGCAATTTTAGTTCAGGAATCTGTTGATGTTATGGCATAAGTAGAACAAATGCAGAGATGAGGAAGTAAATAATTCTACAGCATGAAGCAATGGAAGCTGCCACTGTGCACAGCCCTGAAAAAGTTCAGCTTGCAAGATAATTGGAGCACACATCACCAGACAGAGCCTATTCTCAGTTAAGCACTGGGGAGGCTTTGAATGGGCTAACTGCAAAAGAAGGAAGCCCTAATGAGGCTAATGTCGTGGCAAAATTTTTAAAGTTGACCATGTTTACTGAAGGCAGCAATATCTCAATTACTACTCACTCCCTATAGGGAGATAGAATACAAGTGGATTCTCCTCCCACTCTACCATAAGGAAAAATTTAGTGCCATATCCAACTTCTTGATGGGACATTTTTCCCATATAAGTTTAAGTTTCATAGACCATGGGGTACAGACACCTGGTTTGGATTGACTGACATTTTTAGCAAACCAAAACCAGATTTTTCTCCATCTTTCTACATTCAGAGTCCGTGCATCTCTGCTATGATTTTTGGCATTGTAAGCCCTGCATATGTTAACAGCAGTTTGCCTAAGGTGTCTGCTCTAAGAATGAGATTAGCTTGTTTTCTAAATGTGGTGGCACCTTTGGCTTAATTGAGTGTGATATAATAATTCACTGGACTTTAGTAAAAGTGAGCTGCATCAGAGATTGTTGTCAAAATAATAAATCTTCTGAGGTTCTATCGAACCAGCAGTCATTCTAGTGAGAAACTGCTCAGGCCATAGCTGCTGAAGAAGTTCTAGCTCACCCAGCCATCTGGAAACCCTATGGCTGAGACAGAGCTAAATACCAAATAAGAAAGAAAAATTTTAGCTATTAACCTGAAGATTTTAAACTTTGATTTCTTTGGGCTCTTTATCATAAAGAAGAAGATAATGATTACAGACTTTAATTCTTTTGAACTTCAAGTTATTTTGACTTTAACATGCAAGAGGATTTAATTCTTGTCCTTTACTTTCTCCGTAAGAAATTTTCAATGGAAGAAGATTTATATTCAAAGGTGGGGCATCTCTGCATTGTTAGAATTTTATTATTGAAATGCTTTTACATATTTTATTATCATATACTCAATGTATCATTTAGTCTCACTGAACAATCTCTAATAGACTGTGTTAGATGACATGATGGATATAATTTGGGACATTTAAAAGAATAGAGAATTATTTTCTAGTTCTGGATATAGAGTGGTCTTGAAGTTTATTTAATTAATGTATTATTTTCATACAGTTTGCAAGCTCCTGGGGACGAAAGCTAAATTTCCCACCATACCACATCCTGAGAGGATCCATAAAGAAGGAATGGTTGTCATTAGGAAAAAGACTTCATCAGGGACTTCCCCCAGCAGGTAGCAGGTCAGATTTTGGCTAAAACTCATATCTTCACCATAGACAAATGGTATGCACAATGGGTTAAAAATTTAAGGATCTGGGGAAGGATATGAGGAGGGCTTCTTCTTTCTCAATCTTTAAAGTGAATTTGATGTGGCATGGAATGATCATCTTTGTCTCACTCCACCCCTCACTCCTTTCATGTAGTACAAATTGTCCAGTTTTGGAAAATTTTGGATGAGATTTTTGAATGAGAAATGCATAGTTCAGCCCCTTTTCCACCTGCTTCATCTTCGGTGTTAACTACCAGAAGGAGGTGTGTCATTCTGTTCTGCCCATTCATATTATAAATTTTACAGGGCATCTCCCATAAGATGGAACTGATATAGTCTGGTGTTGAATGTGAATGGGCACAGAATCTATTTCTGGTGTTTAGTGTTAGAATGTCTTCTTGCTCACAGGTATATGCTACATTTTCCAATATTAGCTTCACCAGCAATAGAGTAATCTTTCATCTGCCTGTTTTTTTAAAAAAATCTGTTTTTCAACTGGACTGATTTTGAGTGAAGACAATTATAATTGAACGTTTTCCCCTAAAATCCTAAGGCTACAATTACATTTACAAAAGTGTAACTGAATGTTTTCCCCTAAAATACTAAGGCTACTTAAGGGTATTTTGTTTCTTAACTAAAAAAAAAAAAAAAAAAAAAATGTCAGGACAATTTGTCAGTTCTCAGAGCATCTCACTGAGCACAATAGAAAAGAAAAAGATCACCTATATGATTGTTATAGTCAAAAGCACACTTTAACTGGAAAATATAAATATTCTCAATTTGAGGAAATGGCCAATGATTTAAGAATATCCTTAAATGACTAATTAACATATTGTGGAAAGTATTTCAGCAATGCTTAAGGTATTTTTAACTCTAACTTCTGGCTGTGGGACTGTTTTAGCTTCACGAAGCAGCCATAGCTACATTTAATTCATTCACTATGTCACAGAATGTTTATTATCCATATTTGCAGCCCATTCTGATGTCTAATACAACATGGGCTCTTGTAGCATCCCTGCTCATACTTGGTGAACACTATTCCTCAAAACACTCTTGACATCTCTGGTTCAGGAAGCAGAGGAAAGACTCGCTTCCCAGGAAGTGGATTTGATTTCACTCAGTTTCTCTCCAAACACAGAAAAAGGCATCGTGTAGCTCACGTTCATTGGTTCATGTAGAAATGAACCAATGCTCTAAGCATAATAGTATTTCTATTTTGGAAAACTTTAGCCTAGAGAGAAGATTATGGGGTATATTTTACCTGTCTTAAAGTATTTTGAAGAATTTGTGAAGAGCACTTTCTTGTTCCAAGTTGTTCCAGAAGGCAAAGTATGACTAAATGGGTGTAAATCACAAGCTGGAATATTTTGGTTTGGAAAAAAAAAAACAAAACAGAAACAACTTTCTAACAATTACAGCTAAACTGCCATGAAATAAACTACCTTTTGTAATTGTAAACTGCTCTGAGTTATCTCATGCTGATGTCCTCCAAATGATTCACACCCAGTCCTCAAAATCAGACCAAGTCCAGTTGAACTCTCAGAAAGTATGATTCTATGAAAATTCTTCCCGTAGGCAAAAGACAAGGAACTTTGAATTCAGTTTTTAGAGGAGAAAAATTTAATAGATTTTATCTTATTATACATTTTTCCTAAATTACAAAGTCAATAGCTGCAAATATATTCTGCTACAAAGCTTTCTGTAAGAAATATCTCTATAAGAAAATACATCTCATTAACATTTCCTGTAAATAAATTACTTCAAATAATAATTTTTAAAAGGGTGAACATAAGAAAAATATTGCAGAAACCAAATTGTAAATATAGTAATTGTTACATAGGAAATGTTTGATTGAAATGTTCCATTTTCATTTCACCAAGCTTATAGCAACCTGTTTATAAAAACTTTGGTTCTTGGATGGACTAGTTTACAATTTTTGTTTTTGCAGACCTGTGCAGAAAATGTAAATCTTAATAATCTTAGTAAATATATGTGGGAAGTTGAAATTTTTAATAGATATACAGGCTCAAACTCAATTTCTACTGGGAGAACTTAAATTTGAGACTGCAGATGGGATTTAAGTAAAAGAAAACTAAAAAGTGAATTGTGGTCTACAAAACTTTAAAGTCACGACTATAAGATAACCTTTTATTCTTTTGTGCTCTAGACAAAGTATTTAGAACTGAGTTAAGTTTAAAAAAAATAGTAAAGTGGTTTCAAAGAATTTAGAAACTGTGGTGTCTATAGGTTAGCAATATGCAGATTTTACAAGTTATCCTACTCATATTTTTTAACCGCAATGGCTGCAGAAAACAGAAACTAGCCCTTTGGCAATAAAGCAGATGCTGCAGAGATTTGGGAAGAAAATTGGATGATGCCATTGGCCAGTCAGAAGCTTATAGAGGGCAATGGAACCTCACTACTCTGTCTACTTCAGGAGTCCATTTTGTGAAACCTCCTGAAATTGAGATTATTTGAGGATCTCAGCACTATAAAATAAATAATTTGAGGATAGTACGGACACATGACCTCACATTGAATTCATTTGCATAGTAAATATTATGATAGCAAATCCCATGTAGATCTTCATTTAGACTGTGCATCCCCTGGTTTCAAAGATGAACAGCCAGCTTGTGCCTCAGACATATGATCTATGTGTTGCCAAAACCTGAACAAACAAAAAAGTTTTCCCGATTTTCTTGCTTACTCCAGTGCAGTACAGATCCAGCTCAAGTCTCTATTACCACAGAGTATGTATGAATACATGTATTTACCAATCTAATTCTATCAAAACATAGCTTATGGCCAATCCTTAAGAAATAATGATCTCTCTGTTAGCTCTTTTCCCACATGTATTGGACATCTTTAATTTCTTTTGCCATCTGTGAAAATTCTGCTCTGTGCAAGTATTTTACTAGTCACAATTTATGGGTATAGTTTGGAAAGTAAAATTCATTCAGAGCAGGAATCACATAGGATAAAGAGAGATATACTGTCATTCCATACAATCTTAAGGAACTGTTTTTGTCTTCTATCAGTTCTTGTTAATTATAGGTAAAACTAAAATTTTGAAAAAAAAGTTTTTGTAGCTGTTTGTTATTTATTTGTCTTCCTAAAGGCCTTCTTAAACAACTGGCCATTATTTTGTAATTATTTGGAAATACTGACTGATTTTTTTCTTGTCTACCAAGACTCTTGATTGAACAGCAGAAGTAGTGTTACAAATTTAAAGGTAATTTTCTGTTGTAAATTAACTATGCTCCATGTTTTCATTTCTTGTTTAGCAATTTTATTTTTAGAACCTATTGTATAACAAGTTATTCTAGGAGTATTTTGTTAAACTCTAACGTTGAACAGAAATCTGGCATGTAGGTTATTTGTATAAGCAATCAGCAATCTGAAGGAAACCTCTCCTCCAGCACAACCTAAACTCTTGGAAAGTCACATACTACTCGTCAGTAATTTCCACTATGTGCTTTTTCTCTTAATAATAGCATTTTCCACAAATGTGTACATTATTTACATAGACAAGTTGCATAGTGGAAACACTGGCTGCACTGCATTTTTCACCCATTCTAATCTATTCAGTTCATGTTTTCTTTCTCCCTTTTTGTGATCTATATTCTTATCACGTTTCTTATTTTAGCCATTCTTCTGCATCTGAACCTTATTTTCCACCATGCTATAATGCATTAAATACACAAATTCACAGTGTGCTATTGATGATGTTCCTCAATAGTGATCAAACTTTCTGACACACGTGGAGTCTGGCTTTGGAGGAGTAGGTGGCATCTTTCCATACTTTGCAAGACAGGCCCTTCGCACAGTCGCACCGCTGGAAAATTTCCAGCCCATGAGAACCCTTCTTGCGTTGTTTGGTACAGACTTCCCCCTGATGGAGCACTGGTTTGCAGATTTTGGTCCAGAAATGACGAGCACAGCAAAACCCTTCAATGCAGTCTGATGATCGTAGGCAGGGGTCTCCTTCATGCCCTGCAGAGATGATGGCCAATAGATGTTACCCTGACACTTCAGAAAAAAAATTTCTATTTTGCAATCAGAAGCACATAAAATATTTTTACTTATACTATCTTCTATGTTGTTACCATTTGTAATGAAAAGTCTTGGTTGATACCAATTGGCTCTACTTATCACATAAATCCATTATGGTCTGTTTCCATTATTTGCCATCTGAATAACAAGTTTAATGACTAGCTAGGATTAAAGAAACTTCCTTGTAATTTTTTCTAAAACCAATGGAATTAATTATTTATATTTTTCTTCTATTTCTTTATTTAAAAAAAAACCCAGAACTACAGATATCCCTACCTTTTATATGAGACATCTTAGTGTGTGGTCTTCCTAGATTCTGCCATCCCAAGTCATGGCTTGAGTAGTGACCGTGGTTTCGATCTCTGTGCCGAGTGCCATCCAGAGCCGGGATGTGAGGGGTTAAGATGCTTTCAGTAACTGGGATACAGATGCCTGGAGATGATCATATAATCAGTTAGACTAATTCAATTCTGTGAAATGTGATATTTATCCACATACTCTCTTGATGTGAAATATGAAGCCATTTATCTATCTGTCTGTCTATCTATCTATCCACCCATCCATTCATTTACTTATTTACTGAGACTGAGCATACTTTGGCCCTAAAGTGAAACTTCTTTGATATGAATTTTGTCTCTCTCAAGACTAAGAGACCTTGGACAAAACTGGGAATGAAAGTATAATTTTATATATTCACAAAGTTATTGTGAATATATGTGAAGAATCAATGTTAGCTAGTACTATTTTTAAATAATCTGATCAGACATACATCCTCTGGATCCAGATACCTTTATTAATTAACAACATAATCTTAGTTTACACTGTAAACTTCTCTAATGGTGTGAGGTCTTGTTCCCTTCACCTCCTGTGCAAGAGACTCACAGTAGGTCTACACCCAGAGGTCAGGAATAGGCATGAGAATATGAGCCTGATTATGTTGTTTTATATGATTAAGTATATATTTCTAATTACCTTCTGCAATTATTTAATGTGTTTGCCACATCTTGTCTGTGATCCATTTCATCATTATTACTGAATTGTCTGCCCATAAATTTATTGATATTGGATGAAGCCAGGTTGGGGAATAAAATCCCACATCTCCCTTTGGAGGAACCAATCACTCTACGACCGTAAGACTGAGCTCAGAACATCTTGAGTAAACCCAAAGCACAAAACTGGAATAGATATTTACAACTGCATTACTAAATCATATCAAGTTTATTTCTTTGGTTCTTTTGCATGCATTCACTTATGTGTTTAATGGAATAGAATGTCTTGCTATTTATACACAACACTTCAACATGGCAATATTCTAGATCAGCATACGTCATAAAATATAGAAAGCAGCCAGAGTCTAGGAACACTAAGATTTGGGGAGGTAATTCAGGTAATCTTACACTACCTAAACCAATTCTGCCAGGCTCCTTATATTTCAGGAGTCTGAGTAAGGAGAAGATAACCTGACGTGAGAGACAGGCTTACTATGATGAAAAGAAAGAGGCCCATGAACACTTAGATCTTTTACCATTATTGCAGCGGGTACCGGGGCAGCACATGCCATCTCGATGGCAGCGCTTCTTTTTTCTCCGACACACCATGCAGGCCGATGATCCTTGGTGGGGACTGTGGCAATACCTCCCAACTTCACACTCCTTATCACTGCTACAAGGGTAGGCCTGTCATCAAGTGGACCAACACCAAAAGTAAAGGATTAGATCCTGTTTCACTTATGAAACATTACTGTAGCAAATCATGATAGAAAATAAATCACAATATATCTCACCTGGAAGGAACTATACTGTCATCATCATGTTCTGAACCTAGATCCTAAGTAATGACACTTAATTGAGGACCTTATAAATATCTATTGCTTGATGACAAAGATAAAGCTGATGCTGTCTGTATATTTTCATTGACACAACACTAGAGTTAGAATTTAGACTTTTATTGATTCATAGAACCCTTATATGTGACTCTGGGGTCTCAAGAGCAGTTGTAATTATTGCATTGATGCTATTGTAAGGCACAAATGACACAGTCATCTTAGCCACTCGATTTTTTCACCTGTTAAAGAACGATGAGAGAAATGTTAAATAAAACAACAAAGGGCTATGTTAGAAGCCAAAATGTATCATCTCCTGCCCAATTATGAAACAAATATTTTAAAAGTGAACCCTTTCAGTTCCTGCCTATAAAAGCAAGGAGGAGAAACATTTCCAGAACAGTTTGAGGCAGTGAATTATTTGGTACAAAGACACTAAGGAACAGGATCCTCATTCCAAACATGGTGATAAGCAGCAGTTGAGCTCCCAGCAGCCAGAGAGATGCTAAGCTCCAATTATATCATTATATTCCCAGGAAGCACAAAAGCAGACTCCTTACAGACCTGAAATAGCCCCACAGCTACTATGCCTTCAATTGTAAAGAAAGAACCTCTGTTCATACATTTCTCTACCTAATGGTATGTCCAGAAGGCTACTTCAGCGGTGTCATATATTATCTTAAAAAAAACATGTAAAATAATACAGAAGGTGGTTCAGAGTTTAGGAAAATGAAGATTTCAGGGGTTATACATATGTATATACCCATTTGTGTACCCCTTGCCTCTTGGAAGTATTTGGAACATTAAAAATGTCCCTGTGTTCAGAGACTGGAAGTTGAGAAACTAAAATGTCATAACCCACATCAAACTTACTCAGATTTTGAGGCAGGGAGACTCATTTGTAAACCGTTTTTCTTTTTTGAAGTTGATTTTTTTTCTCATTTTCAGAGTAATAGATGATTTTTTAATTGAAAATACAAAATATAAAATGAGCTATGTATTTTTTTTTAAGCAACCATAAATAATTTGAACATAAACTATGGGATAAAATGGTTATGGCTCTCAAATACTTAGTGAGATTTCAGTGCTTTACTTATGAATTAGGTTTGATGGCATAGCTCAGCCTGCATTTCTCATGTCTTTTTTTCCTTTTATCTCTTTTACTCTTTCCCTTTCTTCCAGTGTCTTCTCCTCCTGCCCATCTCCTGCATATACGTCTACACATTCAGCCCTCACATGTTTTCCATTTAGATCGGATCATCTTCAGTTAGAAAAAGGAAATGTGAAGTTTATGTATGAGTCTGAGAGATAAAAAATGTATTTTAGCATCATTACAATTTCTTGTTTACCCTTAAAAGAATTATATAGAAAAACCACCAACTTCAAATTGCAAGTGATTTTGAAGGACTGCATGGTGGTAATGTTTGATGCATACTTTATAACTGGAGCCATATAAAGCTATAAAATAAATTTGCATTTTATTGTCCCACTCTGTAACTCCACCATTAGGCTTAAGAGAATCTTAATGAGATGAAATTCAGACTATTAAGCCATTTTTCAGGAATCCAAGACTGATGAAAACAAAACAAATGTCCCTTCCCGCCTTACCACACTCTTTGCCCCAAGCATTTACCCCCTTCACATTTAAACCCATTAATTTTAATGAAATACAATTCACATGTTTCTGATTCATTTACATTTATTTCATCAAATTGTTTTGCAACAAACATTTGATGTTACAAGTTTCTTTCCTTCCTCAAAAATAGGACATGCTCTTTCAACGGAAATAAACATGTGCCACATAAAACATCATGTGCTATTTACAACTCAAATAACAAATCCTCAAGCAATTCTGAGTATAGGATAATCCTGGATTCCATCCCCCCAAAATAGTCCACAGGATACACTATTTTATTTATTAGCTGTTATTGATAGTTGTTTATTTTCTGGTTGTTTGGTAAAAGTAGTAGTGTCTGCCAAAAAATTGTGAATGGCGCATCACCATCTTTCCATTCTCAGTTGACAGGAACTGGAAAATATTAAAATGACAAATATCTGATGCAGATGACATTAAAAAAATGGGATGCACACGTAGCCTTTTATTTGAATGGGATTACAATAAAATTATAATAATTTTTAAAGAGGGAATCTCATTTGGCCAAAAATAGAAAGTATATTAGAAAATACATAGTTTTAGGCCGGGCACAGTGGCTCAAAAAAAAAAAAAAAAACATAGTTTTATTATGCTCCAATATATCTTTTAATTAACTTGAAGTAAAAATGACACAGGCAGAGAAAGTATGCCAAAAAATGCCTAACTATACAAGGTTATGTATATTGGGAACTTGTACTTGGAATGGAATCTCAGAACATAAATACTAGGAGGCATTCTTTGGAAATTTTAAAAATAATTTTTTTAATAATTAAAAAGTAAAGTTATATTACACAGCTTCTAATATGCTTATGTAACTCCTAGGTCCAATAAACAGTCTTTATCTATGAATATAATCAAGAAGGGATGAAATAAATTGAGTAAAGAAGAGTATAGGGAAAGCAAGTGATATTTGGAGGCATGCCTTGCCCTCTGAAATCCATGTCCCTTAGCCCAGATTTTTCCAACCATAAAGCTTCCCTTGTAATAACTTCTAGCAAGAAAACATAAAACATGAAATAATATGGTTCTAACCCATTAATAACAATTCTCATGTCTTACTAAGCATAATGCATTTTATTTTAGTAATGAGTTTTAAATAAGGCATTTTCTACTGAAGTATGAGGGTCCTGCAGTTGCCAGTTGCCGTTCGTTTTTTTCCTACATTAGCCCCTCTAAAGTTTCTGGAAATGATATCATTGGTGAAAGGGAGACAGAGAGGGATAGAGGGTTAACAGTAGTTGTGGACGACCCTGAAGAAGCGATGACTGTGGCAATGAAAGGACTGCTGGAGGGAATTATATACATTAATTGAAGTACCATTCAGAAACTCTCACATGGATAATCTTTATTTTCCATTTGCTTTGACCTCCAAAGGCCGTTGTCTAGTCTCATTTGATGATGGTTTTGTGACAAGCAACAAATGAGCTTGAATACCTTAGTCTAAGTTTCCATTTAACGAAATCAATAATATGCTTACCTGGTACTTATTTTAAAGGTGAATTAAAGGGCTGATTTTTATTTTACTTGCTATGGCAGTTGTTAATAGTGCATTCTCATGGCTCTTCATTTACTTGGAACAGACTAGATAACTTTTCCTTTTTGTCTGAGGAACAATGATTGTGTGGAAGACTGGAAATCAAGTGAAAGAACTAAGGAAGGACTCTAGTACACCTATCACATACTAAGCTGCCCCACAATTGAATCGTAAGTTCAGCTTATGAGCATCCAGGAATACTTAGCTTCATGCAGAATCATTCATTATTGCATCAGTTATAATTAGGAGATGAATTAATTCAGGACACTAATAATAGCAAACGATTGGCCATAAATTCAGAATACATGAGAACTGTCAGTGATCAGGCCAAAAAAAAAAGACATTTTCTGCAACCCCCTTTCTAGGCTAAAAATAGAGTGAATTTCCACAAATAGCAGTGTTACTTATTATTACAACCATGACATGAACTAAAAGAAGAATAAACACATTGGACACATTTTGAAAATAAAATCTATCAGAAATTGGCATTTCGTTTTAGCATAAAATATTTTTTAAAGTCTGTTTCCTCTGTGCTAATTTAGAATCATTACCTAAAATTTTAGCAGTAAAGAGAGTTGAAGTAAATGCTAGAAATAAGTAATGTGTGCTCAGTGGCAGGGAACTTAGGGACCTTGAGTTCTTCCCTGGCGTTCAGGCCTCAGATATCATTACTAAGAGCAATTAATAGTGAGAGTTTAAAGGACACATTGACAAGGTGACTGAGTGGTGACCTATGTGCTGAAGTTAGAGATTAGAAAAATATACTTGGCCACATCTCTTTCTAGAAGCCTCCGAATACCAACAGCATGTCCCACTGCAGCTGTTGGAAAAAGAGAATACTGGCAGAAAACACTGACAAAGCTGTAAACAGTATTTTCTCATTCTATTTCTTGAGCACAGTTTTATGTTCATTTAAACTCAATGTAAATCAGAGTTATGATCAAAAGTCCATCATGAAAATAATGATAATTAAATAATATTCTAATGAACAAAAGTAAAATAAAACGTAGTCACTCAATCTTATTTGAAATAATTGAGTCTGTCTTCCCCCAGTCTTCTCGAAACTGCAGGAAGAAAAGCCCCATTAACTTGAAACTTACATTTAGGGTTGAATTAATTTTCACTTGCCTATCCCTTTGAACATGAAAATACAACAATGAAGTAATCAGATCCCTAAGAACAATGAAAGGAGAAAAAGTGTTTTAGGTATCTCAGTAGCAAAATCATTGAATAAACCTTTGACTACAACTAAAACCTTAGTTTAACTCTTAAGTTTTCAAAATAATAATATTGTCCTTATTTAATGATGAGAGGAAGAAAAGAAGAGAGAAACATTACAGTGTTCATGTGGGATGGCCACCCATCCGGATTCTTGCAAGACCGTCCTAGTTTTTTTGTTGTTTTAATCAGGACAATCCTTTGTCCCCACAAACACTGTTTGTAACAATCTCGGAAGTTTTCTGGAGCCAGAAAAACATCATCAGCCAGGCAGGCAGAAGAAAGCCTGCAGGGGACGACCCAGCTGTGGGAATGAAAAACATTTGAGGCTAGTGGATAGATGGAGGTAGCAGCAAAGAACTGGAGATGAGAATATATCTGGGGTCTCTGAGAGCACAGCAGAAGACTGGCAATTACATTTGGGAAACCTGATCGGACTGGCTTGCCCTGAGTCCTTAGAGAAAAGATTAATTTTTCTCATCACGATATTCTACATGATAGATCTATATTTCCACAAACAGTCAAGGTACACTACCCTTCAGGTGGTCATTTCAAAATCAAACACTAAAATGCAACTGCAGGAGGTGCAGGGACTTATATGTCAATCTGCCTGTGTGCTGTTGTATACTATCTGCCAAAGTCTGTGCAATCTCATCTTTCACTTTGTCTCCTATTACCTCTAGGGGATAAGGGTGTACTAGATGCATCTTTGAGGATTCATGAACATCAGTCCAGGGGGATTGAGCTATATTAAATTTAAGGGGAAAAGTTCAGATATTACATGATGTCCTGCGTGTGTAGTTACAGGTTCATTAAGGCAGCTGCTTGGGTATTTATTCAGTATTCAATCAATATTTATTCAGCATTTATTTATTGAACACCAACTATGATCCAGAAACTACTAGTTCAGTGATGTGCAAATGTTTTGTCTGTTACCCCCAAAATAATTTTGAAAAAAACATATATCCTTCAGTATATTTGACACTTAAAATTTTTTGGTGTGTGTTTATTGTATTAGTATGAAATATAATGTTAAACATTTTCTAAGATAAAATTTGCAGTAATTTGACATGATCAATAAAATGACTTCTGACTATTATATTAATCAAAGCATACTGATCCTGAAATTAATCACAACATATTTACTCATGGGCATTTTCTCTTGAAAAATTACATAATCTGAAAAACCTTCAGTTAGATTATAAAATATACAAGTCATTGCAACTATTTTGAATGTTCTGCATACAGAATTTCTAACTGGGGCCAAGTTTCACTTTTAAAATATTAAGTATAAGACAAAGAAAGAAAGTACCTTTGTGAGTTTAAGATGCCCTGATCAATCATTAAACATATCTTTGTTCCAACCAAAATTACAAATTTTACTTGTCACCTAAAAAAGTTTTTGTACCTTTGGCTAATGCAGTCTATTGAGATTTGGAATGCATGAAGATTTTGCCTTTTTTTGCCACATAAAATGGCAAAAAATTAATGTAAACCCAGGCATATTCCTCGAGAATTTTAAGAAAAAAATTGGAAGTTGAGGATCTGGACATTGATTTTATTAGAACAACTCATGCTCTGCACCCCATGGAAAATATTTCAGTACCTTTTACACGTTTATTTTAAGGCTAGGGTAGTTAGAAAATTGTTTTTTGATACGAAAGATCAGAGATGAAAGAGTATCTCCTAAAACTATCTGAATTATAAATTAGGAATGATGAATTTTTTCTAGTGGTCCATTAGCCTCTCCAATGTATTCAGAAAGTGTCATTTAAATCCAAAGAAACAGTAACTCTATCAAATGAAGGCAAGGTCCTCTTTGGTTGCTCCTCCCTGTTCTCTGTATGTCATTAAACAGAAAGGAAATTCTAGGGAATGCTGTACTTTGAACATAGACCACATTCTCAACTGTAGCATGTACAATACTGATATTGATCATGGGGTGAATGGAGAGAGCTAAACTTTTCCATATGGTCTCAGCACCTAGAGATATCTAAACTATGAGGTTTACCTGGCTCTTGATTGTTTTTGTTTGTTTTTGACCCATCCCCACTCATTTAAAATGTATAGGACAAAACACTTCTACTCAATGCTCAAAAAGCAGCATCTCAGGTTTTACAGCAGTGGTTGGGAGTAATATATAATTATACAGTACTCTATAATTTGTAATTGGATAAGTATAATTGTCCTAACCAAAAGAGAGGAAGAAACTGCACGATCTTAAGGTCTCTTCCAAATCTGGGATTTATAGTGAAACATTTTCATTGTTGCCTTATAAATTTTCCTGATCTCATGACCTAATTTTACTTCAGAGAAGTAAAATGGTAGGGCAAAATTTGGAGTTATACTGCAATTCAATTTATGCTTGCTTAAATCAAACAAAATTGGTTGAGTGACCATTAGCTAAATTACTGAATCTTAGTTTCTTCTGTGATGAAATGGATACAATTTCTGAATTCAGCAGTGTTTCCCTACTTACTTAATCATAAAAATTCCATGGGGTTTCTTTACAAATTACTGCTTCACAGACTCTTCTACTAGAGATTCTATTTCTAGAAGATTGGATGGGGTCCAGGAATCTGTACTTTTAACAAATACTGTCCTGGTGATGATACAATAAGGTAAGACAGGGAAACACGGCTATATAGAACTGTTGCAAGATTACTGATGCCTCCTGCATATATATCATACGGACAATGCCTGGTCTATATAAAATGCAACTCAGTATTACCTCCAGATAGACATGGGTCTAAGTGAAGGATTAGTTCCCTGAAAACAACATGAGTCTAAATGAGAGGCTCACTGACAACAACAATTTCCAGGAAGGTTCCTCTTCACTCCTAGTGCTTAGCCACTGTGCTTGCGGATGGGCTTGAGAATTTCTAAAACTGTATGAAAAAGTAAAATAACACACAACAAACACACCAGAGCACTTTGGGAGGAACGCTGTGTGGACTCAGAGCTGTCAACATACCCATTATGGCTGGATTGTTTCATATCCTCATGTGGTATACACCTATGTCTTGCTGGCAATGCGCAAACTTTGCATTTTCTTTATATTTTGTATCCAGTGGGCCTTTACAAAACACTCTTCTTCCCCATATCAAGCATGATAAATAGATGATGTGTGCTTTTATTATATGCTCTTCTTTGTATAGCATCACCTTTCTCTTTTCCAATGAAAATGACATTTAAAATTCAAAAGTTTATATTCAGGTAGATATGAAAACATACTTTCAAATTGCTGTTTAGAAAATACTTTTTTATGATTATAGAACAGGTTATGGTTGGTGAATATATCTGTACCCAAAATGTAAACATTTGTGAGTTTTAAATGTTATACAAGTTTAAGTAATTTTTAACTTATGGGTTCAGAAATGATGACATAAGTTTCCTGTAAATGTGTGTGCGTGTGTGTGTATATATATATACATACATATATACACATACATATATACACATACATATATACACATGCATATATACACATACATATATACACATACATATATACACATGCATATATACACATACATATATACATATATACACACAAATATATATATACATATGCATACACACACACACACACACACACACGTATGTATAAAGTTAGCTCAAGTTATCTCAGGAAATATGCCCAGAAAGTGTGTAACAGGGTTTACCCACGGTAAGGTAGACAGGATTATTGAGACCGGACAGGATTGAGAATAGAGGAAAGGAGAAAACTTAGTTTACATTTAAACTCTTTTAAACATTTTGTAATCTGCACTAGATGCAAGTATTACCTATTAAAATTAATGCAATTTAAAGAGGAGCTAATAGGACAATATTAAAGTGAAATGTCTTCTTGCTAGTTTATGCTTTATGGTTTCATACTAAGAGAGCTTGAAAAATGTTGTTTTCCTAGAGGCAGAGCTTTTTAGAAGAGGTATCAAGCACCCCGACTGAAGTTTCTTTATTAAAAATTGTGTTTTGTTTCAGAAATATCACCTTAATAGCAGAATTAGACTACCAATGTAACATTCAAATACATACACAAACACACACACATATAATATACGTACACATACACAATGCATTGTACCAACAATTATTTAATTGAGCTAATGTTTATTGCCTTGGCTAATTTCATTTAATATAGAAATTTCCAAATGTAACACTTCTCTAATCTTGTTGAATTCTCTTTCATTTCCTCTAGGAATTAGGCCAGATCAATAGTCAAATTCTACTCTGCTTTTGAAGAAACAGCTGAAGGAAGCAGATAAAATTTGAAAGACTGTTCTTTCATGGTTGGTAAGATAGAAAAAAGCAAAGCAAAATCTAATCCTGGATATTCGTTCTATGGTGAAATGACTTCTAATTTCTGTTTAAAAAGAGATACTTTAAGTGCTACAAGATTTTTGCTTAAAAATTATAAAATGTTCCCATTTTAATGTAGAACCTGTAAACAATAAGGCAGGAAGCATTTTATCCCTCAGGTGTGCTGGTGCAGAGAGGCAATGACTTGAGAAAAAGCTGGCCCCAAATGATTACCTAGAGAGTTTGAGCAAGAGGATCACTCAACAGTGATCACCACAAAGTTTAAATAGACTAATAAACCTTTTGGTTAAAAAAGCATGACAAGGAGGTGATTCACAGCTCCACCACGTAACTCTACCTAACTGATCTTTTTCTCCCTTTGCCATTTGAAGAAAATAAACAGTAAGTCTGTTTGTTTTTCTGGAATAAGTTCTGGATTAAGATCATCATGTCTCCCCGAGATATAGAAGGACTTAGATGCAAGTTATATTTGCAACAGGATAAGGTGACTTTAACTCCTGAGCTTTGAACAAGATAGCTTGTGTGTTAGTAAGAGAAAGAAATGGAAGTTATCTCATATAATCAGTTCTTTTACTATCCGTATGCCTTCCCATTTTCCAGCCCGATTCCTTCTCTAGGTATCTCAGGTCTATATTTACATAACCTGTAAAATAGGTAAGGATATGTGTTCCACGCCTGTGCTACATTCTCATTTCTTTGGAATGTTCAGTTGTCAAGGCAGATCTCACACAGCAGTTTATGCAGTGAAGCACCCCAAGTACACTATATTGTCCATCTAATCGTTACTGGGTTCCAAAACTCAGGACAAACTATGTTTGAGAGAGTTTGGGCAGTGTCAGAGTTTCAGCATAATGACAGGGTTAAGCATCCTGCTAGAAGAGTTGCTTATTTTTCTGACAGATAGAATTTTACAACAGCCAAAGCTACTCATTTATTTCAGACATTTTCCAGATGATTTAGTTAAAAAGCCCCAGCATGGAGGGAATTTTTCTTTTAAGTTTCTGATAATAGCAATAATATGACCACATGTTATTTATTAAAATACTTTTCTAAAAAATAATCAATATCTCAATACATACATGGACTTGCCTCTCAGCCTCCTACCACCATAAATTAATTTAAATTTTTATTGTGTGGAAGAAGGAAAGGTCAGCTCACAAGGGCAAAAGAGATTTATGTCTAGTGAACAACATGGTACAGAGAAAGACTCTAACAAAATATTCTGTTTGAATGCCTTGCTAGAGGATTTGAAAGGGGGGAAATAATAAGCCAGATGATAGATGCTTTGGTCTGTGTGACCCTAGTGTTCAAATCTCGGCCTCAGAAATGTGGTACATCTTGTGATGACATATGCAACGTGTTAGTAATCCCCAAAAGAACATACTGAAGATGTTGGTCCCCCACACCACCCACATCCCAGTACGTCTGCTTTGGTGTGGTGACCAGTACATGCTCAATAGTGCAAGAAAGGAAAGATTTGTTACCAGATAAAAAAATGAAATCCTGTCTCCAGGTTTAAGTCACTTTCCCTCCATCCCACTGGTTCTTCTAGTCTATTTAAAGAGTATACTCCTCTGTATTGCTGCTGCTTCTTTTGTTGGCCCTTGTTCATTACTCAGGATCACCAGATATACTAGACTCTTTTTAAGAGTAGCCTTTGCAGCAGATATGGGGCTTCAAAAAGTCAGCTGGGGAGGGAGAGTGAAAAAGAAAGGAAAACTCAGATAAGAAATTCCCCTAAGGAATTGAGATACATAACACATAATTTGAGTGCTGGTTTGGATAATAAGAAGTCTAGGAAAACAAAACAAATAAAATTGATTAACCAACTGGCTAATAGAGCTTTTATACAACTTTGCTAGGGTCAATCTGTAATCTTATTCTTGTTTCAAATTTTTTTTTCCCTCACATTGAACAGCGAAGTGTATCTGGAACTATGTTTAGTACGCTATATGAAATCCGGCCTGGTGTTTGTTTTAACCAAAGAAGGAATCTATATTACAAATAAGACTATGCAGAAACATGTCTGTTCTTTTTTTATTATTATTATTATACTTTAGGTTTTAGGCTACATGTGCACAATGTGCAGGTTTGTTACATATGTATCCATGTGCCATGTTGGTTTGCTGCACCCATTAACTCGTCATTTAGCATTAGGTATATCTCCTAATGCTGTCCCGCCCCCCTCCCCCCACCCCACAACAGTCCCTGGAGTGTGATGTTCCACTTCCTGTGTCCATGAAGTCTCATTGTTCAACTCCCACCTATGAGTGAGAACATGCGGTGTTTGGTTTTTTGTCCTTGTGATAGTTTACTGAGAATGATGGTTTCCAGTTTCATCCATGTCCCTAAAAAGGACATGAATTCATCATTTTTTATGGCTGCATAGTATTCCATGGTGTATATGTGCCACATTTTCTTAATCCAGTCTACCATTGTTGGACATTTGGGTTGGTTCCAAGTCTTTGCTATTGTGAATAGTGCCACAATAAACATACGTGTGCATGTGTCTTTATAGCAGCATGATTTATAGTCCTTTGGGTATATACCCAGTAATGGGATGGCTGGGTCAAATGGTACTTCTAGTTCTAGATCCCTGAGGAATCGCCACACTGACTTCCACAATGGTTGAACTAGTTTACAGTCCCACCAACAGTGTAAAAGTGTTCCTATTTCTCCACATCCTCTCCAGCACCTGTTGTTTCCTGACTTTTGAATGATGGCCATTCTGACTGGTGTGAGATGGTATCTCACTGTGGTTTTGATTTGCATTTCTCTGATGGCCAGTGATGATGAGTATTTTTTCATGTGTTTTTTGGCTGCATAAATGTCTTCTTTTGAGAAGTGTCTGTTCATGTCCTTTGCCCACTTTTTGATGGGGTTTGTTTATTTCTTGTAAATTTGTTTGAGTTCATTGTAGATTCTGGATATTAGCCTTTTGTCAGATGAGTAGGTTGCAAAAATTTTCTCCCGTTCTGTAGGTTGCCTGCTCATTCTGATGGTAGTTTCTTTTGCTGTGCAGAAGCTCTTTAGTTTAATTAGATCCCATTTGTCAATTTTGGCTTTTGTTGCCATTGCTTTTGGTGTTTTAGACATGAAGTCTTTGCCCATACCTATGTCCTGAATGGTATTGCCTAGGTTTTCTTCTAGGGTTTTTATGGTGTTGGGTCTAAGATTTAAGTCTTTAATCCATCTTGAATTAATTTTTGTATAAAGCGTAAGGAAGGGATCCGGGTTCAGCTTTCTACATATGGCTAGCCAGTTTACCCAGCACCATTTATTAAATAGGGAATCCTTTCCCCATTGCTTGTTTTTGTCAGATTTCTCAAAGATCAGATAGTTGTAGATATGCGGCATTATTTCTGAGGGCTCTGTTCTGTTCCATTGATCTATGTCTCTGTTGTGGTACCAGTACCATGCTGTTTTGGTTACTGTAGCCTTGTAGTATAGTTTGAAGTCAGGTAGCGTGATGCCTCCAGCTTTGTTCTTTTGGCTTAGGATTGACTTGACGATGCGGGCTCTTTTCTGTTCTTAATATGCTATAAACCCTGTGTTCCCTGCCTACTTCTCTAGGTCTTGTATTATACACTCCAGCTGTACGGTACTACTTGCACATCCCCTGGTCAGCCACACTCCTTCAGGACTCATTGCATTTGCAAAGTTTCCCTCTGCCAAGAACACCCTTCCTCCATTTACTTCGTCATGAGAATAACTCCAACTCATCATTTGGAGATTATATCAACTGACTTCACTTTTAAGCAACCTTCCAAGCTGGCTGACCACCCCAGGTAAGCCTGATGTCCCATTTAACCTGCATGTTGCTGACACCACGTGCTTATTTGCACCATGATGTAGATTATGCTCTATTGAATTCTTCATCCGCCCTACCTATACTCTTTGAGTAAGGAAATCATCTTTCATTTCTGTATCTTCAGTGGCCACATTATACCTGGAATAATTTACCATTCCATAATTTATCCACTAATGAATTAATGCATGAAATTTGTTGCAACAGTGGTTGGAGGTTTGTAGCATTAAATTGACAAAAATACTCACATGAGAACCCATCAGGAAATGGTAAGAAGGAAAATATTGAAAATTAAAGAGTTGACTTTGTGGATGTTTTTAAATTGATTTTTAAAATTGAAGTCCTACAAAAGCTATTTATAACCTATACAGTATAGAGGGAAGAGTATTATATGTATTTGAGAAGAAAGAACATTGACTAGTGAGTACTTTTGCAGTCAGCAACTTGGCTGCAAGTATTTTATATTGAATCGTCAGTCCACATTTTCAAGCACTATCATCAGTTCTGCATTACATTTCTACAGATGATCATGTTTTTCATCTATAAATTGTATGTGATGAAAATTAGGCTCTTTCATTTCTAAGTGGCATACATTATTTCTGCCCCAGCAATAATGATTCCCCAATAGCCATTCAGAGCAGTAACTATCCCTTTTCTAATCATCTGGAAATTCTTCAAGCCTATTGGCATATGGGAGCTATGACAATGGGTATTTCTGAGGATCAGATGGCACTGGTGACAATTCCATCCTAAATAATTATTTCTGCGTTGTCTTTGCCCTTGTCTCTAAATATATTTCTTTTTGGTGGATCATATCTGATAGTGTTCCTAGTTAAGTACCATCGCTATGAGGTTTCATGATAGCTTCCTTTAAACATCTTGGGGGTTCATAGACTTCAACATCTTGTTGGTACTAAGGAGATCAATTTCTTGATACACTTTAGTCACAGCAATATAGCAACCAGTACCTAACAAGTAAAGTACATTCTTCCAGATGCTTGCCTCATAGAATGTCACCACCCAAACATTTATATGATGTCTAACTTGTTTATGATCCTAAACAAATTGAGTTGAACAAGGTTCTCACCAGCTATGTTAAATTAGTGAAACCTCCTGGCATGTTCGTTTTCATCAGAAATGTAGACAATGCTTCCAGGTATTGAACCAAATTCATTTCAAATAATGTCTGCAATCTTCGTACACATCTATACAACTCCTCTCATTATGCCCCTGCTTATTAAAGTTTTAGAAACACCCAAATATTTTTTCATACCCTGATCCCAGGTTTAAAACCTTACAGAAATTTACATACTTTCTTTAGCGTAAGCTTGGTTCACATGTGATATTTGTAGAAAGATGATATAATCCTGTTACCTGGATAAAGAGGCAAGAAATAAGAACTCTACTTTCTAGGTTAAATTTCCTAAGTTACGTGTTTGCTACATGTTTTGAGTCCAGACAGGGATGTCACTGTGCATTTGAAAATCTTAAGTCCTTATAAGACTTATAAATCTAGCTGTACACTCTAGAGACCAGAGTATTTGGATTCCCTTGTTCTATAAGAAGAAAGACACTGAAACACCTGGGCACAGCAGCTATCAAACAGGATGGATTCCCGTCTGGCTATAACATTTCCTAGGTTTAAATGAGATCACCAGAACTTTATTCACACAAACAACTCAGGTTGTTTCCACATTAAAATTGGATGAAGTGATGTTTATTATAAAACCTAGCACTAGCCAGGCTCCTGTCTGAGGACAGACAGATCAAAAGCATAAAGATATGGTCATGCACCACTCTTCATCTTCCCTTCTAGAGCACAGCACTGTCTGATACACACTGATCAAATTTTGCCCAGGATTTTAAGTAGGATGTTTGGAAAAAGCAAAGAATGGGCCCTTGAAATAACATAGTTCATCCTACAGTAAAGAGAATTGGAACTGTACTTTTATTAATGGCACATTGAAAGCCATTTACAACTTGCAAGTGATGCTTCCAAGAAACATTAGAATGATTTTCTTATATGGAAATGTTAAAAAGTGTCATAAAATTTGCTAAAAAGTTCAGTCCTACTTTCTGGGAACCTTCCAATACGAAATTACAGATTTTCAAACAGTGTAACAAAATGAACCAGTTAGAGGAGTAATCAGCCAGTTACTGGTTATATAATAATAATTAATAGTAATATTAAACAGCATCTGTACATAGAGCTTTTTGTCTTCAAAGTAATGAATTTCCTAAGTATTAACAAACTACTTCTCTGTCACAAACTTCCAACACGTTTGGAGAGCTCTAGGAAGAACTTTATTTAACATCCATGTGTTCTGTTCACGTCTGCAGTGGAATACTTCCATGGTTAGAAAAACACGTTTGGATGTACAGAGATGGAGTAATAATATATACCCATATCCTGATGTCTGGCTTGTTCACTGCTGAGTCCTCAACCATATCCAATCAAAGGCAAAAATGTGTTTCCAGTGATAGAGCAATATGTTTTCTATTGAGGACAAGATTTGCCGAAAATAACACAAAAATTGTCTGGGAATTTGGGTGCATAACCTGGGTGTGGTGAAGATGAGCGTTTCACATTTCTCACTAGAGTTCAGTAACTCTATGCATAACCACAGCCAGCCATGGATCCTTAAATTCACTATCTCACCAGCCAAAAAGTCTCCTCCTGCTAACAGATGCCATGATTGCTAGAGCTTCTTTACGAACTGCACATATCTTCAGGAGACCCTGAAAATAGCAGGCTCCTGGAAACTACAGATATTTTGCAGATGTACTTTTTACAAAATGATTTCACAATTTGCCTGGGCACTTTATCTATGTGTCATTTTACAAATGAATAAAGACCAACTGCTGGTCTTTATTACAAATTTTAATTGTAATCACTTGTCTTTGATAATTTCCAGATTTGTAAGAATTCAAGAATTCCATCGATTGGATATTTAATAACATTAATATTAAGGAATTATGATTAATTTTTAGTTTTGATAATAGTATTGTAGCTATTTTTTAAAATCTCCTTTCTCTTAAAGAAACAAGTATTTATGGGTGAAATAATATGATGTCCAGAATTCCTTAAAAATGATCCCTGGGAAGTAAGATGAGTTGAAAGTGTAGATGAAACAAGATTAGCCATGAGTTAAAAATTGTTGAAGTTATAGAACTGGCACATAGGGGTTCAGTCATACTATTCTCTGTATTTTTGTGTATCTCTGACATTTCCACTTAAAAAACAAACAAACAAACAAAACTAAAGAATCTCTGCAACATACACAGAGCTCCCAAACTAATCTTCAAGAAGCAGCCAGCTGAAGACATAATCTCAAATCTCTTGGTTCCTACACATAGAGGATAGGCAGCACCCTGACATTGTGAATCAAAATGCTCTCCTCGTTCCATCCTCTCCTTGGAGAGGTTGAAAAATCAACCTCTGATAAGGTTGTTACAAGACTGAACAGACCTCTGGTAGCATAAATAAACCTCTGAGCTTCCACAAGCTGGATGGTTCAAAATCCACTGTACAAAGGTAGCCACGAGTTAACTGGGCTTATAAATAGGTTCTCTACCTTCTGCTCCTCAAATCCCTAGAGCATAGATTATCCCAAGAGCCAACAGGAAAACACATGCATTCCAAACCATTGTGATCCATTGATGATTTACCAAAGGCCTACTAATGTAGGCATTTTAGCAGAGGTAAAGATATTTAAAACATCGTCACTGCCCTCAATAAACCCATATTATAGAGGGCAGAACCAAGCCATTGCTTTTGTGGGTAGTCACAGCTCATTAAAGTACTGACAAAGTGTTTACTTTCAATCCATCTTTTCAGGGACCACACAGGAACTCCATTATATTGGAGTGGGCATGGACAAACGGGGGAATGAATCGATATGATCAGAGTAAAAATTTTCCAGGTATGTAGAATGCCTTGACTTATTTATTTATTGGTCTTGGAATGAATGGGATCTACATACATCCTGGAGGTGTGGCATCTGAAGGTAGCATCTGTCTGTGCTACTAACCACATCAGCAGCCTATGTTCCTCTCTGCTCAGCCCAATATTGGTACCCTGTGACAGCTGCTTGAAAGGTACCGTACCCTGTGACAACAGCTTGAAAGATACTATAATGATACTATTTTCATTAAAATGTCACATTGTTTGGCAACACTTCCTAAATGTCTGCGTAATAGAAATGACAGAGCTGTCTGTTTTTCAGGAAAAAATGAAAATAGGTAAGAATAGTTACTCTTGGAGCAGCCTTCCCATAAACTCATATCTGTGTAGTACCTTCTCTTTGGCAAAGAACCTTTGTACATATTTTCTCATCTGATAAGGAAAGTGAGTTGGGTAGGCTTTAAAAAAAATGATTAATTATCTTTTTTCTTTTTTTTCTTTTTTTTTTTTTTAGAGATGGGTTCATGCTCTGTCACCCAGGCTGGAGTGCAGTGGCATGATCATAGCTCACTGTGACCTCGAACTACTGGGCTCAAGCAATCCTCCCCTCTCAGTTTCACAAGTAGCTGGGGCTGCAGGTATGTACCACCATGCCTATCTGTGGTCTTGAAATGTTGCCCAGGCTGGCCTCAAACTCTTGGCTTCAAGCTATCCTTCTGTCTCAGCCTCTCAAGTTGCTAGGATTACAGGCCTGAGCCAACATACTCAGCAAATTAACCATTTTAAAGTAAACTGTTCAGTGGCATTTTGTACATTCACAATGTCATGCAACCACTAGCTCTAGTTCCAAAACATTTCCATCACTCCTAAATTAAACTCTGTATCCATTCAGCAGTTTGAGTGGGCTTATTAACTTCAGTTTTATGGGTGAGGGAGCCTACTCAGAGCCTGTCAAATATTATGCAGGTAGTAAATGTTAGAGCTAGAAACAGAACCCAGTTTTTCTAACTGTAAATTCTCTACCAGACCAGAGGTTCTCAAAATTTAGTGTGCATCAGAATCACCTGGAGGGCATGTTAAAACACAGGTTGAAGGTTTCCAACTTCAAAGCCTCTGATTCAGTAGGTCTGTGTGGGGCCTGAAAATCTACGTTTCCAAGTGATGCCAATGTTTCTGATCCAGAGACCACACTTTGGGAACCATTGCACCACATTGAATTTCCCATTCCCCTATTCTTCAATTATAGGTTTTGTTAACTCATTCAGGGATGGTTATATATTGAAACAAAGTCAGCTTGTAGGATGTACTTGCTTTCTGTACCTCACCAGTTTTTTGGTTAACTCACCATCGGAATAAAAACATGCAGGTGAAAACAGTTTACCAGCTTAAAAGTTGCCATATAGATTAGAATTAAATGCCTTTCTAAAGACCCTTTTACTTAGCTAGCTGAAGTTAGTATCTCTGATAGTACATCTGAGGAAACTGATTAACTGTGTAAGTTTTAGGCCAGAACCAGAAGTATCTCCTATCGTGGGTCTGGCACAGTGCCTGGCATATAGTAGTCATTAAATATTTGTCTAATAAATTAGTTTACTGAACATCAAAGGTAAGAGGGCTTCTTTTGGTATTATTTGAAGCACTTCCAAATGTTCAGAACTTATATGATGTACTTCATGGATAGGGCTTTACACATGTTAATCACTAGCCAAGTCAGGTTTCATGCCAGTGTCCTAGTCTAAATGCATTAAAAAGCCACCTTAATGTATTGAAGTGCCTGGGACTTTTGCTTCTCTTTCGGATCTCTGTTTAAGTTGATGCCAATGTTTTAGCATCAACCAAAAACCATTTTCTTTGCCCGTTCCCTTTGTGTATGCGGGTATATAAATGATGATCTGTAAAATAGCCAACACATATTTCACCATCTGCCTACCAGATCTGTGTGCACCCTCCTGGTCATTTAGTTTGAGGTTGGGTAAGGTGGAGCATTGCAGGAGAGTCAACAGTAGAGCTGACAATGTCTTGTTTCTAAAGTGCTGGGATCCTTTAATCTTCTTTCTTCCTTTGATGTCTGAGATTTCCTTCTTTATGCAACAACACTGGGACTAAATGCAACACCAGGAAACTATTTTCCAGTGAAGGGTGTGTGTTACAAACACCTGCAGAGCCCATAGTACCAGGTGACTTGAATTACACATTTCTAGATCTCTTCTCCGTGGGTGGGTAGCTACTTTGACTCTGTTTTACCTTGGGTAAAAATATAACAGTTCTGGTCACACTGGTATGATTTTTATTTATCTTCTGCCCATACATCAAATAAAAGCATAAAGAATGATGTCTGGCTTTAAGCAAAAAAGAGAATATTTTGCAGTCAAAGTCACTGACTGAGAGGCAGAATTTTAAGTTCAAGTCCTGACTCTACCATCAATTCAGATGTAGGCTTTACACATATCACTTAATATTTGTGGGCTTCTGTTCTCTTATATATGGAATGAAGGAAATCAGCTTTAAATAGTCAGTTTTGGGTTTTTATTTAACGAGTTATCTCTTGCAATTAGTGAAAAACTTACCATAGCCCTGGAGCTATTCTATTTTTCATTAATCTATTTTTCTTTTGCATCACAGAAGTAGTATGACATGATCTATTTTTGTTGTGTCCATCTATTAGGACCAAACCAAACACCTAGACAGAACATTTGTTAAATACGAAATAGCATCAACTCTGTTAACACAGCCCAGAATTATAAAAAATTATAATAATAACAAATATTGACTGTTTCCTCTGTGCCATGCTCTATGTTAAGAGCTTTACAGGCGATGACTGCTGTGTGAAGGCTTCTGGAGAGTGTAAAACATGTCTTGCATTGTACAACTTTCACAATTCAGTTACAAACTGGAATGTCAAGAAGGTCTCAGTAGATAGATATGTTTTGCAAAAATGTTTTAGGTAAGGAAGGATTTCTTTAGAGGTCTTCAAGAAATATTCTAAATGCTACTCTATTTCTTTTTCACAACAGTCTTTCCCATCCCAGTGAATGGAAAGTCTACAAAAGCAGTTGCTCAGACGAAAAACCTTGGAGCAATTCTAATTCCCCTTCTCACTCCCAACTTTAAGTCCATTAGCAAATGTGGTCAGCTCTATCTTCAAAGTGTTTTTAGAATCCTGCCTCTTCTGAATGTGTGCATTGCTGCCACTCTGTTCCAAGACATCCACCCTGCCCCTCTATCCCAGCATTCCCCCACACCATATTCTCAACACAGCAGCCCTACTGCACCTGTGGAAAAGGAAATCTCATCATGTCAGTTCACTTGCTAAAAACCATCCATTGGTTTTGCATCTCACTCAGCATGAACACCCAAGCCCCTTCTGTCTGCTAGTGCTTCTAGGTTCTTTCTTACTACTTGTCCCTTGGCTCACCCTGCTCCAGCCATGTTCCTCTTCCCGCTGTTATTCCCACATGCCAGCATCCTTGGGCTGAGGGCTGAGCACAAGTTTTCTTTTAGTCCCCAAGATTCTTACTCCAATGATTATTTCTTGTAAAAGTTTACCTCACTACCTGAATTATTTCTTTAAATTATTTAGCACTTCATTTAAATTATAATATGCACATAAAAGTATATAATCCATAAGTGTACACATTGCTAAATTTTCCACAAAGTTAACACATCCATGAAACCATAACTTGAGTACAGAAATAAAACATGGATAGTCCCCCCAGAAACCTCCTTTGTGCTTCCTCCCATATATTACCAGCCCCGCAAGTCTACCATATTCTGACTTTTATTATCATTCTATTAGTTGGGTGGTTTTGAAATGTATATAGATTTTTTTTTTTACCCAGTATCATGTTTTTGATTCACCCATGTTGTTGCCTGTAAATATCGATTATTTATTTTTATTGACACACTTTTTTCAGTGTACAAACATATCAAATTTACCTGTCTCTTGTGACACCAAAAATAAATGCACACCCATGTTTAATCAAAAATATATATTATATATACACACATAAAATATATGTGTACTCTCTCTATATATGTAAAAGAGAGAAAGAGAAAGTGGGAAGGCAAATTCATACAACCTCTATGGGAAATAGTATGAAGATTTCTCAAAAAAACAACAAAAAAAGAACTACCATGCAATCCAGCAATCCCACTATTGGGTATTTATTTAAAGGAAAAGAAATCGATATATCAAAAGGATACCTGCATTCACATGTTTACTGCAGTCCTATTCACAATTGCAAAGATATACGATCAACCTAAGCACCTATCAGTGGGTGAATGGATAAAGAATATGTGGCATATAGACACAATGGAGTACTATTCAGCCATAAAAAGAATGAAACTGTGTCATTTGCAGTGGAACTGGAAGTCTTTATGTTAAGTGAAATAAGCAGGACACAGAAAGACAAAATTTGCATATTCCCACTCATACATGAGAGCTAAAAAAGTTGACCTCATGAGGTAGAGAGAAGATTGACAGACACCACAGGCTTGGAACTATATGTGGGTGGCAGAGCACTCTTCGCAATAAAGGTAAACATGTTAAACTCTAACATTTTATTTTTTTAAAGCAAGTATGCAAAAATGTTAATAGCTCTTAGTTCTAACTGGTGGGAATCAGGGACTTAATTATTCTTTTTAAATATTTAGTGTTTTAAAATTTTCTGCAAAATATGGCTCCTAAGAAAGAAAATAATAGGTATGTCTACCGTTTGAGAAAACATTTGTATTAAATGGAAAGTAATGCAGTCAATTTGCTTATTTTGTTAAATGCCACAAAACACAAACACATATTTGGAAACAACTGCTTGTTTGGTGTGGTATTGACTAAACAACACCAAAACTAAAGAATCTTAGATTTGGATGTGAGCTTAGCAGTTATTTAACTCAAGAAGAATTTCTACTCTGCCTTTTGACATGTGCCATCTAACTTGGCTCCAGTGAGTGGAGAAATCATTACCTCAAGGGGCTGTCCATTCCATTTTGAAAATGAATTGCTAAGCTCTTCTTTCCTATAAAAAGTAAAAATCTATTTACCTTTCTATCCTATTCAGTTTTTATAGTTCTTCCTAGTAGATCAACTCAGAGTATGTCTTAGGCTCTTATAAGTCCAGAAGTTTTATTTAATGCCATGATTATATCTTAAACTCCAAAAATGTGCCCTCTTGGCTTTAGTTAATTTCCTTATAGAAAAGAACCTATTTTTATTTCAGCTATACTGATATCACCTAGCATGATAGTAGGTATAGCAGAACTTTCTTAAACCATAGAAACTGGCATCTTGAATTTTCCAACTTAAACGAGATGAAGGTTAAGAACCTTCACTATGCCTTTCTGTTTACAACTTTTCATAATTAATCAAATCCTATCTCCTTCAAAGTGATAAGTTATACTGATGCCAAAATTCTTTATTTATATTAAAGTCATGATTTAAAATGAGGGCTACTTCAATGTCAATACATATTCAGTGAGTCCATAAAGTAAGCAGCCTTCTCAAAAATAAAAATAGCCTCCAAGTCTTAAAATATAATGATAATATGTTTAATTTACTGTATAGAAATAAAAAGCTAAAAGTCGTTGGTCAACTACTTCTAGGGAAAGATCTGGGCATTTTCTGATCATCAAACACCTTATCATGAATGGTCAAGAGGCTGACCTGGTAATCATGTTTGGTTCGCATGCTTATCTGGTTGGCAGGTCAATAGTCTGTTTTTGTTAGTATAAATTCTTCAAAATTTAATCTTTCATCTTCCCCTTGTATGTTGGCCAATTTGCTTATCAAAAATAATGCAAAACTTAAAGTACTTTCATTGTATTTTTTAGGGACAACATTCTCTTTTATCCATATTTTTGAATATCTGATATAGTTGTCTCCGTCTTTTGCAAGTTGCATCTAATTTCCTTCCTTATCTTAGGTTATTTCTTGGTGTTCCTCCTAGGTAACCATGTTTATTTTGTGGTATTCCCATTTGTGTTTCAACTCCTTGTTCAAATTTTTCTGTAGACACCAGCTGTTAAACTTAAGAACACCAGATGTCAGTTTAAGATTTGAGATGTTGTTACCGGGGCAACAGCATTGAGTGCTGGCCCTCCCCATCACTATGCATTCACTACCCCAGAGTGGGTAATTGGACTCCACCTTTCTCTATAGAAATAAATCAGACAAAAATTCACTTAGAGCACCAACTTAAAAAGGCGGCTTGAACACCCTTCGGATGTAAACTCTGTTCATACCTTCCCAGCAGTTCTGCTCTACATAAAAAGAACAAAGTGTTTAAAAAAAAATCACAAAGATATGGGGTGGGGAGGGGAGCAAAGAAGGCTTTAACCATTACCACTTGCAGGATCAATTCCATTTTGACAATTTTCAAGGTTACAGATCAGACGTTTCACTCTGTAGCTGAAAAGGGAAAGCTTTGAGATTTCCTACTCTTTAGAAGCTCAGAGGCTACTGAGAGAATACTTTTTTTCTGTGTCAATTTGAGACAATCTGTGGGATTAAGGATGTTCCCCTTCAGAACTGGAATACTTTAGCCTCCTTCTGACATTTCAGAATCACAGAATCATAGGACATAGAGCTTATAGAACTTGCAGCACAATCCAATAAATTTCAGGAAACAAACCGTAATATTTAAGCATTCAAATTTCTATTCATTTACTTTATAATTCTAGTCAACTTATCCTAAGCTCTTGACTTCTAGTTTTCTTATGGTAAAAAGTCCTGCTGTGCAATGTGGTGAGGAAAATCCAGGTCTTAGACTGAGTATGAGGACCATCTCTTGAAAATTACTGGACAACCCTCAGTTTCCCACAAATACACAATGAGTATAATAATAACTACTATTTACTATGTCATTGAGTAGTCAAATGAGATAATATGTTATTTAAAGTATGAAATATTTTTAAAAGTTATTATTCTCATTGATATATAAGCTCTAGAGTAGAAAATAACCTGCAGGATGGAAATTTGTCTCCTCTCCCATATGTAGCCAATGTCACCACTGTGCCCATTACACTTTTGGAAAATATATTTAAAAGGCAAGCTATTATCTAAAAGTTCTAGTACTGTGCATATGAACTTCAAAGTTTTGAGTTCTTTTTTTGTTTCGTTTCTTGGTTCATGTTCATTTTACCTGATACAATATTATTATCATTTCTTTATTTTTTTCATTTGTACTATCAAAAATTTTATTTTAGCCTAGGAAATAAGACAGGAAAAAGAGATGACTATTATGTTGCACTTTAATCAAGATACAATATATTCTTTAATGTACAACTCCATTATTTTAAATGACATCCTAAAGCAGATTTTAGAAATGTTCTTTTTTCTTTTCTTTTTTTTTTTTTTTTTTTTTTTTGAGGTGGAGTCTCACTCTGTCACCCAGGCTGGAATGCAGTGCCAAGATCTTGGCTCACTGCAACTTCTGCCACCCGGGTTCAAGAGATTCTCTTGCCTCAGCCTCCCGAGTAGCTGGGACTACAGGTGTGTGCCACCACGCCCGGCTACTTTTTTGTATTTTTAGTAGAGATGGGGTTTCGCCATGTTAGCCAGGATGGTCTCGATCTCCTGACCTTGAGATCTGCCCGCCTCGGCCTCGCAAAGTGCTGGGATTACAGGCATGAGCCACCACACCTGGCTAGAAATGTTCATTTTTATGTGACAGAGAAAAGCAGGTCTTTGGCAGTTCATGCTGTACAGAAAATACCATCAATGTTAAACAGAAGGCTTTATCTGTAGGGACTGGAATGGAAACATTTCTGAATAATGTACAGGGGTTGCCCCATTGTGGACGATGACCTCACACATTCATAATTAATAACATTACTTTGCTTCAATTGAAGAGCCTTGAGAATTGTGTAACAGGGCAACTTCACATGTCTTCTCAATGGAAATTTGTTTTATTCATAAATCAAGTAATGAACAAGACATAATATACTATATTTTAATGTTAATTATCTTAAAAATAATAAGTTACTGGAAACTGAACGGGCTTTTATTTTTTCTTTTAATGTTATTTCTTATAATGTTTAATGCCCTCCCAAAAGCTAAAGGCTAAATGGCCCTTTTGCCTCTCTTCCTTATCCATATTTTTCTACCTCTCCTTTAGAAGGTGGAAAAGTAAAGCATCTTTATAGCTAACAATTTCTGAAAATAATGCAAGGTAAAGACATTTTGTAAACAGACTCCTTTGCTGGCTTCAATTGCTAGGCCAGGCATTTGGGGCATTGTAGGATTGGCAGAGGAACAGCCACACCATAGTGTATCTGTTGGCTAATTGCTTTCCCCCTATGGAATTACACCCAACACACATCAACACTTCACCCATGAATTCACCACAGTCTCCCTTTTCACACCTAACAATACAAAAGAAGAATCAAATTGTTTTCTAGTAAGGATCAACAAATACGTGATAGGTCATGGAAACCTTTGGCAAAATTGCAGCTAAATCTAGATATACCAACTGGTTTTATTTAACACAATCAGAAACATAAAGAGAACAAATAAACGTATCTTGGTACTAAGCTATTTTACCAGAATACTGATTAAAAAAAAGAAATCCAACATTTAAGTTATGGCATAGTCCAGTAAAGATTTGAAGTGTATATTACCCTTCTGTCAAGTCCTCTCTTTCATGCCCTCCTCCTGCACTCCAGCTTAGAAACAAACCCCTCTGCCCTGCTTCCTGAACTCTTTTATCTTTACTGATACATTGATCTCATTTTACTATGGCTGTTTAGAATTTCCCTAAGGGCAACTAGGTGTTAACTCATCCCTATTTGTAAATCCATCCAAAACAGTTTCTGGTACACAGAAGATCAGTGGATAATCATTGAATACATATAGTAATTCCAAATGCTAATAATAATACAATCTAAGAATTAATATAGTCCATATTTGTTAAGATGATTCTCTACTAGCACTTTTTCCAAGAGTAATAATTCTTCAGAAAATTTAGCTGACCATGTCTATTAAATAATTGAGAGTTTATTTAGAATTGTCTGCATTTCAAAACGTTTTTTGCAGTTTCTATGACCTACAAAAGAAATGATTGATGGAATGATAATATATTTTAAAAGTATATTATATATATAGATTATATTACAGGGTCTTGGAATGGACTGCTTTACTCTCTTTATCTTTGTTGGGAGCATTATTAATAATAATAAAAAAGCTATCCCAAACTCAAGTATAAATATTAGTCAATCTTTTCTAAAAGGATTAGTCAAAACTAGATGCAAACCTGAGATCTACAAGAATATGCCTGGATTATTCATTACCCATAATTTACAAGATTTGCACCTACATTCAAGAAACAAGCATGATATTGTCATGATTACTGTCCATTCATGTTATATCTCCTCCACCCCTTTATATATAAATTAAATTATAGTCCTACTGTACTGAATATATGGTAGGCACTGTGAAGTAAGTCTAAATTTATGGGGGCATGCCAAGCAATATTTTTGAAGGATATAGTTGGTAAAATCTATATCCAAAGTGCTGGGATTACGATGGTTCATGCCCGTAATCCCAGCAGTTTGAGAGGCCAAGATGGGTGGATCCCCTGAGGTCAGGCGTTCAAGATCAGTCTGGCCAACATGGTGAAACCCCATCTCTACTGAAAATGCAAAAAATTAGCCGGATGTGGTGGAGGCGCCTGTAATCTTAGCTACTCAGGAGGCTGAGGCAGGAGAATCGCCTGAACCCCGAAGACAGAGGGTGCAGTGAGCCGAGATCGCGCCGCTGCACTCTAGCCTGGGCAAAAGAGTGAAACTCAATCTCAAAAAATAAAAAAAAGAAAGAAAGAAAGAAAGAAAGAAAACATAAAAGAAAATCTTAACTAAGCACAGCTGCTTCTAATTTTTGATGTCCAGTTCAACTAATTGCCCTCGTTCCTAATAGATTCAGTTTTCCTAGTGTTATCTCCATTCCTTACATAAAACACAATGATCAGAAAGGTTAATATATGAATATAAAAGATGAAAGATATTACTCACATATGTTTAAATTTGTTTTCTTAAAAATTGATTTTATCAAGCAGACAATATTTTGGAAAACCAAAAATACCTGCTCAATTACTGTATTTTACTTTCTGAAATCACAAGATGTCTAAAAAAAGATTTTATTTGCCTGTATGAGAAAATATTCCAAACATATAGAAGGGTTTTTCTGGTAGATTAGGAATGAAATATCCCACATATCCACATCACCAAAAGATCATTTTATTAAGCTGTTTTTATGAGCACCTGATTGCCTTATATAAGTTTATGTTTTTGATTGATCTCATTCTTAAGAAATTAGTCTTCCATGCCATTAAAAAATACTTGGCTTGCTGTACTCAACCCAAATAAATTACTCTTTTCCATTTCATGTAAATATTTTCATTTATCTGGGAAGTCCATTTGTTCTTTATGCCTATTTTTTTCAAATATTTCCTAAGAGGATATACAGATTAAGTGTGATCTAGACTCAAAATTTGTAAACTTCCCATAAGTAACTTCATTTCTGGAACAGAATGGTGTGATTTTAATGGATATTTCAAAGCTTTAATCTTTTAAAATATGGAATATAAACAAATCCATAACAATGTAAGTTTGGAAAAATAAAATATATTGAAAAAATTATAATTAGCAAAAGTTCACTCCTCGTTCATTTACTCATTCATTCATGCATTCATTCACCAAATACTTTTTGCCCCTTGTGAAACCTAGTTGCCTTTCCTCCCTTGGGGTGTATAAATACTCAATTAAGCTTATAAACAATGAAGCTCAAGTAATTTTTAAATGTCCTTTCAGAGTTTGTTCAATATATCATCAATTTTTAAAACAATTTGCTCAGTGGCATAAAAGCTGAAATGAGAGTTGCTAACTGTATAAAACAAGTTATGCAAAGAAAGAAAAACTTTGATGTTTAATATCCATTTTATACTAGATATCTAGATATCCTTTTTATTATATTTTTTATTGAAGCGTGATTCACAATTGCAAAGATAAGGAATCAACCTAAGTATCCATCAGGTGATGAGCAGAGAAAAAATGTTATATATATATATATATATATATACACACACACACACACACACATATATATACACACATATATATATATACATATATACACATATATACACATATATAGTAATACTACTATAATAGAATATATATGATATAGGAAATATATATAAAATATGGAATGCTACTCAGCCATAAAAAAGAATGAAATATGTCTTTTGCAGCAACTTAATGGAACTGGAGGCTACAATTCTAAGTGAAGTAACTCAGGAATCTGAAACCAAATACCACATGTTCTCACTTCTAAGTGGAAGCTAAGCCATGAGTAGACAAAGGCATACAGAGTGGTAGAATGGATACTGGAGACTCAGAAGAGGGGAGCTGGAAAGTGACTAAAACATGAAAAACTACCTTTTGGGAACAATGTACACTACCCAGGTGACAGGTGCACTAAAATCCCAGACTTTACCACTGTACAATTTATCCATATAACCAAAAACCACTGTACTCCAAAAGCTATTGAAATTAAAAGTTAAAATAAAAAATAGATATCCATTTTGCCAACAATAATTTATGTCTCACTAAACACATGGTCAACTAGCTCTAAGACACATGCCTGAAATTTCAGGATATTTCATATTGTATTTATATTGTTATAAAATATATAAATTTTCCCTTGCATACATTATAATTTAAAACTAGAGAGAACGTTTATAATTGATTAACTAAATTATTTTTTTCTACCAAGCCTGTCTAAACAAGAATGAGAAATTAAACTATAAAATCAATGAAGTGGGCTGGTTTATATTTCTCCAAATTTCCTTTCTACTGATTATTTTATTCTAATATCATAGGCCTGCTTTACTTGAGGGAAATAGTAAAATTATATTGTCACTGTATATTTATGATTCATTACAATTATACATATTTAGAAGGGTCCAAGCATTCAATCTTTCTCTTCTCTCTTTTTATCTGAAGTTTTCTCTTTCTACAAGTTAATACATGAAGAGGCTAATTGCTTTTAAATAGGCATCTATTTGTTAGAAGTTTAATATTTTGATAAAAGAGAATGCTTATATTAATATTAAAACTAATTTTGGCTTGACAATATTTGTGAAGACTCTTGCCATCTCATCTGCCGTTTCTTTGGAAAATCAAAAGTTAACAAAATGTCCATGTGTTCTAAAATTGTAATCCTAAATTCACTAAATCTTTTAGAAAAAAAGTATTTTGACCCTGCTAAAAAGTTGGCACATGTTGTGAGTTGTCTCTTTTACAAAATCATTAGAGTTGAAAAACTTTAATATTTAATTATAGTAGCCATGTTGTAACACCATATTAATTTTCCTAAATTTTTAATCTTGTTACAACTTTTAAAACCTTGACATTTTCATAAGTAGTTACAGAATTTCAACAGCCATATAACAATAAATTTTAAAATGTTTGACCTTAGAAAACATTTCAAACTCTTAAATTTGCAGCCACGGACAGCCTGCACACACACACACACACACACACCGTCTGGTAAAAGTTAAAAGTCACAGACTTTCTTCGTAAACATGGTTTTATGGTCTTTTTCTTTCTTGTGCTGCTGACATTAACAAGTTACAATCATTTGTAATTCCGACAGGCCAGCAGTCAATTATACAGTTAAAAGATCTTGTACTATTTGATTCCTTCCTCCACCACTTCAAAACTGTTGACTTTGGGCAACTTACTGCACCTCTCTGTGCATCTATAAAATCTTACCACTCTGAGTCTTTCTGAGGTTGATGTATTATGACATATGCAAAGCACTTAAAACAATGTCTGACATTAATAAGTGCTGTAAGTGTTAGCCACTACTATTATTATGCTTGTCATCAGGGCAAAGCTTGAGAACATAAATCCACCAATAATCCTCAAGTCTTGGCTTGTCAAACTATCATTAGTTTTCTCACCAAGCAGTGGACTGGTTTTAACCAGAGGGTTCTGAACTGGACTGGGAAAACAGGACATCTTTATTTTCACTAACTTCTAACTATATGTCCTTCAATTGTGAATGTACAAAATCCATTACAGTGCTATTAGCAGTATCTGTAATGTTGTCAACAATAGAAATTACAGATATGTCCATATTTCATTATAGTTATTTATGGATTTCAAAATATTGTTTTCACTCATCACCATTTAAAAAGTTTGGTAGTTATTAATGACATTCTTCCAGAAATAGAAAAAATAAATCCAAAATTTATATGGACCACAAAAGACTCAGCCAAAGCAATCCTGAGCACATAAAAAAATGCAACAGAAAGAATGGAGAATACGAAAATAAATCCAGGCATTGACAGCCAACTGATTTTCAACAAAGGTGCCAAGAACATACATTAAGGAAAGAACAGTCTCTTCAAGAAATTCAGCCAGAAAAACTGTGTGTGTGTGTGTGTGTGTGTGTGTGTGTGTGTGTATGCAGAAGAATGAAACTAGATGCCCATCATCTCTCACCATCTACAAAAATCAAATTAAAATGGATTAAAGATTTCAATCTAAGACCTGAAACTATAAACTACTGGAAGAAAACGTTGGGGAAACACTCCAAGACATTTGTCTGGGCACAGATTTCTTGAGTAAGACCTCAAAATACAGGTAGCCAAAGCAAAACAGATAAATGGGATCACATCAAACTAAAAAGCTTCTGCACAGCAAAGGAGACAATCAACAAAGTGAAGAGACAACACATAGAATAGGATAAAATATTAGCAAACTGCACCTCGGATAAAAGATTAAAACCAGGATATATAAGGAACTCAAACAACTCAATAGAAAAAAATAAAATAAAATAATTAGATTTAAAAAGAGGCTACTCAGGAGGCTGAGGCAGGGGAGTCGCTTGAAATCGGGAAGCAGAGGGTGCAGTGAGCCAAGATCAAGCCACTTCACTCCAGCCTGGGCAACAGGAATGAAACTGCGTCTCAAAAAAAAAAAAACAAAAAAACAAACAAAAAAACAACAACAACAACAAAAAACCGGGCACAGCGTTTCACGCTTGTAATCCCAGCACTTTGGGAGGCTGAGGCAGGCGGATCACTAGGTCAGTAGTTCGAGACCAGCCTGGCCAACACAGTGAAAACCCATCTCTACTAAAAATACAAAAATTAGCTGGGCATCGTGGCAGGTGCCTGTAATCCCAGCTACTTGGGAGTCTGAGGCAAGAGAATCACTTGAACCCTGGAGACGGAGGTTGCAGTGAGCCAAGATCACGCCATTTCACTCCAGCCTGGGCAACACAGCTAGACTCTGTCTAAAAAGGCAAAAAATCTTAATACACATTTCTCAAAAGAAGACAGACAAATGGCCAACAGGTATAAGAAAAAAGCTCAACATTACTAATCATCAGAGAAATGCAAATCAAAACTACAATCAGATATCATCGCACCCCAATTAAAGTGGATTTTATCCAAAAGACAGGCAATAATGTATGCTGGTGAGGATGTGAAGAGAGAGGAACCCTCATACACTGTTGGTGGGAATGTGAATTATTGTAGCCACTATGGAGGACAATTGGGAGGTGCCTCAAAACCTAAAAATAAAACTATATGATCCAGTAATCCCACTGATGGGTATATATCCTAGCAGAAAGGAAATCAGTGTATAGAAGAGATATTTGAACTACCATGTTTATTACAGCACTATTTATAATAGCCAAGATAGTGATTCAACATGTTCAACAATGGATGAATTGATAAAGAAAATGGGGTACATTTCTATAGCCACCTTATTGTGCTACCAAACACTAAATTTTATTTCTTCTAACTGTATTTTTCATTCTTCTGCATATGTATATCCAGTTTTCCCAGTACCATTTATTGAAGAGACTGTCCTTTCCCCAAAGTATGTTCTTGACAACTTTCTTGTAAATGCCTGGATTTATTCCTGTATTCTCTATTATGTTGCATTTGTCTATGTGTCTGTTTTTATGCCAGCACCATGCTTTTTGGTTACTATAGCTTCGTAGTATAATTTGAAGTCAGGTAATGTGATGCCTCCAGCTTTGTTCTTTTTGCTCACTGGAATATTATTAATGAATTTAATACAATAGAAGATTATTCAGCCATAAAAATAATTAAATCCTGCTATTGAAGACAACATGGATGGACCTGGAGGGCACTCTGTTGAGTGAAATAAGCCAGGCACAGAAAGACAAATATTACATCTTCTTACTCATATGTGGGAGATTAAAAAATATTGAGCTCCTGGAGGTAGAAAGTAGCGTGGTGTTTAACAGAGGCTGAGAAGGGCGGTGGGGAGAGCAGGATAAAGAAGACATGGTTAATGGGTACAAAAATGATGTTTAGATAGAAGAAATAAGATCTAATGTTTGATAGTGCAATAAAGTGGGTATAGTTAACAATAATTTATTGTATCTTTCAAAATAAGAGTAGAATTAGAATGTTCCTACCATAAAGAAATGTTGATTTCTTGAGGTGATGGATATCCCAGTAATTCTGAATTGAGCATTACATATTATATGCTTGTATCAAAATATCACATGTGCCCTATAATCAAATACTAATATACATGTTGCTGTGAAGGTAATTTTTAGATGTGGTTAACATTTATAATCAGTTTTCTTTAAGTGAAGATTATCCTAGATAATGTTGGTGGGCCTCATCTAATCAGTTGAAAGGCCATAAGGACATACAATGGGATTTCCCAGAGAAGTAGAAATTCTGCCTCAAGCCTGGAACACCAATTGTTTCTGAATTTCCAGCCTAAGGATTTTTGGACTTGTCAGTCCCACAATCATGTCAGCCAATTTCTTAAACACCATGATACATGATAGATAGGCGAGACAGAGAGAGAGAGAGAGATGATAGATTAGATGATAGATGATATAGATAGATGATAGATAGATGATGATAGATAGATAGATAGATAGATAGATAGATAGATAGATAGATAGATAGATGACAGATAGATAGATAGATTCTGATTCTCTGGAAACTTTGCCTGATATGGTGCAATGTTCATTATCACTCAGCCTACATGATTTCAAATAGGATAAAGGTAAAATAAGAAATTATCTTTGTCTTTCCATACTTTTCTTGTACTCCTACATTCTTCTTACTTCAGCTATGTCTTATAAATTTTGTTTCTTGATATTTAAACACCACCTAGGATAGAAGTTTCAAAGATACAAAATGGAAATATGTCTTTGCCCTAATTTGTTAATATCCAGATAATTAATATTTTATATTTTGAGGGACAACTAATATTAGCCATTGTGTTTAAACTATGACAACATAACCTTTTGTGAGTTTAGTGAGTTATTTCTAAAGGTTTGGCAGGAATAAGTTTCTCAAGAATGTCAAAGCCAAGAGTTATACAGGTCTTCTCACTTAAAAAGCAATAAAAACTGGAACATATCACCAGAAATAAAATTTAATATATATAACCTCACTTGTTTTTTATATTTATATAATTATTTCTGTTTAATTCCAAAGAATACTAATTCTTGGTTATACTTGACACTCAGTGAAAATCCAGTGGTACTTATAGTAATTTACGATTCAAAAATAATTTGGGAAAATGTAAAGGATTTTAGGAAAGTTGCAAATTAACTTAGGCTTGGATGCTTGTAATAAGTCAGGGATAATTAATTTGTGCTCATGAGGTGATTGAAATCATACAATAACCACCTTGTAATTTGATGCAATAATTGTGACTCTGCTAAAAAGTTGGCTTTTGTGATGTACTACTCTTTCACTGAAGAATAATAAATGTTTTTTGCTTTGGAATCAGACTTCAAGTTTACAGACAAGTGTGTAATTCATTGATTCTTATATACATTTTACACAATGAAATATATATAAGAATATGCATCCACTCTCCATCTCTTCTAAATTTTCAACCATTCCAATTTTCCCAAGAATGTATTTGTGTTTTTTATTTAAATCTCATGTGTTAGAAACTAAACTAAATGTCTTGATCGTTGTTCACAAATAGTCATATTTCAAACAGCATATTATAAGCCCCTGGGTTCTCTTTTCTTTAAATAATAGATATCTTAATGAAGAGCCTGGAGGTCCTAATTCTCTGGAGGCTGCCTCTGAACTAACAGCCATTTCAGCCATAGGTTTCTGGTTAATAATAAAGTAAAAGAAAGGTCACAATGAGGAACTCTCTCCAAAGAATTACATGGATGGCAGCAGGCAAAGAGAGAGAGCTTGTGCAGGGAAACTCCCATATTTGAAACCAACAGATCTCATGAGACTCATTCACTATTATGAGAACAGTGCAGGAAAGACCTACCCCCATAATTCAATCACCTCCTACCTGGTTCTTCCCACAACAAGTAGGAATTTGGGGAGTTACAGTTCAAGATGAGACTTGGGTGGGGACACAGCCAAACCATATCAATTTCCTTCATTACTATAGCTCATTTGTATATCATAGGAGTCATGAATTTTATTTTTTAAGTTTAAAGGAGGAACAACTGTATTTAAATCTTCACAGTTACTAATAGGATATCAACAAAGTTCTTTAATAGATGATCAATTCATTCATTTAACTAATGAATATTGAGCACTTATCATAGGCCAGGCACCATGTCAGGCACTGGCTATGCAAAGTGGTGGGAGAAGACAAACACAACATTTGCTTTTAGAGAGCTTACTATTTTGTGGAGTAGATAGAAATTAATAAAATAAAACCACCAAACTTAGATAAGTAGTCTGAATAAATGTGGCACACTGCATAGTGGAAGAACCTGGTCTAGACTAAAAGTCAGAAGTACCACAAAAATGTGGTACTCCAGCTAAACCTGAAGGATACCTAGGAGTTACCTAGTTGAAATGAGAGCCAAGCTGAGGAAAAGTACCAGAAAGTGAAAAGGCCTATGTCAAGTCCCTGTGGCTGGAGAAAGTCTGGGGAAAAAGAAGGTGAAGCCTCAGAGGGAAGAGAGCAAGGTAGGGATGGTGTGAGATGAGGCTGCTCATCCATGTTCCAGAGACTGGCCTTTGCCCTGGAAGAAACAGGAAGTTACAGGATTTTTAGGAGGGTGATGACATCCTATGCCACAGATCTGTCTTCACTGCCAAGGCTTTTGTGAAATCTGGTACCTAGCAGACAATGCCTGACAATATAGCTGATACATATTTGTTAGGAAAAAGAAGGATGAAAGGAGGAAGGAACAGAGGGAGGCAGGGAGGAAAGAAAGAAGGGAATTAGGAAAGGAAGCCAGTAAAAGAGGAAGGGGGAAGAAGAGAGGAAGAAAGAAAAAAAGGAAGGAAGGCAAAGAAGGAAGAGGGCAAGGGAAGAAGGAGGGAAGCAAAAGGAGAAGAAGGAAGGGAGGGAGGGAGAGACAGGTTAAGGGGTGGAGAGAGGGGTGGAAGGAAGGAAGAAAAAGGAAGAAAAAAAGTAGAAAGGTAGTAAGAGAGGAGATGGAGAGATGAAGGCAGGAAGGAAGGAAAAAAGGAAGGAAGGGGGGAGAGAAAGGAAGGGAAAAGGAGGAAGGAAGAAAGGGGGAGAAAAGAGAGGGAAGGAGGGAGGAAGGAAGCAAGAGACAAAAAAAGGATGGAAGGAATGAATGCAGGAAGGTAGGTAGAAAGGGAAAAAGGGGAGATGGAAGGAAACATCAGAGAGTGAGACATAGCAGAGGCATAGGATTTAGAGACAAGTCAAATCAATTCCCCATCTACTACTGTGGCTCCTTGAACTTTCTCCAAAACATCCTAGGTAATCTCATTTTGGTCGTTATTGCCATTTTTATAGATGGGGATGATAAACCCAGGATACTCAACTTGCTTAAAGTGATGTAACCAGTTCTCACACAAGCCTTCTCTCCAGAATATTATTAACACATTCATGTGAATCTGTGTGTGTAGACATATATCACGTATGTGCACGCACGTCCTTTTCCTCTGCCTCCACTGGGAATGTCTTAATTTTTATTAGATTCCAAGTAAGACTCAAAATAATGAGACCATGCTTTATATATTCTTAAAATTATTTGCAAACGTTATATTTACTTTTAAGTAAAGTTGCTATGAAACAGTGCACCTAACAGATAGTGGGAATTTTATTTATGCATAAAATGCACTGCATACTGAAGTAATTGAGTCTTCATTTTCCATATGGCTCTCTGGACAGTTTGGCTTTGAATGAGTTGGTAAGATTCCCAAGTGGTTGTCACACATGAGGCTGGTAGAAAATTAAAGGGCTGGCTCTGCTTGTAGTTCCTTCAGGTCAAGAGGAAAGCAGCTAATATTATTGACTCCTCAACCCAAGAGAAGACAAAAAGACATTCCCTCAAGATATACAGTCATATTCTTCCTCCCTTTCCTGTGTTGCCAGTTTGGATTTCACAGAAGCATAACTAAGGCATACCTGGTCAATTTATAGGCAGGCGGAAAGTAAAACAAAAGTACTGAAAAAGAAATTTTAGCATTTGAGCAAAAGTACATCCCAGTTCTTTCTGGAATTAAGTGCTGAGTTCCTGAAGGATTAAGTTGATTTATGCTTTTTTTTTTTTCTAATTTAGGAATCAATGACCTCAAAGAAGCCATTTCTTAATCTTTTCTCAGAATTGATGCTGGGCTTCCTTTGCTCTGCTTTTGCTCAAACTTCTCGCCTCCAGTTTGGGGCCCCTCTTTCCTCTGCCTGTCTCCCATCTCCCCCTCCCCTCTCCCCTTTCCTCTCTCATCTCTCATCTCTCATCTCACATACTCAGGGCTCATCTCAGATGCTCCCACCTCTCTGTATTCATGACTATTTTCCTGGGACTCTCTCTGTAATACTAATGGTTCTCTTTGTTGATCTATCACTTCCCATGCTTCCCAGCCCTCTATTCAGAAAAGCCGCATGCTGACTCCACAATTAAACAGAAAAAAAAAATTTACTCTGAAAATTAATAAGTAACTTGCACCAAGTGTAGTATTTAAAAGGAGAAGAAGAGGACAGTGTTTAAAAAAAGACAGGAGTGATATTCTTTTCCCCTGACATATTTTCACTCCTCTATAATTTTTTTTTTTTTTTTTTTGGTCCCTGGCCTGTAAACTTTGAAAGCTTTTGATATTTATTTTGAGTGATTGCTTCATGTGTGAGAAATACTCCACTGCTTTCTAAACTAAAAAGAGCAGGGACCAAAAAACTCTTTGGAATTAACTGGTGGCAGCAAAACGAAAAGGCTGATCAAAGGAAAAAATGGAGCCGTGAGGAGAACAGAAATATCTCCAAGAGTTTAAATAGGTCAGATATCTACCTATCACCCTCATAATTCTAACCTTCCTCTCAGCTCAAATCTGTGGGGCCTTCCTACTCCAGGGGCATAAGACCTGGAGAACTATAGACCTGGGTGGGAAGTAAAAGAGAGGGACTCTTAATATACAGTTTCAAGGATATTATGAGTTAGATAAAACTTTATGAAACCTCAACCACTGTCATTATTTTTAACAGAACATGTATTTCAAGCTTGGAACAAACTTCAGTGCACGTAAGCCAGGTAGCTTGTATTCGAATTCCAGTTCTACCACTTATGAGATGCATTACCTTTGACAGTTGTTTAGCCTGAGTTTTTACATTTATAAAATAGGGACAATATTGTTATCTACTTCACAAGGGTATTGTAAAGATTAATTAATTAATGTAAAGAACTGAGAACATTTTCTGACACTGTGTGGGATTGCTTAATTAAAGAGATAGATAAACTGCAGAAACTTTCTGAATGCTTACATAACATCAAGCCTGCAATAGTGGATCTGGAAGAGAGTAATGGTTACCTATTTTTGCCAATATCACTCTAGAGATACGGTGAGATGAAATGTCACTGCATCTTTAGAGTGATAATGGCACATAGAGTATGTGAAATTCCCAGAAATGTGCTTAGCATAGAGTAAGTACTCAACAATAGCTATTATTATTACCATTATCAATGTTATCATGATTATATAACCCTTCCCATGGCACGCTCATCATCAAGAATCTCTTGATTGGCAATTCCTCTTGGTATTACAAAACCTCTCAAATGATTGACTCAATAGGTGTTTCCAGTTTTGGTCAAAATTCAATCTCATTACCACTGTGGTCTTGTTTGTGGACTGCTATATGGTACAAGGCCTGCTGAGCCCACAGAATGCTAGCATTGTAGCAAAACTGGCACTGCCGATCATTGGAAAATCTTTAATCCAGATGGTGCAGGTCAACATTTAAAACCCATATGGTTACCTTGAACCTAAAGAGGGGAAAACTGGTGACCAGTTTCAACTCACAATTGAAAATGTTTCTTAAGAAATCTTGCTATTAAATGCAATCAAGCACTTCGAGAAGGACTAGAGAGGTGAAGTTTCCAAAACGTCAACATTTGGAGACAGAAAAAAGGAATACAATAACTGCTCTTGTTATGTTTTAAACTTTTAAAATAGCAAATTAGGTTTTGCTTTGCTTTGCTTTGCTTTACTGAAGTAAACATTTGTTTGGGTGGCCATCTTTGAATCTATTCTAGCACTGACTTTTGTCACAGTGTGCAAATGTTTTCTAGCTTTGTGTTCCCTCTGGGTAAACATATAGACAATGTAATTTTCCATATGTACTCTGTCATTTGGGTTACTTTGGAGATATAAAGGATCCATGAGTCAGGATAAACCTAGAAATTAACTTTCTAAGTGATACTGAGCCATTCCCTCTTGACATGCAATTTCTTTGTGTTACGGATTTTTCTGTCTTAAAAGGAAATCACGTTATGTTCCTTTCTATATTGTTAACAATAGTAGCCCCATAATTCACTTTAATGTCTTTCAAAACTAATTATTAAACAGCTTATATCTACACTCTGCTTAGTGCTGAAGGAGGAAATAACTGTAAGATTAATGACACTCTAATGGTACAGAACAGAGAATTCTCTGCCTCTAAGATCATCTAAACCAAAGACATGTACACAACTACCTATAATGTAGGCCAGACCACAGAAATGCTAAGTGATGCTTTAAAGTCTTCTGAAAAATAATGCCTTAACTAAACAAAGGCCCCCTAAATCCAGAGTATGAATGATGCTGCTATTACTTATTTCTACTGTCTTCCATCTATTTTATAGTGTTCTTTGATCCATTCTCTGCATTCTTCTTGTTTGAAAGTAATATTCTTGATAGTTTAATAATGAGACCCCTCCTTTGTTCCTAGATGCCTTGGCGGCTAATCAACAAAAGCCATTGAAAGACTTAATCCTCTAAGCTTGGCATCACATCAGTCTGGAAGTAGTTTACATGCAGAGTCCTTTGGAGTAAATACTCATTAGAGGTTCTGTTGGTTCATTTGGTCACCCACATTTTGCAGTGGGTGGCCTAGTTGGCATCCTCATTATTTTCTTTTTCCACTCCTGAAAATAATCCAGATGTAGCAACCTGACACTACTTTCTTTGGTACTCTAAATCCATTGGTATGAAGGGTCCATTAATTTGTGATGCTAGCTAATAAATCCAGATAAATAAAGGCCTCAGGCCCGTAATGCTGTGATAAATCTTTTACTAATATACTTTTTTCAATGCAACCTATTGAATGCAATTCAATGGCTTCAAGGATAATTTACTGTAATTTCTTGTGCCTGAAACCTAGAGAATTAGGTGCCACCTACCCCCGCCTCACCACTTCTCCTCCCCACCCACATTTTTACACTAATGAACAAGTCAATTTACAGAATCAAATTTATCCAGGTTATTCACTAATTACAAAGCAAGTATCTTGCTTCTTCATTTATTACCTAGATAGACTTTTGCTACGTAGCTTCTTTCTTATTATTTGAATCAAAGAAGCAGAGAGTCTCTAGAATGTTATTATCTTTCCAGGTTTAACAATGAAAATCTAAAAAAAAAAAAAGACTGTTTCTTGACTTCCTAAGTACAAGGTACTGTTAAAAGAGAAGGAGGGTAAGATATATCTTATTCTTTCAGAGCTTGTTTTATTGTTATAAAGCCAATAAAAGTAAGTTGTCACTTTTTCCCTCATGATTGTGACAATAATCTGCAAAATGGGCTTGCAATAAAATTTACCGGATAGGATATTTATTAATGCAAGGATTAAAATCACAACATATATAAAGTTCTTAGAACAGTGTCTAGCTTCAGGCCATGAGTACCAATGTATGAAAAGTTATTATATTATTGTCATATGAATTCATATTAATCTTTTTGTTTTATACTTTATCAGATACATAGGCGGAACGTGCAGGTTTGTTTCATAGGTATGCATGTGCCATGATGGTTTCCTGCACCCACCAATCCATCATCTACATTAGGTGTTTCTCCTAATTCTATTCCTCTCTTACCCTCCCACGCCACTACAGGCCCCTGTGCGTGACGTTCCCCTCTCTGTGTCCATGTGTTCTCATTGTTCCACTCCCGCTTATGAGTGAGAACATGTGGTGTTTGGTTTTCTGTTCCTGTGTTACTTTTCTGAGAATGATGGTTTCCAGCTTTATCCATGTCCCTGCAAAGGACATGAACTCATCCTTTTTTATGGCTGCATAGTATTCCATGGGGTATATGTGCCACATTTTCTTTATCCACTCTATCATTGATGGGCATTTGGGTTGGTTCCAAGTCTTTGCCATTGTGAATAGTGCTGCAGTAAACGTACATGTACATGTGTCTTTAGAGTAGAATGATTTATAATCCTTTGGGTATATACCCAGTAATGGGACTGCTGGGTCAAATGGTATTTCTGGTTCTAGATCCTTGAGGAATCACCACACTGTCTTCCACAATGGTTGAACTAATTAACACTCCCACCAACAGTGTAAAAGCATTCCTGTTTCTCCACAGTCTCTCTACAGCATCTGTTGTTTCCTGACTTTTTAATGATCGCCATTCTAACTGGCATGAGACAGTATCTAATATTGGCTTTCATCTGCATTTCTCTAATGACCAGTGATGATGAGCATTTTTTCCTGTTTGTTGGCCACATAAATGTCTTCTTTTGAGAAGTGTCTGTTCATATCCTTCACCCACTTTTTGATGAGGTTTTTGTTTTTTTCTTGTAAATTTATTTACGTTCCCTGTAGAGTCTGGAGATTAGCCCTTTGTCAGACAGAGACATTGCAAAACTTTTCTCCCATTTTGTAGGTTGCCTGTTCACTCTGATGATAGTTTCTTTTGCTGTGCAGAAGCTCTTTAGTTTAATTAGATCCCATTTGTCTATTTTGGCTTTTGTTGACATTGCTTTTTGTGTTTCAGTCATGAAGTCTTTGCCCTTGCCTATGTCCTGAATGGTATTGCCTAGGTTTTCTTCTAAGGTTTTTATTGTTTTAGGTCTTACATTTAAGTCTTTAATCCATCTTGAGTTAATTTTTGTGTAAGGAAGGGGTCCAGTTTCAGTTTTCTGCATATGGCTAGCCAGTTTCCCGCATATGGCTAGCCAGTTTCCCAACACTATTTATTAAATAGGGAATCCTTTTCCCATTGCTTGTTTTTGTCAGGTTTGTCATAGATCAGATGGTCATAGTCGTAGATGCCTAGTGTTATTTCCGAGGCCTCCGTTCTGTTCCATGGGTCTATATATCTGATTTGGTACCAGTACCATGCTGTTTTGGTTACTGTAGCCTTGTAGTATAGTCTGAAGTCAGGTAGCACGATGCCTCCAGCTTTGTTCTTTTGCTTAGGATTTTCTTGGCTATATGGGCTCTTTTTTGGGTCCATATGAAATTAAAGTAGTTTTTTTCTAATTCTGTGAAGAAAGTCAATGGTAGCTTGATGGGAATAGCATTGAATCTATAAATTACTTTGGGGAGTATGGCCATTTTCACAATATTGATTCTTCCTATCCATGAGCATGGAATGTTTTTCCATTTGTTTATGTCCTCTCTTATTTCCCTCAGCAGTGGTTTGTAGTTCTCCTTGAAGAGGTCCTTCATATCCCTTGTAAGTTGTATCCCTAGGTATTTTATTCTCTTTGTGGCAAATCGGGAGTTCACTCATGATTTGGCTGTTTGTTTATTATTGGTGTATAGGAATGCTTGTGATTTTCGCACACTGATTTTTTATCCTGATACTTTGCTGCAGTTTCTTATCAGCTTAAGGAGATTTGGGGCTAAGACAATGGGGTGTTCTAAATATACAATCATGTCATCTGCAAACAGAAACAATTTGACTTCCTCTCTTCCTATTTGAATACGCTTTCTTTCTTTCTCTTGCCTGATTGCCGTGGCCCAAACTTTCAATACTATGTTGACTAGAGTGGTGAGAGAGGGCATCCTTTTCTTGTGCTGGTTTTCAAAGGGAATGCTTCCAGCTCTTGCCCATGCAATATGTTATTGGCTGTGGATCTGTCATAAATAGCTCTTATTATTTTGAGATACGTTCCATCGATAACTAGTTTATTGAGAGCTTTTAGTATGAAGGGGTGTTGAATTTTATTGAAGGCCTTTTCTGCATTTATTGAGGTAATCATGTTGTTTTTGTCATTGGTTCTGTTTATGTGATGGGTTACATTTGTTGATTTGAGTATGTTGAACCAGACTTGCATCCCAGGGATGAAGCCAACTTGATTGTGGTGGATAAGCTTTTTGATGTGCTGCTGGATTCGGTTTGCCAGTATTTTATTTAAGATTTTCACACTGGTGTTCATCAGGGACATTGGTCTGAAATTTTCTTTTTTGGTTGTGTCTCTGCCAGGTTTTGGTATCGGGATGATGCTGGCCTCATAAAATGAGTTAGTGAGGATTTCCTCTTTTTCTATTATTTGGAATAGTTTCAGAAGGAATTGTACCAGCTCCTCTTTGTACCTCTGGTAGAATTCATCTGTGAATCCATCTGGTCCTGGGCTTTTTTTGGTTGGTAGGCTATTAAATACTGCCTCAATTTCAGAACTTGTTATTTGTCTATTCAGGGATTCGACTTCTTCCTGGTTTAGTTTGGGAGGGTGTATGTTTCTGGGAATTTATCCATTTCTTCTAAATTTTCTAGTTTATTTGCCTAGAGGTGCTAAAGTATTATCTGATTGTAGTTTGTATTTCTGTGGGATCAGCGGTGATCTCCCCTTTATCATTTTTCAAGAGAGAAGAGATTCTTCTCTCTTTTCTTCTTTATTAGTCTGGCTAGCTGTCTATCTATTTTGTTAATCTTAAAAAAAAACAGCTCCTAGATTCATTCATTTTTTGAAGGGTTTTTCGTGTCTCTATCTCCTTCAGTTCCACTTGAATCTTAGTTATTTCTTGTCTTCTGCTAGCTTTTGACTTTGTTTGCTCTTGCTTCTCTAATTCTTTTAATTGTGATGTTAGGGTGTCGATTTTAGATCTTTTCTGCTTTCTCCTGTGAGCATTTAGTGCTATTAATTTCCTTCTAAACAATGCTTTAGCTGTGTCCCAGAGATCCTGGTATGTTGCATCTTTGTTCTCACTGGTTTCAAAGAACTTATGTATTTCTGCCTTAATTTTATTATTTACCCAGTAGTCATTCAGGAGCAGATTGTTCAGTTTCCATGTAGTTGTGCATTTTTCATGTAGTTGTGTGGTTTTGAGAGAGCTTCTTAATCCTGAGTTCTAATTTGATTGCACTGTGGTCTGAGAACCTGTTTGTTATGATTTCCATTCTTTTCCATTTGCTGAGGAGTGTTTTACTTGCAATTATGTGGTTAAATTTAGAATAAGTGCAATGTGGTGTTGAGAAGAATGTATATTTTGTTGATTTGGGGTGGAGAGTTCTATAGATGTCTATTAGGTCTGGTTGGCCCAAAGCTGAGTTCAAGTCCTGAATATCTTTGTTAATTTTCTGACTCGTTGATCTGTCTAATATTGACAGTGGGGTGTTAAATCTCCCACTATTATTATTTGGGAGCCTAAGTCTCTTTGAAGATCTCTAAGAACTTGCTTTATGAATCTGGGTACTCCTGTATTTGGTGCATATATGTTTAGGATAGTTAGCTCTTCTTGTTGCATTGATCCCTTTACCATTATGTGATGGCCTTCTTTGTCTTTTTTGATCTTTGTTGGTTTAAAATCTGTTTTATCAGAGACTAGGATTGCAACCCCTGCTTTTTTTGCTTTCCACTTACTTGGTAGATCTTCCTCCATCCCTTTATTTTAAGCATATATGTGTCTTTGCACGTGAGATGGGTTCCCCTGAATACAGCACACCAATGGGTTTTGACTATCCAATTTGCCAATCTGTGTTTTTTAATTGGGGCATTTAGCCCATTTACATTTAAGGTTAATATTGTTATGCGTAAATTTGATTATGTCATTATGACGCTAGCTGGTTATTTTGCCCATTAGTTGATGCAGTTTCTTCAAAGGGTCGATGGTCTTTACAATTTGGTATGTTTTTGCAGTGGCTCCTACTGGTTTTTCCATTCCATATTGAGTGCTTTCTTCAGGATCTCTTGTAAGGCAGGCCTGATAGTGACAAAATCTCTCAGCATTTGCTTGTCTGTAAAGGATTTTATTTCTCCTTCACTTACGAAGCTTAGTTTGGCTGGATATGAAATTCTGGATTAAAAACTCTTTTCTTTAAGAATGTTGAATATTGGCCCCGACTCTCTTCTGGCTTGTAGGGTTTCTGCAGAGAGATCTGCTGTTACTCTGTTGGGCTTCCCTTTGTGGGTAACCCGACCTTTCTCTCTGGCTGCCCCTAACATTTTTTCCTTCATTTCAACTCTGGTGAATCTGACAATTATGTGTCTTGGGGTTGCCCTTCTCGAGGAGTATCTTTGTGGTGTTCTCTGTATTTCCCAAATTTGAATGTTGGCCTGTCTTGCTAGGTTGGGATAGTTCTCCCGAATGATAACCTGAAGAGTGTTTTCCAGCTTGGTTCCATTCTCCCTGTTACTTTAAGGTACCCCAATCAAACGCAGGTTTGGTCTTTTCACATAGTCTCATATTTCTTGGAGGCTTTATTCTTTCCTTTTCATTCTTTTTTCCCTATTGTTGTCTTCAGGCTTCATTTCATTACATTGATGTTCAATCTCTGATATCCTTTCTTCCACTTGATTGATTCAACTATTGATACTTGTGTATGCTTCACAAAGTTCTCTTGCTGTGTTTTCCAGCTCTATCCGGTCATTTATGTTCTTCTCTAAACTCGTTATTCTAGTTAGCCATTTCTCTAACCTTTTTTCAAGTTCTTAGCTTCCTTGCATTGGGTTAGAACATGCTCCTTTAGCTCAGAGGAGTTTGTTATCAATCACCCACCTTCTGAAACCTACTTCTGTCAATTCTTCAAACTAATTCTCCATCCAGTTTTGTTCCCTTGTTGGAGAGGAATTGTGATCCTTTGGAGGAGAAGAGGCGCTCTGGTTTTTGGAATTTTCTGCCTTTTTGTGCTGGGTTTTCCTCATCTTCATGGATTTATCTGCCTTTGGTCTTTGATGTTGGTGATCTTCAGATGGGGTTTTTGTGTGGCTGTCCTTTTTGTTGATGTTGATGCTATTCCTTTCTGTTTGTTGTTTTCCTTCTAACAGTCAGGCCTCTTTGCTGCAGGTCTGCTGGAGTTTGTTAGAGGTCCACTCCAGATCCTGTTTGCCTGGATATCACCAGCAGAGGCTGCACAACAGCAAAGATTGCTGCCTGTTCCTTCCTTTGGAAGCTTCATTATAGAGGGGCACTCTCCAGATTCCAGCCAGACATCTCCTGCATGAGGTGTCTGTCAACCCCTGCTGGGAGGTATCTCCCCATCAGGAGGCACGGGGGTCAGGGACCCACTTGAGAAGCCAGTCTGTCCCTTAGCAGAGCTCGAGCACTGTGTTCGGAGATCTGCTGCTCTCTTCCGAGCCAGAAGGCAGGAATGTTTAGTCTGCTGAAGCTGCGCCCACAACCACCCCTTCCCCCAGGTGCTCTATCCCAGGGAGATGAGAGTTTGATCTACAAGCCCCTGACTGTGGCTGCTGCCTTTCTTTCAGAGATGCCCTGCCCAGAGAAAAGGAATCTAGAGAGGCAGTCTGGCTACAGCAGCTTTGTGGAGCTGCGGTGGGCTCTGCCCAGTTCAAACTTCCTGGCAGCTTTGTTTACACTGGGAGGGGAAACCACCTACTCAAACCTCAGTACTGGCGGATGCCCCTCCCTCCACCAAGCTCAAGCATCCCAGGTCAACTTCAGACTGCTGTGCTGGCAGCGAAAATTTCAAACAATGGATCTTAGCTTGCTGGGCTCTGGGGGGGTGGGATCCACTGAGCTAGACCATTTTGCTCCATGGCTTCAGCCCCCTTTGCAGGGGAGTGAACAGTTTTGTCTCGCTGGCATTCCTGGTGCCACTGGAGTATGATAAAAAAAAAAAAAAAAAAACAAAACAAAACTCCTGCAGCTAGCTCAGTGTCTGCCCAAAGAGCCTCCCAGTTTTGTGCTTGAAACCCAGGGCTCTGGTGGTGTAGGCACCCAAGGGAATCTCCTAGTCTATGGGTTGCGATGACTGTGGGAAAAGCATAGTATCCAGGCCGGAATGCACTGCTTCTCACAGCACGGTCCCTCACAGCTTCCCTTGGGTAGGGGAAGGAGTTCCCCGACCTGTATTAATCTTAAATAAGGAAACATTCAAAGGTTTTTGTTTTTGTTTTTGTTTTCAGAATTTATAAAACTGTGAAGTTCTATTGCTAACTTCTCCATGGATGACAGGAAATTGAGAGGAGATATGGTGTTGAAGAATAAAGGAATGTGGCCATCCTTTATAAAGGAATTGTGGCTCCAGTTGTAGGATATTATATTCACATATTTGTACCCATTACCTCATTAAATACAATGACCACACAAGGTACATACTACTTTGTCTGTTGGGCAAAAAACTAACTAACTGTAGTCTAAGAAAGGTTAAATAAAACTCCAGAATTTGAAGGCAAGCTCATCTAACTCAAAAAATCAGATTCTTTCTTCACATTATTTCAATTCCCTGAGTTCTAATCAGACTACTTAGTATCCTTTTTTTTTTTTTTTCAAATAGAGGAAGAGTGTAGGAAGCATCCTGTCATCTTGTGCAAAATCATACTGTATCTTGGATTTTAACTGCTGCTAAGATTTAATAACTTTGGAGGCAAAAACAGCAAGGTATCCTCCTGTGTACCACAAATAGGCTACTCCATGGTAAATTACATACTCATGAGTTATCCTAGAAGGAGCCTCACATCACTCTGGGACAGTGTTGCTGACCATGTCCAAAACCATGAGGGCTTGCACGTGTTCAGGATCAGCTCTGCTAAGTGTGTAACAACACACATGCAGATGCTGTGCTATTCCCAGCCTTACTACTGACTTACTCAAATTCACTGCACTCAGGCACAGATGCAGTTTCTGTCTTTTCTCATACATCACGGTATCCAGGTGTTTGTTTGTTTGCTCAGCCATGACATTGAACCACCCAAGACTTTTATAAGTGGTCAAATAGATTCATAAGGGGGCAATTCATAATACTAGTCACTTTAAATAGTTTACTACCATAAGTCTAAATTACTCATTCACAAACATACATGTAAAACTTCTAAAACATCATTTTGATGTCCATATCATGGTTACTGGAATACCAACTTATATTACAGAAAACTTCTCTCAAATGATGTGCTAGAAGAGCTCTGAAATAAGTTTTAATTTAAACAAGACAATTGCTGTAGAGCTAGACATGTTTATTTTGTTATGTTTTGTTTCACTATCAATGTGCTTTGAAACTCAGTACATCTGAGGCACTAGTATTATTGATTTCAACTTAGACTAGATGGTTATATATCTTTACTATCTACACATCTATATATTTACATATATTAATATATATCTATAGATATCTATGTGTATGTACATATATACACAGGTATATGCATATGTCTATCAATATGTTATCAAAAGTCACATGTAAATGTTTAGGCTCAAATCTTCTAAACTTAATTATGCTTCATAACATTTCTGCATATTATATATTAACTATTATATAATGTGTATTATGTTTGCTTAGACAAAGTAAAGCCAATGGAAGATATATAATTTATCTCTTATTCCGCATTATGTTACATAACTCATCCCAAAAGTATAACAAGTAATAGTTCTGCGAGAGTTTTCTTTGTTTGTTTGTTTTGGACGTAAGTAATACAACTTTTCTATTCTGGATGACTTATTATGGTTAAATGAGATAATACATGCTAAATTCGCTGCAAGCTAAAGTTCATAGAGTATTATCTGTTTATTTATCAACATGCTTATTAAGCAGGTTTCATGTGTAAAGGAAAATAAATGCACTGTCATATTGTTGCTATTTTCAGTAATGTTACCAATTATAACCAAAGTGCTACATGCCAGCTATAGAGGCACTTGGAGAATGAACAATCTATAAAGGGTAGTCCAACCCACCAAAAGTTTATTTTATAATAATATTAGATTTGAGCTCTACCAGATTTTTTAAAAACTTACAAACATGGTCTCACTTTGTCCTTACAACAACAATATGAAATAAGCATTCTTATTATCCCTCCACTCGAAGGCAAGTGTCATGAGCAAGAATTCACTACTGCTGTCCAAATGAAAAAGTAACAGGAATCTGCTGATGATTTTGCCCACGTGTCATATAATAAAGTCATTTAAAGCCTGTTTAAAGTGTTGATTGACTTTGCTATTAAATCATTAGAGGTCAACCTATATGGGGGGAAAAGGGACTCAGAGTAAAGCAAAATTGTGCCCTAAAGATACTTGAAGGGGTGGTCTAAATTGAAGGAAAAAAGAAATTAATGATAAAATTATTACAATTTCATAATTGACACAATATGCAAATAAATATTTCTAGACTTTAATTGGGAAAATAAAGATTTTTCTTAGAAAGCATTACATTTTTTCCATTCTTCAGTCTAACATACTGAAAATAAACTGCCCAAATAAAAACATTTTCCCCTCTTATTTAAAGCCTGTATCTTTGAACGGCTTTGGAAACTATGGTTGAGTATAGTATCTAAGTACAAATAGGTAGCTTTCCACCAGCATTCAAAATGCATTACCATATGCTTGTTCCCTTCGTATTTGAATTTCCCCCTTTTTAACTATAATGCCAAATTAGTCTATTTGTCATTCTCTGAACCAGAAGAGCCTCCTTCTCCCTCCATGCTGAGCCTTTCATAAGGCAATCATCTTCTCATTTACTTCCCATTGTCTCCTCTGTAGACTTTGCCTGTTTGAAATCCTACCTGCCTTTTCAGATTTACTGCAAAGCCCATCTTTTCTGATGCTACTCAAGAATGCTTTCCATGATCCTTCCAGAGAAAAGGAGTTTTTCTTTTTTTACTAACCGTTTTTGCTTTACTTTTATTTATCATTCACCCTATTTATATCATACTTATATAATATATTTATGTGTTTATGTATAATCTCTCTCTAGCTAAATTATAAAGTTTTAGAAATCAGAAAATATGCAATATTTTTTCCTTGAGGTCATAGTAGCAACTAGGATGATGCCTTAAATATTTATGTGCTCAATAAATATTGGGTGAATCAATAAAATATCGTCAGCAAATTCAACACGAACACCACTCTAATAACATATTTTATAATTCTAATATTATAGTTCACAGAACAAATATTTTAAGATTTGGAGTATTTCAATGTATGTCAAGGATAAAAATTTATGAAGTGATACTTAATTCCACTCTGTGATTATTTTGTTTATTTCATTGGTTATTTTATTTGTCTTTCACTAGACTGGAATCTCCATAAAAGCAAATACATACTTTGTTCAACATTTTATTCTCAAGTATGTATTGAGTGTGTGTAAGAAGGAAGGAAAGAGATAAGGAGAGAAAAGAGGGGGAAGAAAGAAGTGCACAGAATTTGCCTAAGTTAGTGTTCTCATCACCCCTTCCACTAACTAGAAAGTCACCTCTGCCTCATTCCCTAGTTTCCATTGCTCCTAATACACCCGAACAGAAAGAAACTCTGGTGAATCGGTGCTGCTAGTGCTGGGTACCTCGTATAACAGAGAGGGCTGAAATTATTTTACATATTTCAATCTTTCTTTTGCTCATTAACTAATGTGTCAATCATGAAAGTGCATAACTAGACCAGTGAAATTCCAATTTAGGTGTCTGGTAAATATATAAGAAAATATAAATTCATGTCTTTCTTATACATATTAAGCATCAAATCTCATAGCACAAAGGTGCCAAACCTATGTTTATAGAAATAAAAAGCAGCCACAATGAAAATACTGTAGGTTACATAAAGCAGTGGAGAGAGAGAGAGAAATGTACAAAATTTCAAGACAGGCATAGTGAAATGCACCCGTAATCTCAGCTACTGAGAGGCTAAGGTGGGAGGATTGTTTGAGCCCAGAGTTCACAACTAGCCTGGGCAACACAGCAAGACTCCATTTCAAAAAAAAAAAAATCAGTGGAGAAAGCGTAGTCGCCTTCTATACATTGGGGAGAGAAAGAAAGAAGGAAAGAAAGACAGAGAGAAGAAAAAGAAGAAGGAAAGAAAGAAAGAGAAAGAGAGAGAGAAAAAGAAAGAGAGAGAAAGAAAGAAAGAAAAAGAGAAAGAGGGAGAGAAGGAAGGAAGGAATGAAGAAGAAAGAAAGAAAGAGAAAGAGGGAGAGAAGAAGGAAGGAAGGAATGAAGGAGAAAAAAGAAAGAAAGAAAAGAAAGAAAGAGAAAGACAGAAAGAAAATTTCTAAATTTTTAGAAATCAGAAATTATGCAATATTTTTTCCTTGAGGTCATAGTAGCAACTAGGGTGATGCCTTAAATATTTATGTGCTCAGTAAATATTGGGTGAATCAATAAAATATCGTCAGCAAATTCAACACGAACACCACTCTAATAACATATTTTATGATTCTAATATTATAGAGAGAAAGAGAGAATAAAGAAAATAAAGAAGAAAGAAAGAAGAAAGAGAAAGAGAAAGAAATCTTCACCTAAGCCAAGCCTCACATGTTAAATAAGAATTAACTCAAAAGTATTGAATGAATCACAGACTTAAATGTAACATGAAACAATAAAAGTTTTAAGAAAAAAGTATGAAAAAACTTTGGAAACTAAGACTAGGCAGAAATTCTTAGAGGCTTGATACGGAAAGCACAGTCAACCCCCCCACCCTGCCAGAAAAAATCATAAATCATATTTTATCAAAAGTAAAAAGTTTTGCCATGTGAAAGACTCCATTAAAAAGATTAAAGGACAAATGGCAGAATAGGAGAAAATGTTTCCAAACCACATATCTGACAAAGGTCTTATATTTCAAATATATAAAGAAATCTCAAAATTCAACAGTAAAAAGGCAAATAATCCTATTAGAAAGTAGGCAAAAGACATGAAGAGACATTTCATCTAAGAAGATATACAGATGACAAAATGCACCTGAAAAGATGATTGACCTCATTAGTTATTAGGGAAATGCAAATTAAAACCACAATAGGATATCAGTACACACCTATCAGAATGCTATAGTAAAAAATAAATGAGAGAGCCCTAGGGCTGGTGAGGATGCAGAACAGCTGGATCTCACACACTGCTGAGGGGAATGGAAAATGGCACAGCCACTCTGGCAGTTTGTCAATGTCTTAAAGAACTAAAGATGCAACTATCCTACAACCCAGTATTTATACTCCTGGGCTTTTATCCCAGAGAAATGAAGACTTTGTTCACACAAAAACCTGTGTACAAATGTTTGTAGCAGGTTTATTAACTTTTTAAATTATTGTGGTATTAATAAATGTACCACCTTAACCATTTTTAAGTGTACAGATTTGTTACACTAAGTACATTCACAGTGTTATGCAACCATCACCACCCCCCATTTCTAGAACTTTGTCATCATCTCAAATGGAAACTCTATACCCATTAAATACTAACTTCCCGTTTTCCTCTCCCTCAGCCTCTGGCAACTTCCATTTTCTGTCTCTATAAATGTGCCTATTCTAGTTACTGCTTATGAGTGGAATCATGCAACATGTGACCTGTGTCTGGTTTATTTCGCTCAGCATAATGTTGTCAAGGTTAGTCCATGCTGTAGCATGTATCAGAATTTCATTTTTTAAGGCTGAATAATCTTATATTGTATGTATACACCACATTTTGTTTATCAGAATTTCACTTTTAAGGCCAAATAATCTCATATTGTATGTATATACCACATTTTGTTTATCTATTCATCTGTCATGGGACACTTTGGTTGTTTCCACCTTGTGGCTAATGTGACTAATGCCACTAAGAATATTGGTGTTCAAGGGTCTGTAGCAGCTTCATTCTTACTAGCCAAAAACTGAAAACAAATACAGATATCCTTCAACAGGTGAATGGTTAAGCAGTCTGGAATAGGCATACCATGGAATCCTACCTAGCAATAAAAAGGAATGAACTATTGATACACACAACAGCCTGTAATCCCCAGAGAAATTATGAGTGATAAAAGCTAAACGCAAAAGATTATGGGCTGGGCCGGGCGCAGTGGTTCACACCTGTAATCCCAGCACTTTGGGAGGCCGAGGCTGGTGGATCACGAGGTCAGGAGATGGAGACCATCCTGGCTAACAGGCTGAAACCCCGTCTCTATTAAAAATACAAAAAATTAGCCGGGCATGGTGGCGGGTGCCTGTAGTCCCAGTTACCCGGGAGGCTGAGGCAGGAGAATGGCGTGAACCCAGGAGGCGGAGCTTGCAGTGAGCCAGGATCGCGCCACTGCACTCCAGCCTGGGCAACAGCGAGACTCCATCTCAAAAAAAAAAAAAAAAAAAGATTATGGGCTGTAGGGTTCCATTTCCATAACATTCTTAAAATGACAAGATTAAGGTGGGAGAGAAGAGAATGTGACTATAAAAGGCAGCATGAAAAATCCTTGTGGTGATGGTGTGCTGATGTTTTGTCTCTTGACTGTATTAGTGTTAGCATCCTGGTTTTGACGTTGTCCTACAGTTTGGCAAGGTGTCACCACTGAAAGAATCTGAGTGAAGGGTACCTTGGATGTCTTTACATTATTTATTACAACTGCATATGAATCTATAATTATCTGAAAAAAAAGCTTAACTAAAATTAAGACAGGGGGCGAGGCATGGTGGCTTATGCCTATAATCCCAGCACTTTGGGAGGTCAAAGCAGGCAGATCACCTGAGGTCAGGAGTTTGAGACCATCCTGGCCAACATGGCGAAACCTCGTTTCTACTAAAAGTACAAAAATGAGCCCGGCATGGTGGCGGGCGCCTGTAATCCCAGCTATACAGGAGACTGAGGCAGGAGAATCATTTGAACCTAGGAGGCAGAGGTTGCAGTGAGCTGAGATCACAGTTTGCACCATCGTACTCCAGCTTGGATGACAGAATGAGACTCCGTCTCAAAAAAAAAAAGAGAAAAGAAAAAGAAAAAAAGACAGGAAGAAGGGAGAGAAGAAAGGAGGGAGGAAAGAAGGAGGGACAAAAGGGGAGGGAAGGCAAGAAGAAAGAAGAAAGGAAGGGAGGAAGGGAAGAAATCTCACCAGGAAATCTTTTAGATCTCAGCCAGCCTAATCTCCTTGGCATCACCCCTTAATGGTGACTCAGAAGTGCTGCCTCTTGGGAAGGGTTGTTATTCAGATTATATTTAATGCCCACAGTGTGCTGCACACAGTGTAATAATAAAATGGCACAATTTTAAATTTCCTTCAACTTCTATTTATTTCCAGAATTCCTTGAAGTTTTGACAGCCCCTATATTTTGACGCTAAATGGCCACTGTCAGTGCACTCACTAGGAGTTTCTCTTCCTGGAGACATGTTAAGAAGCAAAGGGCATACTCTAGTTCCCTCCTTCTTCATGTTTTATAAATATTTTGCTTTTTATTAAAGATTTCTGAAAGAATAACTTTGAGTCTTAATTGTTTGAGGACTTGCTTTGATGGGGCTAGTTGTTTAGTTGAATGGAAGACATTGTATGTTGTGAAGTGAAAGCAGAAGTTAAAAAAAATATACAGAGTTCCTCCCTTTTAAGTTTCTGGTGTTGTCATGCAGTCTATAAGCAATTTCAGACAAAGTGCTAAATATATTATCTCTTAATGTTCTTTTAAAAGCTACAAATTGTAATGCAGATTGGCAATCATAGTGTGGAATAACAGTTTATTCCCCATAAACTAATAGTTCAGGGAAGTGTTCTAGATTTTCTGTTATATGTAACTGGAGTGACTCATTCACATCACACACACATACCATCATCAATGAACTCATGTCAGAAGAGCCTACAGTCTTCCTAATTCGAAGCAGCTGGTACATTCTAAATATGGGGAGCCTGGGTTTCTAAAACCATCATTAACGATCAGAATCCTTGATTTATTATTCTTTCTTTACTATTCTCTCTGTAGGGGGATTTATATCACAGAGCTGCTAGCTCTCCCCCTATTGTTCCCAGACTGTCATGCATAAGATGTCAACAAGAGTATATTTCATTTATACTCTAAAACTAAATACTTTATCCCACAATTAGCCATAATCATGACCACATACAACTATGATTTACCATAACTAAAATAGATGGCATGGGATTTATTGTTGGCTTATGTTTGAAATAGCAAAGGCAGATTGTTTAATTAAATAATTGCATGTTAACTATTTGAGGCATAATTATACTTACTTTGTTTTTCATATATCGCCACCTAGTTAGCACAATATTAAAATGTTCTGTTATAAAATGTTCTGTTTTAAATAATCCATACATATTCGTATACATATATGTGTGTATGCATGTGGCTGTATATAAAATATGCTCTTTGAGAACATGATTATTCTTAGTAGAGAAGAATAAACCAGATTGTGAGCTCTTTCTAATTATAATTTTCAAGAATTATCTTTATTAATAACATATATACTGTCACTGTGTGTGCCTTGGTCAATTATCTCATTTGAAAACCATAATAATTATATAAGTCAAGAGTCTATTAAACACTTCCGTTTCTCTTGCTTGTCTAACACCCATGTCCCTTTCTTGTGTAACACCACCCTGATGTTTTATTTGAAAACCTGGCCTCAGGCATGGCCTGCAGTTTGATGGGGCTGTCAATCAGGACATCCTGCTTTCTCGTCTCCCCTGGCCAAGGAAAGGGATACAGGATCCCAACTAGCCACTCAGACTCTTTCTGGGGTATTTGCAACTTATGTAGACAGGCATAAGGATGCAATTCAATTCATTCTTTGATTCTAGTTTTGGCCCCCTAATAATGAGCATAAGTTCTTGTTCTCTCAAACCCTGGAACTGAATGGCTTCATACCCTTCTGAGGCCCAGTTCAGTTCTTCATTTGTTTCCTTTAGCTACCTCATATCTTCCCAATAAATTTCTTTAAAAAAAATAGTTAACAGTTGATTTCCATTTCTTGCACCTGAGAAAACCTAACTGACATGATGTTACTCTCTTTTTTTTTTTTTGAGACGGAGTCTCAATCTGTTGCCAGGTTGGAGTGCAGTGGCACGATCTTGGCTCACTGCAACTTCCGCCTCCCGGGTTCAAGCAATTCTCCCGCCTCAGCCTCCTAAGAAGCTGGGACTACAGGTGCCCACCACCACACCCGACTAATTTTTTGTATTTTTTAGTACAGGCAGGGTTTCACTGTGTTAGCCAGGATGGTCTCGATCTCCTGACCTCGTGATCTGCCTGCCTCGGCCTCCCAAAGTGCTGGGATTACACACATGAGCCACCGCACCCGGCCCGATGTTACCCTCTTCTTGCAGATGAGGAAACTGAGGTGTAAAGAGGTGAAAGGGCAGTGGTCCACAATCACATGGTGCTTAGTTAAAACAGCTGAACTCAGGCAGCCTGATTCCAAGCTCTGTTTTTAAACTCAAAGTAACATTGACTCCTTGTTTTCAGTTTCAAAGTCATTCAGATGTGAGAACATCTAGGTGGTCACACAATAATATTAGATTAGACTAAAAATATAAAATGGATATAAGAGGAATCATCTATTGCTTATTTACATTTAATCAGACAGTATTTATTATGTACCCAAAAGATTCCTTGCATTAAATAAGGAGTACAAAACCATGACCAATTTTGCAGTGATCCTGGAAGTTCCTGTTACTCTCCTTTTAGTGTTTAATGTCATGCAGCTGTGCACAATTCCGAATTAACATGAGTTCAAGTACAGGGTCTACCTGTATTTAAAAAAATATTTTTATTTCACACCCATTTAGCAAGAAGGGAGAAGTGAAGTCCAGTGCAATGAGTGCTAACATGTGTGTAAACATCGTTTTAAAACTCCCATGAAGAACTACACTTTAAGTCAGAGTCAGATGCAGGAGGATCAAATTATTTCTAGATTGAAAGTAAGAACAGGAGAAAGCACTGTTAAGTCTCCAATCCAAGGGTCAAGGGCTTTTGTTCCTTTTGTGACTTGTGTACAGTTTACATATTTGAGCCTCTGTTTTCATCCTTTTTCAGCATCCTAAAGGCAAAATAACACTGTCGAATGGGCCAAGTAGCACTGGGATTAAGGATCAAAGTCAGGGTGGGATAGACAAGGTTGGGGTTGAAGCTAGGCTCACCTGAATGCAGAATGCCCAAACTGGCCTAATGCCACCAATCCTCTGACTCGCCTCTTCCTGTAAGTGACCTGACAAGCACTTGGAAGCAACCCTTCATAGGAGTATGGTGATTTCTGATCTTTTCTATGTCTATTTCAAAGTGGTTACTCCTGGGGTCAAGGAAGAAATGGAATGTGGTCTGAGGAAGAAGGCATGCTAAAGACCACCTGCATTTTGAGGAAAGTTTTAAAATCAGTATCTTGTAAAATCAATAACTTTCTCCCATAAATTGTGTTTAAAATGCCTTGGAGTAAGGAATATTTATTGTATAGTGTGCCAGAAGGATTCTGGACTATAAAGCCAAGCAAACCTGATTATTATTTTAGCCTTTATGTTTTCCAGCTGTGTGACTTGAACAAGTAATTTCTTCATGCCTCAGTTTCCTGCTCTCTAAAATTAGGATATCTCAAAACATTTCTATCATGTGAGGTTATTGGGAGGGTTGAATTGGGTAATCTATCCAAAAATTCCCTGGAATATGATAGCTACTTCACTGTATTAATATTTCCTTCCATTCAGGGAACAATTTTCAGAATTATTCCGGTAGAGCACACTATAAAAATTCTATCAATTGCTTAGCAAACATCATTAGAAACCAAGTATCACCTAATTAATATTGCCCACTGACTATATTCCAAAGGAAGCTTGTTTCTTTTCTCTTTAAAAATAGAGTCTTAATTTAGCTCACAAGGAATAAAATGAATTAATCATAGTAGATTGTTCTGTTTTGGTTGTTGGTGATGTTAGTTAGGGTCACAGGAGGAAACTGATGGCATATTCAAGCTATGTGTTTGGGGAGAGTGTAATAATGGGGAAGACTTAGGGTGGGACTATCCAATAGTCAAAGCCACATAGTATTTTAAAATTTTCTAGTAAACACATTTAAAAAGTTAAACGAAACAGGTGAAATTAATCTTAAAAATATCTTTAGTTTAACCCAACATAGCAAAAATATTATTTTAACAGAAATGAACATAAAAGTTATTAGTAAGATGTTTTCTTTTTTATGTTATCTTTGAAATTTGTGTGCATTTCATATTTACAGCCCATTTCTGTTCAAATAATAAATCCTCAAGTAAAATGCAGTCCGATAAAAATAATAAAGTTGTGTTTAATAAAAACATATTTTGCACTATATTTTTTGTTTTTAAATTTTAACATTAATTAATAAATTAACATTTCCTAAATAAAATACAAAATTTATTTCCTCAGTCACACCATTATGACAGTCCCACTATCAAGAGGTCAATAGCCACATGTAGCTAGTGGCTTCAAATTAGATGATGCAGATTTAGAGAAACAAAAGACGTAGTGTAGTAGTCTGAGGTGACCTGAGCAGGGAAGCTTTAAGCTTGAAAGAGTGAGAGGATACAGTGGTTTCAGAAACCTCAAGTGTTAGCTGTATGGAGAGAACCCCCTTCAAATTCCTTGGATTGAGATACACAACCAACCTAGAAGACCAAGTACAGAGGGAAACAAAGGAATTAATATCTACAACCACAGTCCTCTAGCTCCATGCTGGTAACTTGGCTTATCAAAAATGAAAATCCTGATTTGCAGCATTTGCTCATGTCCATAGTCTAAATTCTTTCACCATGGCTGATTATAAGCTGACAATATGATGTCATTGAACACAGACTTGTGGAAAGATGTGCAGAATGTGCTCTCTCCAAGCACCTCTTATAGTCCAGTCTCCAGCTAGTGTCTTTTATTGGCCAAACTCAACTGGCAACCAGAAGCAAGAAAGTGGCTGATACATTTCCTCCTATGGCACTGAATGCATGTCAGCTTCCTATGACACTGAATAGAATGGAGAAGGGTCAGAAAGGGCAAGTGGAAAGTATACTAGATGCTCAAAATTAAAAGACCTGTCTATCTTTTTATCTTTGACTTCTGTACATGTAGAAGAAAATGACAGTCATAAAGAAGCTGAAATCAATAGCTTAAAGATTTTGAAGGCAGAATGTTAAGTAGAGCAGGCATCAGATTGTTTATTTGTTAGATGAAAAATTTTTGTTCTGTGAGTATAGAGCTTGCGCAAAGGAAAAATGTCCTTCCTCTATAAAACTTTTTAAAAAAGAGTTTTAGCAGATAATTATTGAAACGTTACATTTTATATGAAACAATAAGTTTTTATATCAATAGTGTAATTATTCAGTATATTGACAAAATTGAAGTGCTGCATAGATAAAATGTTGTTTCAGTTAATTTGTTTCATCCTCCATTTTTGGAATTGCCCAGGTTTGTACACCTACAATCTACTACAGCTGCCTTTTCTCATAACCAGTAATCCTTCAGATTCTTTCTTTTAGTTCCATCCCACTGCAGTATAAATCCAGGTTTTCATCATGCTTCACTTCATGCTCTTGCCTGCCATGGCCCTCTGCCTTCTCTCTTCCTTCCCAAATTACCCTACATAGCACCATGAGGTGATTCTTCCTAAGATACCACATTTTTTGTCATCCCATTGGTCAAGAACCTTCAGAGACTCTTTTGACTACCAAAACAAGTCCAAATTCTTCACCTGGACTTCTGAGAACTTCATAACTTGAATTTAACCTACATTTCTAAAGTCCTATATGAGCACATCCATGCAGCCAGATCAAGTTATTGCTACCTGCAGAACACAGGCCCAATTTGCCACAGTGTTTTCGTTTTGTGCTAACTCATTTTTGCCCAGCCCCAACACATACACATACACACATACATGCACACACACAAAAAACAGGCATGCATGTATACACACCAAAATACCACTTTTTATTATCTCTATTTTTCCAAACCTCATGCATCACTGAGGTTCAAGTACAAGCTTTTTGAAGGCTTCATATTTGGCCTACACCATCAGCTCCATACTCCGAACTCCAGTGACAGTTGATTCCCTGATCATTTTGCACGTGGATCCTCACTGCAGTTGTTCCTATTCTCTCTTTTGCATCACTCCTTTTTGCTTCCATTTTAACATTAAACTCTAAAAATAATCCCGCAAAATCAGAAAGGTGATCAGATTTTAAATGACAGTCACTTGCTGAAACTTTTGTCAGAGTTCTGAGATAAGCAGTAGGCTAGGAAAGACCAACAAGTTTTACAAGTAAATGTAATAAGATTATATCTGGTGAACAGATTTATCCTATCATTAGCAGTAACATACATGATGCTAGACTGCCCTAAGCCCTGGAGTCACCGTACTATTAGATGAAAGATATTCATTAGGATGAAGTAGAAATGCTAAAGGTTTGGATTTACTAAGTGCTGGACTGTGAGTAAGTACCAAATTTTTCTACAACTGTTTCTTCACTGGCCAACAACTTTCTGATTAACGTGTGGAATCCAGCTTTTCTCACCCAAGTGCATCTTCTCCAGTGTGGTCTCTGGAATAGGAACACTTCTTCGTGCCTGGCTGCCCCTCTTCCCACCTCTTGGCCATTGAAAGTTTGCTTTTGGATTCAGGCTGTTATTGAAGGTCTGGAGCAGCCATCCTCAATTTGTGCTCTGTGAGATGTTGACAGTTGTGAATGAAGATAGCGATTATATATGAAAATAAATATGGATTGTGCTGGCTAGAACAAAGACAAATTTCTTTGCTGCAAAACTTCTCAGAGCTTTTACTAAGCCAATATGAAATGTGACTTGTTAAAGCAATAATACAGTAGGTAGCATTTCAAGCATATATTTAAATAGAGAAATCTCATTCAATCTTCACAGCAACCCTCTAGAGTAAATTCTAATGTTCTGGGGGCAGAGTACAGCAGAGGGAGATTTCTCTATTTAAATATGTGCTTGAAACCCTACCTACTATTACATGGAAAGCACTTAAAACAGGGTCTGGCCGAAGACAAAAGCACTTTGGGCTTGTTGCTATTGTTGTTGCTGCATAGATGTCTAACTGGGACCTCAACAGGTGTCTTTGTGTCTTCTGTGGAAGAAACAGAGTTGCATGTGGATTGAACAGGGATCTTTTTCAAGTGATATGAGAATTCCATATGGATACAGCAAAGAACCAGTATGGACCTCTCTATGAGTTCATTTGATTCAGAAACCAAGTGCAGACAAGTTTATTCATTTCTACTCTTCTCAAAGCCTGGCTAATCTGGCTTTAGCCAGGGTTCAATTAAACAGCATAAAATAACTGTTCAGAGCATAACCTCTGGAGTCTTGCTTAATTCCTAATTTCTATTGGTGACTATATTGCCTTGGACAAATATTGAAAGAAGCTATGCCTGTAAATCTATAAAATTTGAATAATATTTTATCTTTCTGCATTGTTGTCAGGAATTCAAGAGATAATATGTGTGAAGCACATAGCCTCATGGCTGGTATATACTAAAATGTTCAATAAATGGAGGTTTCCCTATTAACCCACTACTAAACTTATTTCCCTAGTTTATTTAAACTGTAAAATATCAGCTAACTTTATCCATGTAGTCATTGCCATAATATCCATGAAGACCAATTTCCATTACAACTAACAGGTATTTAGTAAATATGTTGGCTACTTGGATTGATGACAGATTGAATTGCTGGATTCCTCCATGCTATTAGGGATTAAAGGGGGAAGATATATAAGCTCTCAGTGATCACTGCTCTGAGCTGCCAAAATAGGCAAACTAGATTTCACAAGATCAAAAAGTAATCTCTGAAGCAACTTTGGCACTCCTTTATTTTTTTAAACCTTTACATAATGTCCAATATAATGTATAAAGTTTTAATTCTTAGTTAAAAGTCTTCCCAAATTCATTGCTTTGATTATGAATGTTGTGAATAATACTGAAGTTATTCACCATCCAGGGGTCAGAAGCTGCGGGAAAATAATTTTAATTTTAAATGTTTCATGCAACATTGCTAATGTTATCTATCCTGTTTGGGCAGGGAGAAAATTGGCAGGAGTCATGAGATGGAGAATTTATGTGAGTTAATGGAAATGTTGTGGCTGACCAACAAAGGAACTTCCCCAGCCAAAATCAAAACAAAGATATTAACTTGGAAGAGGGAAAAAGCCTGTGGCATAATAATATCATGCATTGTAACCTTATCTAGTGGTTGAAGTAATTTGGTTTGAAGAACTTATAGAGCATTTTGTGGTTTTTGTAAACTGCCAGCAGACACTGTATTTAGCAGCCTCTCCACTATTAAATTCACATACCATCCTTTACTTTCACCAAGTAAGGCAATTAGCTTTATCTCTGGGTTGTTACCAACCTGTCCAAGACCTCTTGAAGACAAAAGCCACGCCTTCGGAGCTTGCCTGCAATGCTTGTGTATTGCTGGCTATTTCTGAAGACAAACACATCTAAAGGTTTGCTTACATTCACTTGACATAATTTTCAGAGTCCACTTACACAATTTTGGTCCGGGATCTAGACATAGTCATCCCCCTTTCTTCTAGAAAGAAATCTTTCAGAACAATCTCTCTGTCTCTCTCTCTCTCTTTTCCTATCTCTCTCTTTCTCTCTCTCTCACACACACATATACACCACACACACACACACACACACACACACACACACACACACACACACACACACACACACACACACACACACACACACACACACACACACACACAGGACAAGTTCACAATTAAAGTTTATAATAATTTTTAAATTAAGTAATCCAAAAGATGTGTTATGTTGAGTGAATCTGCTATAGAAGAAAAAAATAACTGAGGGAGTAGAGACCAATTCTCTTTTTCTGTTTTACAATTCAATAACATAACAGAAGAGAAGCCGGGGAAGAATTAGAGCTTGCAAGGAACTCCCAATTAATGCTTTAATGGCTACCACTGGCCCATCTGGCCCCCTGCTGCTCTCCTTTGAAGTCCTGGTGCTACTCCATGGGATGCCCTCAGCACCTGACACTGGAGGAAGCCCTGCAAAGGCTCCTGTTTGGCCAACACATGGGGCACATGCAGTTAACTCAGCTCAAACAGTTCTAGGGAGATGGGGGTACTCATATGATCATTCATTTTTCTATTAAAATAAGCTATTATTCTACAACAAAAATTTCTCAAGCCTGGCATATTATTTTATTAAAACCATGGTTTCATGAGTTTCAGATAATATTAACAGTATTAACTACACATAAAACTTAAACTGTTACCTAAAATATTAATTTACCATAATCTGTTTCCTTTTTATGTTTCTGAAATTTAATAATATTAAATATTATATTAAGATTGGTAATATTTCTAACATCATTTTCTAAGGCAACTTCTTTGAGAATTAATGCCTGCAGAATTTGAATCTGTAGAATTTTTGTTATTCTTTTTATTTTATTTCTTAGCTATAGACATTATTGGAAATATGTTAATTAGGGCACTGAAATTCTTTTTCCTTCACTACTTTCTATAAAATTTATAAGTTAAAATTAAAACTGCATCTCAGAAATGCCACCAATTTCTCATTTGTTGTCTTAGTTTTGTTTTCATTTTACATGTGATAAAAGTCTCAATGTTCTGTTGTTTCTCATGAAATAAGATACACAGAACAAATTCATTTTGCTCTTGCTTATTCACTTTTTGCTAAAGGAAATTTTAAAAACTAAACTCACTAATATGAATTACATAATCTTACATAATGTAGGAGGAAAAGCAAATAATTTTCATGTGCAGAATGAGGTCACTGAAGAACAGGACATTATGTGTATTTATTTATTTATTTAGAGACAGACTCTCGCTCTGTCACCCAGGCTGGAGTGCAGTGGTGCGATCTTGGCTCACTGCAACCTGCGCCTCCTGGGTTCAAGCAATTCTCCTGCCTCAGCCTCCCAAGTAGCTGGGACTACAGGCGTGTCCCACCATGCCAGGTTGATTTTTGTATTTTTAGTAGAGACGGGGTTTCACTGTGTTAGCCAGGATGGTTTCAATCTCCTGACCTCGTGATCCACCCGCCTCTGCCTTCCAAAGTGCTGGGATTACAGGCGTGAGCCACTGCACCTGGCCAGGACTCTGTGTATCTTTAACAAATTCTTTCTCCATGGGCACTCCAAAAGAAATTTTACTTCCATATTTTTACTCAACCAGCTATTTGAATATCTGTCTCAGACTCTTAATTCTGTGATACTGAGAGATCATAAAGGAGGAAAAATAGTTCTGAAGAATTAAAAGCAACAACAAAAAGTCTACATTGCAAGTCTTTCATTTGCAATGAAAGTCAAAGAGAATATGTATTGACAATATACGTTTGTCATTCTGGATCTTCAGTTACAGAATTGTTTAAAGAATAACATTGTTCAGATACAAAGCTGTCCACACCACCAACGATTTGTAGATTAGATTTTTAAAATAGTATACAATTCAACTTAAGAAAGACATAAAATATGCAACTCAAAGGGAAAATGTACAAACTGAGACATTTCTTGTTTCAAGTGTTTGGACCAGGATTCCATTCTCTTTCTAGGAAAGGTAACTGAACACCTCTCCTAGACAGCAGATTATAAGGTTAGTATGCTACCAAGAAAGGTTTTTGAATGAAGTTCTTCTGAGCCTCGAGTTCTGACATAAACTATACGAAATCACATGTGTTTTGAAATTGACAAGTCTTGAAGGCCACAACTACCTTCTTTCCCCAAGACATCAAAGAAAGGGTGCTGTCTGGTGATTAACCTCACACACAAAATTACAGGGTCATGGGATGGAGACAGATTTCCATAGTTCCCTCAGTGATCTGTTTTGCTAGTCTACAAACTAGCAGGATGAGGAAAAACAGCTGCACAAAATTGGCTTCCTCTTTCCTAAGGCAGTTGTGACAGGAATACAACCAGTAGATTTGTTTCCTGCTTCTCTGAGAAATGTCTTCCTGACACCTAGTTTAACCTTTCTTGATAGGCCAAGGATAACTCTGAAAACCTAATTTTAATTTAACTAAAAAAATTACATACTATACTAAAAATAAATCGTTGAGATGAGCAGAAACTTAGAAAATTTCATCAACCATCCTCAGTGAAATGTGATTTACCCATGTAACATACCTGCTCGTGTACCCCCCGAACCTGAAAGTAGAAAGAAAAAAAGCAACTCTCAGATGTTAAGGATTACCTCCAAATTGGCACAGAATTGCCTTTAGGACACTCCTGGAGAGTTTTATAACTTAAAATAGCCATTTCTTTTTAAGAAATCTATGATATTTAGAAATTTTTACCTCATGCAAAACTCAAGTTTGAATCTCCGTAGTGCCCACCATTTAGTCCAGGTTCTTTTTCAGGTTACAATACAGAGAATAACTATTCCCACTGTACTAGTGAAGCAACATAAGAGCTCTTTCTTTCTATACTTTTAACATCTAACACAGAACCTGACACGTAGAAGGCTTTCAAAAAATATTTATGAAATGAGTATGTGAATGAATAAAATATTACTCCTTGTCAATATGTTACTAGACATCCTTTCCTGGTTAAAATGCTTCCATTATTTTATCTGTTTATCCGTGAAATGGCTTTCAGACTTATCAGCCAAGTTTTATGTGTGTTTGTGCACGCATGTAATGCAATATGCAAATAGATTCAACTCCTCTCAAAATTTAGGAGACCACCAAGAGCATCAACAAAACTCTATTCAGTCACCGAAGAGATTTATTTCTCAATTCCCTTAGAGTTCAACTCTTATTTTCCCATGTCAACTGAAAAACTTCCTTGCAATTTCATCCAAAAAAAGTTAATGGGGAGACAGGAACATATTCATTCTACAGACCAAAACATCCATGACAAAGGTCGAGGTGACTTAAATGCTGAATTTTCTTTTCAATAATATCCAGGACTTCAGGTATGTTGAAATGCATATTCAGGTCTGCAACTATGCATGCATGTGTAATCAGTTACTCAGAAAGTTCTTTAATAGGTTTGCACTTGACCTTCTCATTTTAAATAGCTTCTTCTTTTTCTCTTTTATCACCCACCAAATTACAACTGACTAAATGTACCTATTTTGTGAAAACGGATTCCATTAGAGTGCAATGTTACCTAACTATTGTTCTCTTCTAGAGGACATAATGGAGAACATGTGCAGATGCTTAACATCAAGCTCCTGTTTCTAGAATTACAGTCTTAAAGCTGTCAGAACTGTTCAAGAACAAGGATGACCCGGAGCTCATTGGGTATATGAAACACTCTTTCTGTGAACATGTAAGTAGGTGAGGTAGGAGAATGCTAAACAACTAGCATGGAGAACCTGAAATACCCAAGCAAAGGGACTTTTTCTTCTCAGTTGCCAAGATATCTTGTTTTTCCACGAAATAAATGAATCACATTTTTCTAATGTATTTTGAATGTGTTGGGTTTTTCTAGTCCATTCTGTTTCAATCTCAAAATGTGGTACCTCTCAATCTGGCCCCAAAACAAGTGATTTTGCTTAATTTTCTTCTAGAAGAAGTATACATAAAATGTTTCCACGTTTCTCTATCAAATTATTGCAATCACTTTGGTTACTAAACGTTATAAAGGTATATTTGTCTATCTTCCTTTACTCCCATAAGGACAAGCAGTCACTGTTCCTTCCAGAACAATCTCTAGAATGAATGCCAACAAGTAGTTATAATAATCTCATTTAGTTCAATAGCTCTAGTCAATAAAGAATAGTCATTTTTAGAAATTATAACAATTTTAAATGAAATTCTTCACTGCTTTCTTATGTAAACAGAATAATTTTATAAAGTATGAATAATACTTTCCAAAAGTATATGCCTAATAAATTTGTTGTCAGATTTTCTCACAATAAATCTTATATGACTAGCTATAGTTATTCAGAAAAATTGCCCTGTGTTCTTTTAAGAAAATCAGTTTATTTGTGTTAATTATAGAAAAAATAAAAGAGTACCTCCTACTGGGGAATATATTAGAAAGATTAAATCTAAAGCAGTAAAATTTCAAGTCATTTTATATCTCACAAATTGATTATGTTGTAAGTACGTGATTTTACAACTGATAAAAATAGCTCACTGAATATTATGTGATAATTTTTCAGAGGAAAAACAGAGGCATTAAAAATGGGGGAGCAACTGGTTTCACCAACATGGACATAATATAACTCTTTAGAATTATCCCTGTTAGGACTTTCTTTAGAAAAATAAAAGCGGGATTGGCTTCAGAGAAAGCATATAAACCTTGGGGGATTAAAAAACCTGAATTAGTGTCCTGACTCCACAGCTAAGTTTGTGTGTTCTTAGGCAAGTAACTTTCTTGATGCTAATTCTATGCCTAACTTTTAGGGTTGCTATGAGCCTCACAACTGAAGTATGGAAATCATCCAGCAGACAGCCTGGGTAATTGTAGGTTGCAGAGTTTTAAGAATGCATTACTAGTAACCCTACTTCATAAATAAAATCTGTATAACATATACGTGTATGTACATTATGTGCATATACATACACATATGTATATATCTTTTTTTCTTTTTTTGAGACAGAGTCTCTCTCTGTCCCAGGCTGGAGTACAGTGGCACAATTTTGGCTCACTGCAACCTCCGCCTCCCGGGTTCAAGTGATTCTCCTGCCTCAGCCTCCAAAGTAGCTGGGACTACAGGTGCCCACCACCATGCCCAGCTAATTTTTGTATTTTTAGTAGAGATGGGGTTTCACAGTGTTGGCCAGGATGATCTCAATCTCTTAACTGCATGATCCACCTGCCTCGGCCCCCCAAAATGCTGGGATTACAGGCATGAGCCACCATGCCCGGCCTTATATCTTATTGTAAGTAAATTTTTTTCAAATTCAGCCACCATGCCTCTAGCATCAATTTTTATTTTTATTTTTTGGTTAGAAAGGATATGACTACATAACAAAAAAAAGATTTAATTTAAAAATATAAGTCTCATGAAGAAATTTACAAAACATTGTAATGAAAAATTAACAGCTTCAAGTTAAGTAGATAGTACTATACAAATGCTTGTCCAACAAATGCCGTTTTAAACAGAGGAAGAAAACGCGACCAGTCTGGGCAACATGGCGAGACCCTGTTTTTACAAAAAATACGAAAATTATCCGGGTATGGTGGCAAGCACCTTTAGTGCCAGCTACTTGTGAGGCTGAAGTGGGAGGGTCACTTGAACCTGGGTGGCAAAGGCTACAGTGAGCCTACATGAGGCCATAATGCATTGTTTTGTGCTCACATTTTGTATTGTATTTAAAGCATTCAAATGAAATGTATTTTATGTAAGCATTTAATATTTATGCTCTGTTGAATGGAAAGAGGTAAAAAACAAATTTAGGAAGCCTGATTAAATTAATCTGAACTGAAACCTGTTTGGCCCATAAAGCATAACTCTGCGAAACCTATTTTTTATATACTTTTTTCTAATTAAAATTTTTGCAAATGCTTGTGTGACTTTCTTCCCTACAGCCACTTATTTGCTATGAGGAATCTGTAACTGACAAGTGTTGCAGAGGGTTTGCCCGTTAACTGAGTAACCATAGCACAGTAAAGCTAAATTCTATCACTAGTTTATAAAATAAATAAATAAATAAATAAAATAAAAATAAAAATAAAAATATAAGTCAATTTTTTGTATTTTTTCTCTTATTGAATTTTGATATTCTATAGACATATAATGGAAATTTTAAGTATAAGTGGAGCATTTTAAATTTGTCAAGGTTTCAATTCTTCAAATAACTATGGTAGAAATAAATGCTTGTGAAAGGAAGGGGATTGTTTTGAAATCTCACTATAAAAATGCATAAATGTGATAATGAACTATGTAATACAAAAAGAAGTATAGAAAGATGTGATAAGAGCAAATTTAATCAGAGAAGAGGAAGTGTGTAATGGGGTGATAAAGTAGAATATAAACATTAAGAGGCCAGAATATTTAAAAGAATGCATCATTTTATGAATAGTCAAGGATAAAAGCCCACTGAAACTATTCAATGGATTGGCTCTATGTCCAATAAATTCTTATTTTTCAAAAAAGTCTTAGTCCTTGGTCAATTGTAATTTTTTTTTGCTATGGATTTTTCTTTCTTAGTCTTTTACACTAAAATCACAGATCAATGATTTTGGAATGATGTTAATGACTAGAGATTAATTCATCAACAATATAGCACTTATTTCCATTAGAATGAAGAATGTTGTTTACAACATTTGGACAAAATAATTATGGGTTTTTTGATCTAAGCAAAATTTACATCATCAGTTTTGTAACTCTAGACACTAAACTACTTTTAGCACATGCAACATTACTCATAGTAGAGGTTTCTACTCAAAAGGCAAAAGGGAATTTAAACCTGCATATTTCAATGTTTATAAGCATTTACCATGCTTATAAACTATAACTATTAAGTATTTTTCTGGTCTGTTATATGCTAATCATTTTCCATTTTACTGTTTTCCTATTCTATATGCTAATTGAAGGGACCCTGTTCCAGATTTTGAAAGTTGTGGCACTTTTGTAATATAGCATGCCCATATAAGCCATAAGACAAAAAAGAACAAATACCTATGGTCCTTTACATGCCAGGCATGATGCCAGAATCTTTATACATCATCTCATAAAGTATTCATACATTGTTTATTATTTCCATTTTATAGAAGGCAAAAACAGAATTTGAATCAAGTATGATGTCCATGGCCATACAACTGGGAAGTTCAGATCTCCCTACCCTCAAAGCTCATAAGAGTCTAGACAAATATCCTCAACTTCAAAATTACTCAAACTGTACTAACTGTAACAGGTTCTAAGTTCATAGACTTGAGGCTTCCTGGGAGGAAAAACTAAGGATGACTGTTCTATGGATCGATTTCTTTTTATTTCTCACCATAACATGTGGATAGGGCGCTTCTCTCTTCTGACCAAAAAACAAAACAAAACAAAACCAAAAGAGGGAAAAATCCCTACCCTACTCTCAGCTTAGAAACATAATTTCCCAATGAGACCAGGTGTTATAACTTTACACTTTCCAGCATCACAAATCTGTACAACATACAAAGCCAAGGAATCTCAAGAATTGCTCAAAACCCTCAGAAGCTAGGAAGAGGCAAGGAAGGACCCTTCCCCAGAGCCTTCAGAGAGAACATGGTTCTGCCAACACCTTGATTTTAGACTTCTCCCATCCAGAGCTGTGAGAAAATCAATTTCTGTTATTTTAAGCCACCTAATTTGTGTTACTTTGCTACAGCAACTCCAGGAAATTATAACAGAGATTTGGGCAATCCTAAAGGCTTTTCTCTTCTAAGAATTTTCTAAATAAGAAATGTAATTCTCATATGATGATATTCCTACATTCAGGATTGCATTAAGGAAATAGCTTTTAGAGGCAACAGAACTAGAATTTAAATAAACTAGTACTCTTTAAATACGTTTAAAGTTCGTAGCCCCAAACCTGGAAGACGCCTGGTGCTCAGTAAAGAACAGTGCATTCTGTTTCTTTTTCTATTCTCTTCTCTCAGGTTATTCACAGCTTTTAAAGTCTAGAGGGCAGAGACCATGGATTACCATGTCTCACACCATTCAGTGTGTTCTCACTCAGAAGACAGTATGTTGTATGTATAAAAGAATGAACAATTATATTTTAACCTAAAAGAATGAAAGATTACTTATTTTCCATAAAGAAAGGTGTGCATCTATGCATTAAAGATGATTTCTGGAATAATTAAGAACAATAAACATGTTGAATTCACAATATGAATAAATTAGTGTCCTTTGGATCATGTAAGTCTTATCATTACATTACTTTGATTACACCACTACAGATCTCAACCCAGATAGACCTGGAAAACTCACTGGTCTTTGTTGACAACAAATACATCCACCCAATCAAAGTTAAGCAGGAAGTTAAATGTTCCATTTTATGAAAGTCTTACTCAAACTTAATTTATTGCACTTTGGTATATAATGACTTTTCCATCTTCCTTCAAAGAAAAGAAATCTTCAATTTCAAAACCATCTGTTAGGGAAAAAAAAAATTCTGTCCTAAATTACATCATTCTGAACTAACTGCAAGACTGTTTCTTCACAATGTCTAATTTCATAGTGCATGATATGCAAACAAATTATTAAAATAATTTAAATCTACATTTTTGTATTATTGAACTCTAAGTATTGATGATGTGTGGCTATATAGTTAGCAGACCTATTGGTTCTTTCTGCCTTTTACTTGCTTTTTCCATAAGCAGAAGCTGGATCTAATTTCCAAATGAAAGACTTCTTCACCGAAAATTTATTTTTACAAAGATATGGCTTTACAGTGTTTGTCATTTGGGTTCTTTTATTTAGCTTTTTTGTTTTCTTCAAAACGTGAATGGAAAATGTTTATCTGCTAGAGGGCTTCACGTGCTTCTGCTCTGCTGTCTCAATGACTTTTACTGCCAAAAAGACAGTAAAAACAAGAAAAGGGAAGAGAAAACCACTAGTCACTGAACAAATGTTGAGTCAAAAGTAAATTTGGTATGGCCTAAGAATGAGAAACTGAAAATAAATGTTATTATAATATTCTATCTACCAGACCTGGATTTCTGGGTCTACTCCTTGTTGAAATAGTTAGCATTACAGTAATTGAAAGTTCACATCCTGGAATAATGTAGATGCTTTCGAATTCAACTGTGACACTTACAAACTGTGTGACCTTGGACAAATCACTTGACTTTTCTCATCTCTCTTTCCTATAAAATGGGGAGAATACCCATCTCTTAGCATTGTTGTGGTGATTAAATTAGAGAACATATAAAATCCTTAATATAACATTAGGTAAGTCAACACTCTTCTAGATGAGGAATAATACATAATTCATGACACCTACTACAGGATTATGAGTAGATTGAAAGTGAGACTCTTCTTAGCTCAAGTCTACTGGAAACTTGCTCCTCAAAATGTGGTGGCAGGATGGGCTTCTTCTGAACGAGCTCAGGGAGAATCTGTTCCTTGCCTCTCTCTTAGTTTTTGGTGGTTTACTGGCAATTTTCAGTGGCTTTGGCTCAGAGATCTCTGCCTTAATTTCACAGAGCATTCTCCCTGTGTGTGCCAACTATACTGAGGAACACTTGCAGGGAACCAACTACTAGAAGATTCCATCTTTCACTCATACTCAGGTCAGATGACCGATCTGCACATCAGGACCACTACAAACCTCCACCGAGTTTCCTGTGGCTTTCCTCTGCTCAGGCATAATTCACCATCTTTTAGGCCCTAGCATTGTGCTCACGCTCTACTTCCTGGATGCTCTGGACAAGACTGGTCTCTAATTTGCACCCCAGAAGATTGAAGAGGTCTGGAGAGCCCACCTTGGTGGGCAACCTCACCAGCATATACCTTCATTGCATGGAGCACTAACCAAAGATCAGTAGCACAGCCCTAACATTTTCCCTTGGAGAGATTCTGACTTAGAGATTTTTGGTCATAATTCCACAGATGGTAGTTGTGCCCCATTGGCTCCTCAGCCAAGCATATACACCAAATGTCTGAACTTGCAGATTCTTTTCCTACTGAGCAAGATTGCCACGGCAGCAACATATCATCAGTAGTATAAAACTAACCTGTCTCAGGGCTGGGTCCAGCGTCATCACATCACATCACATGGGACCTTATTAAAATTTAAAAGATCAGACCTCAGACCTACAAAATCAGAATTTGCATTGTAATAAGATCCCCAGGTAATTTATACACATTTTTGAGAAGCAGAGCTCTAGAAATTATGTAAATCTTGCATTTCACAACAGTGGGCAAAAATTCATCCGGATGGAATTTATATTCTGTGTTTGTTTCATTTACTCTTGTTTATGAGAGACGGCCAAAATTAGAATTGATGAAACAGTATGGTTCAACATCACTCATATTCATAATACTATGTGGATTGAAAGAGAGAGACAGGGACAGAACAAGAATCAATAAAATAGAGTGCAATAAAGGGAACAATTTAAATTAAGCCCACCATTCCAGACTGCATAAGCAGAGTCAGTGAGGAACTGGCTATATGAATATGCTAGCATTACTCAGTCTCAGTTCCAAAGTGCTTCTCATGCTGTGGGCATCTCACTCCACTGTGATTCAAGTGTTTAGAGACATGGATATTTCATCTACTAACTACTGTATCTGGTGCTCAGTCCAGATCACAATTCTAGTGATCTATTCCAGTACAGAAGAAAAACTAATTGTGTTGGTTATTATTGACAGACCTATGTTAGGATTCGCAATAATGTCTTCCTAAGAAATGTTCAAGGATGACTTAGACCAAAGCTCCAATTAAGAATCTGTAACATCTATCCTACCATTATCCACAAGTTACCTGAATTAACTGCAGATGTAGTTGCTACAAAATACCACTAATAAAATTTCAAAATTATCTCACTATGCAATTCTATTATTCTACAAATTATAGAAGACGTGGCAAACAAAATAATTGCCTAAAGGTCACACATGTTATGGTAGGCAGAATAATAGTCCCCAAAAGATATCTATCCTTGGAACCTGTGAATATATTACCTTACGTGGCAAAAACAACTTTCAGATGTAATTAAGTTAAGACTTTTGTATGGGAAGGTTATTCTGGGATATCTGGGAATTAATATAAAATTATAGAATCTAATCACAAGGGTCTTTAAAACTGGAGAAGCTTTCCAGGCTGTGGTGAAAGAGACGTTGCAAAGGGAGGAAGGTTTGAGATATGTAACATGAAAAGGATTCAACCTGCTATCATTGACTTTAAACATGAAAGAAGGGAAACCCAGGAGCTGAGGGATGTGGGAGGCTTCTAGAAACTGGAAAACATAAGGAAATGAATTCTTTCTGAGAGCCTGGAGCAAGGAACTCAACCCTACTGACACCTTGATTTTAGCCCAGTGAGACCAGTTTTGGACTTCTGACATATATAACTATAAGAGCACGGTGGCTCACGCCTGTAATCCCAGCACTTTGGGAGGCTGAGGTGGGCGGATCACGAGGTCAGGAGATTGAGACCATTCTGGCTAACATGGTGAAACCCCATCTCTACTAAAAATACAAAAAATTAGCTGGCCGTGGTGGTGGACGCCTGTAGTCCCAGCTACTCGGGAGGCTGAGGCAAGAGCAAGGCCTGAACCTGGGAGGCAGAGCTTGCCGTGAGCTGAGATCGTACCACTGCACTCCAGCCTGGGTGACACAGTGAGACTTGGTCTCAAAAAAAAAAAAAAAAAAGATTATTTGTTTTGATTTAAGCCATTAATTTTCTGGTAATTAATTACAGCAGCCATAGAAAACAAAAAATATATATATTTTTAAATTGAAACAACAAAAAGTCCTAGATCTGCTTCTTCCTTCTTGATGCCTTTAACACAGTCCTCCCCAAATAAATGAGGATATTCTGATGGTGCTCTGACATCATTATATTCTTTCTTCCTTGGGTGGTATTTGGTGTATGCTATGAATGCAGTCAAGCTCCCCACGAGTCCCATTTACATTATTGTTCTGAACTTGCAATTAAAGAGGTAGGGATAGTCTGAAAGATGTTTTTCAGAGGGGAGTTAAAATGAGGAGATTTTTATTTTATTAGTATTTCAGTTTTAGTTTCTGATAGATTCATATATGCACCATTAGATAAACTATAGTATGACCATACAGTTATCAGTAGAAGTATCTTCTTCCACTGAATAAGCTACCCTACTTATAAGAAGTTGTTCAGCCTCATCTAATAAACCTTTATTTCTAGAGCAGTGGGTTTCTAGATCTGACAGTATATCAGAATCATTGTGGAAGCTTCTCAGGGACTACTATAGTCCCTTGTTTTAAAACAGTTAATCTCTACAAAAATGAGTATCATTAAAGGCAAAGAGATTTAAAATAAATAGCACCATTCTGGGTAAAAACTAATCATGACTTCAGAGACCAATTCCAAAGTTTAAGATTATATTGAAACTAAAAACCAAAGGTCTAGAAGGCAATCAAAATACTAGAATGTAGCAAATGAGCTGGAAGGTAAATGTTGGAAACAAAAATTAAAGAGCTAGAAGGTAACGGTTTGGGGGTTCACATTAAAATAACTTTTAAAAAAGCAAACCATTTTCCTGTGTTATTAATGACAATCATCTTTTAATATATAATTTTGGTAATGTGGGCAGGGTATTATAGAATGATTCAGAAGGAAGAATTTCAGCATCTCAATGATAATTTCAAAGCAGTTCATTTTTCTATAAACCTAACAACCCCAGGGAGGAAGTCCTCCCTGGTCTTAGATCCTCTTTCTGTACTTAGCAGCACCTGGTTGTGGAAGAAAAGAATACCTTCAGAAAACAATCTTTTAGTAACCAAGAAGGTTTGTTTGTCTGGGTTGAATTTCTAGGATCTGCTTGAAATCATTAATGACTCCAAGATCATGTTAACGGCACATATTTGTCAAGTGTTAAGTTCTATATGATTAATTTGATGGCTGATTTGAGTGCAGGTGGTTTCCACTTTTTACTCTGCTCACCCCTTCCCCACACCCACACTGCATACCTCTCAATCTAACCCAAGTGAAAGACCAGTGAAAAGGCAGCTGAGAATCTCTGGTTTGTGTCCTGCATTTATAGAAAGCAAATCAAATGAAAATTAAGGAAATGTATAACTGTTAAATAAAAACCTTTTGGCTAAAATATTGTTCTCAATTTTTGAATGGGAAGTACATGATTTTGAGAGCTAAGTAAAAGGAAATATTAACCCACCTTGATTATCAAATGTATCTGTTTTGGAGGAGGATGGTGAAAGAAAATAAGTATTGTTAACACAACAAACATGTCGAACATCGATAGACTCAGAACACTTTTCAAAAGAACAGTCCTTTTTTTTTTTTTAGATGTAAATAGAAGACATTCTTTCAAATAGGACTAAAAGTTTTCAGAGATAATGAATAAAATAAATGGGTGCATATGTCTTGGAAAAGCAACAATTATAGAAAGTTTACTTTTTTGGTTTAGTGGGTTTTTTCCTCCAGTGGGAGATATTGAATTTATAAAGCATAGGTGATTTGTTTGTGATGATTTTTAAACTTGTAAATTGAGGCTTCTACATGGAATTTTAATATCCCCTCTGAGTCCATAGACTCAGGAATAATGAAGGCTCTCTTCTCTCTTCATATAGTCATAAACATTTTAAGTTCTTTATCATTATGGTTTAAGCAAAGTAGCACTAAGGAAACAGATTATTTCTTCATATGTATTGCATTTCCTCGCCAAAATAGCGCATTTATTTTAGCACTCCTGAAAATAATCAGAGTGACTCCGTTTATCCATAGATTTGAAATGTCATGCATATTTTTAAATAAATATATTTTGAATAAAAACACTACAAAAGAAGAAATGATATGAAAAGAAAGCAAATATTTTGGGTGTGGTGGTGCTACAGTTCACAACTGAATGTGATTATTTAACCCAAAAATGCCTGTCCTTGAACATGCTTGTGAATCTGAATGTGATTCCAAATCAGTAGTTCTGTTGTCATCCTGAAGTGTAGTGGATATCAGTGTGGCTTCACACTGAAATCATCTGAAGACCTTTATAAACTAACGATGCTTGGATTTTACATCATGAGATTTCATTTAATTGGTCTGAAGTGTGGCCTGGGCATTAGGTGATTCTAGTGTGTAGCTAAGCTTAGGAGCTGGTGTGGATAAAGTCATAAGTATATATACATAAAAACACACTTGATATTGCTAGAACTTCCAGTATAGTAGGAGATGATTCCAATTGATTGTTATTGTACAGTCTTGGTGATTTCTTTGGAAACATCAATTTCCCAAGCTTGAGAAAGCTTCCCAAACTAGTCCCCTATATCACCTCCTGACCCCTTCTTCCTGGCAAAAACTTGTTTGATTGAACGCCATTGCTCTTTACTAGTTATGTCCCAGCTTATGTTTCAGCCTCTGGTAAAACAGAGACAAAAGAAAATAGAAAATTTCTGATCACCACCATTAAAACCCATGAAGGCCACATAGGTAAAAATCAGCATAGAATCAAATTTCAAGGTTGAGAGGGACCTTAAAAATTTATAGTTCAATATTCATTTATTCATTCATTCAAGTAATATTTACTACACATCTATTCTGTGTTTATCATGCTAGACATTGGGTGTATGATGGTGAAAAAGATAAGATCTTTCAGTTTGAGTGGAAATGGGAAGTGAGCAGTAATACTGACCAAAACTATTTAGAATAACAATAATTATAATGAGGATAAATATGATGTGCTATTGGAACACCTAGAAGGAAATCTGGTTTTGAGAAATTAAGAAAGGCTTTTTGGGGAAAGTGATATAGGATTTTAGACTATAAGATGAGTAAGAGATATCCAAGTAGAATTATTAATAGGAGAAAGAAAAAGCACCCCGTGTTAGGCAAAGACAAGCAATCTTGTAAATCATAGACTTGTAACTTATATTAAGGCAGTTAGGCTTTATCTTAAAGGGCAGACACAATCAGATTTGCCCTGGAGCCACAATGTAGAAGATCAAAGAGAGAGGGCCAAGGCTCTTTCAATGTTTCCTATACACAGGGATACCTAAACAGACATGCACACATGAACTTTAAATTATTTACTTACTGTCTAATTAGGCTTACACTTGTTTCCAAGTTTTTAGTGTTCAATAGTCTAAAAATTTATAAGTCAAATAAAATTACTTTAGTGCTACTAATAATATAGAAAAGTTTCCTAGACATGTTAAGCAGAAATTTTCAAGGTCAGGCAGAAAGATGACATATAAACATAATCAAAACTAGATTATCTAACAGAAATATCAGTTCCTTACTCTATGATAAGGAATATTTGATTATATTTGATATCTTTTCATAAGCTGCCAAATAAAGATTTTCTGTTTGCAAATCTGATAAATGGAAACAAACGTGAATATCAAGGGTTACTGTGATAGAACCAGGTATATCTTCTTAACCGCCAAAATGATTTTACAGACTTACATCTTGAACATACAGGCATTATAGATCACCTACTAAAGGATCAGCTCAAAGGTAGGTGTCTACTGTCTTCAACCACAGAAAAAAAACCCCATGAATTTTAACACTAAACCTCTATAACATGATCTTTCTTGCTGAATGCTCATTTTGTAACATTTTGAGAGCTGAAGAATTCAAAAATAAAATAAAAATAGTGAAATGTAAAGGTAATGTTGCAACAGAAAAAGGACCTTAGCTAATCTGGACTGGCAGCAATCAGAACCACTGAAAGTTGGCACAGCCAAGTGAGCTTGGAAAGAGGTATGAGAGAATCTGTACTTTTTCTGTATTTATGAAATATTACTACAAACAAAAATCTGAATAAAACCACAAAAGAGCTAGATATCTGTAGCTGGGAGGGTGAGGAGAGAAGATGAGTTTTTATTTTCACATATGTAATAATTATAACACAAAGCCAGGTAGGAGTTTGCAGCTGGGAAGGGTAGAGCAAAGGAAAAATGAAATTTTATTTCAGAATAAATTTATGAAATCATACTTCAACATGGGAACTTGCAGCTGGGGGAGGGCAAAGGGACAGCAATATTTTTCAAGTAAGTCACTTTAATAAAATACACAAGCCCTCACTTTGACACAGCATTGGAAGGGACATTCTTGAATAAGTATCAAAGTGGAATCAGGCATTTTATTACGCAAAAAGCAATTTTAGGCTCTTTGGCTAACAGACACTTTTCTTTAAATGAGTACTTGCTAACCAGTTTCTAAGTCTCTGTAATTGTGTGGGAATTCTGCTCGAATTACAGAGAATAAGAATTTGGCCCCAGGTGACTGTGCCTCAATTCCTCAAATTTATACTTCAAAAGAATTTATTTTCCTCTAGGGATCCCAAAGCATTTTTCCATCTGTGAAGTTTACCATCCCTTCATAGCCTTACATTAGCTGCTTTTTACACTTAAAAAAAATTGTGGGTTTTTTCCTTTCACGTAAATGAGTGATTTGATTTACCTACCAGTAGGCTGCCCTCCCCCAAAGTAGGAAACAAGTAATAATATGATATTTATACTCATAGTATGTGCTTTTATTTAAATTATAAGCATGATTCTTGGTTGAAGCCTCATCAACTTAAAACTATAAAGTGTCCAGTGATTCCCTTTTAAAGCATGGCTTTAACCCCCTATTAGGACAGCTAAGAATGAAGTCTTTAGGTAATAAAAGAGATAATAATTCTATTCCTATTTTCTAAGTTGAAATAATCTACTAAGTATACATTGCTGTTTTCATGTAATGTTTCACTGTTATCAGTTTAAGCTAAATCCAATATTTAAATAATCCTTCTAAGAGAGGACAGGGACATATATTCTGTTTTCTGCATTCCTACTTCTAGACAATACTTGTTGCATAAAAGATTCACAATAAAGATTAAGAGAATAAGTATGTGGTCCAACTTTAGTAAGAAGCATCAAGTCTCAGAAACTGGAACACCAAACTAAAAAAAAAGGGATCAAGTTGCCTTCCTTTTACTTCTGTAACGTCCTGAAACTCCTGAAAATTTTTATTTACTTTGCCACTAACCACTGGAAAAGAAAGAATAATAATTTGCCTAAGGAAATTGTTCTCAAGCTATTGATCTAAGGACACTGTCAGTCTTAAAAAGCATTGAGGTCCCCAAAGTGCTTTTGTTTATATTTGTTGTATCTATCAATAGTTACCATATTAGAAAATAAAAAATTATTAATTCATTTAAAACCCATAGATATTAATATAAATAATATATTTTAATTAAAAACAATTTTCAAGAATGAAAGTAGAGTGAAGCATGATGGCATTGTTTTACATTTTAAAAAATCTCTTTAATGTCTCACTTAATAGAAGACAGCTGGATACTCTTATCTGCTTCTGCATCCAGTCTCTTGCAATGTGAAATTTTGGTGGATGTTTTGATCTGACTTCACACAGATATGTAGTTTGAAAGGGGAGGAGTATTTTAATAGCTTTTTCATATAATTATGAATAGTCTTCTTTGATAACTACAACAAAACTTGACAGATGGTAGTTTCTTAAAATTTAGTTGCAATATGGAATCTGAAACCACATTGATGAACACCATATACTCTGTGACAATCAAACTCTTTGGGTCTACTTTGCACTGTGATTTTGTAATATCGTTCATTGTTCATTTAGAAAATGTGGGTTCATAGAATTCTGCGGACCTAGAAAGCTCAAAGCTTATCATGGCAACAAATATTATGAGTTGATTTTCCTAAAGCGGCAGATTCACTTTGTTCATTTCTGAAAATATTCTTGCTAAACAACTCAGTATAATTAACCATACCTTGTTTGTCAGTCATTCTTTTTAGGTAAAAAATAGTGAAAAATTGCTGTCAGTCCAGCTTGCAGCTCAAGTATTGCACCATTATATTTTGGTATGCAGCAAAAGCAAAAGTGTTTTACACATACTCTGCATTCATCATACCAAATACGCCAAAATTGACAAATGGGATCTAATTAAACTAAAGAGCTTCTGCACAGCAAAAGAAACTACCATCAGAGTGAACAGGCAACCTACAGAATGGGAGAAAATTTTTGCAACCTACTCATCTGACAAAGGGCTAATATCCAGAATCTACAATGAACTCAAACAAATTTACAAGAAAAAAACAAACAACCCCATCAAAAAGTGGGCAAAGGACATGAACAGACACTTCTCAAAAGAAGACATTTATGCAGCCAAAAAACACATGAAGAAGTGCTCATCATCACTGGCCATCAGAGAAATGCAAATCAAAACCACAGTGAGATACCATCTCACACCAGTTAGAATGGCCATCATTAAAAAATCAGGAAACAACAGGTGCTGGAGAGGATGTGGAGAAATAGGAACATTTTTACACTGTTGGTGGGACTGTAAACTAGTTCAACCATTGTGGAAGTCAGTGTGGCGATTCCTCAGGGATCTAGAACTAGAAATACCATTTGACCCAGCCATCCCATTTCCAGGTATATACCCAAAGGACTATAAATCATGCTGCTATAAAGACACATGCACACGTATGTTTATTGTGGCACTATTCACAATAGCAAAGACTTGGAACCAACCCAAATGTCCAACAACGATAGACTGGATTAAGAAAATGTGGCACATATACACCATGGAATACTACGCAGCCATAAAAAATGATGAGTTCGTGTCCTTTGTAGGGACATGGATGAAACTGGAAAACATCATTCTCAGTAAACTATCGCAAGGACAAAAAACCAAACACCGCATGTTCTCACTCATAGGTGGGAATTGAACAATGAGAACTCATGGACACAGGAAGGGGAACATCCCACTCCGGGGACTGTTGTGGGGTTGGGGGAGGGGGGAGGGACAGCATTAGGAGATATACCTAATGCTAAATGACGAGTTAATGGGTGCAGGAAATCAACATGGCACATGGATACATATGTAACAAACCTGCACATTGTGCACATGTACCCTAAAACCTAAAGTATAATAAAAAAATAAAAAATAAATAAAATAAAAAAGTAAATGGTTAATAAAAAAATAAATAAAAAAATAAAATACGTGTATTCGAGAGTCAACATGTAATAAAATAATATTTGCTGCTTCATCATGGACATTCCTAAGGGGAATTGACATATATCTTTGTCTGAGTGTGTGTGTGTGTGTGTCTATGTTTGTGTGTGTGTATAATTTTATTTGAGTGTGTTGGTAGAAAACACAACATACAGTTTGTTGTCACTAGTTTGAGTTCTGCTAAGGCATCAACAATTTTAACCAATGTGTTTTGCACCATCAATACCAATGTCAATACAGTGAGAAAAAGCAAATAGCAACTTACTATTATTAATGAAAAGAGTTTTGACCTTTTAGACTTCTCAAAAGAGTCCTGGTCAAACTTGAAGAATCACTGTCATAAGACAATTTTTTATCTCAATATATTAGTAAAAGTAAATTTCTATTTTGCTCCTAAACAGTAGCAGCACCTCCTCCATTACCTTTATAACAGGAAGTCACTAACCAGATACAACTTGCCATTTAAATAACAAAAATCATTTTAATCACACTCTCCATGTGTTACAAGCAAATTTATCCAAAGCTAAAGTGCTGAGAGATCTCATATCCCATGTACATAATATTGCTGAAGGAAAAGTTTAAACACAGATTTTAAAGAAATTTAAACCTGTTTTATTACAGCTTAAGACCCATCACTTACTTTATAAGTAAGAAGGCTTAGAAGCAAATAGATTAACGAACATTCACAGTAGAAAAATTCAGCAACAGTTTTTTGGAAGTATGATTAAAATACATTTCATCAATATTTATTTGTGTTGAGACTTTATGATTCTTTATTCTCCTCACTCATTAAAAGTAATTTCATCTCTCTCCAATTTCCTAGGAAGTCACAGCAATAGGATGGAGATATGTTTTGCAGAAGGGATGGTTTCTGGGAGCCATGAATGCTTTTCTAAAAGAAAAGTGTGTCTAAGTTAGGTAGAAACTACTCAAAATAGGATGTTTTCAAAGATGGTGAGTAACAGAAGAATATACTAGTTCATATATCAAGTTAATATTCCAGAAGGTGGGGAAGTGTGAGAATGGGAAAGGATTTTGTCATTGTTCTTAGAGGAAACTTGTAAAAGCTTTAACTGCATTCTCTAAGGTCCAAGTTCTACTTTTATAAAATTTTCTCTAATACTATTTATCATGATATTGCAACATATGCTCTCTATAAAGTACTTTTAAAATAACACTTTTCAGAGGATGTACTCAGAGATATCTGCCTCTCTCTTGACTCCCATCTGCAGGTATCTTACCTGAATGGAAGTTCCCCAAGTTAGACAAAGGTTCTCAGATCTTTTCTTTTATATTATCTCTCAATATATTTTATATATTTTTCAATATTTTAAGTATATTTTATAAATGCAAAATATATTTAAGCATCTTTAGATTATTAACCACAAGAGTGAACCCAACATCCAACCCAAGAACTATAACAATACCAATAATTTGCCTCTATTTAGTGTACCTCCCCTATACCAACTCCTTGACTCCCTCCAAAATTACCACTATCCTTCATATTATTTATCTTTTCTTTGCTTGTTTGGGTAATTTGTTTAAAAAATAGATGATATACAGAAATAGAGGAAACGATCCTAAAACTTGTATAGAACCACAAACGATCCTGAATAGACAAAGCACTCTTGAGCAAAAAGAACAAAGCTGTAGGCATCATACTATTAATACCTGACTTCAAAATACATTACAAAGTTATGGTAAACAAAACAGCATAGTATTGGCATAAAAACAGACACATAAACCAATGGAACAAAATAGAGAACCCAGAAATAAATCTACACATTTACAACCAGTTAATTTTCAGTAAATGTACCAAGAACACACATTAGGGAAAGGACAGTCTCTTTAATAAACAGTGCTGGGAAAACTGGATACACACATGTAAAAGAATGAAATTAGACTGTCTCTCACATATATAAAAATCAACTTAAAATGGATTAACTACTTAATTCAGTTACACCTGAAATTATAAAACCACCAGGAAAAAGTGCAGGAGAAATGCTTTATGACATTGGCCTGGGAAATAAATTTTTAGATAGGGCCTCAAAAGCACAGGCAACAAAAGCAAAAATAGACACATGGGATTGCAACAAACTAAAAAGCTTCAACACAGAAAAAGAAACAATGGGGAGAGCAGAGAGGAAATCTACAAAATGGGATAAAATACGTGCAAACTCTGCATCTGACAAGGGGTCGATATTTAGAATATATAAGGAACTCAAGCCACTCCCTAGCAAAAAACAAATAATCTCATTTAAAAATGGGCAAAAGACCTTAATAGACATTTTTCCAAAGAAGAGATATTATATGACAAAATGCTAAACATAAGTAATCAGCAGAGAAATGCGGAGAATGGCTACTATCAAAAAGACAAAAATAACAAATACCAGCAAGGATGTGGAGAAAGTGGAACTCATACACTGTTGGTGGGAATGAAAATTAATGCAGCCATTATAACAAACAGTATGGAGTTCCCTCAGAAAATTAGCAATAGAACTATGACATGATACAGCAATTCCATTTCTGAGTACATAGCCAAAAGAATTGAAATCCACATGTCAAAGAGATACCTGCACTCTCATGTTTATTGTAGCATGATTTACAATAGTCAAGAGATGAAATCAACCTAAGAGTCCATCAACAGATGAATGAATAAAGAAAATGTGGCATATATACACAATAGAATACTATTGAGCTCTATAAAGGAATGAAATCCTGTCATTTGCAGCAACATAGATAAACCTGAAGGACATTATGTTAAGTAAAATAAGCCATGCAAAGAAAGACAAATACTGCATTATTTCACTCATATGTAGGATCTAAAAAAGTTGATCTCATAGAATTATAGACTACAGTAGTGTTTACCAGAGACTAAGAAGGGAGGGGAGTAGGGAGAGGGATGGGGAGGGGCGGGTCATGGGGTACAAAGTTACAGTTAGATAGGAAGAATATGTTATGGTGTTCTATTACATAGAAAATCAACTATAGCTAATAACAATGTATAGTATATTTCAGGATAGCTAGAAAAGAGGATTTAAAAGTTATCCCCACAAATAAATGATAAAAGTTTGAGGTGATGGATATGCTAAATGCCCTGATTTGATCGTTTTACAATGTTCACATGTATTGAAACATCACACTGTACCTCATAAACATGTACAATTATGTCTCAGTCATTATAAACAAAATTAAAAATAGGTTCTACTCACACACACACACACACAAACACACATACGCAGTCTTCTATCAGTAGCCATTGTATTTCAAATCTTCATTCATGTTTATTTCTGACTGTAGATCCCTGGTGTTAATCTACCCTAATTTATATATACATTATCTTGATGATGAACGTTTGGGTTGTTTCTTGTCTTTTGATATGACAAGCAGTGGTTCTATGGTCCATTTTACACATATGTTCTTGTGCATGTGCTCAAACATTTCTGTAGGTTATATTCTTAGAAATAGAATTTCAAGATCATAATGTATATGAATATCCAGAATTATAAGATATTGCCAAGTGATTGCCGTAATTACACCCCCATGAACCATAATGTTAAAGTTTCACAAAGGTACCTATACACTTGGTATTGTTAATATTCTTAAGTTTTGATAATCTAATGTCATAAAAGGGAAGATCAGTATCTTAATTTGCATTCTCTTTGCTACTAATAAGATCGAGGCCCTATACAAAAATACTTATTAGCCATTATTTTGCTTTTCTGTCAAGTGCCTCTTCATGTATTTTACCCATTTTTACTGGATTGTTTATCTCTATGGTAACTCCTTATTGATTTATAGGATTTTGTGTATATTCTAAACAGGAATCTTTAGGCATATGGGATTTAGGTTGACTACAGGCACTACACACATCCCCCAATTAGTGGCCTGTTTTCTATTTTCTTCATAGTACATTGGATAAACTAGTATTCTTACCTTTAAAACACTAATCCATTGGAAATTAATTTTTGCATGTAGTAACATAGTGTTCAAATACCACTTTTTCCCACATTGTTACCCAATGTTTTCCAGCATGACTTTTTAAATAGCTCCTTTTTCCCTCAATGATCTATGTCTCAATCTATATCTAGGCTCTCTAATCTGTTTTGTTGGTTAATTTGTGAATACCACAATGTCAGTTAAATAATTGTACTTTTCATCTCTCTTAATACATGAATACTAATTTCTGTTAATGGGGTCACAGAATGACCTGAAATTTAGGCAAAAGCAGATGACTTTATTTGCTAAAACAAAATACAATTTCCCTCAAATGTCTATGTACCACTCTGATAAAGAATATTGGTAATGGGAGTGAAAATTAAAAGAGCAAATTTCAATACTTACGATAAAAATTGGAACATATGATAAGTGGTGTGGTAACATTGTCATAACACCTCTTGTGTGATATAATTTTTCTTAACCTTAAGCAACAAATAAGGCCTGCTCTTCCAAAGAGTCAAATTAGAGCAAAGTTATTTGAAAGTCTGAGTCTGGGGAGCTAAGTCACCATCTTACCTGAACAGCATTAGAGAACATCGTGGAAAATCTAAAAAGTCATTCTCCTTGTTTGCTTAGCATCCACTGTTTGCTATATGTGTACCATAACATAGAAGAAAACTTTTTAAAAATTAAAGACATGAAGAAAACACAGTTAACGTGTGGAAGATAAAAGTTTTCTATTGTTATAGAGCAAGTTTAACAAATGCTACTTGGTAATTTTCCCTGCCCTGGCAGTGACAGACTTGATTATTTAATTTGTTTCTAGAATATCAATTCTTTTTAATGTTCTAAATGTAGACAGAGAAAAACAAACCCTAGACTACAAAATAAAGATACTTCTCATGTTTGTATAAATCTATTTTCTTAGAAAGGTCTGCTCTGTCCTGTATATATCCTATTCAGCCTAATTTAAATTCCTAGATTATTTTTTGGTGAGCAACTTTTATTCTAGTATTTAATTTGTTTTTACTGTTTTTAGCTATTTTTCTGGAAGGTACTATTATACTTTTATAAAGATACTTTTTGGATCTAAGGATGTGTTTTGAAGATAGAGCTAAAGGGCTTTCTTAATGGTCTGAATATGGGTATAAGGGAAAGAGAAAAGTTATGGATGAATCCAAGGTTTTTGGTAGAGCAATTGGAAAACCAGATTTACCATCAATAGAGATGGAGAAAACCATGGATGCAGCGGGTTTGGGAAAGGGAAAAGATGGGATTTGGATGTGCTGAATATGAAATATCTAGTAGTGGAAATGTTAAGTAGGCACTTGAATATATTAATGTGTAGTTCAAGAGAGGCATTTTGCCTACAGATATAAATATGAGAGTCATTGGTATATAGTGGCATTTAAAGCTGGAAGACCATTAAGTCACAAAAGGAGTGACTAGAGACGGTGAGGACGAAATGTCATACTCATACCAGTCCCCATGTTAAATAAATGAAATTAGTTTGTCATAACTCATTCTGAGTAAACCTATGTTGTTTCTTAGGTGTCTCTATTTCCCTAAGTATTTAACTTTATCATCCATTCTATAATGTAGTCCAGAATCAATATCAAGCTCACCATTCTGTAGAACAAAGCTTCCTCTTTGAAAATCAGAATATCTCTTAAATATATGATTCATTTTAGGTTAATGGCAAAGGTTGAAGTTATCTTAATGCAATGGGATAAAATCCCTTCTGGATAATAATTTTTTAGTTTCCTCTTGAGCTTAGCAATTATAGCTGTTTAAAGGCAGAGCCCATTGATTTTTTAAGGCACACTTGAGTGAAGATGAGTGGGTTTTACTTATTGAGACAATTTTAAAAATTGTGTTTTCATTAGAGAGAAAGAATCAGAGACAAAGTAATGACACAATATAAAGCTCTAAACTGTGATACAATCTACTTTCCTCATTCATTTCCACTATTATTTTTCCCATTTTGCCATGCTTATTATAAGCAGTTGTTAGAAGCAGCTGTTACTAAGATGGAAAGGAATGGAAAAGTTCTTAAATATTGCTTTCTTGAAAAAAAAAAACTTCAAAACATCTGGGCTCTGCACTGAGAAATATTTTTGGTGAGACTGAAATGATTCTATAAAAGATTATGCAGAAGGAACAGCAATGACATTTCTTCTTTATCGCCTATATTTTTGAAATCTCCTTTTACTTTTACAGTAGTTTTGTCAAATGCTATGAAAAGTTTAACACACTTGCCAGTTTTTCTCATTTTTAAATGCTTGCAGACTACTTAACTTTGGAATGTGGTTGCTCAATATTTACCAACGATTGAAAAACACCCATTTCAGTACAAATTTTTAGCTTTGTTTGATTACTCTAGCATTTTTCCCACCAAAGGATGTTCCCGCCCTTCTTAGAAGTACCCAAAATTCTGAGAGGTGAAGGGAGGAAACGTGAATGACAATACACAATATAAAAGAGGAAATCAAAATCAAAAAGTTGGCCCAGACTCTTAGAACACACCATACACCCTCGATCTGAGCTCAATCTGAGCCAGAGGGTTATGTTATCACCTCAGCTGGAGCTGTTTTTGTTAAGTCAGTGTATCTGTTGTCACTAGAAAATAGCATAGCCAAGTCATACCTCCCAATGGAGGAGAGTGTGGTGTCAGAATTTCAAGAAGGCCCAAATTAGAACACCTGTGTGCCAGACCGGCCCAGCTGTACATGTGGGCTGGCCAGAGCTGCAGAACATCATCTGCTCAGCACATGAAATGCCAGTTTCTTTGCTGAAGATGGGTTTGAAGGATTAGATTCTTAAAAGAGAAAGCTCAGAACTCAGTTATAACATCCCTAGCCTTTCTCTTATTTTAAAATAAACAATTTTAGGAAGAGGGGATTAAAGGCTCATATCTGAGAGATGACAAGTAGGGTATATTGCTAGCTCCAGAAGAATTGCCTCAGAAATTCTCGTTTAGTCGGCCGTTGGCTTTTCATTCTGGTGATGGATGAAGTATGACTATAATTCCAGGTGTTAAACATGTGCACATTCCAAAAATGCTCTATGGGTTGCTGGGTTTGTGACAATCAGACCAACAAGGGAATATCTCTCTTTCCTAGCCCTTCTAAAACATGATGCAATATTTGACCCATACTTTGTCCTAATCATTGAAAATCTGGTCAAAGGAAACACAGTGGACAATATGAACTCTATTGAATAATTAGTATTAACTGCCTATCTTTTTTCCTACTAAAACTGACATCTAAAAAAATATAAACTCACACTCTTGCAATTTGGGGACCTGAATTTTCTGCCAACTATCTTTAAGTCCTTGTTTTGCAATCTGCTACCTTCCAGTAACTACTAGTAGCGATTAGGTATTTAAAATGTTATTTTTTATTGGTGGTGGTTTTTAGTTGTTTTTGTTGTTTGTTTGCTTTTTGCTTTGAAGAGAGATTTACAACCTGCTCCCCTCGAATATTATGGTCATTTTGGATTTTCTCAGAGATGAGAAGAACTTCAACAACGTTGCCAGAGTTTATGGGCACAGCTGTATAGAGATGTTAACCTCCTAAAACAAAACAAAATAGAACTCCAACTTGGGAAAAAACCAATCTCATTCACTTTTAGAAAAACAAAAACAAAAACAAAATTCAAGTGGTCTTCTCACTTAACGAGGCAACACTGTCCTATATTAAAATTTTAATCAAATAATTCTGAGTTTGAAACTGAGTCACATGGGATCACAAATACCAAATACTGAGCTTGCCAAAAACCTATATGGTCACTTTCCTGGCATCATCCTTCCTGCTTGATTACCTCCTTCAAAGAGTTACTGAGTACTCCGCACATAACAGAAGCTTACAGGGTTTAGGGAAGGTTAAGTGAGGCAACATAAAATTCCTGGTATAAAGTAAGTGCTCCACAAATGTTAGCTGTCACTATCTTCCAGAAACAAGAATGTATTTCTCAAATATCTAGTCACACTAATGCTGTATGTAAGATATTGCTAGGAATATACTAGAGTAGTATACTGATACCATATTTAATGTCAGACTGCATTATCCACAGATAATGACTATGATTTGGAAGTTGGTCTATTTATCCTAATTGATTTTGTTCATCATTGTGTTAAAAGCAGTAGTCAGTTATGTTCTTTCTTTCCTTTCCATGCATCTTAACTACAGAATATCACTCCCTCAATACCTTATATTAAATATCACTATAATGTTTGCTATTGAAACTTCACTGAATGTACAATTCTTAATTCCAATAGCATGGATTTGTCATGAATTATGTGTTCAGTGCTTTGGCTTTGTTTTCCTAAGATATTTGAAATAGTCCTTGAATATCCAGAACATCTTGGTCCCAGCATTAGAGCATCTTCTTTGTTAGTGTCTGACTCTCCCAGAGGTGGACATTTAAAAAAAATTAGTGGTGAGGTTGGGCTACACTAATTTTTATTGATTTCCACTAAAAACGAGGGTTATATTTTTAGGTCTTAATTTTGTAAGGTTCAGGCCATCAAATATGGTTTCTTTTTTGTGTTGAAAGCTTTCATTTTCTAACAAGAAAATTCACAGTACACACTTCAATTCAATTTGTAGTCAGTCACTGGGATGGCTGTGGCAGAAGACCTGAGTATTGGCCACTTATGCTTTTAACAGTGAGAATTTTAAAAAAGACCAAAAATGTTACAATGCATTGCAGATGCTGTGTCCAGGACCTACTTAGAAATGTAATTTCAAGAGGATTTTTCTTGTTAAAAAGCCATTTCCTCCTGAAAAGTGTTGGGAAGATAGCAGCAGGGCAAATAGGCAAACAAGAAATTTACAAGGATTTCCAAAGAGTGCTGTGGAAGCATTGTATTAATCTGAACAACTGCAAGAACATTTTTATGGGGTTAAGAAGTTTAGTCTTTCCTCTTAATTTTAATAGGATGGGTTTGCATTTTTTAAAAAATAATTTTTTAAAATTAAAAACAAATTTATTGTAAATTGACAATTTAGAATTGTATAAATCTATGGGTACAAGTAATATTATGATTATTAAATACAGTGTAGAATAATTAAATCAAGCCATGCACAGAAAGACAAATAATGCATGTTTTCACTTACATGTGGAATCTAAAACAATTGAATTCATTTTAAAAATAATTTTTGACAGGCTTTGTGTGTGTGTGTGTGTGTGTGTGTGTCTCTGTGCACACATTTTAACTAAGTTGCACATGAAGTAACATGTGCCACCAGACTGGACTCTTGGGAATTGCACTGAGTATGATTTGTTCCTGCCTCCTCTTTCAGAAAAAGCATGGGTTTGGGGTGGAGAACATACCACTGACCTAGGTTCATTAACTGCTTCTGGAACACCATGATTCTTTTGGAAATAATAAGCATATTACATGAATTTTGACCACGTTCTTCTAATGGAAAAGACCAGATTATAAAATAACATTCCATTATATTTTAAATTTTAAGACTTTCTAAACCCAGCTGAGGGTTTTCCACCTTAAAGCAATTGACACTGAAAGGTTTACAATTATAATGCTGAATCCTTGACTCAGAATGTTTATTAGAGCTTCAAAAACTTACTTGGAGAAACAATACACTCATTCATTTGACATTCTCACCTTCTATGGGGTACTTTGTTCCTGGAAACAACAAAAAGCCACTCAGAGCCAAGTATTTTGAACGTGGTGTGTTAATATGTATGATGTTTTCATGGCCCTAAAGTCATGGCCTAAAATAAACAAACATGTAAGCTACTTCTACAATCAATTTCTAAAGAACGTTCTACATAAAAATATCAAAGGAATGAGTTCTCTGTGGTGACTAATATGGAAAATAATGTTTAAGCATGCTTGATTACAAAATCTATGACAATATTTTAAACTTGCGTCTTTATCAAACGTCTTAGTTTGATATATTTCAGCACAGTTTCTGTTGCTCTGCTCTACCTGTGGTAAGTTCTTGTCCACTTTACTGACACCTCTCCACAAATCCATGCTGAGGTCACCGCCGATTCCCACACTCCAACTTAGTTATTTCTCCCCATACTTCTACTTCCCTGTGAGCCTGCCTCTTCTCACTAATATTTCTTAAGTGATTTGAAAATTACAAAGTTAGAATCAGACCTTCTCAGGGAACAGCGAGTCATTTATGAAGGCAAAAAAAATCAAACTTCAATTTCTCCTACAATATTTGGGGGGGAAAAAACAGACATCAATTGTTTACAATGTCAGCACAATCAGATCTTTTCCTGACTTTTTGTGGAGGTAGCTTGCTTGTATCTACAGGTCAGCCTGACTGTCTGCCAAAAGAGCCAGTCTGTGAAGAATTACTAAAATCCCTTGATTACATTTTCTGTTAATGAGGAAAAGTTTTTCAGTGGACATTGATATCCAGTTTATTTTATTCATTTGCTTCACTTCTAGCAAAAAGCAGAATGTTTCCATCCTTAACTGAAGTTAACTAGATAACTAAGAGATACAATAAAAATGTTCACCCTTGGAAATCTTTATGAAAAAGAAAAACTCAGTAAGTTGTCCAATTCTAAAACCGTATTAGAAATAGAATCAAGAACTAGACAATTTCTGGGAACTTCTTTCAATCTTAAAATTTCAATTAGATGCTTCAAGTGCATTACATTTGTTTTGATTGCTACATATACTTTGTCCTAAATGTTTGTTGACTGTGATCATAGCATCTAATACACTTAAGAAGTAAGCAATTAGCAAGTTGACTGACTTATCTGAGGAATTTGAATCACATCTGAATTTTGAAATATACCAATAGAAGGTCTATACCTGGTTTCTCTGGCCTCCAATTTATATGAGACAGCCTGGCACAGTGATTAAGTAGGTTGAGTATACAGACTTAAGTAAGACTGCTTGGCCTTAAATCCCAGCTCTGCTACTCATGAGCTGTGTAGCTTGAGGGACACAGTAGAGAGAAATAAGATAATTGATGACATTGTGTGCCATGTTGAGGAGTTTAGACTTCATGTTCTAGAAATGGACATAGGTGGAGAATATACTGATCAGATTTTTACATTAGAAAGCTCACTTTAGAAGTAGTGTAGATAATGTTTCAGAGAGCAGGAAACATTTACAATATTGTAGTAATCTATTGAGAAGTAACAATGGTCTGAATCAAGGCAATGAAAAATTGGGATAGCAATAAATCAGTAAAAAAGGATTAATATTAGGGAAGAAATAGAATCCTATTAATTACAGTATAATTGCTTTGGAGGAGGGATAGAAAGCAGGAAGTCTAGATTGTTTCTAACTTGGTCAAATGGTTGAGTGGCGATCCTAATGACCTTTATATGGAATACAAGAGGGGAAGCAAGTTTAAGAGAAATAAATACTGTTTTTAGTTTTGGAACATGTTCAATTTGAGTTGCCTGTCAGATGTCCAAGTAGATGTAACCCCTGGGAAGGTGGATATATAGAACTTTTACTGATAATCTAATCATATAATTGATAGCTTATAATCCTTGGCCTTATTTTTGCCACAATAGTCTCCCTCTTTGCAATTTTTCCATAGAGTATAATCTTCAACTTTTCTTCATGTTATTAAAGAGTAATAATCATGTTTATATAATTAATTACTTTTGCTCACATATTGAGTAAACTGGAAGTCAAAGAGTACACTCAGAGCTGGATAAAATTAAGAGTTTTCATTTATTTTGGAAAACAATTTTAGCTTATAAAAATAAAACGATCAATGTGAAAAGACATGGAAGAATCTTAAATATATACTACTAAGTGAAAGAAGCCAATCTGAAATGGCTACATATGGTATGATTACAACTGCATGACATCCTGGATGAGACAAAACTAGACACAGTACAAAGATCAATGAATATCAGGCATTAGAGAGGAGGAATAGGTAAATAGGTGGAACACAAAGGATATTTAGGACAGTGAAACTATTCTGTGTGATACTATAATTATGGATAAATGTCATTATACATTTAGCAAAACCTACAGAATGCACAACACAAAGAGTGAGCCCTTGTGTATGGGTTTTATTAATCATAATGTATCAACATTGACTCATCAGTTGTAACAAATTTACCACACTAATGCAAACTACAAATCATAGCGGAAGCTAGGGAAAGAAGGAGGTAAGGGAGTTTATGAAAACTTACTATACTTTTGGTACAACTATTTTTCGAAACTAAAACTACTCTAAAAAACCAATAACACCTATTAACAATAATTGAAAAAGAATCACACTAGTTCTCCGAACACAAATTTTACCCTTGTATTATTATATGTATATTTATTGTTACCACTCTGAGATTCCTGCACATATAATATGAATAAATGGACCTATTACATTGATGCTTGTGTAACAATATAATAATGTGTTTTCAACAGCTTTGAAAAACACTCACTTTCTTCTTTAAAAAGTTTTTGACAAAATATATTTCCTTTGTCCTAATCTGTGTGGTTTGCACCAATACAAGCTGGCTTTACAATTGGTTATTTCTCTGAACTTTGTCTATTTTGAAGCCTGTAACCTATAATGTGTCCAAAATATGACCCTAAAGCTTAGTTTCAGAACCTTAAAAATTTACTGATATCTATTATTGAGACTCTTATCAAGCCTTTCAAGGTGTTTTGAACATATGCAAATAGTAGCACATCCCAGGCATGACAGAAAAAAATAAAGACATAGGGCTCTTCTTGAATAGACAGGATATTCTAACAGCAGGCAAGAAAGCTGTTTGTAGCCTGCCTGCAAGAACAAAAAACTAAGTTCTTACCAGAAATATGAAAGTATGACTACTGATACTAATTTTTAAAACAAATCCAACAAAATCAAAACAAATAGACAAAAGGAAAAAAGCAAACAAAAAAACTTCTACTTTCAATCTCTCCACCCATATTTTAAAAAAGTAATCCATCAAAACAGAAACTAAATTCATGATTCCAAAATTATAAATTATTCTCTGGTTGATTCTAACTGCTTAATTCAGATTTGCACTTTATAAATTCAGAATGGCATGGTCTTAAATTTCTTTTTCATAAAATAACCTCTAATGATGTTGAGGCAAATAAGTAGTGTTTTATGCTTTGCAAAGAGATGGAGAAAGGACTTACTATTATGACAACCATACTGATGAAAAAACTAAGGCTTAAAGGTGTTAGACAATTTCTTTGAGGTCGTGCATATTTTTAAAATATAGGCTAACAAGGTTTTCTTCTAAATTGATATCCAACGTTCTTTCAGGCTCAGCAGCTGTCCCATGCAAAAATCGTAACCACCTTCAACAGTATGTTCTTAGAAATGAAAGTGTGATAGTGCACAAGGCATATACCCAGATGGAACATGGGTAACAGAGACAGATTAATCATGTAGGAAACATCAGAGTATCAAATGTTTCATTGTTATGGCTCACTTACTCCTGAAGTGGAGAGAGAGGAAGAGGTCAAGCATATCCCCAGGCAAAGAGGCCCATCCCTCTAAGTCAGAGGTCCACATGAGGTTGAAGAAGGGAAACTGGGAGAGGACTGGGAAGATGGATACTTCTCTACATGAAGCTCAGGCTGCTTCCAGCACCCCTCACTGGAGTTGATTCTGAGACAGTGTCTTCCTAACACACTGCTGATCTCCAAGCACAGTGCCCCAAGTTCGCTGCCAGGGAAGGGCAGTAGTCTAATGGGTCGGTGGTATTCGAATCAATTCAATGAATAATGATTTACATTTAAAAAAAATTTTTTTAAAGATAGAACAGACTGATAGAATAGCACACAGCAGAAGAGAAGAAAAGGACTAAAATTGAAAGGTCATACTGCATTACCTACTGTAAGAGAGTTTATTTTGGAAACATTTTTTTAGGAATGTGAGTGGAGAAGGAGGGATACAGAATCACAATGTAAAATATATTTATTTCTCTGTCAGAAAAGTTTAAAAGCCATTGGCCTCTATCCTAATTGGCACTTGGACAAAGGACAAGCAGCCTGCATTCTTAGCAGCCCCACCACCACTTTTGTCCCTTCTTTTGTGTGCTCCTGCCATTGCTGTGCAGACTTTCCAGCCAGGCTTCTTGCTAACCATCTTTAAAGTATCAGGACTGAAAAAGTGAGCAATGACAACACAGTCGAAGCCACTTCCTTTCATTAATTTTGTTTAAAACTGATTGACACAGCTGTCATCGTGACATTGTAAACTTTGATAATACATTTTGACCTACACAAATTTAGAGCTGAAAAAAGTCTACGTATAATTTATCTCCCACTAGGTAGTTAATCAACTCAAGGCAACTGAATGTAATTCTTCCACAGAGCTTTCCTATTCAAGATTTAACAGAAAGCATTGCTTCTGATTGTTTGAAATGTTTATATTAGAAGTCAGAGGATGCAAGTTCCAGTGAGAATTTCTTTGTCACAGGCATTGATTATAGTACATTGGGCAGATCATGAAACATCTCTTAATCAGATTTCCTCATGCGTAAAATGAGCAAGTTAAATTAGGCAATTCCCAATGTGTCATCCAGTTCTGTGTCCTGCTTTAGTCTGCTGTATAAGTTCTTGAAACTTTTAGATAATAAAGTTTCTTTTGGTCCTTTCTATAAAACTCTCTATCTTTAATGATAATATTTAAGCACATTTGAAGAATCCTTTTACTTGGCTATTAAAATATTCAAACATTTTGAAAGAGCCTTATCGGGTTGAAAGTAAATGTTAAGAAGGTTTTTCACACTGAAAATTAATAAAATATTATTTATGAAAAGTAGCAAAAAACTCTTTAGTACATAATTCATGACATAAAGATAAATATATACTGTTTAAAATATTTGTGCATATTATATTAACATTTTATGAGCTTAAGTCATAGTTATTTGCACATTTTAATCGGACATGAGTTTCTTTAACAAGTCCATCACAGAGAAAAAAAAATGGAAGTCTATTTAAACTCCAAATATTAAATTATGTAGGGTTAAAGAAACAAAAAGCACCTGTTTTGGTAAGAACCTACATAGCATTCTTTCGGCACCCGTGAGTGATGAAACAGACCAGAGCACAGAATGAATTTTCAGCAATCAGACTTGATTGTTATAGCTTTAACTAATGTACACGCTTTTTTGATAACTATGAGAAATCATGAAGACTTGGTTGCCGGACTCCAGAAAACATGAGGTTAACAGAAAAGGTGTAATTTTTGTTATCAAGGGTTTTTCTGCTGTGGTTGCTGTTCTTTCTGGCAGGATTTCCGAAACAGTTGAGCAAGAAATGGGGCTTAAAATTTTATAAAGCTAAAAGTAGACAGCTGCATGTGTGGCAGGTGATTCCAAAAAGGAAAATAATGTCAGTAAAGAAGAGAAAGTGGAACAGAAAGAAAAGAGAACTGTTGAGCGAGCTGGAGGAAATGCTGACATTTATAGGTACATAACTGTAGAGAAATAAGTGAAGCAAATAAAGAGGAATGAACCGGAGAAGAAAACAAAAATACCATAATAGTAAACATGCAAAAAATAAATTAGGCATAAGGACTAGACAAGGCTGCCGAGAGTACAGAGCATGGTTAATGGGGAAAAAAGACTCTGGATTTCAGAAGACTAACACAATACCCGTTGCTCCAAATTTCAAAGGGTTGAGAGAAAATAGAACGTGAAAACCATTATTTGAATGTGATTGTAATTTCAGGTGATATTAAATGATAATTCTTCCCTCTGCCTCTCATTTGGATGAAGATTTTTTAGTCCATTGCCAGATAGAAACATTTACTGGCAGTTTGTTTCCAATATGTTAAATGAAATTTATCACATGCTTCCATGAAATGTATTTCACTCTTAATTTAACATTACTAAAATATTTTAATTTACTTAAATCACCAAAAATCTCAAAATGAAAAAAAAAGAAAGAAAATGATACGGAAACAATGAATTCCCAGTTTCTGAGTCCTCCTGGAAGAGATAGCTGACACTCAACAAAGGTTGTCAGCCTTCCAAAATCCTAGCAAGCTGTCTTGGCCAATACACTATGTAGAAAGTGTCAAAAATCTTGTCTGTGCAGGGGCTATCTCACTTTGAAAAACATCAAATTAATACTTTTAGAAGCAGACTAATATGCTGTTCAATTATTTTGGTTCTTGTGGTTAAACAACTAATATTGTCTTGCTTATGACCTCCACCTATTATGATTGTATTTTTAACAGCTGAGGTACCATTGTTTCCATGCTCTTTCCACAATTCCACTAATTACTTAATTATTTGCCAGTTTGCTTATTTTCTACAAGACAACATTGACTTATCATCTCTCTTAATGTAAACATTAAATAGTAGAAATGTGACATCATGTGCATGTGTATGTTTATTTTGTCTTGTTTTGCTTTATAATTCTTAGTCTCAGAGTAATTGAGTTCATTTGTTTCCTTCTTGTACATCATATGCATTAGTTTAGTCACCCCTGCCCAACTTGATGGGGAAGATTAAGAGGCCACTTCTTATTTGGTGCATGAGCATTTGCCTTTACTTATTTCTGTAATGGCAGTGGTAATAATGACATCAGCACAATAACTAAGTGCACTTTCTTATTCTTCAAAGTTTTTTTCATATATATTATCTCATGTGATCCTTACCATTGCCCAGTAAGTTAAGCATTATTACTCTTATGGTTGTTGTTGTTATTGTTATCCCTATTTTATGGGTATGCTTAAAAAAAAGGAAAGACTAGAGAGATTAAGTGACTTTTCCAAACCCATTAAACTAATCAGTGGTGAGTGGAATTTAAAACCTGTTTGAAATTGTAGTGCTGTGATGCTGATACAGATCATCTGATTATCTGAACGGCGGCTAGAAGGGGTCAAAGGTAAGGAAAAAGCAAAAGCAATACAAGACTAAATTTAGAGAATTTCCCCCATCTGATCAGGATGTAAGACATGTCAGCCAAACAAACAAAGCCACTGCAGAGAAACCATTGGGAAAACCTGTGCTTCTCTGTCACATAGAGACATTCAGATTGAGGAAGATGAGGACAGGGGAGTTTGTTGCTGGGTGTGAAGAAAGAAGAGAGAATAAGCTTTATGCAACAGAATCTACTTTCTATTGGGGTGACACTATAATTTATACTTTAATGGGAAAGAGTAGAAGAAATGTAGGGGTATGTGGGGGGGCAGGGGGGCAAGTAGAGGCAGAGATGAAAATAATGTATTGCTATGGTGCCTGCCTTAGTATACATGAAGTACTAACATACTTTAGACTTCTGAGAGTAGCAGCTGGGAGCAACAGGGAGTTTGGATTTTGTTGTGACTTTTAATGAAATTGGAGTTATACCCATGTCACTCAAGTATAGAGAGAGAAGAGTAAGGGTTCATGTTCTCTCTTAAATTCAGAATAAACAGCATATTGTAGCAGCATAAGCAGGTGGTCTAATATATGGGTTCTAATATTAGATTGCTTAGATTTGAACTTTAGCTTTCTCCGTTTACAGTGGTGTGACTTGTACACATTGTATAACCTCTCTATGTCTCAGGAATGTGTTTATTATTTATTAAATGTTTCATCATTTATAAAAATAAGGATGATACTAGGATTTGCTTCAAAAGGCTGCCTAGAGGATCAGAAGAGTTAATGCAGTTGAGGATTTAGTTTCATGCCTGGCACAGAGTGAATAATCAATTAATGGCACCCCTTATTATAACGTATTGCGTGCCATAAGTTCTTGCAAGCTAGTTAAAGGAAATAATATACCCGAAGATCACTCACTTCTTCTATTTCCCTGAAGAAAGAACAATCTTATTCCAGATGAGAAAGATGACATGAAGATCTAATGTCTCTTGGGAAAGGCTTGGACAGATCTACCACTTTGAGAAGCCATTTTCCCTAATTGTGATATTTTTATTTGTTTTGTCATTTAAGGTACTTATTTGCTCATTGATTTTTTAAAATTGTAGATTTCTTCTTTTTTGCTTTAGATTGTTTTGTTTTAAATTAGATACTGCAAAGTATTTAAAAGGATATCTGATGTCCATTTGTCCCTTTTGACTCTGTGGAAAAAGATAAGTAACATTTTTTAAAAATTTACTACTTTTGTATTTTTGCTGATTTTATTTCTGAATTTGTATTTAAAGAACATAGAAAAATCTAAACTATTATTAAGGTTCCCAAAATATAATCTGTTGTACAGATTCAGGAGTTGTGGAATACATGTTAGAGTAGCAATTCTGTTGTTAGTGATACATAAACTAATTACTTCTGTTAAAAAAAATTAAACAGGATATTGAAATCTTTCTGCCTTAAAGTTTTCTTTGATTCAATTTGCCATTACAAAGAAAAGAACCTACAAAATGTTATATCGACTGACTTCTTTGAAAGAATGCTTTATGTTTGTCCTAACACAACAGTTAGAGAAAAATATGTTATTCTGCTGTAGTTCCTGTCAAGAGTGGACAGAGGAGGAAGAGAAAATTGACCTTTGCTTACCTTAAATAGTAATACTAAATTTTTCTTATGCATTCTGTATTAAATCTTTCTGTGTAATCTTAAAGCTATGCTATATAATGCAATATGTCTAGCAATTATGATCAGCCTTACTTCCTTTTGGTTTATACTTTTGGATTGTTAAAAAAAGGACGTACTAAGGGGCTCAGGCAGACACAAATATCACATAAACCTTTTGAACAAGCAGATAAATAATTTAAAACAGGTTTATCTCCTTGTTATAAATGAGCACAAGTGTCTAGAGGCATAAGGAAGTAAAACAACTCCAACAGGCCGTCAGAAAGTCACAGGCAGAAATAAGATTGTAATTGATTTTGCTGTTAACTCAATACTAAAGAAGAAACAGCCATTAGAGACTGAGTCTAAGATGGTAAATATGTTAACTATTATAAATTTCTTCTAAAATGTAACCGATTATTTTAATGTACATTTAAAGCAATTTTGTAAGGAAATGAAGAAGAGCCAATATTTTCCTCGATCAGAATATACTAGCTATAGTTCTATGACATTGCCTTACCTAATCTTAAAATTTTAAGTTTCAAAATATCTTGGAAAGGAGAAGAGGGTGCAACAGCTTGTATTGGAGAAGAATATTCAAGAAGATTATGACAGGGTCAGAGTGACAGCTGGAGTAAGTTTGAGTAACTTTGTCCTCTTGCGCTCTCTAGTCTAACGCCAAAATAAAATGATGGATGTTCATATTAGATTATTGTTAAAATACTTTTCTTGCTGTTCACGAGCTAACTTTCCACTTCTATCAACTATCAATTTTCTATAATTCGTGGTGAGAGGAAAGGGACGTTAATGTGGATTATTTCAAATTCCTTTATTTTTTAAAATTTAATAATAAAAAGGATTTGCTTTCCTGATTATGTTTAGTGTTAGTCAATGTCCAGAGAGGCTATCAGATTATTTACTCCTTTGTGCTTTATGTTTGTCCTAACACAACAACTCAGAAAGTTGGGCTAGGGTTAGAAAAAAAAGTCATGGATAATTTCAGAAAGTGAAGAGATCACTTACCGAAAATAGAGTATATAGTTTATTTCAGCGAGCATTTTCATGAATGTTTGTGCATACAGATATAGCATACTTTCATTAAAGAAAATGCAATCTACACATATTAGTGCTCTTTAGTCAACTTGTTCAAGCTTCTCTTTCAATGAATTTCAAGAATTCTTTTCTCACAACATAACTTCATCCAAACCACTATCCTTGAAGTGTCCAAGTCATATTAGAAAATCGTAGAATCTGAATTTATGTTAAACCGTAGCTTCTTTTTAGAAACACATGCCAGAAAGTTTATCTACATTTAAAATACAACTATAAATATCACTATTCTAGTCACTTTTAAAAGAATTGCCAAATGCTACTGCATTGCATTCAAATTAAATTCATCTGCCCGTCTCAAAAAGACAAAACGAGAAGAATAAAATAAGCTATTACAAACACAAATCCAAAGGTTTTTCATTCACACAGAAAAATATGTGAATTGCAAAGCTTGATTTTTTCATAGTTTGCGTTTTTAAAATTTGTTTTGAAGGTGGTCCATAAAAGTCAACACCTCAAACTTTAGAGGTAGTATCGAGAAATGGCATACTTCATCAAAATATATTTATTCACATGATATTGAAGGTTTCATTTGAAATTACTTTTAATTTAGAACATCTGAAACAGTCTCCTTAGAAATTGACATATATATTAAAATGCATAAATATTTATATATTATGTAAATATATTAGTAACAGTCTGAAACTTAATTTAGCCTGTATACATGTATAGTACATACATGCAGTACTTATTAGTAATAGCTGCAAATGAAAAGGCAAATTAAAACACTGATGCGAATAATTCAGCAGTTCATTTTTTGCTAATTCTGTATCAATCATCTGAATAATGTCACTCTCAATTTCCTATGTCAGTTTCCATTATAAATCATACTGTGTCTTTGAAAGCAAACCTTAAATTGAGAAATGTAACACCTCTGGAGAACAGTGGATTTTCTCTCTCTAAATCTTTTCTAAAATTCAAAGGCACATTTTCTAGAAGTGATATTACAAATAATCCACCTTGCCTATGGAACAAGTAGAATTCCTGTAAATAAGAATGTTTATGTGAAATCAGCCAACTTTCAATAAAACTTTAGAGCTCATATAGTCTCATTTTCACTTTTGTAGATTAATGAATTACTACATTTATTCAAGAATTTCTTCTGCAATGGCAATATGTAATTCTCTATCCTGAAAAATTAGAATAGGCTATTTTCAACATCCATTTAAGAGAAAGAACACCAAGGACAAAGTTTCCAATCTGCCTACTTGAAGCTACATCCTAGAGCTTCTTCCTCCTGTATCCCTGAAAGGAATATATTTCAACATCATCTGTCAAGTATAAAGGGAATTGGGGGAATCAAACTTATTAGGTCTTAGGATGATACTATATGATTAGCTAATTTGATTAGTTGACACATTAATTCCAATATTTTCAATCATATTTTACTATTGTGATGCCTAAAAATTCAGCTCAGCTACATTTCTATTCTAGAGTTTTTCTCTACAAAAGGAAATAACATCTTCCCTGTAATAGCCTTTCTAATTTCCATTTCATTTCTGAAAATAATAATACTAAGAATGTTGGTGACCACATAACTATAGAATAAAAAAAGATAAAGAGACTCATAAGTATCCAAAGAATTATTCTTTTTACTTCAAAGAGAAAATATTTTACTATTTGTTTCTTCATAGCAGTATATACTTTAGATCATTCGTTAAAGAAGAATACACAAAATAAAAATTTCACATTTGCCAGCCAGCCTCCTGCTATTCAACCCAGTATTTTATTTTGTTTTACCTTTATCTTGAATATGTTAACACTTTTTTTCACAAGCCTAATATCAAATTTTAACAATCTAGGATTCCAGTTAAGTAAATATAATAAAATATATTCCATAGAACTGCTATGTTATGAAAGGCATATAAGAAATTCAACTCATTTGTGAAATAAATAAATAAATTCTCAATTTAAGGCGATGTAAGTAGACTTCCAAACTCTTTAAGAAGCATAATTAAGTACCTCTTTGGAGAGGTAGCACCATAAAAACATATTTTATACTGATTTATATACAGATACAGTATTAAAACCCAAAGAAGCAGCTAGGTTCTGGGATGCATCCCTCAGTCTCCCCTGTGTAACACTAAGGCTAATGAAAAGACGCATGTAACTGATTTTCTGACAGAGGAATATCAGGTGTGTGGGCCCAACAGTGGGACAGAAACAAAAAGCTCTTTACAAAAATTCCCAGAAAATACATAGATTATAATGGAAAGGAACCTCAGGACTATTTCCTTCCCTGTGTCCTTGGGGGAACTACACATTAAGCTTTCTTCAACTGGGAACATGAAATTTGAAGTCAGTAGCATTAGAGGAGTCATGATTTGGATTGAGAGCACCCAGTCTTTCTAATCCCTGTTCCATTTCATGACAGACTTCTAAGAAACTGTTAGGACCATTGTTATTGAAAATCATGGGGTGTCTCTCAGGAGAGAAAAAGCGAATGAAAGTGGTCACATAAGCACGTAGGCATGTGCACGTGTGTGAGGATGTGCAACGGTTATGTTTGCCTGAACGTATATGTACTTTCTTACTTTTCCTGAGACCTTAAAAAAAATCTGATTGCGGATTTTGTAATCCCTTGAAAGGATAGCTGAAATGGTTCACATTTCAAAGCTCTGGGAAGAGTTCCGGAACTGCCAAACTAGCAAGACTGCAAAATTGTCCCCGTGAGAGGGCAGTAGGGGGCCAAGCCCGGGTCTTGTCTCTCTGTCCATCCCAGACTGTCTTGGCCCTCTCAACCAACCTTCACCCGGCTGGCTGCGCTGTGGACAGGGGCGGCGGAGGACACCGAGAGCGCGCAAAACCGCAGCATCAGTCGGCTCCTAGGAAACGCGGATCTTTGGGGCGTGGGCCGCCGCCAGGGGTTGACACTTGTGCTGTGCGAGGTGCCTGTGCCATTGGCAAACTGGCTTTCTCAGTTTTGGCTTCCCACAAAAGGAGCGGAAGGGGGAGCTGTCATGATTCCCAGTGCCCACAGAGCCCCCTCTCCTGGCCACAGCGCGCCAGCCACAGTTGGTACCGAGTGTGCGGGCTCGTCTCTGTGTGTGTCTATTTGTATAACTGTTTGCAAGTGGCTTTCAATCTATCTGTCTGTGTGACAGAGACAGAGGCGCCTGCGGAAAATTCCCTCTCTCAAAAACGCCTTCAGTGTCCTGCTGTATCGCTGGCGCCTACGACGCTGTCATTGTCATCTCATCATTTTGCTTCCTTCCGGGTGATTTATGTACAATTCTGCGTGAGTGAGAAATGCGCGTCTATTGGAGTTGTTTTGTCTGTTACCTTACTTCTTTGAAGAGAGAAAGTGGTTGGGAGGGAAGGAGACCCTGAAAAGGAGTAATGTCCCCTCCGGATTGTAAAATATAATGGTTAAACGCCCGGTATCTCAATGTCTAGACTGAAATCCCGCTCTGCCACTTATACTAGCTGTGTGCCTTGGGCAAATCGTTAATCAATCCGTGCCTCAATTACTTCATTAGCAGAATGGGAAAGCAACAGCATCTAGCTCACAGAGTTGTGAAGATTAAATGAGTGAATATGTAAAACGCTTAAAACTGTGCCTGGCACGTTATTAGGTGGTATAGGTTAAATGCTATTAACATCTTCATCAGTTGCATCACAGTGTTAAATGGAAGGACCATCCTGACCACTTTCTCCACAGGAAAGCCCTAGATCTTGATACGTGCCCACGCCCCAGAGCAAAGCTGAGACGGAATCCTAACCCGTTCACTCCCTGCAGTGCAGGACCTGCAGCCACCCAGACACCCCCCGCCCACGCAGACCCTGTTCGGGGAATCCCTCCCCAGCCGCCTGTTCTCTATATCTGGGGCCACGCTCCGAATGTTGCGGGATGCAATGGCAAACTGCTAGCCCAAGAGAGCTGGCCCCCGCCTTTTCTGTCTGAAGAATGTGTTTGGGGGTTTTCCTACCTGCCCCAGGTTTTTGCCCTTCTTACTGCCGCCGAATGCCAGTCCTTGGTATATGCCCGCAGATCGATTGGCGGCCTGAGCAGGCGTCTCCCCGCCCAGAGAGGACTTGATGGAGTTGAGTTTGGCCCGCGAACTGCCGATCTGTGAGCTCTCCACCATCAGCACCGCGGCCAGTAGGAGCAGGCAGCGGGACGAATCCTTGCACCGCATCAACGCGGCCATCTCCCGGCGAGGGGGTCCCCAGGAAGACGCAAAGCTCGGAGGGGTGGGAATGCAAAGGGAGGGAGGACCCCAACACGGGGCCCCTCACTCGGGGCGCGGGGGCTTGCAGATTGTGTTCCCTCAACCCTTCCTGGTTCGGGGACCCAGGACCCTATGAACTCAGTCTCACGCCTCAGGACAGAAATTAGCGGAACCCAAGCGAGACCCGCTTTTCCACCAGGGCAGGAAGTTCTGCAATAACTGGAAGCAATCAAAGGCGAGGCGCTTTCTCGCCAAGGAGGCGTGACCCAAGGTGCAAGAAAACCCAGCCCTGTGGATCGCACCGCTTCCGTTGCTTCTTGCCCCGCACCTCCTTGGTCCCGCCGGGATCTCGGCGGTTTAATTCTCCTCTTAATTGATCGAGTGGCCCGCACCAGCTCCTTCTCCTTCAACTCAGTTGCTTTTCTCTCCTCTCTTTTCCTATCCTTTATGTGTCAAACTTTGCAGGACACAATACTCCTTTTCCAAGTTAGCAGGCGCTTTAGTAGGGGATCAGGAGACGTCCCCGGACCGAATCCTCGAGATCTGAAGAGAACCGAGGTCCCCCACACGCGCACTCACAGTTGCCCCGAAGCGTTGTCCCCTGACTCACAGGAGACAGCGAACCGCTGCCAGCGCAGCGATGCCTAGGGAGCGGACTTGCGCTACGCTCGCCGCGGGCTCCCCCTTTCTCTCTCTCTGCTCTCTCCCGCGTCCTCTTTGCTTTTTATAGCTTCCCACAGTGAGGCTTTTTTTTTTTTTTTTTTTTTTTACCTCCGCCCCCAATTCAAGAGTGACAAAGAGTGAAAACTTTTCTCTCACTCTCCACCGCTTCCGCCCCCCTCCTCTCTGCGTGCTCCTTCTCCTTCTCCTTCTGCAGCTTCCACTCCAGCTTTTCCTCCTCCTCATCCTCCCGCTCTGTCTCCACCCATAACTACTGGAAAAGGGGGATCTAGCTTTTCCATGAGGTGAATGGAACATAGGGGCTCCTAATTCCTGACAACAACTCCAGCGGTTGGAGGGGTCTTTGGAAACAGGCAGAGGGCAAAGGTGGAAACGGAGTGGGGCAAGCTGCCACCACGTGATCGCCGCCACCCTTCCTTAGATCTTCCCACCCATCTTCAGCCCCTGACTCCGCGAGGAGTGCTGGAAAAGCCCTATGGAAGCTTTAGAGAAGTCAGCATCTGCGCATCTGCTCATTAGTATTGTGTTCTTTGTGCGCTCACGTTTGGTTTTAGACTGTGCCTCCCAGGGAGTGTGTGAAGCTGGAGCCACATAGGTGCGCCAGGGGGTGGCCAACGATCCGGATAGAGGGTCTGGAAGGAAAGGGGCAGACCAAAGAGGGGAAAAGATGAGCCTGTTCGATTTGGAACAGGTTCCTTCGGAACCCCGGGCCCCGCCGCACTCGTAGCATATGTCTATGTCTCTGAGGGACTAGGAAGAAGGGGATGCTCTGGGAACACTGCAAGGGTTTGGACCTCACAGCTCGATTGAGCATCTTTACCACGCCAGACAATTGCTCTTTTTGCGAAAAGGAAATCCCAGATAGGAATGAACGGGGGCAGGGAGCCTTTGAGATCCTGTCTTCCTTGGCTTCCTGCCTTCTAGCCCCTGGGAATTACAAGAGTAGACATTCCTGTCAGCCCCCGGGTCTCTCCAGGTCCAATGCCCTTCGGCCGAAGGTCGAAGGCGGCTCCGGGAACGACTGGGACGCGCTGGCGCTTGGGGGCGCCAGTGGCAGCCGTTCAGGGAGCCATGGAAGTGCTGCAGGAGACAAGCGCTGAGTTCGGTGATGTCTGGTGGCCAAGTGCGAGACTTCCCAAGCAAAGCAAGGGATTGTTCGAAAGTTATTGCATTTCTGCTTCGCAGACACTAATGTCCAGGAGCAGAGAAATCCACCCATTGAGCCACAACTTGAAGTTAGAAGGCAGCTAGCCGCCAGGGGAGGATACTAGCAGCATCCTCTTCAGAATTTTTGGACCTAGATTTCACAGCTTTTACACCTGATCCTGGCGCAGGTCCATGAGTACGAGTTAAACTTGTCGCTAAGTGAGAACGTTAGTGACTCTTATTTTCCCCCAAAACAACGCAGAGTTCTAAAGTGTGGATTTAGAGCTATTTTCTCCCAGACAGCTCCAGTTTTGCAAATTTCTCAGTCCTGACCTATGAGTCTGTCTGCCCTGAAATTCTTCATTTTCAGATTTTTTTTTAATACACAAGCAAACGGGGATTAAAATTTGCACCCTCTGGCGTTTGTTCTTATCTTTTGAATTTCCTTTCTTTAAGGTAGAGATTTTTCACATTTTAGTGTGTGGGTTTTTTTTTTTCCACTTTTAAAAAATATGCCAGGAATAACAATATGGGTGACCCTTGAAGGACATCATACTAAGTGAACAAGACCAATCACAGAAAGACAAATCCACTTACAGGACGTACCTAAAATAGTTAAATGCATAGAATCAAAGGTTGAAATGGTGGTTACCAGGGATTGGAAGGAGAGGAGAATGGGGAGTTACTATATCAATGATCATAAAGTTTCAGTTAACCAAGACGAATAAACTCTAGAGATTTGCCATATGGTGTTGTACCTATAGCCAACAATAATGCATTGTACTTTTAAAAACTTACTGAGAAGGTAGATCTCATGCTATATAGATATAAACTTTATATGTGTGTGACTTTATATACATGTATAATATATATGTATTTATACATATAACATTATTGTAGTAAGAACATTTAACATCTATATATGCCCAGTAATAAATTTGTAAGTTTATAAACTTAAGTGAGGCATTCTAGGCCCTAATAAAAGGCAAGGAGATGGGTCCTTACTCTATAAATAAGTACTTAACGATTCCGAGCTTAGACTTTACAGAAAAGTATATCTTTTGCCTTCATTCTGATTTGCCAATCAGAAAGCATGGCAGAAATTGAGAAACTTAAGTTAGGAATCTACTGGTTTAAATATTTTTGAAAAGTAGCTTAGAGCAAAAGGAAAAGATAGAAGCTAAACATGTAGGCAACAGATCACTCTACATTCACTTGGAAGGTGTAGACTTTGACCATATGTTGAAGAACAAACACAAATGAACCATGAGAAAATGTGAAGATGCTTTGCCTATTTCTGTCACTTCCTTCCTTCTTTACCTATAGATAAAATAATATCCCACATACACAGACCTAACTTTACTCATATGTACTGCTAAACAGAAAAGAAATATCAAGCACAACACATTTACTCTCAGCTCTGAGTACCATCCTAAAGACATTACCTCAGAGGCTCATTCAAACCCTACAAGTTCCAAAAGCAATTTTTTACAAATACAATTAAATTAAAAGTTGACATAAAATCAACTTACACAAACATTCTTCCATATAGAACAAAATCAGATATATAGAATCAAAAGCTAAAACATACAGGATTATGCCTTAGGCTAAAAAGGAGTCAAAAACTAATTTCATTCATGACCCAAATGCTTTCTGTAAATTTTTTTGACAGACAGAAACAAACATACATGACCCATATGTTGACAAGTAGATATGCATACACAAAATCAACTAACTGTAAATAAACATATTCCCTTCCTGTGGATTACTGTCATAGCCCCACATGTGTTTTTCCCTTGTGTGTTCTCCTAAGTATAAAGACAAAAGCTTCATATTTTACTTGGGAAAGTAGATTTTTATGCCATTTGCAATAATATAATTAGAGAGTAGACATTTAAAAACAAGACTGTACAAAAGCATGATGTACAACCCTCCTATCCAGAAGAAAGTGCCTTAATGGACATTTTTTCCTTTGGCCATACATTCCCTCTTATCTTTGCTCCTCTAGCTGTGGGGCCATTCTGGTTCCACAGAAAAGACACTACTTACTCAGCAGTTGTTTCTGGATCCTAGATTCCTTCTGAATACTTAATCCCAAAGGTAAGTTAAGTATATAACTTGTCGCCTTAGTCCTGTTTACTGAAGCTTACTAATTTTCATCCCATTATCTCTCTCCCTGCATTAGTGAATACTTCCCACAATAGCCTTTTTAGCAGGTGTTCATGCATTCCCCATACATGAAGCAAGTATGGGCCCCTGAGGACACAGTGGTGAATGAGTGGGGGCCTTGCCTCTAAAGGGGGTTGGAGCTCTGCAGACACCTTGATTTACTAAAATCTGCTTCTAGCCCCTCTCAGAAGTTGCTGCTGTGAGCCTTTCTCTGTTCTCATCCACTGCTGAATTATGCCAGTCTCAGAGTTCAATCTATCACAGGATATCTGCAACTTGAATTCAAGCCAAGCTGGCTTGAATTCATGTGACTATGGGAATATAAGTGATCAGATATGTCTCCCAGAGTTCTTTTTTTTCCTTCAGAATTAAATGCACATTTTAATGGTTTACATAGAGACCATATTTCTACATTTGTTGTTGAACCCAAAGAAATGACGCTGGCGATGGCCATGTTAGGTCAATGAGAACAGAATAGCAAACCTGGGGAGTAAGATCGTCTTTGGTAGGTCCCATAGGACCCCAAAGGATCTTGCACACACAAAATAGACATGAAAATCTTTAATGTGTGGTTGGACCTTGATGGATGTTAAGGATCTGAAAAATAAGGTTATGTGGGTTTTCCCTCTCCATAGTAAACCAAGCTACCTGGCTCTGTAGCCTAGTAATACTCATACTTTGAGATTTTTATGTTTCTCTTCTGCCTAAGAACAACAGTCTCATGTGTTGCTGCAAATTAATTTTAAATACCTGGTAACAAATGTAAGCTTGCAATGATATTGTGAAAATTTTTTGTGTTTCTTGATGGGAATAATTTTCATACCAGATATGAAAAAATTGCATCTCCTATTTGATCCCTGCATTAGTTTCAGTTGTTGACACTATCTTGATAATGTCTCATGGACAACAGGACCAGCTAATAAAAAAAGATCTCATCACCTACATATGAATCACTAGCTATGCTTGACATAAACATACACAAGTGAAATGGGTCAGAAGATTTCACCGTAAATCAATCTGAAACAATTGCTCAGCCAACGGCTTCTTTTTTGAACTTTAACGAGTTAGTCATCTTATCCATACTTTACCTGCCACTTAAATGAAAGAGGATTACTGAACAGATATTATCCCTTGAGCCTGAACCCAAACAATAAAAAAATGCAAATAACATAATCTGAAACTCAGGCAGATAAAAACTTCTGCTGAGCCTTGTGCATATATGTGACCATAGATAGAGGAGGAATTAGAAAAAGTCATCAAATGTTTAATAAGAAACATTTTCCTTTATGACATAAAATTTTTGTTAGTTCTATACAACGCATATCCTTTTTGGTAAGTTCTCACTGCTGTTCTGGCAGGTTTTTTCAAGATTCATCTTTTGAAACAGTACTAAAGTACCAAGTAATACTTGGCAGTGAAAGAATTATATGTTTAACTCTTGAGTGAGGTTCAATTCCAAGGAATCTCATCTTGATGAGCAACAAAACAAACAACATTTAGATAATCTGGACCAGTGATTTGCAGACTCTGTTCCTTTCGGGTCTTTAGGGTTCTGCAGAGGCCTCAAAGTAAGTTGAGAACTCTGCTATTTTTTATAAGATTTCAGAGGAGAGGTGTCCAGCTCTTGGATCAAAGATAAATTTTAAGCGCCTGTTTTTGTTATTGTTTTCATTTGGGGAAGGATTGTGTTGGTTGTTTGGTTGGTTTTAATCAACTGTTAGCTGATCCAATTTAGCACCCACAGTGAATTGGGCAAAATACTCAGTGAGCCGTCAACCTGCCAAATACATGATGGATTGATTTCTACCCTGTTAGTATTACAGACAATTTCCAAAATGATCATTACTCAAATGGGGAAACTATTAAAAATATGGAAATTTATTTAGTCAGAAATGATTTGGTCATTTAAAGTAGGGAACATTAAAAATGAAAAGGCAGGGTAGCTAATCCATTCATTGTACAATGTGTTTATTCCTGATCAATTATCTGAACCTATGATTAATGAATATGGCAAAACTTTAACTATACTCTCACCATACATAAGATAAACTGCGGTGCAGACTAAAAATAATGGAAAAACTATTTGCAAATAATAAGGACATAGATTCTCAAGAGGCAACTCAAAAATCTGTCTTTGAAACATAACTGGGCTTGGTAACAGAAAATGAAAAATGTGTTTAGTTTATCTTTGGAAGACTCATTTGTAATAGATCCTACTTTTTGATACTCTAGGTATAAATTATAACACCTAGGCTCAAAAATAGTTTGGGATATAAGAAAGCCAAGATACTATGCTGCAGTCAGCTTAAGGAATTTTATAGGTAACTGGCTTAGAATACACAGCAATAATAAAAGTAATAATAATAATCAGATTTATTGAATGCCTTACATGTGCCAGGTTTGTTGAACACTTTACATATAGTGTCTCTTATTTGTATCCCACAATTCATCCCTTTAAGATAATGAATATACAGTCCAATATTAAAATAATACTGAGCAAAGAGTAGCTTGCAGCACAGTGTGTCTCCATTTGTAGTAATGGATGCCCAGTTATGGCAATAATGTGGAGGGCACACAAGAAAAGGGGAACCCATCAGAAGAAATTGGAGGTGCCATTTCACCCTTGTAGCAGGCCCCAACCCAGATTCCTCTGAAGGAGCTAAAATAACTCATTTGGTAAAGGGTTGCAAAGAACACCAAAAATATAAGTACATGACTACATGTATTGCAGCTTCGCCTAATATAATAAAACTCTTGGGCCTTAAAAATCACATAGCACAGAACTTAAAAAGGCCCTCTGCTACAGGTGACATATTAGATTTCTAGGGCTTCCATAACAAAATGATACGGATTTGGCGGCTGAAACAACAGAAATGCATTTCCTTACCATTTAGGAGGCTACAAGTCTAAGATCGAGGTGTTGGTAGGTTTGGGCTCCTCTGAGGCCGCTGTCCTTGTCTTACAGATCACCACTTTCTCACTGTGTCCTCCTGTGGTCATCCCTAGGTCTGTGTTCAAATTTCCTCTTCTTATAAAGAAACCAGTCATATTGGATTAGGACCTACCCTAAATTCATTTTAATTAATTGCCTCTTTGAAGAACTCATCTCCAAATGTGGTTACATTTTGAAGTAGTAGGACTTAGGGCTTCAACATATGAACTTGGCAGCAGGGCATGGGGCAAAATTCAGCTCATAACAGATAGATTTATAGATGTAGTTGCATATTAAAACACTTGGGAAAAGAGTAACATTTCTGTACAGAAAACATACGGCAGTTTCTCAGAGTTCCTAAACTCAAAGGAGAACTGTGTTATATGTTTATTTTGAAAACATTATTTAAATATTTTTATTACCATTTAATTTCTGGATCTGTGTTAATGATATTCATTTTTTCACCTTCTCTTTTTGTGTGACTTATGACTAAATTAGAAATCAGCCAACTGAGTCTGACTATGATTGTCAAGATTCCACTGGGGCGCTGAAAAAGAAAAGAGAGAATACAAGCAATTTTGCCAAGAAGATAAAGCCATTTCTACATTTTTTAAAAGTGCCTAGTTAATGAAAGATGGAAACAATAAAACATATCAGTACATGATAGAAAAGTGAAATCATCGTAGATCAAAGGAAAAAGAAGCAGCAATCAAAATTACAGTGATCTAGCAATCAGCAAGTTGTTCTGTTACTAACTTAATTTGTCCATTTATTTAATTTGATTTAATTTACTCAGAAAGTTAATAGTTCCTTGGAATCACAGTACCTTTAATTAATTCAAGGCAGTACTAAATATGTGAAAACAGAGGGAATATCTAATTTCATTGAAACTGGTAATGAAATCACTTTTAATATAAGTGCACTTGACCACTTAGTCTTTAAGTTATTAAGAAATCTGATTTGGAATAAGCTCAAATTTACTTTAGCTTTTTTGTTGTTTTTTCCTGAAATGTATAAAATGTATTTTGGTTGTTATTGTCAAGAATGTATGCGAACATTTGTATATATCAAAGAACAATCAATATCTCCAAGAACATAACAGCTGTTTATATGTTACAGTTGAAATTGTTGGGTTAGCCTTGTCCTCCAATGCCAATCAATGTTGTATTTATAAATTAATAATAAAATGAAACTCTCAAACCTTTGATCAATTTGCCTTTTATATATCAAAATGTATTATATAAATATGCTCAGTATTAATAGAAGTACTGAAAGTTTAAAACCATCTTTTTGTTTTATAATATTCAGTGTATTTCACCCCACCACTTAACACTGGAGGTAGCTACCACTGAGGCCAGGAATATATGGACTATAGCTATAAACTGGGACTCTTTTTAACATGAAAAGGTAAGCTAATTTCCAGCCTTCTAAATATAACTTCCCAATTCACTAAATTACTTGGTGTTCCTCCTATATGTTAGCATAATTTTAGGAGGTAATTCATTAAAAAAGCCCCCAGCTGCAAGTTCTAACCAAAAGTTATATATGTTATAGTCCAAACTCTTCATTCTCTTTAGCCAAGTGTAAATACTGCCTAAGATGGCTAATTTTAAATTAATTTGTATGATGATATCTGTCACTCACTTGTGAAACACTTCCTGAATATAGCTGACACAATCATATCCAATTTTCTGTTTCAGGGACTATTTAATGTTAAAAATGTCTCTAAGGAAACCATTCTAAGGATTGCCTCTAAGTAAATCTATATATGTGGGGGATGGAAAATCCAACCCATCATGGTATTATTCTCTGACGACAAAAGAATTCCTGTTAATGGTTAGTAATGATTATTATTTTTTTTAAATAGTGATCTTGTAGTGATTATTAGTCGGAAATACTGAGAGGTCCAAGTTCATGCAGCAAAGGGCAGTAATGGACACTTATCATGGTAAGAGAGATGAGCCAGCGATTATTACAAAGTAATTTTTATGGAGAAAAGTGTTTAATGGCCTTTCCTATATCGGTGTTATTAAATAGAGAAGAACTGATAAATAAATGCACCTATTCCTATCATGAAAAGTTTGCAACACTCTTCAAATATTAGATTGACTGAACTAAAAAAACATTCAGAAGGTTTTCTCTTATCTAACTTCATAGAAAAGGAACCATTTTCCTATGTCAAGGCATATGTAGATGTTGCCCATGTCGCGTTGTAAAAGCTCTTCCAAACTACTCAGAAACAGAGGCAGGTACGCAACTTTGCAAATGGTCTCATGAGTGTGCAGAATGCACTGGAAGTTAACAACACCTTTTCATCTTACTTACTACCACTTTATTATCTGTCTTTCTCTCGCTACCTGAAAAAAAAATGCAACAAAATCCAAGCACTTCCATCCTTACCTTCCTTTAGTTGCTGTGCTGCCTGCTACCCTAATGATCTTAGCAACGTTTTGTCTTTGTTCTTTCAAAAATTACTTCAGCAAGCTGTTTCTTTCTTCAATCACATCATCCTGAATTTACACCTTGTTCCACTGCTTGAAATAAACCATCAAATAAAGCAGACCCAAAACAATGGTAGGAGGTGAGGATTTATTCAAATTTTCATAGGTAAAAATTTGAAGGTGGAATCTGGGAATACATGATGGCATACTTTTTCTAACTCATGCAGTGCTATGTAAAACCAGAAAAAGAGATGAGGATAACAATTCCCCAAAACGCACAGGCGAGCACACACCACACACACACACACACACACACACAACACCACACACACACACACACACACACACAACATCTAGAGTAAAATTAGGCGACAAGGTGAGTAAGCCTAATCCCCAATAATTAATTACAAGGCCCACATAATATCAGTTACTATAAAAAAGGAAGTTTGGGCTGGGTGCGGTGGCTTAGGCATGTAATCCTAGCACTTTGGGAGGCCAAGGCAGGTAGATCACTTTAGGTCATAAGTTCGAAACCAGCCTGGCCAACAGGGTGAAATCCCGTCTCTACTAAAAATACAAAAAAAAAAAAAAAAAATTAGCAGAGTGTGGTGGCGGGTGCCTGTAATCCCAGCTGCTTGGGAGGCTGAGGCAGGAGAATCACTTGAACCCAGGAAGTGGAGGGTTGCAGTGAGCCAAGATCATGCCACTGCACTCCAGCCTGGGTGACAGAGTGAGACTCCATCTCAAAAAAAAAAAAAGGAAGTTTGAGGGAAAGCAATGGAGCTCTGAGAACAAGAGAATCCTCAAATTTCCAACAGATCCTCATTGGAAAGAGCACAGCCAATCTGAGAATAGTAGACAAAATCAGAAGAAAATGAATTCTGCAGGCCCTAATTCAAGGATCAAAGCCCCTGGTGAGGAGAAACTGTTTGGAGTAGAATCCAAATTGAGCAGGCAAAAAATTAGGGACAAAAGAAAAAATTCTAAATGAAAGTCAGAATGGCCAGGAAGCAGATCTCAAAAATGTGACACCATTTTAAAAATCACCTCACAAAAACAATAGAATAGAGGGTGCCAAGAACAATGAAACTAGAAAAGTTATTCTGGCCCAACCATCTCTCTGATAGCAAAGGAAAACTTATTTGCCTTAAACCTGGGTAACCAAACGAGACTGTGGCCCAATCATGTGTGTATCTAATATGAAAAAAAAGAAAGTAAGGACAAAATAGCATCAATAGAAGCAAGCCATAAAGCAATGTCAGAGAACACATATAAACAGTAACTTAATATTTCAAAATATGCTAAAATTTTTAAGAAATATATCTAAGCAATGAAAGAACATTATAAATCAGAACTAGAAAACTTCCAATCATATATTTCAAGAAAAAAGGATTTGAAGAAGTGATGTAAGAAGAAAAATCATTTCAGAATGAAGATGAAACTGGAAAGAACAAAAAAGCAACATATAATGCTTTAGGAAATATATAAGATGGGAAAGAGAAAAATTAGGAGAAATAAGTAAAGAGATAAAAACTTCAACAAAATGATATAGATGGGATAAAGAAGATCCAACATACTTATAATAGTTTTCACCAAATAAGAAACCCAAGCAATGAAACAAGTTAAATACTAAAAACAATAATCAACTTTTTTTCTAAAATAATGAGAACAAAACCAAAAAGATTTCAAACTACCTATATACTTTCTTAGGGGAAAATAAATCCAGGATGGACAACACCATGACATATTCTAGTAAAACTACTGACCTTGAAAAAAACAACCTTTGGCCAGTGGGCAAACATCATGTCACTTACAAAGAACATTTCAACAGACACGTTTTATATCAGAAGACAATTAAGTAACATATTTAGGATATCCAAGAAAAGAAAATGTGAACCAATAATTTTAAATCCAGCTAAACTGATCTTCACATGACAGTTTTCAGACAAAATGGTTTACGAATGCAGGAAGTCAGAAAACATTATCACATAAGCCCCTCCTTGGAAATTTACCAGAAAACAGTATTAAAACAACTATAATGATTGGCAAGATTGAAATATGGACTGATATGAAAGACACTGAGCAACTAAAGACCTATAGGGGGAAAAATGACTTTAAGACGATTAGTAAAAGAAGAACTAAAATTTTATCCATTAAAAAATTTCTGTCAATGCTCAATTTACCACTAAAAGACCCATTTTTGGAATGTCATATTTTATTTCCTTTTATAGACCTGCTGTCTTGTATTTTACTTAGTCTAACATTAAATGAATTACAATTCCCTAAGTAGTCACATTTTTTGAAAGAAAGAAGCCATAAATCATGTCACTTATTGGCAGAGATAGAGCTAGGGATAAATTCAGGACAGAAAATCCAAAATATATTATAGTTAAGAATAGGGACTACGATAAATATGAAATCACCTGTAGAACTAAGACTGTATGATGTTCTTCAGAGAAAAACACAGTATTATCTAATGGCTAAATGCAGCAACAAGTTATATGAGAGAGACTAACAGACTAATCGGCTTGTGAATATTGACGTGAGGTAATTTTAAGTAAAATAGTAGTAAAGAAGATCCAAAAGCCTTTTTAAATAATAAACCATGACTAAATGGGGCTTATTTAGAAATATAAGTTTAGACAATACACTAATATGCTCCATCAGTATAATAGAGCTAAGGAGAAAAATTATATATGATCATCTTCACAGATGCAAAAAAAGCATTTGGCAACACCCAACCAATGCTATTCATGTTAAAAAATTAATCAATAAAATGGGAATCTATGAATGCATGTATACAAGCACATCATTACAAAAGTTAGCATCTTCACTTAATAGCAAATCACTTGATGTTTAAATGGGAAACTCAGACAAGAATGTCCGCAATCTCCACTTCTGTGAGCACTGTGTTAGAGGTAATAGTCATTCAATTAAGCAAGAGAAAAGTAACAACCCTAAGAATTAGAAAGTATAAAGTAAATGATTTCTATTTGCATAAGTATATATCTGACATAAGTATAAATGTGGAAAATACATTTGACATAAGCATACAGCTGAAAAATTAAAAAAACAGCACTTACTAAAGAAGCAGTTTTAAAACTTAATATCCAATAATTATTAGCCTTTAGGTATTTTTAAAAATTTAGAAATTAGGCCAGGTGCAGTGGCTCATGCCTGTAATCCCAGCACTTTGGGAGGCCGAGGCGGGCAGATCACGAAGTCAAGAGATCGAGACCATCCTGGCCAACATGGTGAAACCCCGTCTCTACTAAAAACACAAAAATTAGCTGGGTGTGGTGGCGCACACCTGTAGTCCCAGCTACTCGGGAGGCTGAGGCAGGAGAATCTCTTGAACCCCTATGGTGGAGGTTGCAGTGAGCCGAGATTGTGCCACTGCACTCCAGCCTGGTGACAGAGCAAGACACCATCTCAAAAAAAAAAAAAAAAAAAAATTAGAAGTTATAATGGAAGAGAAGACCCCATGTCAATTGCCAAAAGCTAATAATGCAACATAACCCAAAGTATATAAAATCTATGTGAATGTAACTGTAATACTAGACTTCTGAATAAAAATTTTAAGTAGCCTGAGGCGAACATAAACTTATACAATGTTCTTTAAGTGGAAGACTCAAGATCATAAAGATGTCCATTATTCCTGAGTTTATTTATAAATTTAACATAATCTCAATAAAAATACATCATATTTCTTTTTTCTCTAAACTGGGAAAGTTTATTTAAAATTAATGTATTGAATAAACATCTTTTTGGAGAGTAAACAAGAAGGATCAGGAAAACACTGAAAAAGAAGAGTCTAGGTCAGAGGACTGGAGATACTCTTACCAGAAATTAAAGCCTCTGAAAAAGAGGTTACTTTGTTACTGTCACATAAACAGACACACAGACCAATATGATACAATAGAAAATTCAGAAGTAGAGTCAATTGCATATGAACATTTAGAATACGATAGAAGCAGCATGTCAAATATGTAGAGGAAAAAGGTGGATTTTTAAAAAACAAAGCTTATTGGGTACATATGAGGTTTACAACATGTTGTTATGGGATACATATAGATAGTAAAATGGTTAAAATAATGAAACAAATGGACATACTTGTCGTGTCACATAGTTACTTATTTTTTTGAAGTATTGGTTTAACTAGTTAGACATATGAAGAAAGTTAAAACTGGATCTATTCCTCACACTGCCACATGACACATTCCAAATGAATAAAGAACTTAAATGTAAAAGAAAGAAAACAATGCAAGAGATAAAAAGAAAACACAGATGAATTCCTTTATAAATTCAATTCCTCCATAACCAGAACACTTTTACTTTTGGCTGAAATACAATAATAATAAAGAAAAAGACTGGAAAATTTGATTTTAAAAAGATGGCTTTTTCATGGCAAAAATCACTACAAGCAAAGCTAAAAGATTAATGACAAAAGGAAAAATACGTGCATTTTATACCAAGAAAAAATAGTGAATATCTTTAATATATGAAGAGCTTCTAAAAATGAAAAAGGAAAAGTTAAACAACTTTACAGAGAAAATAGCCTGGAGAGGTGAACAGCAAGTTTTGAGAAAATAACTAAGTATCTCTTTAAAAAAGAAAAGAAAATGTTGGTACATAATAAGAGAAATGCAAATTAAAATTACACCAATATACCATTTCTTACCTATCAGATTGCAAAAATCCAATTTTTTTTTTTTTTTTTTGTATTTTTGACCATATCTCTGCAGCAAGGCTGTGAGAAAACAAGCACCCTTGTACATTCTGGTGAGAATACAAAACGGTATCACTTTGTATGGAGAGGAATTTGACTATCTAATGAAGTTATACATGCATTTGGTCTTTGACTCAGTAAGGAATCCCAATCTTAGGAATCTCTTCCAGAGAACAAAGTAGGAGGCAAAAGTTGAGAAAAGGGGGATTGGTAAAAAGTAACTTAATTTTATACATTTCAGTATTATTTAAATATTTTATAGTTCATTTCTATTTTTGTTTAAATGACGTGAATGTTAAGCTATACCTATATTCAAGTGTTATACTACTTGAATAGGTAAAAAAAACGCACAAAATTTAAAAATGCTAATATCCAGGAAATACAGCAATAAAAGACCTAGAGTGAAAGGCAAAACCGACTTTAAGACAATTAGTAAAAGAAGATCTAAAAAGCAGTAAAAGGAGATCAATTAAAAAATTCTATCAATTCTCAATTTACCATTAAAAGACCCATTTTTGGAATGCCATATTTTATTTCCTTTTACAGACCAGATGTCTTCTATTTTACTTATTAAATGAATTGCAATTCCCTAAGTAATCACATTTTGTGAAAGAAAGAAGCCATAAATTGTGTCACTTAGTGGCAGAGATGGGGATAGGGATAAATATTTGGGACAGAAAATCCAAAATATATTCTAGTTAAGAATAGGGATTCTGATTTTCTGTTTTTGTGGAATTTTTCTTTCAAAATACTTTAGCTCCACTCACAGAGTTTGATACTTAAAAATGTTTATGAAACAAATGATTATACACATAATTTAATTACAAATTGACAAATACATACAGTAAAAACTGATCTCAGATCAATTTAACCTCTGGTTCAGTTACTTTACAATGATGCAATCAAATCTCTTTATTTACTGAAGATTCTGATGAATAACTGGCCCATAGTCACTCAGAGTATAGGTGGCAAAGCCCAAGGTGAACTCCACCTGTGACTTTTCATTTCAGCACAAATTCTACTTTAGTGGGATTTACACATTTTTCCCTGTTGGACACTAGAGGGAGACTGTTTGCAGTTATCCATTCTTGGGCCTATTTTGCAGCAAAGTGATGTCCTTTTTATCATTGTCAAGTCTATGGCTGCATACAGTCCCATAAAGCCGCTTTGCATCCTTAGGTTCTATCAAGAAAATACATTTTTATGAGCACTCTTTTATTGATAACATACATGGGAGAAACATCTATCTAGGAAATACAGTGATGTATCACTTAAGGATGGGGATACATTGTGAGGAATACGTCCTAGGGAGATTTCATCATTGTGTGAACATCATAGAGTGTATTTACACAAACCTAGATGGTATAGCCTACTACACACCTAGGGTATATTATTCCTGGGCTACAAATCCATACAGCATGTAACTTACTGAACACTGTAGGCAACTGTAATACAGTGATACATATCTGTGTATCTAAACATATTAATAGAAAAGGTATAGTAAAAATATGGTAGTATAATCTTACAGGACCACTGTGGTATATGTGGTTCATTGTTGACCAAAATGTTGTGGTGGACATATGACTGTAATTCACATCTATTTATAAAATGAGATTTTATACATCTATTTATAAAATGAGATCCCAAATTGAGGAATGAGCTCAGCTTGGTAGTGTGGGGTCCAGACCTGGGAGCGCAGAGCAGAATAAGACCACTCCCTCTGCTTTTCATGAGACAGCTGGTCTCCTGATACTGCCTCGCTGTGTGGTTCTGCCTCATTCTACTGCTACTCTCTTGGTTTGCTGACTTGTGGCTCTCTTCTCTATGGAACTTTGACTTCAAAATAGGTAAAACCACATCTAACCAAAGTAGACCATAGCACAGATCTTGTTAACCTAGTCATATTCACAAAGCAGAACACATTTTTAAAAATGTAATAGCTACACTTTTAAAACCTCAGAGGATACAACCTTTGTAATAAGATATTTTGTTATAGAATATATGACATTCTCTCTGTTCTCATCTGTTTCCTCCTTGTTCATTAAATCCCAACACACCAGGCTTCTTGCTGCTTCTGAACCTTCAAGATCCATTCTCATTTGGGACCTTTGCCCTAGCTGGCACCTCTGCCAACAGCTGTGTGGCCCACTCCCTCACCAGTTTTAAATCTTGGCCCAAATGTCATCTTCTCAATGAAGTTTACCCTACTTAAAATTGCACCATTACCGCTCCATAGTGCTTATCTCTGTTAACTTGCTCTATATATTTCCCTATGGCATTTATACGTTGTATAATTCTACATATTTTACTTATTATTTTGATTATTATACACATCCTCCACTGTAAGCTCAGTGAGAGTGAAGATTTTAGTCTACTTCACACATGGATGAACGCCAAACACCTAGGTCAGTGCCTGGCATGCAGAAGGCACTTAATAACGGGTGCAGCACACCAGCATGGCACTTGTATACATATGTAACAAAACTGCACGTTGTGCACATGTACCCTAGAACTTAAAGTATAATAAAAAATAAAAATAAAAAAAAGAAGGCACTTAATAATAAGAGACTCTTCAGTTCAACTCACTAAAACATTACTGCTTTGTACTTGTATTTCATAATATTTTCATGCTGTCAATATTTGTTATTTTGAAATAAGTTTTTCTTACCAGAAAAAACATTCAAAGATGACATTATCTTTCTGTTACTTAGTCTGAACATCCTACAAACATTAATGCATTGCTATCATATCTTGTCTTTTTTTGTTGTTTTTTTTGAGATGTATTCTCACCACACTGTCACCCAGGCTGGAGTGCAGTGGTGTGATCTCGGCTCACTGCAACCTCCGTCTCGTGGGTTCAAGTGATTCTCCCAACTCAGCTTCCCAAGTAGCTGGGACTACAGGTGCGTGCCACCATGCCCAGCTAATGTTTGTATTTTTAGTAGAGACAGGGTTTCGCCATGTTAGCCAGGCTGGTCTCAAATTCCTGGCCTCAGATGATCCCCCAACCTTGGCCTCCCAAAATGTTGGGATTTCAGGTGTGAGCCACTGTGTCTGGCGCATATCTTGTCTTTCTTGTGGTTAGGCACTTGAAATTTCTTCATTTTTCTCAACATCTATGAATAATACACCTTTTTGTCATTTTTCTTAGGTTTTTTCTGGATCCTATATCCATTGTAATTAATCTGTATTTTTCCATTGGAATTTAAGACATAAAATATATCTTAAGGCAGGAATAACTCTAAGCAAAATTGTGAAGTTAGATCAAATAAATCTTTGATGCTGTGCCAATGAAAATCATCTAATATTTGGTCTCCCTTAAACACTGCTCCTAAGAAAACTATTGTATTAGTGGCCATCATGAAATTCCTTGCTTTGCACCAACTCTGAGTAGCTTAGGGCACTACTGCTCCAGGGGGACATTTGTCTTTAAATAAAACTATAAAACTCCAAGACCCATAAGACCTCAAAAAGTGTGATAGTGTCACATAATGGGAGGAAATATTTGGAAACAAAAGAAATCTCCAGGCACTCTTTGAATCGTATCATATAAGAGATCTCAGATCCTAAGATTCTTATTGGATAAATAATTTTTGAATTAGTGGATGCCATTTGAAAGATAATGCACTATCAGTGCATGAGAATGAGTAGGTCAACAACCCATAGCTGACAACAACAACAATAACAAAACCATGAGTTGAGGTGGGCATGTGAAGTCAGAATAAATACAGAAATACGTGAAGTGTTGGGTGGATATAAGGGATATCTTTGCTTATGCCTCCCAGCACCATCTATCTTTCTTCTTATAGTAAGAACATCCTGGTTTTCCTTTGTAGAACTACCCCGCTCCCCTTGCCCTATTCTTACTTCACGTGGCTGTAACAGTGAGCAGAGAATCCAGACCTAGCAACTTGGAGCATTTTATCCCTGGCCACAAAAGTTGATTCTTAGCAGCAAGGTCAGCCACTTGCTGGAAGCATCGGAAATAAGAAGTTCTCCTTCTGTCAAGGTTTATTAACTAGCAGGATGTAAGGTAGAAGATAATTTACGTGAGAAAGTATGTTGTACAAGGGAAAGCAAAATGGAGAGAGAAAAATTACTGATGATGATTTGAGCCATACCTGAAGTCCAGTGTTAGTCATTCCTATTAAAACCAATAAATTTCCCTTTTTGCTTAAGCTACTTCAAGCCTGGGTTTTCATCATTTATAATTAAAACAATTCTAATAGATTAAAAATACACTGAATTTGGAATGAATCAAAGCTCTACTTTGGAAAATTCCAACCTAGAAACAAATAGAGGAAATTCATTACTGAACCTCTTGAGCAAATAAGTATTATTTTCCTTTAAGTTCAAGCTTAACACATGCTAGAGTTTGGGTTTGATTGGAAGCAAAAAGATGTTTCAGAATTTATTAGAGAACATCTGACACAATTGTTTTTGGTGATAGGTATTATATGAAATCGAGTGCTTATGATTTGCCAATATGGGTATACACATTATGATAGAAAATTTATTTTTAAGATTGAAATGTATTTTATTATTCATATACTTTGGATCTGCTAATTTTATGAAATGGGACTGTAAGAAGAATCTCTTACACTTTTGATTTATAAATACCTCTCTTGGAATTATTAGTCTGAAACTAACAAGAATTTGCTCAAATGTGCATGGAAATTTTGAAGTAAGCAGTAGAAGAAACTTGATAGTAAGAGCACAACAGGCTCCCAATTAAGAGCACCCAGGCATCTGAGGAAAACAAAAGCTCAGCTTGGTAGCATGGTATCCAGACCTGGGAGCCCAGAATAAGACCACTCTCTCTGCTTTTCATGAGACAGCTGGTCTCCTGATACTGCCTAGCTGTGCGCTTCTGCTTGATTCTACTACTACTCTTTTGGTTTGCTGACTTGTGGCTATGGAACTTCGGCTTTCAACTGTATTTGGCTTTTTTTTAGAGCCAACTCTAGTCACAACTCTTTATGATCTTGGAATTCAGTTATCTCTGCTAGATGATCCACTTAGTTTGATGGTTTTAAATTCCAAATACCTGGCTAAGAGAATCAGTTTAGGTCATTTTAGGGGTAGGATCACCTGGTACAAAGAGCCTACATTGGTTCACCATCCCCCCACGGCTTCAAGTAGAGAAAGGGCCTTTTCAAAAAGGATGTGAGCAGGAAGGCAATGATTACATTTCCTACCACAGAAAGTAATGTAAAAACTATTCTGATTACCACAGGGGTACTTATGCATTTCTTCTCACTGGGGATGCAGGATAAAATCATAACAGATGGTATTAAAAACAAATCATAATGTTTCAAATAATTAATTTATACTTTAAAAGTACTATTGAATGATTTTTGCTCCATACAAAAGAGTCTAGCTTGTTTGTATTAAAGAATAAATTAAAATATAAGTATCTCAAACAATTCATTAGACACGTTTAAATTTATTCTATCCATTATGTCTTACAACATTTCAAATTAATGGCATTATCTCTATAGAATTTTTTTTTGTATATATATATATATATATACTTCAGGACTCAAAACAGATTTTAGAAACAAATCAACATTACATTCACTCTGATAATTGTTTAGCAATGTTGATTTTACTGGACAGTTCAGGGGAAAAAAGGGAAATAGAAAAACATCAATGACTAATTCATAAGATCAACTGAAAAATTCAAAATTGTTTCTGATGTTACAGTGAACATAATTTTTCAAGACATCATAAAATAATTTAAAACATATTTCTATTGTAATAGATAATATTTATCTAAAACAAAGAAAGTATAACCATACAAATTGAATCTGTGTGATTTAGCTTTAGGAAGTCTTTATGACCTAATATACAAAGCAATTGAGGAGGAAACTAAAGGAAAAAATTCAAGCTTTCCCAGATCTGATATTTTTTCTAAAGTGTGACATACTGAAATAATCTCTACTAAAAAGAGTACTGGGCCGGACACAGTGGCTCACGCCTGTAATCCCAGCACTTTGGGAGGCCGAGGCAGGCGAATCATTTCAGGTCAAGACCAGCCTGACCAGCCTGACCAACATGGTGAAACCCCGTCCTTACTAAAAAATTCAAAAAAAAAAAAAAAAAGTTAGCCGAACGTGGTGGCAGGTGCCTATAATCCCAGCTACTGGGAGGCTGAGGCAGGCGAATCGCTTGAACCCGGGAGGCAGAGGATGCAGAGAGCAGAGATCGTGCCACTGCACTCCAGCCTGGGTGACAGAGCAAGACTCCATCTCAAAAACAAAACAAAATAAAACAAAACAAAACAAAACAAAACAGTACTGATGAAGCAATCGAGTGATATTAGTTTTGAAGATGAAAGAGGCCAATGACATTAAAGAGTCACTAATATGAACAATGTAAAATATTGCACGATACTTGTAATAACTGTTTATGTTCTTATATTGCTTGCTATTTCAAACTCACAAAGGTGTGATTATTACAATATTTTATTAATAAACCAGTGGGCAGTTTTCGAACATGAAAGCATTTTTCTTATGTTTAAAGACAGAAAAAAATGTTGGATAACACATTAAAGAAGCTTCAAATTTTTTATTATTTGAGGCACACACTCTGTTCTCTACCTGCAGTTTTTAGGTTGTTTAATCTCTTCAGTGGTACAAAATCAAGGTTTTCAAAGCTCACCCAGAAACATCTGACTTGCTCTTATAACTGTAAGTCAGAAAGTTAAGGAACCTCAGAAGAAAACTCCTGTCAACCTATCTCTATACTGTGAGGTGAATATTAAAACAATCGTTGTAAATGATGGAGGTTGTCTTTAAATTATATCAATACAGTTTTGAGGAAGGAGACATATTTCTTCTAATGAGAGCCACATATGCCTATTAAGACTAGGAAAATATTAGTAGTCACTCATTTAAATTAATTAATAAAGTGTGAAGTCACAATAAAATAAAGTAGGTAGAGCAGAATTTTATAATAGAGGTCACTTCAAAAATACATTGCATTTGGAATGACTCAATAATAAATTCAGCTTTTAGAGGCCAAGAAATGCTTCCAATAAGAAACGATGTTTGAACACAGGATTAAGGAATGAATGGGTAATAGTGACCTGGAGGAAGGTAACAGATCCCAAGAAAAGTGCAAAGACATTGAGCTGCAAAGGTGCATGGCAGGAGTTTAAGAAATAACAAGCAGTCCTGATAAAGTGGAGCATAGAAACTCCTGAGGAAAAAAGCGGGGGAGACTGTAAAAGTAACAATTCCAGGAAAACAGTTTTTCAATTAGGTACAAGAGAGCCCCCATTGACTTATTTCACAGTTTTAATATGTGTAATTACATTCTTCTAAAAGTTTTAGCTTCTTAAACCTGGACAACTCCAAGAATGAAATCTGCCCTTACTCAAATGCACTCTTCATCGAACATTCAAAGAGACTTTGCTGTTCAGAATATAAGTTTACATGACCAGCTCTCCTCCTAAAGCCATGCCTTCCCAGGCAGTGGGAATGCCTCATCCACTTTGGCATGCCTCGCACCATGCAGCATATTGTAGGTACTAAATACATGTTTATTGAATAAATAAAGAGACAAATACTAAGCAATAGCTTTCTACATATTTATAGCAGGCCTTGCACTGATAGTTAATGAAAATTTGTCACCAAACATATAGCCCATTATAAAAAGTCTTATAGTTGATAAAGAGAGAACTGAATACATTAATAATTCATGGTTTAATGTGTATTCTTGATTTATTTGCCCAAAAGTAAGAAGACTTTAGCCTTCACATCAAGAGAACTCTGCTAATAGCTGGACGTGTGACCTTGGGCAAGTAACTTAACCTCATCTTCAAAATGACAACTCACATTAAGGTCTCTTTAAACTCATGAATGTTATGATTTTATAAAATAATGTAAAATATCATAGCAGTTAAACAGTAAAAAGCTAATGTGAGATCATTTTACTTCAAATATAATTTAAAATATTTTTAAAAACATTTGATTTGCTATTATTATTCATAAAATAATTTAATTCTATATAACAAAATTAATTTTTGCCCTTTCAGTCCTGACTACACGTAGAAAATAATTTTACTGTTATTAATATGCGGTAATATCAGTAATCATTTTGATGTAAAATATATGTATATCTGTATTAGTCCCTTTTCATGCTGCTGATAAAGACATACCCAAGACTGGGAGGAAAAAGAGGTTTAATTGGACTTACAGTTCCACATGGCTGGGGAGGCCTCAGAATCATGGTGAGAGTCGAAAGGCACTTCTTATATGGTGGCAGCAAGAGAAAATGAGGAAGAAGCAAAGCGGAAACCCCAATAAACCCATCAGATCTGGTGAGACTTATTCATTATTTCAAGAATAGCACAGGAAAGACTGGCCCCCATGATTCAATTACCTCCCCCTGGGTCCCTCCCACAACACATGGGAATTCTGGGAGATACAATTCAAGTTGAGATTTGGGTGGGGACACAGCCAAACCATATCAATGTCTATTTCTATCTATGTACATATATCTTGCTTTATTCTCCCTCTTATGAGGAGAGAAAAATTTTAGTATTAACGTTACAATGCTGTTGTATTTAGAAGTTTATACAGTAAAAAATTAAAGTATAAAAGTTGAAAATACAGAAGAGAGATAAACAGAATTCACTTATTAATTTATATAGTCTCATGTTTATCTCCCCCACTACGATAAAATTAAAACAGTTAAAGACATATTACATAATATCCCATTGAACATCCTTTCTGTATTTGCTGAACTTATTTATCAGAGGAGCAACAGGGAGAATATAAATCTTTTAAATATCAGATTATTTCCTTAGGGACAATTAAATCTGAGATATTTATGTAACAACATAGGTAAAAGGCAGTCTATAGTTGGACAGAATGTGCCATTATAGGAAAAGTAAGTAACTTATACACACCTAACAGGAAAACATTAATCAGAAAAGGCAGAACAGGCATGAAACTTTTCACCACGAGCTTGAAGCTGCATGTGAAGCAGAAGTAATTCATGGCCAAGAGTCTGGAGATTACAAAACATCACAACGACTTTTAAAAGTAGACAATTTTTCAAAATTACAGCTTAGCCAAATAGTTATCACTGATCACTTGTGAAAGCAAACTGTAGACATGTTTTTAAAATGTGTTAACTAAAAGTAACAGTAATGACCTAAGAACACAACAATTAATTTCAATAGATAATTGCCAAACATATATTGAAACGGGAGTTCAGGATAGTTTTTATAGCACAATCTTTACCTTCAAGCAACCCTCAGTCTCAGAAGGGAGTCAGGTATACAAAGAAATAAGTTATAGTACAATGTGGTAAAGTGAGAGAGTACCAATGTGTACAGGGTGCAAAGCTAGTGAGAAAAGTGAATAATTATGAGTAATAGCATCTACAGAGATTCAGGGGAGGGAAGGTGTAGGAAAAAAATTTCCCAGAGGAGGAGAATTCAGAGATAAACAGTTCAAACAGAACTTTACTTTCCCCTGCTTTACTCTCTATATTCCTGAAAAGAAAACGGCTTGGTTGAAAAAACTATAAAAGCTAATCACAGCAGGGTTTGATTTTATTCCTTGGCAAGAAATAAAGGAGAAATACAAGGGGCCCAAAATCATGGTAATTAGAGGAGGAGGTCCAGAACCTAAACAATTGTAATAACCAAAAAGAAGGACTTTTGACTCAATTTTAAATTAAATTTAGAATCATTATGAAGTATTATTTTCCTCTATATCTTCCAAAATGGTCCAAATCTGCCAAATATCATCCACAAACTTATCTTGCACATTTGTTTCTAGTAGAGAGTAAAAATTGTTTACTTAAGCTGTCCCACTTTTGATATGTGGTCAGGGGCCTTTACATATTTAAAATTCATTTTCTGAATCATTTATCAAAAACCTTCTATGTGCTCCCTACTGTGCGCCTAAAATAGCCTCTAAGGATAAAATCTAAGGAAGTTGGTTAATTATTTCTCAACCCGAGTAAGCTTATAACCACAATAGAAAAAAATTTTGTATGATTATAGAAAAAATACAAGGTAATATCATTTTATAGGTTATCTATGATCATACAAAGAAGAGTACAGACAGTACTCACTGAAGAAACCGAAAATAAGAGAAAGAGCACATTGGGATAGTATTGTTATGGACAATATTTAAAGCAAATAGATTTAGATCTCAGTATCTTTGACTTTAGGCTGTCATTTTTGAAGCGTCCCTTATGTCTCAGTCATTTTATTAAGTGCTGCATGTGTATTTTCTCATCTTGTCATTACCATATCCCTGCAAGTAATTGATAACTACATCCAATTGACAGAGGAGGATGAGCTTTGAACTCAGATATACCTGTTTATAGAAGCTTCCCAAAAGTAAAGCATTAAATTTAAGGGGGATGGGGGAAAGAAGATATAAGGGGCTTTTCAGGTAGAATAAATAGTCTTGATGATGCATAGAAGCAGGGTGATCAAGGAATTTGCAGTGTAAATTCTGCCTTGTTTATTATGCACGGGAAGAAAACAAGCACTCAATTCCAACTATAGACTTGGTACCCTATACGCTGCTCTCGTGCCCACTGTTAGACCTACACAATCTTCAGAATCTGTGTGTGGCTAAAGTCAGGTGCTGGTTCCTAGACTGAGGAAGCGCAAGGAACAGAACACAGGTACGACAAGCCGTGGGCCTGGATCATGCCTAAAGAGCTCAGTAATCAACATTTTGTGGAGTTTTTCAGTTTCACCTATATAAGCACAAATATTTGACATGTTTAGCCTGCAAGAATAAAACATTCCATGAATAATGGAAACAGTTATCTTACTGCTATTTTTAAGGGTTCCAAGGAACTCCATAAAGCAGCTTGTTTCCTCTCGAGCAAATAAGAAAGATACGTTTATTTTGACAGACTATCTTGTCTCCAAATACTTGTCATAAATTAGTCACTGTTTCCCTAAAGCAACTCTAAATTCCCCAAACCAGAGAAGACAGTTTTATTTCTATCCCCAACATACTTTCCATGTCAGCATCCGGTCCCCAAGGTGGTGGTGTTAAACATGCCTTTCGTGACCACACTGTATTTCAATGAACCTCTTTAAACTATTGCTCCAACTCCAGGATTTCATAGAACACAATTTGAAATTTTTGTCTGGAATTATTACGTTTTTAATTTTACAGAGAGATGTATACTTTGCACAAGAAAAAGAATTGCTCAAGACAGTAGATTCAATACTGAAAAGCTCAGTATTTCTAATTTCATGTTATTGAACTCTATTAGCAAGAATTCTTTAGTCAAATATTTTATGAAGTTATAAATTATTTTATAAAAGATGCTTCTCATCTCTTCCCACCAATCTGAATGTTTTTTTACTTAAACTTTCATTTATATTGTCTTAAATCAACATAAAATTCTAACTGGTAGAGTTAGGTTTGGAAGGTCTGGCATAACCATTTCCCAAGTCCCAGGCTTTTTGTAACAATTGCATTGCCTGTCTTGTAAGTTTCATTGATGGCTGTGCTGTGCAGCTAAGACACATGGAGCTCCAGCAGTAGAACTTATTTAGGAGTAAGAAACCTGACAAGTATCATTGGCATTACCTCCAACTCTCCACTCCAGTGAACACTTATGTTTCTGCAACGTTCTTTAGGTTTATATGTTTCCAGTCTAACATTTTCATTTATTCAACTGAAGTTTCAGAATGGCTCCCAATAAACCTAAATAATTTTAAAGATAATTACTCCCAAAATGATCTTGATAGTTTGAATGAATTGAGCTCTCAATCCTAGAAATTTAGGAAATATGTTTTGTACATTTTTATTTTCTGAATGGAAGGGCATGTAGTGAATGCAAATGCAAGTGACACCAGTAATACCTACCCCCGTTTTCCCTTTCTGTCTCAAGGCCCTATCCCAGGGATAGCTCTAGGTATTCTTCCTAAGAATAAATGTGACATTTGACTTACGTGATGTGAATGTCTTTTCTTAGCTATGTTGGGGTGTATTTGTCCTCTTTGCTCCTGCACAAAGATGGAAGAGAGAGTAGGGTTTCCTCATGGAGTGCTACCCTAATAGGAATGAGCTAGAAAGTCATTGTAGCTGCCCTGGTTTGGGAACAGGGCTCAGAGGCTCCACAGAGCTACCTCCCACTCTGACCTCAACTATGGCTCATTTACAAGAAAATAGGTTATTAAAGCCGGGGAAGGTGGCTCACAGTTGCAATCCAGAACTTTGGGAGCCTGAAGTGGGTGGATCACTTGAGACCAGGAGTTCAAGACCAGCCTGGCCAACATGGTGAAACGCTCTCCCTACTAAAAATACAAAAATTAGCCAGGCATGATGGTGGACACCTGTAATCACAGGCTCAGGAGGCTGAGGCAGGAGAATCACGTGAACCTGGGGAGGCAAAGATTTCAGTGGGCTGAGATCGCACCACTGCTCTCCAGCCTGGGCAAGAGAAAGACTCTGTTTCAAAAAAAAAAGAAAAACGAAAATAGGTTCTCAATGTCTGCAACTCCTGCAACTCCTAACATGGTGACATCAGAAGTAGGGGCTTACCCTTCACCTGTTTATTACTTCCAAGACAAATCCAGAGAAGCAGGACCTGTATTATCATGGGCTACATGACTTTGTTAAGGAAGGCAATATTTATCAATTATTAGTTAGTCTTAATTGAGTCTTTCCTAATAACAGTGGAGAATAGAGTTGCCTCTAAAGGTGCAGGATAGACCTAGAATGCCAACTATTACATGTAAATCTTACATAATCATTTTACTGTTTATAATTACTCCTGCAACATCTGCCATAAACAGACACTCATAATCAACCTCCAAGATAAGAAAATTATAGAGATTTTAAAAATATTCTATGCAGGCTCCATTGTCAGAAATGATAATATATGACTTCAAACCTTTTAAGAAGGATTCTACCATAACTAGAAAGTATTAATTTTTAAAAATTAATAAGAATTCACATTGCATTTTATCAAGACTCCTTTTCACTCCAAATTTAAGTGTCCTACATTTAAATGTTTAAATGTCTCATTTAAATGTTTAACTACGTTGAATTACACTTAAAAACCCAGAGTAATACCTCAAAAAGTAAATTTATCTACCAACATGGATATATGGGATTTTTAAATATCCTAATTTTGCTAAATTAATCCTCTGGTTTGAAAGAACTTCTATTTTTCCTGTATTTCTAAAAAATAAAAGTTATGTTATAATATTATAATTGTTATTAATTTATTCTTTCAACAAACATATACTTTATACCTACTGTACACAACCAATTCTGTTCTTTGTCCTTCCTCATGGAATAGTTTCTTCTTTGTTTTTTGGTGGGTTGCAACCAGCTAAGCTATACTCTGCTTTATAGGTTTCTCAAATACACACACACACACACACACACATACTCACGCACACATATAATAGATTTCAGGTGTAGTTTTTATATCTGGCTTTAATATTAATCATAAGAATCATGAGGAGCTTCTATCATTTATTGAGTAGATATCATATTCCAAGAACAATGTCTTTAAAAACTTCAGAGATGGGGCCAGGCGCAGTGGCTCTCACCTGTAATCCCAGCACTTTGGGAGGCTGAGGCAGGCGGATTATGAGGTCAGGAGATCGAGACCATCCTGGCTAACACTGTGAAACCCCGTCTCTATTAAAAAGACAAAAAATTAGCCAGGCGCGGTGGCGGGCGCCTGTAGTCCCAGCTACTTGGAAGGCTGAGGCAGGAGAATGTCCTGAACCCGGGAGGTGGAGCTTGCAGTGAGCCGAGATCGCGCCACTGGACTCCAGCCTGGGCAACAGAGCGCGAGTCTGTCTCAAAAAAAAAAAAAACTTTAGAGATAACCAAATATACTTTCGCACTTAAAATTAGAAAATTAAGTCAAAGAAAGATTAACTAACCTGCCCAAGTTTCACGTCTTCAGTAGAAAATTACAAGATGGCTATAACTAATGCAATAAGTCATTAATAAAACATTCCATAAATATCCATAAAATAATTTTAGAGGGGTAAGAAAATCTACTCATCATAATTTGCTGTGAAATAACTAAAATTCCTCATCAGTTTCTCTGCTGGTTAAATAGACTTTAAAGCTTAGGTGAATCTCATAAATCATGCAGTGAAATTTAATAGCCTAAAGAGGAGGATGAAGAAAGTTTTCTGACATGAAAATTTGTAGTGATAACACCAGCATTTGTTTATTTATTAAAAAAGTCACTTAGTGCCAGAAATATAACAATGAGCAAGAAGATATAGTTGTAGACTTTGTTGAAGTTTTGCTTGAGATTTCGAAGAATTGAACAAGTAATTATGAAGTCTACAGTTTAGATTGTATCAAGGGAAGTGTCAGAAAACTTCAGAGATGGTAGAGAAATTTTAGGATACTTTAAAGGAGGTTAAAATCAGCAACTTTGGAATCATGGAGAAGTTCTACTTGATAAAGTAATATTGAAGTTGGAATAAGATGGGTAGCATCAAGTTAGGCTTAATAAGATGCTTCCATGGTGGAAGGACACTCCATGCAAGTGAGATCACATGAGCAGAGTCTTACAGTGGGAAGAAGCTTATCCTGTTAGTGTGACGAGAGAAAAATGAGGTTGCTGAGGCCACAAAGCCAAGATGCGAAGTGTGATGGGTAGTGTGAGTGAAGGTGTAGACAGAAGCCAGATCATGGAGGCCATGTTGTCTGATTAGCAACTTATTCTAAGGACTCAGGAATCCCATTAAAAGGATTTACAGAGAGGAACAAGTTGACCAAAAATAACTTGAAAAGTTCACTCTAAGTAGAACAAATGTAACAAAGATGAAAAAGACAGAATGACTTTAAGAATATAGATAGGCTGGCCCACAAGAGGGCAGACACCATATCTCTAAGCTTAAAAAACAGAAAGTTAAGACACTTGTTAATTTATCGATAATTAATTAATAGAAGCCGGGAAGTAGAGAGAGATAACACCCAAGGAATTCAATAATCTCAGTTAAATTGGATGTTGAGATTGTCAGTTGAGAATGAGATGGGTGGAGTTATTAATGGATCTCAGGAGAATGGTAATACTTGGAGTAGACACTAATGCAAACAAAAATAATAATAGCAGACAACTATTGGGCACCAAAGATTGTTTAAAGGGTCTAGTTTTATTAACTTACAGCAGCTGTATGAATTAGAGAATTTTATCAGCACTACCTTGGGGAATTTAGAGAGTGTAAAGTTAATTAGTTTTCCTGAAGTCTCACAGTTCATAACAAAGGTCAAAATCCATACAGTCTGGTTCCAGAGTCTGCATGCTGGTCACTCTATTGTGAGCAACAGAATTGATCAGCCAAGCCACAGTGCTGAGTCCTGGTGAGACTGGAGATTTTAGATGTGTGGTGGGTCTGTCTGCTCTGCCAGTGCCGACACAATCTGGAGCGACTCTTCGAGTTCTCTCCTGTAAATTCTCTTTTGACACTGAATTTGATGTATTGAAACAAGTTGATGTTTCCTGAAGCTGTAAGGATTATCCCTTCAACATGTATTTGTCCACCTCTATTTTTCTAGTAGAATTTCTTTATCTTATGTTTTTATGTACAAAATTCTCAAAAGTAGCACAGTGTATTATGTTTTATTTACCATGTCACTAAATGCGGGATTTCAAATTTTTCTCTTTCCCTTCCTCTTTCTTTCTGTCTCTCTCTCTGTGTCTCCATGCACTGGAAAAGTCCATAAATAGCTGCATATGTGGTTAATAACAACATGATGTCTTGGGTTGAGCAAGGCCAGAATTTCAAAAATGTTCCCTTCTAAAAATGAGGAAGATACTAATAAGCAAAGATTTATAAATAATTTATTTATACTTGCCACAAAATCCTTTGCATCGTGTATATAATAGCTACATAGCTTATCATCACGAGCTCACCTATGGAAAAACTGAGCTTTTCAATCCTCTTTGTGAATTTAATTCCTGTGCCCCCATGTCCATTGAAGATGGAAAACTCAGTCTTGTCAACTCAAAGTAAACACATTCATTGCTGGATATTTCTCACATGAAGAAAAAAAAAGGAAGTGATTTTAACATTGACAACATGAGGAACTCACAAACTATCTAAAAATTGAAAACTAGAAACACGTAGTTGTTCAGTGATCCCTCTCATCAATCTCTTCTTTTTATTTTCTTCAAAATAGTTTGAGATCCTCCCGTCAAGACAAGAATCCCGGGGAATACACTGACAAGAAACTTATCAAAAATACATTAAGAAGTGAGCTATTATGTGCTATGTCCTCTGTGCCTAAATGATGCCTAGTAAAGAAATGTCACTCAAAATATATTTGCTGAATGAATAAGTGAATGAATAAATAAAATTATTTTATAGGTATTCACTGTCCAAAAGTTATTCTTGACAGTGGATTTGTACTGACTACTGTTATGTAAATCATAATAAAATATCATCCACTGCACTAAAATAATAACTTTTAATTTAATTGGATATAAGTAAAAACATAAAAATATAAAACAACAACAATGAAAACATTCAAGGAATCCAATGGCTGTCAACGTAACTGTTCTTGCTGCATAGTTACCTTTTTTGTGGGGTGGCAGGGGCAGACATGCAACTGTGGAGTCCTCTCCTAATTAAGCAGCTTGAAATAAATATTTTTAAATAAAATTTATTCAGTAATTTTAGCTTTCCTTATTTTTAAATTTTTCAATTCAGTTATTTGGAAAGAGGTATGCTTTAGTTTTATGAGCACACTTGGTTATAAAATCCACATTAAATATGTTTCTGCTTAATTTCAAAATTTTGAAAGAGATGTGGTCCTATCAAAATATTTTGTTGAAGGTGATAAAATTTTCAAATCATATAATATTTTATATATCCCTTCATCTGTTTAGAAATATCTATACTGACAGGTGGTTCTTTTCGATTAAATTGAAGTGGAGAGGAAGTTATAGTACGTTATCTCCAACATGCTCTGGCTGTTCAGACACCATGGCCTCAGTCAAGATGCAAAACAACCACCACACCTTGGTGGACCCTTTTCTAAATTGTATAATTTTTCTATATGTTATCATCTGAATGTATCTCAAAATTCATGTGTTGAAACTTAATCCTCTCTGGTGGTATTGAGGCCTTTTAAGAAGTGGTCAAGTCATGAGGTCTCTGCCATCAGGAGTGTATTAGTGCCTTATAAAAGAGCTAGAGGGAAGTAGCTTAGGCCCTTTTTTGCTCTTCTGTCCCTTCCACCATGTGAGGACACAGCATGTTTCACCTCTGGAAAATATAACAAGGCAGCAGCATCTTGGAAGGAGAGACGGAACACCTCACCAGATACTGAATCTGCTGGTGTCTTGATCTTGGATTTCCCACCCTCCAGAATTGTGGGAAATAAATTTCTGTTCTTTGAAAATTACCTACTCTACAGTGCTTTGTTATAGCAGCATAAACAGACTGAGACACTATCCACACAGCTGTAACATATAGGCATAGCTTACAGACCTTCATTTCTAAATTTTTAAGGTGATAAAATTCAGGTCCTTTTTTACTTTATATTTTTCTTTCTTTACATCCTGGTTAAAGAAAAATAACTTTGCTTTTTTCTCTCTGTCTTTTATTTTGGAAACATTCACAAAGTTTCCAAGAATTACTTTATTTTACTGATATATCTAAAAGAGTTTTCTGCTTACCTATAGTATGGAGACATAAAAATTCAGACTGATTTTTAAACCATTTTTACATATTTTATGCAGAACAGAGGTATATAATCTGCAGATTATTGTGAACATGAAAGCATGTGTTATTGATTTAAAACTTCATGTTCCATTTTTTCCCCTTATAGTAGCTAATCAATTAGTAGAAGGTCATCAATCAACTATCCGATTTAACATTTTGGGAGAAGTCAAACAAATTGGTAATGAAGTAAAGGGAGAAAATCTAAGTGTAGAGTGTGTACTACATAAGACATTTCAACCTTAGTGCTTGGAGAGTAGCATAAGCATTCATCAATTAAATATGACCAATTAAACGTGATATTCACCACCTCTGGATATTGCACAACTCTTCCTTTGGATCCAATTGCGTGTTTAAATCTTTGACTCCTATGCAATGGAGAAGGGGCAGGTATATAGAACATGAGTTAGATGTTTAAATTATGTAGCCATTTAAATGGATTTAAATCAATTAAAACGCCATATGATTTTTCCAGTGAAACATCCTTTCTGAATCACACCTGAGTGATATTTTTAAATATAATCTTTACAAGTAGAATAAATGAGAGAAATCACTGTATGTTCTTTTCTCCAAGTTTTTAAAACTATTCAGCAAAGATCTTGTTTTCTGATGGGTCTCAAACTTCCCTGACAGTTGAAAATACCCTGTAACACAGTTTATGTAAAGCAAAAATGTACATAACATACTTTCTTCAAGCCCACATGTAACAAATAAAGATATCAAATGAACTGACATTTCTGCATTACAGTTTAAAATAACATCCTGTGTGACTTCTACATGCTGTGCTGTTAGCTCAATTTCAGATTTTCTAAACACTGGCTTTGCTTTCAAAGACTAATGTTCCAGTTCCTGTAGGGAGTGTGTGGAGACTGGTTCTAAAGCTAGGGGGAAAGTTAAGAATGTGTGGCTTTTGGCTTCAGAATTAGCCATGCTTTAGTGATCTACTGCATTAAACTGTTTCTTATTAATAGATCATGCACCATTCACCCTTCCCTCTTCCCCCACACAAATCTGACACATTCTCATAATCAATAGCAAATGTGCATTCTGAAAGTTTCACTTTTTTTCTTAAGCCCACCCTGACTTTCATTGTGATACAATGAAACCATCAGAATTTAGTGTTAGGGAGTGTAACATATAAAATAACTAAGTGTATTCTGAAAGTACAGTTGATGACTTTGAAATAATGTAACATATGTTGGGTTTACACTTTTCTCCAAAGAGAATGAAGACTTATCCTGAATAAACAGAAAGAAAAATATATAAAGTCATGTAGATAATTAGAGAAATTATGATAAAGTATAAATATTTTTTACTTTGGATAAAGATTTTGAAAGTGCCTCCTTTAAAAATAAATGGCTTTTTCTAAAACAAAAAAAAGAAAGAAATGTTTTCCAGAGCTTTTTTTCCTTTGTAATTATTCTAAACTATAAAAATTCCCTGTGCACCCCAAACCCCCAAATATTTAACCCTCATATAGTTCTAATGACATCTACTACGGCTCAGTACAAAAATATAATCCTTTACCAGCTGACAGCCAAATACATACAGTTGTCCCTTGGTATATGGGAGGGTGGGTTCCAGTACCCTCGCATATACTAAAATCACGCATACTCAGTGGGTCCTGTGGGCCCGCATATAGGAAATCTATATATGCTGATTTCTCATTGCACAAATACTGTATTTTTGACCCTAATTTGGTTGAAAATAATCCACGTGTAAGTGGAGCCGTGTAGTTCAAACCTATGTTGCTCAAGGTTCAACTAGAGCTCCTTTCTCACTTCTCATCTTTTAGCCACTTTGTTTCACTTACAACATCCACACTCCTCTCAGTGACACCCACTCAGTCTTTCCTTTGGCTTCTCTGACTCAGTGTCCTGGCTCCCCTCCCTATATAGATTCTTACCTAAATCTTTCATGAATTGACCTTATTTCTCACACTTCCTAAATATTAATGCTTCCCATCTTTCTGTCCAGCTGTCTCCTGTCCTCCCTTTATGAATTTTGTTGACTTTATCTGCAAAGTTTAAGCTCTGTAAGCATATTGATCTTTATTTCCTCTCTCTCTCTGTCTCTCTTTCTCTCTTTCTCTATCTGTCTCTGACTCTCTTTCTCTCCCTTCTTATATTTTCTTAAAGTCTTTTCTAATAATACCCTAGAGAAACAGACTAGTAGCTATATAGAATAATAATTATATTAGAGTAAAAGAAAATTTTAGACATCATTTTACTTTATGATTAAAGAAAGAAGGCAGAAGGATTGCATAATTTACCTTTGCTTGAGTTTAATAGCTATTCACTGAGCACATACTATATGTCAGGCACTATGCTAATGCTGATTAAGATATGTTATTTTCCCTCAAAATGTTTAGGTCAGTAGAAAAGATAGGTATATGAAAATCATTGCAATACAATTCTATCCATGACATAGATAAAAGTATATGAAACTGATATGTTACAGAGGAGAGAGTGATGAGTGGAGAGTAAAGCTAAAGACTGCAATCAGAAAAAAGAATATCTTGACAGGAGGTGAATAAAAGGTGAGGATTTTCCAGGAAAATAAAAGGAGAAGTGTATTCCAAACAGAGGGAACAATGTGCTTGGAACACCGAAGTGGTTCAGATGGATCATAAGATAAAGGCAAGTATTGATGGAAACTTTAGAAATTGACATAATCAACTATGCATGAAAGTGTTCTTTTTTATAATACACATAGGTGTATTCACACTTGGTGTTAAAACCATATAAAAAGATGACTGTCTACATTAACATGGAAGGAAGTCTCAGCACTAGGTTATGTCCTAGACAACATTTTCTACAGCAATTTAAAGCACTTACATATGGGATGAAAATAAAATTTGTATTTTATTATATGAGCTTTTGATACTATACATTTTCTCAAGTACTAATTTAATTGCCACTCACGAAGTTTGATAGATAAAATGTTTTAAATAAGAAATAAATATTTTCTTATTTTTATTGATTTTTTTGACCCATAAATTATTTAGAACATGTTTTAGAATGTTTAAATACATTGAGGGAGTTAATTATGTTTTGTCATTAATATCTAACTCTACAACATTGTGGTTAGCGAATGTTGTCTTTGTGATCTTGATGTTTTGGCATTTCCTGATCCTTGTTTCATTGCTCAATATGAGTTCAATTTTTGTAAATACCATACATGTGTAAAAGTGTGTATTCACTCATTATTGAGTATAGGAGCTTAATATATGTCCATTAGATCAAATTTTAAACGTGCTGTTAAAATAATTTATATTTCTACTTTTTTCTCTTTGCTCTTTTAATTACTATGGGAAGTTTCTTAAACATTTTCCACTATGGGCCGGGCACGGTGGCTCACACCTGTAATCCCAGCACTTTGGGAGGCCGAGGCGGGTGGATCATGAGGTCAGGAGATGGAGACCATGGTGAAACCCCGTCTCTACTAAAAATACAAAAAAATTAGCCGGGCGTGGTGGCAGGCGCCTGTAGTCCCAGCTACTTGGAGAGGCTGAGGCAGGAGAATGGTGTGAACCCAGAGGCGGAGCTTGCAGTGAGCTGAGATTGCGCCACTGCACTCCAGCCTGGGCGACAGAGCAAGACTCCATCTCAAAAAAAAAAAAAAAAAAAAATCATTTTCCACTATGATAGTGGGTTTCTCAATAACTCCTTGTAATTCTGTCAATTTTATCACATACTCAGAGGCTCTTTTCTTCAGTACATATAAGTGTAGAGAACTCTTCCTAATGAAGAAATCATCTTCTTTAACTGTAATACTGTTTTAGTCTTAGTGTATATTATTCCAATTATTTAGACCAAAAACCATGCCCCAAACCTGAAATTTCTTTCACACCTCATATCCTCATTCATTCACACCTCATTCATTAGCAAATGCTGCCAACTCTACCTTCAAAATATATCCAGAACTTCTTATCCCTTTCACTGCTACCAAGAAGTCCAAGTCCCAGATTTTTTCTTTTTATCTTTTATCATTTAAGCATATTATTTTATATTATCTGTCTTTTAAGTCTAAGGAATCTGACATTCTGCAGGGTCTGATTCTGCTCTTGTGTCATGTGCTGTCTGTAGTGAATTATATTCTTGTGTTCATTATAAATTTAGATTATGACTTCATGTTCTGTGAGACTTTATCTCTGGAAGTACCATCTGTGTTGAGGGTACATCCCTTTAGGGAAGTTTTGTCTTTGTTTTAGCCAGGTGCTCTAAATGTATAAGTAACTTGGGACCACTTTTTATGTTAATTTCAAGATTGCACAGGAAATTAAAACACCTAGCTTATTTGTAGATGAGTCATAGATAAGTACTGTCAAGAGAGATTTTGTTTTTCTTTCCAGAATCTAGGCTATGATGATCAAGTTTTCTTGTTATCTACCTTTGCAGGTGGGAAGCTCTTTTCCCTTTATCACCCTTACCCCACTTAATGCTATGATCTCAGTCTGAATCCCCAGTTGGGTAGGTAGGCTTTCTCTACTTTCCCTGCATGGATCTTTAAACCTTAACTCCCAGTTGTCTCTAACTGCCCATTCCTGAAAAATCATTGCCTATACTCCCACTTACCTCTCTGGCTTCAGTTCTCTCTTGGTTTATGTAGCTTACATTTAAATAAGGTATTTTATATTCAATTGAACATGTCTAAATATGATAACAAGAGGATTTCTCAGGGTAATTCCTAGAGCATATGACTGTAAATAGAAATGCATTTATATGGCCTAATGCGGTGGCTCACACCTGTAATCCCAGCACTTTGGGAGGCAGAGGCCGGCGGATCACCTGAGGTCAGGAGTTTGAGACCAGCCTGGCCAACATGGAGAAACCTCATCTCTACTAAGAATACAAAAATTAGCCAGGTGTGGTGGCGTGTGCCTGTAATCGCAGCTACCCAGGAGGCTGAGGCAGGAGAATTGCTGGAACCCGGGAGGCAGCAGCTGCAGTAAGCCGAGATCGTGCCACTGCGCCCCAGGCTGGGTAACAGAGCAAGACTCCATCACAAAACAACAACAACGAAAACACATAAATGCATTTATATTTTTAAATTTTTTAACTAAGAACATATATATATATTATGTAAAATTCAGGATGAAAAAGAAAAAAGGTGTTAATTTCTTCTAATTAGCTCAGCTGCTTAACAAAGCTATCAGGTATTCAGGTATTGTGAAATGCTTGCTGCACCTCCAAGCATTTCTTATACTGTAGACAGCAAGAAGGGAGAAAGGCAAAGAGCCATCCCAGTGCATCTGTCTTTCTTATTTTCTTTTGAAGACAGAAAAATCTTTCTCAGGACCCTTACCAGCAAAGGTCACTTAATTTTCATCAGCCAGAATTATGCCACGTGACCACTTCTAGCATCAAGGGAAGCTGGGGAATGAGTATTGGCATTCTACTTATTCCACTTTCAATAGCAGAGGTTCTCAAACTCTAGTATGTTTCATAATCACCTGGAGAATTCATTAAAACATTGCTGGACCCCACTTGCACAGTTCTAATACAGCAGGTTTTAATGATTTTAACAAGTCTTCAGATAAAGCTGTTGCTGTGGATCCTAGGGCCACACTTTGATATTCTCTGCTCTACAGTAAAGAAAGAAAATGTGAGGGGATTTGGAAATAGTTTTATGTTTGTTTGTTTGCTTTAGTGCAGGTGTTTTAAAATTATTTGTATAAATGTATGGGGAACAAGGGCAATTTAGTTATGTGCAAAGATTCCACAGTGGTGCAGTTAGGGCTTTGGGGCATCTATCATCCAAATAATGTACATTTTATTCCTAAGGTAATTTTGAGAGGTGACAGCGTGCTGGCAGCCCTTGCAGCCCTCGCTCGTGCTCGGTGCCTCCTCAGCCTCTGCACCCAATCTGGCCGCACTTGAAGAACCCTTCAGCTTGCCGCTGCACTGTGGGAGCCCCTTTCTGGGCTGGCTGAGGTGGGAGCCGGCTCCCTCAGCTTGCAGGGAGGTGTGGAGGGAGAGGCATGGGCGGGAACTGGGGCTGCACGTGGCACTTGTGGGCCAGAGCGAGTTCGGGGTGGGAGTGGGCTCGGCAGCCCCACACTCCGAGCGACCAGCCGGCACAGCCCGCCTGGCAGTGAGGGGCTTAGCACCCAGGCCAGCAGCTGCGGAGGGTGCACTGGGTCCCCCAGCAGTGCCAGCCCACCGGCGCCGCGCTCGAATTCTCACCAGGCCTCAGCTGCCTCCCCGCGAGGCAGGACTCGGGACGTGCAGCGCCCCCATGCCTAAGTGTCCCCTCCCCCTGTCTCCCCTCCCCTCCCCCACTCCCCTCTCCCTCCCCCCCCCCCCACCTGCTGCAACCCGATCCTCCCCAAGCCTCCCTGAGGAGCACCGCCCCCTGCTCCATGGTGCCCTTCCCATCCACCGCCCAAGGGCTGAGGAGTGAGGACACATGGCGCAGGACTGGCAGGCAGCTCCACCTGCGTCCCCAGTGTGGGATCCACTGGATGAAGCCGGCTGGGCTCCTGAGTCTAGTGGGGACTTAGAGAACCTTTGTGTCTAGCTAAGGCATTGTAAAAACACCAATCAGCACTCTGTGACTAGCTCAAGGTTTGTAAACACACCAATCAGCACCCTGTGTCTAGCTCAAGGTTTGTAAATGCACCAATCAGCACTCTGTATCTAGCTAATCTAGTGGGGACTTGGAGAATCTTTATGTCTAGCTAAGGGATTGTAAATACACCAATCAGCACTCTGTGTCTAGCTCAAGGTTTGTAAACACACCAATCAGCACCCTGTGTCTAGCTCAAGGTTTGTAAGTGCACCAATCAGTGCTCTGTATCTAGCTAATCTAGTGGGGACTTGGAGAACTTTTGTGTCTAGCTCAGGGATTGTAAATGCACCAATCAGCACCCTGTCAAAATGGACCAATCAGCTCTCTGTAAAACAGACCAATCAGCTCTCTGTAAAATGGGCCAATCAGCAGGATGTGGGTGAGACCAGATAAGGGAATAAAAGCAGGCTGCCGAGCCAGCAGTGGTAACCCGCTCAGGTACCCTTCCACACTGTGGTAGCTTTGTTCTTTTGCTCTTTGCAATAAATCTTGCTGCTGCTCACTCTTTGGGTCCACACTGCCTTTATGAGCTGTAACACTCACCGTGAAGGTCTGCAGCTTCACTCCTGAAGCCAGCGAGACCACTAACCCACTGGGAGGAACGAACAACTCCAGACACGCCGCCTTAAGAGCTGTAACACTCACCGCGAAGGTCTGCAGCTTCACTCCTGAAACCAGCGAAACCATGAACCCACCAGAAGGAAGAAACTCCGAACACATCCTAACATCAGAAGGAACAAACTCCGGACACGCCACCTCTAAGAACTGTAACACTCACCGTGAGGGTCCGTGGCTTCATTCTTGAAGTCAGTGAGACCAAGAACCCACCAATTCTGGACACAATTTCTCATCATCCACCCCCCTCCAATTGTCTCACCCCTTCAGGTCTCTACTGTCTGTCACTCCACACTCTATGTCCATGTGTACACGTTATTTAGTTGCCACTTAGGAGTGAGACCATGTAATATTTGTTTTTCTGTGTCCGATTTATTGGAAATCATTTTTGACTCAACCTACAGTGTCTGCCCCTAAAACCTACCCTTTATTTGTGAAATCAGAAAAGTACATTTATGTGAAGACTTGAGGAATCATAAGGTGAAAAGTCAGAGGAGAGTGTTCTATAATGTACAAAAGTCTCATGGCAAGTGAGAGCTTAACATCATTAAAGGATGCCTAAGCACAGAGTGTAATGAAGAAAGAGGTGAGAGATGAGCTCAGGATTGACAAGAAGGAACCTCAGGAGTTACATACACTCCTGCAGGACATGAAACTAGTAAGGGACAGAGTGAGGATTTGCATACAGGTGGCCTGGCCCTGTACTTCACTGCCTCTCTGCTTAAGAACTGGAGTGAGAAACATTAGAGAGATCTTTAAAGAAAATTTTACTACAGGAAAATATTTATCAACTTACTATTATATAATTTCTAAATAGTAAAACAAGGCCATTTGGAGGGATAATATATATCAGTCACATGGGTGATATCCCTATTCAAAACTACGCTTCTACAAATCAATAAGAAAAATACAAACACCTAAAGAGACTAGGGCTATGTATAAGTGATTAATAATGGAGATAAAATTAACTCAGGATGTATTAAAGACTTAAACATAAGACCCCAAACTGTAAAAACTCTAGAAGAAAACCTAGGCAATACGATTCAGTACATAGGCATGGCCAAAGACTTCATGACTAAAACACCAAAAGCAATGGCAACAAAAGCCAAAATTGACAAATGGGATCTAATTAAACTAAAGAGCTTCTGCACAGCAAAAGAAACCATCATCAGAGTGAACAGGCAACCTACAGAATGGGAGAAAATTTTTGCAATCTATCCATCTGACAAAGGGCTAATATCCAGAATCTACAAAGAATTTAAACAAATTTACAAGAAAAAAACAAACAACCCCATCAAAAAGTCAGCAAAGCGTATGAACAGACACTTCTCAAAAGAAGACATTTATGCAGCCAACAAACATAGGAAAAAAAGCTCATCATTACTGGTCATGAGAGAAATGCAAATTAAAACCACAGTGAGATACCATCTCACACCAGTTAGAATGGCGATCATTAAAAAGTCAGGAAACAATAGATGCTGGAGAGGATGTGGAGAAATAGGAATGCTTTTACACTGTTGGTGGGAGCGTAAATTAGTTCAACCATTGTAGAAGAAAGCGTGGCGATTTCTCAAGGATCTAGAAGCAGAAATGCCATTTGACCCAACAATCCCATTACTGGGTATATACCTAAAGAATTATAAATCATCCTACTATAAAGACACATGCACATGTATGTTTATTGCAGCACTATTCACAGTAGCAAAGACTTGGAACCAACCCAAATGACCATCAACAATAGACTGGATAAAGAAAATGTGAGACATACACACCATGGAATACTATGCAGCAATAAAAAAGGATGAGGTCAGGTCCTTTGCAGGGACATGGATGAATCTGGAAACCATCATTCTCAGTAAATTAATGCAGCAACAGAAAACCAAACACTGCATGTTCTCACTCATAAGTGGGAGTTGAACAATGAGAACACATGGACACAGGGAGGGGAACATCACACACTAGGGCCTATCAGGGGGTGGGGGCCTAGGGGAGGGATAGCATTAGGAGAAATACCTAATGTAGATAATGGGTTGATGGGTGCAGCAAACCACCATGGCACATGTATACCTATGTAACAAACCTACACATTCTGCACATTATCCCAGAACTTAAAGTATAATTTTAAAAAAAGTGGCCAGAAAATACGTCTAATCAAAGAGATGCACATTTAAGCAGTAATGAGATATCATATTTTGCCCATCAGATACCCAAAGTTCAAAAGATTAATAATACACATGTATGCTGGTAAGTGAGGAAATAGGGGTTCTCAAACATTGTTAGTAAAAACATAAATGGATACAGTATTTCTGAAAGCAAATATGGAAGTGTGCATCATAATAAAATTCACTATACATTTTACTCTAGCCCTTTGAATTCTAAAAATTTATATTGGGAAAATAATCAGACTTACGTGCATAGATCGTGTAAAAAATTGTTTTGATGTTCTTACCACATAAAAGATGAAGCAAAAATATCTTTATTAAACTCTGCTTCTAATATTGAAAATTGCAACAGTGAGAAAATAGACATTCAAGATTATAGATTGCTTTATTCTGCCACCTCTGTCAGTGCCTCTGGAGAATATAAAACGTTATATCACAACATAATCAACATAACACACATTCACCCTTCTGATCTCAGTGCTGCGGTTAGAAAAAATGGTGAAGGTTGAGCCTTTGCAGCTATGGATTAGCTCAGGTTCTGGGTTGTATTTTCTGGCCTAGGTGGTGATACGCTCACAACTCAAGAAGTTCCTTAAAGACAGCCTACCACGTTAGGCTAGATATTGCTGGAGAAGTATTACAAAGACTTTAGCCCTATATAAAACTGGGGAAGTATTGCAAATATTCATATAGGGATATTGAGACCATGTATGAAAAGATGATCCTTCATTCGTTCTAAGTTGAAGATGTTCAGCACAGTGTTGGACAGTTAATAGGAAAAATGAGACTGCTTGAAGGACAGAAGTCGGAGATTGGCAGGCAGTTTGACTGTAAGTGATGGAATAGAATGCGACATAGAGAAGGTCAGACACGTAGAACCTACTCAAATGGTTTGTGGCTTGCTGTGGTTTGGCTTCATGGTCCAGCTGCACACACAGCAACTGAGTACAGTACTTCCCAAGGGGGTATTGCACAGCCTGAGAGCTTATAGTCTGCCACCAGATGGGATGTACAGAGTCAATGGAATATTGTAGCATCCATTGAATATGATATTTATGAAGATTTCTTTAAAAGTTTACCACTGCATAGCTTGTAAAATTAAGGGTGCAAAATCTGGATTTGAATGATCATGTATTAAATATCGTATTAAATACACATTTTTTAATTCATAGAAAAATGACTGCCGAAGAGAAATACCAAAACTTATATGTTGGTGTTGACATTTTGGATGAATCAATTTTTAAAATAATTTTCTATATTTTTAACATTTGCACAATAAGTAGATACTATTAAGACTTAATGTTTACAAAAAGAAATCTCTAACAATGTGATCAAATAATTTCTGCCAAACAAGTTGTGATTCTTAGATAAAGTATTGAAGTTTCTGTCACCATATTTTCTATCATTTTGTTATAAGCATAACTAATATGATGCTATTTTAAATTTATGTTAGTTAATAAGAGATTAGTTAGCATAAGAATGCCAAAAAACTGCTGTAAATAATGAGAGAAGGGATCCAAAATTATCATTTGCAGCTGACAGGGTTTTATACTTGGCAATCTAATGAGAATAAAGATTTAAGAAAAATAATTCAGAAAGGTGACAATTAACAATAATATATGAACAACAATTATTCAGAAAATACAGCAGGAAAAATATTATAACAATAGCAAGAAAATTACTAAAAAATTATGAAAATGATTATAGTAATTGAAGCTAGCTGATGATTATATATGGCTATCATCCTATACTATTTAGTTTTGCATATTTGAAACATTCCATAAAAATATTATGTTAAATAACTATAAGCATTAAAAATTGTGCAGTAACTATATTTTAAAAGCTTTAAAATATATTCAAGTATATAGAATACTTCAGCATTTAAAAATGCAAAACTCTATTGTAGTTAGGAAAGTTATGGCTCACGTCTTTAATACCAGCACTTTGGGTGGCCAAGGCAGGCAGATGACCTAAGGGCAGGAGTTTGAGACCAGCCTGGCCAACATGGTGAAACCCCTCTCTACTAAAAATACAAAATATAGTCAGGTGTGGTAGTGGGTGCCTGTAATCCCAGCTACCTGGGAGGATGAGGCAGGAGAATCACTTGAACCTGGGAGGCGGAGGTTGCAGTGACCTAAGACCACGCCATTACACTCCAGCCTGGGCAACAAGAGTGACATCTCAAAAAATAAAAATTAATTTAAAAAGTCAATTTTATCCCAAACAAAATGCCAGCTAGATTTTCACTGAAGCCTGATAGAAAGCAAACCATAGTTGAAAAGTAAATAAATATACAAGAATACCCAGAAAATTAGGAATGAAAGCATAGTGATAACGTTAAAAATGGAGCGACCATGTAACTTATTATCCAAACCAGGACACTTTATGGGAAAGGCCAATTAAAAGTAATTAACAATATTAGTTGATTCACAACAGGCATAAGCCAGGACTGTTTCAGTGAACTGAACAGTATGGTCACCCTAATTATAGACCTACTAGATATTAAGATGAAGGTTAACATTAACAATAAGACAAAGGCAAAGAACTGAGAGATCCAAATGAAAAGAACTGGAAAATCCAAATGCATCCGAGAATTTAGTATATAATAAAAGTAACACTACAGCACAACGCAATTAATATTAGGTTTTTCAATAACGTGTTGAGACACATGGCCCCTGTTCTTGTTTCTTTCTTGATCCCTTACAGTATCTTCTCCACACAGATACCAGAGAGATCCTTTATAAATGAAAGTGAGTTCTGCCTATCTTCTGCACATTATCCTCCAATGGCTTCCCATTTTAACCCAATCAATGAATTAACAACAAATTCACAATTTCCCACCAAGTTATATGTAACCTAGACACCTTCCCCTGCTAACTGATGGACCCACAACAGCTACTCCACCTCTCCTCTCTTTCCCTGTCAGACATAGTACCCTCTCTGCAATTATTTCAGTGGGATAAGCAACAACATCTCATAACCTTTGTTCAGGCTGTTTCATCCAACTGGATGCTCTTCCTCCAGATAGCCACATTCCTTCTGTTTATTCAAGTCTTCACTTAAATATCACCTATCAAAGAACCTTTCTCAGATCTTATATAAAACAGAAGCCTCCCCTCATAATATCCTTTCATTGTACTGAATTTCCCATACCCTACTTTATTTTTCTTCATACTTGCTTATCACTACACGATGTAGCAAATGTGTTTATATTAATTTTTTTCTCTCCTCCTTACTCATAATATAAAATTCATCAGTGTATAGTCAACATGGTGCTGTGTCCTCAGCACTCAAAATAGGGCCTGGAGCATTGCCAGTATACAATAAATATTTACCTAATGGTTGAATGAATGAATAGTTGAATAAATATTAAAATACATATAAAAATACATTTTTCATAAAAAATATGAAAAAATATAAATATAAATAAATATTTTAAAATATATATAATATATAAATTTTTTAAAAATTTCCAATACAATGGAAAAATATCCAAGAGCCATAAATAGGCAAAGAAAAATAAATGTGAATAACTGATAACATTTGTAAATAGATCAAACCTAGCTCATAGTCAAAGAATTATAAAAATAAAGTGTTGTCACCCCCCAAATGGACAATGTGGACAACTGTTAAAATAGTGAAACTCAGTTTTGAAAATGGGTAGAAAAGTACGTACCCACTATCATACAGAGTTGGTGGAGGTGAATAATTTGTACAATCTCTTTGAAGGGAAATTCAGCAAAATTTACCAAAGTAAAATGTCCCTACCATTCTACTTCTAGCAGTGATGGAGTAACCGGTACTGGACTGGCTTTCACAGTGAAACAAATAGAAACTGTACAAAATGTATTAAACAAGCATTTTTAGATACTGGGCAGGAGATAATATGGGAGAATGATTCTTGGTAAAAGGAAACCAAAAAAGTGATCAGTTTAACCACCTGGATTTTGGTCTGTAGGTATTTTTCTGGGTCTTGGTAGAGGAAGAACATAGTGATATTTTGAGTGGAAGAGAGATGTCCATTTGGGGGAGGCTGAGATGGCTGGAATTTGTGAGGCAGAGCACTGAGAAGGGTGCTAGCCAGAAAAACAGCTTCAGATGCCTGAGTATGGGTCTGCTTGAGTCTTTGGATGAATGTAAACCTGTGTATGATGGAATGAAACTCTAGAGAAGCCAGACAAAGGCCCCCAGGTACGCAGGGCTGAGAGATGTTCAAATGTGGATAAGCCACATTGTGGAGAGCACGTTGAATACTCAAGACATTCAGCAGGAACCCCGGAAGTGACATATCTTAGTAGAAAGGCTGAACTAGCTCTAGAAGAAAAAAACGAGACTTGAAAGAAACAAGTTGATCTGTAAGTAATTTGTCTGCTTGCCTGAACAAAGTATACATTCTTTAGAGGAAGACACAAAAATCCAAATTCTCAATAATGTAACTTACAATCACCAGTATTCAATTAAAAAATTGCTGAGTGACAAAAAAACAGAAAAAAATAACCTAAACCAGAAGAAAAATCAGTAATAGAATCAGACTGAAAAATAATACAGATGATGGAATTAGCAAAAATGATCTTTAAATAACTATTACAATACGTTCAAAGATTTAAAGGAAAACATGAATATAATGGGGACATAAACTGTTGTTAAAAATCAAATGACACTTCCATAACCAAAAAAATACTTGAAATAAAAAATTTGTTAGATAGACTTAACATCAGATTTGACACTGGAAGAAAAAAGATATTAATAAACTTCAATAGAAACCATTAAAATTAATTGATGGGGAGGTAGAGGGGAGACTGTAAAAAAATGAAAAGAACTTCAGGAACATCTGAGGCAATATCAAATGGTCTTAAAATGTTCAATTAGACATCCCAGGATGCTTAACCAGGAAAAAATATTTGAAGACATTATGGCCAAAAACTTACCAAATTTGATGAAAAGTATTAACCATAGATCCAAAGAACACAAGGAATCCAAAGCAAGATAAAAGTGCATGCATGCATATGTACACACTTAAACACATGCATATATACACATATACACAGACACATGCACATATATGCACATACACATGTGTACATACAAATACACACATACAGACACCTGCAAACATACACGCAGGCACGTGCACATGCATACATACATATAAGGCATATATACACATACACTCATATACACAATGCACACATATATACCCATGCACAAATACACAGATACCACATACACACATACGCACACTCATACACATACAAACAACACTGAGGCACATGATCATAAAATTTCTGAAAACCAAATTTCAGAAAGGTTTTCTTGAAAATTGACAAATTGATATGAAGATCATATCATATATATTGATATACGAAGAGTTAAAAATTCCAGGATAGCCAAAACAATTTTGAACAAAAAATAAAATTGGAAGACGGATTATCTGGCTTCAGGGATTATTTTAAAGCTACAATAAGACAGTATAGTGCTACTCTAAGAATACACATATAGATCAGTGGAACTGAACACAGTACAGAAATGGACCCACACATATTTGGTCAATTAATTTTCAACAAAGGTGCCAAGGTAGGTCAATTGGAAAAGTACAGTCTTTAAAAAAATAGTGTTAAAAAGTGGGATATCCCAGGCTCACGCCTGTAATCCCAGCACTTTGGGAGGCAGAGGCGGACAGATCAGGAGATCAAGACCATCCTGGCTAACACAGTGAAACCCCGTCTCTACTAAAAACCCAAAATTTAGCTGGGAGTGGTGGCGGGCACCTGTAGTCCCAGCTACTTGGGAGGCTGAGGCAGGAGAATGGCGTGAACCCAGGAGGCGCAGCTTGCAGTGAGCCGAGATCACATCACCACACTCTAGCCTGGGCGACAGAGCAAGACCCTGTCTCAAAAAAAAAAAAAAAAAAAGAGTTGGTTGGATATTCCCATGGGAAAAAATGACATTTACCTTATAACATACACTAAAATGAACTTGGAATTATCTTAAACCTAAAAGTTAAAGCTAAAACTACAGAACTTCTAGAAGTAATCATAGGAGAAAATGCTCAGTCATTTAGATCAGGCAAAGATTCTTTAGTAAAGAAACTAAATTCGGAGACTGTTGAAAAATGTTAATAAATTGGTCTATATAAAATTGTATAAAATCAAACATGTGCCTGCTATATTTAGCACAATAATTCCATTTCTTGGTATTTACCCCAAATAAATAATATTATATGTCTCTAAAAAGACATGTGTGTATATGTATGTGTGTGTGTGTGTGCGTGCATGCACAACAGCTTTGTTCATAATAGTAAAAAGGTAGAAACAACCCAAATGTATATTAGAGGTAAGTGCATAAACAAATCCATATATATACTCAGTAATGAAAGGAACAAATGACTAATACATTCAACATGAATGACTCTCAAAAAATTAATGCCTGCTATCAAAAAGATGTCAAACACCAGAGGCTGTTTACTGTATAATTCTACTTTTATACATTTTTTAAATCTGGTAAAACTAATCTAAAATGATAGAAATCAGATTAATGGTGGCTTAGAACCAGATTTTGGAATAGGATTGCCTGCAAAGGAGCACAAGAGAACTTTGTAGGATAATGAAAATGTTTCACATCTTCATTGTGGTTATGGCTACGTGGATGTAAGCGTTTGTTAAAACTCATTAAACTGTACTATTGATTTATTTATTTATTATAGAGATAGGGTTTTGCCGTGTTGCCCAGGCTGGTCTCAAACTTCTGAGCTCAAGTGATCCACCTGCCTCAGCTGCCTAAAGTGCTGGGATTACAGGCGTGAGCCACCAAGCCTGGCCTGTACCTTTTAAATGAATGCATTTTATTTTATTTTATTTTATTTATCCCTCCTTAAAGTCTGCTTAAAAGGGAAAGCATAAAAATTTGACTTAATGATCTGACATATTCATAGAATAATATGAATAGTATAGCCCACTTTACATAAAGAGAAAAAAGATCGGTATCTGTGTATAAATGCATGTCCTCTCCACACGACATTTGTCAGAGAGTAAAAAGGGAATAAAAAGTTTTCTCCAGGTAATTATTCATCAAATATAAATTCGTGTATCATTTATATAATTAAAATAAAAATAGCATTTTAACAGCCTACAAAGAATGTGAAAGATGAAAGAAAATACAAAAATAGAAATCTGATCACCAATGAGAACACAATTCCAGTTCTTCCCCTGAAACACAAAGAAATGTCTAAGCCCTTTGTTCCAACAATTCTACTTATAAAAATTTTGTATAAATAAGTTTGCAAAGTCATATTTAAGATGTTAATTTTTTGCAGCAAAAATTGGGCAAATTTAAATGAACATTGTTGGGAATGTGTTTAATAAAATACAGCTCACCTATATACAGAGCTTGAAAGAAAGGGATATGGAGAAAGAGAGATGGAAAGAGAGAGAGAGGAAGAGAAGAAGGGAGGGAGAGAGTGGAAGGCAAGGCAGGAAGGCAGGAAGGCAGGAAGGCAGGAAGGAAGGAAGGAAGGAAGGAAAGAATGGAGGAAGGGAGGAAGGGAGGGAGGGAGGAAGGAAAGAAGGAAGGAAGGAAGGAAGGAAGGAAGAGTGAGCAAGTAGTAAGAGGACGAGTATAAAGGACAAAATTGGCAAATGTGTATTACATTACCGAGATTCAGAGAAAAAGAAAGAATAATACTAACACTGAATTGATTAAAACACTTTTAATAAGTTGTTTCTTACACAAGAATATAAATAATTACAAAATATGATGGGTCTCACAACACTAAACTAAAATTAATATTATCATATGAGTGAGAGTTTATAGGTAATAATGACAAAAATTTTCTTCTGTTCTGCAAGCCATGGTTCTTTTTGAAGAAATATCAACAACATTGAGAAGGAGGTAGAAAACCAGCTGAGCAACAAACTACAGTCAACTTTTGATTATAACAGATGAAACTATCCTGTTTGATAATGATGTTTTATTACTCATAATGTAAAGACTGTTAAGGAATGCAAAAGTATTAGTGATTATGTTATGTTGAAAATTACATACAATGTATACAAAGGGGTGACTTAGGTTTGAAAGCCTTAAAAATTAATTCCTGGAAAAAGAATCCATTTCCCAATGGCATACATTTTGCAATAATAAATAGAGCCCAAGCTATGGTTGACATGCAATTTATGTATATGGCCAACTTAAAAAAAGTATAAACAGATGTTTTCCCAATTCATTGCATTATACATAGCAACAATTGGTCTGCAAGAATCATTGTGAAAGAGTCTCCAAAATAATGAATATTATTATGAGTGCTATTAATGAAATTAAGAATAACCCTATGAATAATAGATTATTTTATAAACTATGTAGATACTGAAGGGCAGTTTAAATATTATATTCTAACTCTGAAATTAAAGAGTTCTCCTAAAGAAATATTGTACAAGGTTTTCACAACAAATTTGATATACTTTTTTACTCAATTTGTTAAAAACTTTAAAATCAAATTTGTAATTATCAAATTGTGTGACGTATCTTTAAGATATATTTTAAAATTAAGGGAAATCCTTCTTGTTTTCTGAGAGCTTGGAGGGTCTTCCTCTATCGCTGGAGTGCAGTGGTGCGATCCTGGCTCACTTCAACCTTCACCTCCTAGGCTCAAGTGACCCTTTCACCTCAGCCTAAATGACATGCTTTCTAAGCTACAGGGAAAATAAAAACCATTTCAGTAATTTCGAGATAATTATCATTGATTTTCTCAGCAAACTTGAATTATTTATAAATAATAATAACCTGAAAAATTATACAATTCCTATCTGTTCAACAGTGTGAAAAATAGAAATACACTTAGCATTCAATATGAATGTATACTGAGGCATCAGATTACACAATCAGTATTACTGAAATAGATGTGGAATATGTTAGTCACTATTTGTAGAAGAGATCATTGAGCTAAGAAATAACGCCAACCAAAGCATGAATTAATCAATTCATTTACAGAAGTTTTAGAATACAGTTAAGTCTTCTATGCTCACTAATTTGAGAAGAAACTAAATGAATCATGGCAGCATTTAGTTGACCAGTGGCAATTTTTTGACAAGCTACATAACCACTCTATAGTCTTCTCATCTGAAAAATGGAAATTATTATAATGCCTATTTTAGAAGTTTGTTTAGAAGATTAAAGAATACATGCTAACCACTTGAAACTTTTTAAGGCACATGATAAATACTGAACAAATGTAATTCCTAATTATAAAATATTATAAATCACTTTAAATGACAGAGTTACAAGGAAGCATTAAGGACAACTGTCATTGACTCTTGCCACAACTCTCTGAGAGGTTTTAACTAGAATGCTGATTTGATCTAACATTACCTTGGCCACATGGAGCCATCAGCTCATCTAGAAATGACACAAGCCAAGAATTCTGCAAATACCTCTGAGGAGTGTACTCTCTTTCTCTTTTCTAAAACTTTGCGTTTTTTCATCAAATGACTAAAAACACATCCTCTGGTGATTCTTTTTTTTTTTTTTAAACTGACAGTCACTTAATTTTCTGTAAGAGTGTTTTATCATGTGTGTACTCTAAGCTTACTATCTCCAAGTTTCACATTTCTCAATCCTATGTGAGATAATTCATTCACAACACTCTCTTCCTAAGATAAAATAAATACTGGTACAAAATTTATAATAAACAAGTTTAATGAGTTTTTTTTGTGGTTGGGGGGGCTACTTTAAATGAACTTTCCATTAAGCATAGAGCTTCTCATTCCTAATGCTTCTTGGACATCATTAAATGCAGATTCATCCAGTACCTAAGTTCCACCATTCCATAAGGAGCAGTAAAAGATTACATTTCAGCAGACAGACTTGGGAGTATTTTCTTTCAGCTCTTAGATGTGAGTTCTGCTGTTATTGATATTTGGTTTAAATCCATTTTAACATTGTAATCTTTGTCATGAGGTAAATTTAGACCCATTTTAGGTCAACAAAAACACTACCAGCAGATTTCTTTCAGGAATACTTTAAAATATAATATTCAGTGAGAATTATAGAATAACCAGCAGAATGGGAGGATAAATTAAAAAATTCAAATTTTGGCTGTGCCCATTGCTTATTATGAAACATATGAAAAGTCTCTTAAATTCCTCTAGTTTCATAACAGACATACCTCATTTTATTGCACATCACTTGATTGCATTCCACATATATTGTGGGATTACTTTACAAATTAAAGTTTTGTGGCAATCTTGCATCAGGCAAATCTATCAGGGTTATTTTTCAACAGTGCCTTCTCACTTGGTGTATCTATCTCCCATTTTGGTAATTCTCACAATATTTCAAAAACTTCTATGTTTAACAATATTTGATTTTTCTATTGGAATTGTTTTGGGATACCGTGAACTGCACCCATAAAAAACGGCAAAATTCAGTAATAAATGTATGTATTCTGACCGCTCCACTGACCAGTCATTTCCGTGTCTTTCTCCCTTTAGTCAGGCTTTCCTATTCCCTGAGACAATATGAAATTAGGCCAATTAATAACCCTACAGTGTCCTCTAAGTGTACAAATGAAAGAAAAAGATGTATGTTTCTCACTTTAAATCAAAAGCTAGAAATGATTAAGCTTACTGAGAAAGGCATGTCAAAAGCCAAGAGAGACTGAAAGTTAATCCTCTTGCTTCAAATAGTTTGCCAAGGTGTGAATGCAAAGAAAAAGATCTTGAAGAAAATAAAAAAGTGTTACTCAGTGAAAACATGAATGGTAAGTAAACAAAACAGCTTTATTGCTGCTATAGAGAAAGTTTGAATGATCTGGATAAAAGATCGAATGAGCCACAATGTTTCCTTAAGCCAAGGCCTAATCCAGAGCAAGGCACTAACTCTTCAAGCCTATGTAGGTTAAGAGAGGTAAGGGAAGTGCAGAAGAAATGCTGAAAGCCAAGAGTGATTGGTCCATGAGGCTTAAGAAAAGAAGCTGTCTTTATAACATAAACGTCTAAGATGAGGCAGCAAGAACTAAAGTAGAAGCTGCAGCAAGTTATCTAGAAGACAAAAGAAAGAAATAAAAGGCATCTAAATAGGAAGAGAGGGAGTCAAACTAACCCTGTTTGAAGATTATATGATTCTGTACCTAGAAGACCCCCATAGTCTCTGCCCAAAAGTTCCTTGATCTGATACACAACTTCAGCAAAGTTTCACTATACAAAATCAATGTACAAAAATCAGTAACATCTCTATACATAAACAATATTCAAGTGAATAGCCAAATCAAGAACACAATCCCATTCACAATAGCCACAAAAAAGAATAAAATACCTAGGAAAATAGTGAACCAAGGAGGTGAAAGACCTCTACAATGAGAATTACAAAACACTGCTCAAAGAAATCAGAGATGACACAAACAAATGGAAAAACATTCTATGCTCATAGATCGGAAGAATCAATATTGTCAAAATGGCCAGACTACTCAAAGCAATTTACAGATTCAATGCTATTCCTATTCAGCTACCAGAGACATTCTTCATAGAAGTAGAAAAAACTATTTTAAAATTCATATAGAACTAAAATAGAGCTCAAATAGCCAAGGCAATACTAAACAAAAAGAACAAAGCTGGAGGCACCACAATACACAACTTCAAACTATAAAACAGGGCCACAGTAACCAAAACAGCATGGTACTGGTACAAAAACAGACACATAGACCAATGGAACATTAAGAGAGAGCCCAGAAACAATGCTCCACACCTATAACTATCCTATCTTTGACAAAAGCCACAAAAACAACCAATGGGGATAGGATTCTCCATTCCACCAATAAATGCTGCTGGGATAACTAACTAGCCATATGCACAAGATGGAAACTGGACAGCTTTCTTACACCATATGCAAAAATTAACTCAAGATGAATTAAAAACTTAAATATAAAGCCAAAAACTATAAAAACTCTGGAATATAACTTAGGAGATGTCATTCTGGACATAGGACCCCACAAAGACTTCATGACAAAGACTCCAAAAGCAATTGCAACAAATACAAAAATTGACAAATTGGAACTAATTAAACTAAAGGGATTCTGCACAGCAAAAGAAACGATCCACAGAGTAAAGAGACAACTTACAGAATGGGAGAAAACATTTGCAAAGTGTGCATCTGACAAGGTGTAATATCCAGAATCTATAAAAACTGAAACAATCCAATAAGCAAAAAACAAACAATTCGAGATTGGGCCACTGCACTCCAGCCTGTGACAGAGCGACACTCTGTCTCAATAAATAAATAAATAAAATAAAAAAGTGGACAAAGGACATAAAAAGACACTTTTCAAAAGAAGAAATTTATGTGGCCAACAAGAATATGAAAAAATGCTCAACATTACTAATCATTAGATAAATGCAATTCAAAAACCACAATGAGATATTGTCTCACACCAGTCATAACAGCTATGATTAGAAAGTCAAAAAAATAAAATAAAATAAAGGATGCTGGTGAGGCTATGGAGAAAAGGAAACATGCACTGCTGGTGGGAATGTAAACTGGTTCAGCAGTTTGGCAATTTCTCAAAGAGCTTAAAACAGAATTACCATTTGACCCAGCAATCTCATCATTGGGTATATACCAGAAGAAATATAAATCATTCTACCATAAAGACACAAGCACTAATCACAGCAGCAAAGATGTGGAATCAACCTAAATGCCCATCAATGAAAGACTGGATAAAGAAAATGTGTTACATATACACCACAGAATACTATGCAGCCGTAAAAAGAATGGGATCATTTCCTTTGCAGCAACATGGATGAAGCTGTGAAGGACATTATTTTAAGCAAACTAATACAGGAACAGAAAACCAAATTCAACATATTCTCAGTTGTAAGTGGAAGCTAAACAGTGAATACAAATGGACACAAAGAAGGGAACAACAGAGACCGGGGCCTACTTGAGGGTGGAGGGTGGGAGGAGGATAAGAATCAAAAAACTACCTATCAGGTATTATGCTTATTGCTGCGGTGACAAAATAATTTGTACACCAAATCCCACAGCATACTATTTACCTATATAGCAAACCTGCACATGTACCGCTGAACTTAAAGTGAAAGGTTTTTTTTTTTAAGTTATCTAGAAGATCTAGCTAAGCCAGTTGATGAAGGTTGCTATACTAACCAACAGATTTTTAGTGTAGAAGGAATAGCCTTCTAGTGGAAGAGGATGCCATCCAGGATTATCATAGCTAGGAGTCAATGCCTGGGTTCAATGCTCCAAAGGACAGTCTGACACTCTTATTAGGGGCTAATGTGGCCGGTGATTTTAATTTGAAGCCAATGTTCATATACTATTCCAAAAATACTAGGGCTCTTAAGAATTATGCTGTATCTACTCTGCCTGAGCTCTGTAAATGAAACAACAAAGCCTGGACGACAGAATGTCTGTTTACAGCATGATTTACTGAGTATACTAAGCCCGCTGTTGAAACCTACTGCTCAGGAACAAAAGTTTTCTTGCAAAAGATTACTGCTCATTGACAACGCACTTGGTCACCCAAGAGCTCTGATGGAGACTTACAGGAGATTAATGTCTGTGTGTGTGTTTTCCTGATAAGAAGATATCCATTCTGAAGGCCATGGATCAAGGAATAATTCCAATTTTTAAGTATTATTTAAGAAATATATTTTGTGAATCTGTAGGTGCCATAGAGCATGATTTCTCTGATGGATCTGGACAAAGTTGTTGTTAGCTGGTTGTTATGTAGACTCAATGTCGTAGTTGCTTAATACTGTCTGTGGGCTATTTGCTTAAGTGTGTTTTTGTGCCAATAGGTGTTCTTTTGATTCCATGTTTAGCACTCCCTCAATGACCTCTTGTAAAGCTGCTCTAGTGGTAACAAATTTTATCCATGTTTGCTTGCCTGAGAAGGCTTCTATTTCTCTTTCACTTGTGAAGCTTATTTTGGTGGAAGGTAAAATTCTTCACTGAAATGTGTGTGTGTGTGTGTGTGTGTATGTGTGTGTGTGTGTGTGTCTGTATGCTGAAAATAGGTTCCCAATCTCTTTTGGCCTGTGAGGTTCTTACTGTGAGTATAGTCATTTGGCTTCATTTCTCAATGAACTGCCACTCTAGTGGGGTTCCCTTTATACGTGACCTGACCCTTCTCTAACCCTTCTCTCTAACTGTCTTTAAGATTTTTTTTTTCTTTTGATGTTGGTGAATCTAATGACCATGTGTTTTGAGAATGGTTGTCTTATATAGTGTCTAGCTGGGGTTCTCGGTATTTCTTGTATTTGAATGTAAATCTCTCTAGCAAGATTAGAAAAATTTTTGTGAACTATATCCTCAAATATATATTTTCCAAGTTGCTTACTCTCTCTCCTTCTTTCAGGGATGCCAATAAGCTGTAGGTTTTGTTTCTTTACATAATCTCATATTTCTCAGAGGTTTTGTTCGCTTTTAAAAATTATGTTTTTCTTAATTTTTATCTAATTAAATTGATTTGAAGAAACTGGTCTTTGAACTCTGAGATTTTTTTCTCACCTTGGTCTATGCTGCTGTTAACACTTTTGATTGTTAGGACATTCTTTTTTTTTTTTTTTTTTGAGATGGAGTCTCCCTCTGTCACCCAGGCTAGAGTGCAGTGGCACAGTCTTGGCTCACTGCAAGCTCCGCCTCCCGAGTTCATGCCATTCTCCTACCTCAGCCTCCCGAGTAGCTGGGACTACAGGCACCTGCCACCACACCTGGCTATTTTTTTCTATTTTTAGTAGAGACAGGGTTTCACTGTGTTAGCCAGGATGGTCTCGATCTGCTGACCTCGTGATCCCCCCACCTCGGCCTCCCAAAGTGAGAACATTCTTTTAATGATTTCTTTCAGTTCCAGAAATTCACTTTGGTTGTTTTTTTCTGAGATGGAGTTTTTGCTCTTGTTGCCCAGGCTGGAGTGCAATGGCACAATCTCGGCTCACCACAACCTCCACCTCCCCAGTTCAAGTGATTCTCCTGCCTCAGCCTCCCCAGTAGCTGGGATTACAAGCATGCACCACCACTCTGACTAATTTTGTATTTTTAGTAGAGACCAGGTTTCTTCATGTTGGTCAGGCTGGTCTTGAACTCCTTACCTTAGGTGACCCATCTGCCTCAGCCTCTCAAAGTGCTAGGATTACAGGCATGAGCCATGGCGCCCAGCCTTTGTTCTTTCTTAAAATGGCTATTTCATATTTCAGATCTTGGATGATTTTATTGAATTCCTTGCATTCCTTGGATTGGGTTTCAACTTTCTCCTGCATCTTGATCAGTTTCTTTGCCATCCAAGTTCTATGTCTGTCATTTCAGTCTAGTTAAGAACCATTGCTGGTGAGCGATTGGGCTCATTTGAAGGTAAGGGAACACTCTGGCTTTTTTAATTGTCAGAGTTCTTGTGCTGGTTCTTTCTCATCTAGGAGGTCTGGTGTTTAAATTGAGTATAGTCAGTTGGCTTCATTTCTCAATGCTTTCACAGGGCCAAGGCTCTGTACAGGATTTTTATTTGTCGCTGGATTCTTGCCTTTGCTTTCACAGGGGTGAATGTTAGCAGAATATTTTTTGATGTTGTAGTCTGGTCTGAGGTCCAGTAGATGGCATGGAAGAGTGACAGCTGGTAGAAAAGCTCTTAGTCATGTGGCTGTTTATTTCCTTGCATTTGCAGGTATGCTTCTTAGTGGTGGAGGAAGAGAAGACTTTCTCACCAGGTCTACTTCTGGGCCTTGGGGGATCCCCCCATCACTGGTGTTACACACCCGTTTCTTTTTTTAGGTGTTCCAGGCCACAAGCGCTCTTTCTGGTAGAGGCTATGGCAGGGAAATAGGCCATACCCTTTTTGAACTGGCCCTGCAGAGGGAGGTATGCCCCATTCCCACACAGGTACACAAACCTGTGTGTCTCATCTTTCTCAGTGTTCTGAGGGAGGGGGCTCCTCCCCGAATTCAGTGCCAGCCACAGATCTAGGCTTAGCACTCTCAAGCTGTGCATCACATCCCTTGGGCACTGGGACTGGCCTGCATTTTGAGTTGGGCTCCAGCTTCACTGGGGGATCTGAAGTGCTCCCAAGATGCTGGGAAAGTACTCAGGAGGAGCAAAGCACTGAGACTGGGCAGCAGAAGCTGTGCTGTGCACATGCTACTGCAGGGCAGCAAGGAAGGGGCCCTCAGAGGTTCGAGTGGGCCCTCCAGAACAGACATGCCCTAGTCCTGCAGGGAAGCTGGCCCTGCCTTCTCCTGGCCCAAAAGTCAGCTGGGGCTAATCCTTCTCAGAGGGAGATGGAGAACCCTGGGGGATGGGCACCTATAACCACACTTACTCGAACTTCTCTGAGCACAAAAGCCCATGGGCTCCACGCCAGCTGAAACCCTGTCTCTCCCTACTCTCTGGGAAGATCCCTCTGCCTGCTCAAATGTCCGTGGGAGATGTGAGGTGCCCTATAGATAGTATCCCAGAGATCCATGGCAAGAGCAGGCTGTGCCTCAGTAGTTTACCCACCTTTTTTTCCTGGAGCCATTTGGGGCTGGGATCTAGCCCTAGCATTTGGGCACCCTGTGCAAGGTTCCCAGGTTCCTCCCTCTTCAACTTGGGAGTCTATGTTACCTCTCCATCCACTCTCAGTGTTTTCTGTCAAAAGATCTGCTCAAATTATGTCTTTTAACTCCATATTTAGTCTCTGTCAGTGGGAGGGGTGCTTCCTGGCTGCATCTAGTTGGCCATCTTGTTCTCCCTCCCTTATTCATTCTTGCTGATGAAGAATTAACTTCCCCTCACTGTTTGCAGCACTGTAGGATTGATCTCTTTAGACCACAAAGGGCAACAGCTTGACTTAAATTTATGTAGCAAAACACAGACATGTGTGTAAACACACACACACACCCACAAAGGTTTTTGTCTACTTAACTAGAAAGTCAGAAACTACCGCGACTATATTCAAGAGTTTAAATGCCCTCAAATACTTAAACTAACTGTTATTAACTACAAGAAGACTTCATATAGTAAAAGGAGTAGCTTTCAGGAAACACTGATACTTATCTTTGGTGAAAACAAGTATGCTTCCTTAAATTTCCATCCTCCACTTCTCCCATAATAATAGAATTTTTAACTAGGCATGTGGTTTTCCATGTAAGGGCTACTTTCCAAAGCCTCCCTTGCAGCTAAGAGTGACTGTGTAAGTAAACATTAGCCAATATGATCTGAGCAGTAGTAACATGTACATCTCCTATTTATGCCTTTGAAGAGATGGGGTGTATCCTCCCTTTGTTCTCTTCCTTCCCACTAGCTGTCATGCAGACATATGGAAGAAGCTGGAACAATTATCTTAGACCATGAGACAGAAGCTCTATGTTTAACATTTCAGGGTAACAAGATAGAGCTTGAGCTCTTAATGACTTGGTTGAGGCGAGCTATCATGCAGCTCCGACTTTTACATGACACATTAATGAGCTTCTATCTTATTTAAGCTAATGCAAACTTGAGGTCTTTGTCACATCAGCTGAATCATAGTCTAACAAATGCCATACCCTTTAAACATTATTATCCAAAAGGGCAAGAATCTTCTCCTAGCTCCAACATAAAGATTCTTAGAGAACACTGATGGCCTGTGTTTGGTCACTTGCTTACCTTTGAATCAATCAACAATAGCAAGGGAGTTAAAAAAATTATTGTCTAGATCACACACCCATTCCTGTTACCAAATGAGTGCAATATTATGATTGGTAGTCCCAATAGAGTCATACTAAATGGGAGAGCTGCCATTTCTAAAAAGAAGGATGGTGCTAAATAGTGAAAAATGAGAGATGTTTCCCTGGAGATTAGAAAACATAAGTGAGAAACTTTAATAGTAAAATATATGTTTATATATTTAAAAACACATGAGGAAAAACAACAATAAATAAAGTTTCTCTAATTAGCAGTGTCTGTCTCTCAACTAGCATTACCAAAACCAAGAATAAAACAAGTCTTAAAATCTAGAACATCTCAGTATAATAACTGATGCTTTTCCTCCGAAATTGTCTTTCTCATTATCCTAGAGACTTGGTAAGACTGAGGCAAGATTTCTAATCAGTAGTTTGTCAATCTTCTCTTTGACTTTGATTTTGTTTCAAACAGCTGGTCCTGTTTTAGAAGGAGATTTTAAAGATCATGGACTTTGAACTGGAGTTGAAGGTTCTAAATCCTCTCTGCTCCATTACTAAGTTTTATACTCTTGATGATTACAAGTATAAGTACCTTGTGCACAAAAAAAAAGGGATATATGCCTAGCACACATAAAAGTACCTAACAGTCCCCATGCTTCTGTGTATCCTTTCACATTTGTTATTTGTGGACTTAACTCCAGTTTTACATCTTCTTTCTTTTTTTCCTAAGGACTAATCTCTGCTTGATGTATCATTATCTGTTCCCTTTCCCTTGATATCTGGATTCATAAAGCCATCTCCCTTGGATATTCTTAAGGATGGCTTTGTTTTTCCTCTTGCTACATAAGTTAACATACTTAAAAGTTCACATTAGCTCCCAGAACTCTGTAAAAGTAAAGTGCTCATGTAAGAGCCTCCCTATATCAAGCCATCTATTACTATGTCTTGGTCTGTGGCTATAGCCCATTTTGCACCAGCATATTAAATAATAAAAGAGAGATAAATATTGAATCAAATCCAGAATTCCAAATTTATTTGGTTTTTTATTTACTTATCAAATCATGCCTCCCAGCCCAAAACAGTTAGAAATGTTATTTGTCAGAGACATAAATATCTAAGACACTTTCCAATCCTTGAGTTAAACTTCTCAAAAGAGTCCACTAAAGAACAGGAAATGACTGCTTTTGCAAAAAATAAATGAAGTTAAATGGGGGAAAAAATGACATTGGTTCTAAACCAATTTTAAAAACCACATTTCCTGCATGGGTTCTATACCTGTAAAATATTCTCCAAATTCTATTTATCATATATTATTTCTTTACACACAGTTATCAGATAGCTGATATCAGACAACATGTTTATTTTCATTTTTTTCCTCACTTTGAGGACTTTTCCACAGAAAGGCTAAATTTATTTGTACAAGTATGCAAAGGAAATATTATCCTCTAGAGATTTCCACCTTTTCCTTGAGATCAGAAGCTGGATATCTCTTAATTTTGATATGCTCCCCTTTAGCAACTAAGACAAGCAATCAATTTTGTTTGTAAAAAGGATCCATAGAAAGAAGGGATAGGGCAAGATGGCCAAATGGAAGGCTCTACCAATCATCCCCGCCCCCAGGGATACCAGCTTTAACAACTGTCCACACATAAAAAGCACCCTCATGAGAACCAAAAATCAGGTCAGCATTCACAGTACCCAATTTTAACTTCATATCACTGAAAGAGGCACAGAAGAGGGTGGGGAAGACAGCCTTGAATTGCAAATGCCACCCCTCCACCATCCCCTGGCAGCAGTCACATGGCACAGAGGGAGAATCTGTGGGTTGAGAGAGGGAGACTGCAGCAATTGTGAGACTTCACGTTAAACTCACTGTTGCCCTGTCACAGCAGAAAGAAACACCTGGTGAAACTTGTTGACACCTGCCCTTGAAGGGAACATTTACACAAGACCATCCCAGCAATTGAAACTTGAGTTCTGGCAAGCATCACCAACTCAGGCTAAAGTGTTTTGGGATGCTACACAAATTTGAAAGGCAGTCTAGGCCACAAGGAATGCAGCTCTTAGATGAGTCCTAGTTCTGAGCTAGCCTCAGAGCCAGTGGACTTGAGGGGCACGTGATCTAATAAGACACCAGCCAGGTGGCTAAGGGATTACTTGTGTCACCCCTCCCCCAACCCTAGGCTGCACAGCTTGTGGCTCCAAAGGAGATCCCTTTCTTCTGCTTGAGGGGAGAGGAGAGAGAAAAGAGGACTTTGTCTTGCATCTTGGATATCAGCTCAGCCACAGCAGGATAGGGTACCAGTCAGAGTCGTGAGGCCCCCTTTCTAGACGCTAGATCCCAGACAACATTGTTAGACACACCCATTTTTAGACGCCAGAGGAGAACCCACTGCCTTGAATGGAAGGCCCCAGTGCTGGCAGAAGCCATTGCCTGCAGACTAAATAGTCCTTGGGCCCTAAATAACCAGTAGTATATCCAGATAGTATATCATGGACATTGGCTGAGACTCTGACACTTACTGGCTTCAAATTAGACTCAGTACCTTCCTAGCTAAGGAGGCTAAAGGGAGACTCCTTCTGCTTGAGAAAGGCAGAGGGAAAAGCAAAGGGAACTCTGTCTTTCACCTTAGGTACCAGCTCAGCCATAGAAGGGTACAGCACCAAGCAGGCACTTGGGGTATGCAATTCCAGGACTTGGCTCCTGAATAACATTTTCCAACCTGCACCCCACTGCCCTGAAGAGTGAATCCCAAGCCATGCAGCATTCACTACAAGCTGACTGAAGAGCCCTTAGGCCTTAGAGAACATGGGCAGTAGTCCAGCAATACTCCCCACGGGTCTGTGGTAGATGGCCACAGTGTGAAGCTGCTCTGCCTGTGGAAATGGGAGGAAAGAGTGAGAAGGACTGCATCTTGTGATCTGAATGCCAGATCAGCTGCAGTACAATCGAATGCCATGTAGATTTCTAAGGTTTTTGACTCTAGTCCTTGGCTCCCAGACGGCATGTCTTGTCCCACCTGGGGCCTGGGGGAACTTGCTGCCCTGAAAAGAAGGGCACAAGCCTGGCTAGCTTCACCACCTGTTGATTGTAGAGCCTGAGGGCCTTGAGCAAACAGAGGCAGTAGCCAGATAGATATTATAGCAAGCCTTGGGCAAGACCCAGTGCTGTGCTGGCTTGAGGTATGACCCAGTGCAGTCCCAGTGGTGATGGCCATAGGGGTGCTTATGTCACCTCACCCCGAGATCCAGGTGGCTTAGCACAGATAAAGACTCCATTTGTTTGGAAGAAAATAGGGGAAGAAAACAAGAGTCTTTGCCTGGTAATCCTGAGAATTTCTCCTGATCGTCACCAACACCATCAAGGTGGCCCCAGATTTCAGAAAAATTGAAAGCCTTTCTTCTATGAGTCTACAAAAACCATAGTGTTACTGGGCTTGGGGTGTCCCCTAATGCATACACAGCTTAGATAGAAACACTCAAGTTCTTCTGAGTGCCTGGAAAGTGTTCCCAAGAAGGACAAGGACAAACAAGCCTAGATTGAGAAGGCAACAATAAATACCTTAAATGCCCAGACGTCGACAAGTATTCACAAGCATTCAGATCATCCAGGAAAACATGGCCTTAACAAATGAACTAAATAAGGCACTAGGGACCAATCCTGGGGAAAAAGAGATACATGACTTTCAGAAAGAGACTTCAGAATAGCTCTTTGAGGCAACTCAAAGAAATTCAAGATAACTCAGAGAAGGAATTCAGAATCCTATCAGATAAATTTAACAAATACGTAGAAATAATTCAGTAGAATCAATGAAAATTTCTGGAGTTAGAAAATGCAGTTGACATACTGAAGAATGCATCAGAGTCTCTTAATAGCAGAATTGATCAAGCAAGAAGTTATGAGTTTTGAAGGTAAACACAATTGACAAAACTTTAGCCAGACTAAGAAAAAAAAAAGACCCCCAAAAATAAAATAGGACATGAAAAAGGAGACATTACAACACATAGTGTAGAAATTCACTAGATCATTAGTGGCCACTAGGAGTAACCATGTGTTAACAAATTGGAAAATCTAGAAGAAATTGATAAATTCCTAGATGTATATAATGCACCAAGATTGAACTATGAAGAAATTAAAAACCTGAAAAGACCAATGACAAGTAACAAGATTGAAGCCATAATAAAACCTCTCCTAACAAAGAAAAGCCTAGGACCTGATGGCTTCACTGATGAATTATGCCAAACATTTAAAAAAGAACTAATACCAATCCTACTAAAATTATTCCAAAAAGTAGAGGAGGAGGGAACACTTCCAAACTCATTCTGTGAGGCAAATATTACGCTGATACCAAAACCACGTAAAGATACACCAACAAGCAAATCTACAGGCCAATATCACTGAGGAATATTGTTGCAAAAAATGCTCAACAAAATACTAGCAAACCAAATTCAACAATACATAAAAGAGATCATTCATCTTGACCAATTGAGATTTATCCCAAGGATGTTAAGAATGGTTCAACATATGCAAATCAATTAATGTGAAACATCATATCAACAGAATAAAGAACAAAAAACATATTAGCATTTTAATTGATGCTGAAAATGTATTTCATAAAATTCAACATCCCTTCATAATAAAATACTCAAGAAACTGGATATAAGATGAACATACCTCAACGTAAATAAAAGCCAGCATCCTACTGAATGAGGAAAAACTGAAAGCCTTTCTTCTAATATCTGGAACATGACAAGGATGCCCACTTTTACCACCGTTATTCAACATAGTACTGGAAATCCTAGCTAGATAAATCAGACAAGAGAAAGAAATAAATGGCATCCAAATTGGAAAGCAATAAGTCAAATTATTTTTGTTTGCAGATTATAGGATGTTATATTTGGAAAACACTAAAGACTCCATCAAAAAACTGTTAGAACTGATAAATTCAGCAAACTTGCAAGATCACCAACATTTCTATATGGCTAACAACAAACGCGCTGAAAAAGAAATCAAGAAAGTAATTCCATTTACAAGATTACCAATAAAATAAAGCATCTAGGAATTCATCAAAAAAGAAAGACATCTACAATAAAAAGCTATAAAATATTGATGCAAGAAATCAAAGAGGACACTAAAAATGGAAAGATATTGTAGGTCGTGGATTGGAAGAATGCAAATTATTAAAATATCCATACTACCCAAAGCAAGCTACAGATTCATTGCAATCCATATCAAAATACCAGAGACATTCTTCATAGAAATAGCAAAAAAATTTTAAAGCTTATATAGAACCACAGAAGACCCAGAATATCTAAAGCTATCTTAAGCAAAAATAACAAAACTGGAGGAATACATTATTTGACTTCAAATTTACACTACAGAGAAATAGTAACACAATGGTATAGTGCTGGCATAAAAACAGATATGTGGACCAGTAGAACAAATTAGAAAACCCAGAAATAAGTTCATGCTTCCACAGTGAACTCACTTTTGACAAAGGTGCTAAGAAAATACTTTGGGGAGGGGCCGGGCGCGGTGGCTCACTCTTGTAATCCCAGCACTTTGGGAGGCCGAGGCGGGTGGATCACAAGGTCAGGAGATCCAGACCACGGTGAAACCCCGTCTCTACTAAAAAAAAAATACAAAAAAAAAAAAACACAAAAAACTAGCCGGGCGTGGTGGCGGGCGCCTGTAGTCTCAGCTACTCAGAGAGGCTGAGGCAGGAGAATGGCGTGAACCCGGGAGACGGAGCTTGCAGTGAGCCAAGATTGCGCCACTGCACTCCAGCCTGGGCGACAGAGCAAGACTCCGTCTCAAAAAAAAAAAATAAGAAGAAGAAGAAAATACTTTGGGGAAAGGACAGTCTCTTCAATAAATCATGCTGGGAAAGCTGGTTATCTAGATGCAGAAGAATGACATTAGACCCCTATATCTCACCAAATACAAAAATCAAGTCAAAATGGATTACAGACTTAAATCTAAGTCCTCAAACTATGAAACTACTAAGAGAAAACATTGAAGAAACTCTCCTGGACATTGGACTGGGCAAAAATTTCTTGAGTAACACCTCATAAGCATAGGCATCCAAAGCAAAAATGGACAAAAGCAATTACATCAAGTTAAAACGCTTCTGTTCAGCAAGAAATATAATCAATGAAGTAAGAGACAACCTACCGAATAGAAGAACATATTTGCAAACTACCCATCTGACAAGAGAGTAATAACCAGAATACATAAGGAGTTCAAACAACTCTATGGGGAAAAATCTAACAATCCATTTTAAAAAGGAGCAAAGATCTGAAAAGAAATTTCTCAGAAGAAGACATGCAAACTGAAAACAGGTATAAGAAAGGGTGTTCAATGTGACTGATCGTCAGAAAAATGCAAATCAAGACTACAATGTGATATCATCTCACTCCAGTTAAAATGGCTGTTATTCAAAAGTCAGGCAATAACAAATGCTGGTGAGGATGTGGAGAAAAGGGAACTCTAATGCACTGTTGGTGGAAATGTAAATTAGTACAGCCACTATGAAGAACAGTTTAGAGTTTCCTCAAATAACTAAAAACAGAGCTACCATACAATCCAGCAATCCCACTCCTAGGTATATGCCCAAAAGAAAGGAAATGAGTATATCAAATAGATATCCACACTTCTATATGTGTTGCAGCACTGTTCACAATAGCCAAGATCTGGAAGCAATCTAAGTGTCCATTAACAGATGATTGGATAAAGAAAATATGGTACATGTATACAATGGAGTACCATTCAGCCGTAAGAAAGAATGAGATCTTGTCATTTTCAACAACGTGGATGGAAATGGAGTTCATTATGTTAAGTAAAACAAGTCATGCACAGAAAGACAAAATTCACATGTTCTCACTTATTTGTGGGAGTTAAAAATTAAAACAATTGAATGTATGGAGATACAGAGTAGAAGAATGGTTACCAGAGGCTGGGAAGGGTAGTGGAATGTCAGGGGAAATTGGCAATAGTTAATGGATACAAAAAATAGAATGAATAAGACCTAGTATTTGCTAGCACAACTGGGTGACTATAGTCAAAAATAATCTAATTGTACATTTAAAAATAACTAAAAGATTATAATTGAATTGTTTGTAATACCAAGGATAAATGCTTGAGGTACTGGATACCCCATTCACTCTGATGTGATTATTACACATTGCATGGCTATATCAAAATATCTTATATAACCCATAAATATATGCATCTACTATGTACTCAAAAAAATTTGAAATTAAGAATTAAGAAAGAAGAATCCATGATAATTCCATTTGGATTATGGTATAACCATTATAATTTTTTAAGTATGTTGGAGTAGCTATTCCAAATCTAGTAATAAGAAATTTTCTCTTAATTCCTCAAATGTAACTGTCTCTTATAATAAAGACAGAAGAGTTTTTTCAGACACTTAACTAAAACTCATCGTTATAAAGGAGAGAATGTGAGCAAAGATCAAAGAACTGACTTCTAAATTCAGATTGATAATTTAGTTTTTTCTCAACATAGGACTAACTCAAATGAGAATTATCATTGTTAATCTCTTAATCTCTCATCATTTAAACACTTCTAAATGTGCTTTGGCCAGCAAGATTTTATGTTGACTTTGTTTCTAAAAGTGGAAGTTAGAATAAAAGCCACTTGTTTTCTTTAGTTTTTTTATTCATCCATTTTTTTGTTCACTTGACAGAAATAAAATTTTAGTTGTCTACATACCCAAAGACAAGCTCAGTGTTGAGCAACATATGGAAATTTGAGAATAGCTGGATGTCCAGTCTATTCAGAACTGTAGTATAAAGATGAGAAGGAATCATAACCCAGAAAAAAATTTCTAAGCACTTAATGTTGACTATGATTAAAGTTTGCATACTTAGAATGGTGAGATGTATTGTGTCTTAAGATAAATAAGAAACTTAGCTTAATTTGTGCATTCAACTATACAAGGTGTTAATGGCCAGAAAAATCAAGATTGTTGGATTTTATTTTTTCACACTCTCCATCCCACCAACTTGGGTTGCCCTTCCACCCTGGGAAAATGAAAAATCTGATAGACGTAAAATAAGAAATAAATAGTGGGTTCCTGTTCACCAATGAAGATAGAAAATTTTCAGTATCATAAATAGAAATTATAGTGTTAGTCCTGAGGTAAGATGTGGGAAAAACAAATTTTTTAAAGACCAAGAAGTAAAAGGATTGCAATTTTTCCATTAGTGTGAGAAATGAAAGTTTGTAGAAAAAGCTAGAAGGGCTAACATTTTGAAAGAAAATTGAATTCGGGAGCAAGAGCATCAGAGGGCCAACATAGAAGTAACAGCCTTCTTCAAGGTAGAGCTTTGCACACACTGTGCCTTTAGCTCTGAGTTTATGTATTCCTCGCTACAGACAGTATGTAAAATATATTGTTGCTATATATGTATGGAATAAAAGCCTGTTCATTCACTGTGGCTTATCAAAATAGGATTAGGAAATGTTCTACTTAACAACGCATATGATCCAAAACAGACTCCTTTTACATAATTCAATATCCATCCTAAAGAGCCAGACTTCACTCTCCTACCTTAGACTTATGATTAGCATGAGAGTTTAAAGCAAGATTCAAAAGACCAGGGTATAAGGATATTCATCAAACTGAAATGTGTCCCATTATATTCTATGCCTAATACTCATGGCTATCAGATATTTCATCACTATGACATGCTTGATAAAAAATTTTGCTGGCTGATACTGTGCATGTTTCAGAGAGCTGATAAATTTTCTAAACCTATTTATAAGGTTGACACAGGGACCCCTGGACTTTCACATTATAAATAGCTTTCCAAATAATTATGTTTCACAAGAAATTTTAAAAGCCTACTCTACCATCATGAGAGATAAATTACTTGGAATTTTTGAAATATTAACAGGCTCTAGAAACTGTTAATCTTAAATCACCAACTGGTAGTAAATAAAAGTCTGAACTTTCTTCTAAACCTTCACTATTTGAGGTTCATAAAATCCAGTTGAGTACAATTAATATTTTCAGCTTGTAGACATAAAACTTGCTTCAAGTTTATAGAAAATAAGATGTATTTATTAATGCTATGTTTTACCACCTAGATTCTCCTCTTAGGACCTTGCCCTAGGACCTGGGAGTATTGGTTATTAAAAGCTCACAACTGAATCCTTTTTCAGGAACTACCTTCAGAGGCCAAATGAAGCTGCACCAACCAATGTTACATCCTTTCTCAGAGGAAGCACCCATCTAATAAAGTAATCTATCCTAGCTTCACAGCTCCCAAGGCACTAGATGAGGCCCCTGTCGTAACTACATTGAAGTTTAACTTCTCCCTATGCCCAACTGTGTTTGTTTTTTTTTAACTTCCTCACTGGCATTGATTACACCAGCATTATTGAATAAAATTTCTGCATGTATATCTGTCTCAAAAAGGGACCATTCTAAATAAACTGTATACCTGAATATATTCAAAGATAAAGCTGAAAGTTTGTGACCACACATAGTCTGATACCAGTTTGTCTTTTCCCTTAACTAAGTCTGTGAGAAGAAAATTTTAACATAAATAAATAAAATTTATCATTGGTTTACTATGTGCTAGACGCTATTTTGAAATTTAACATAAAAAATTCTTTAAATCTCATAACACTATGATATAGATGAGATTATTATCTCCATTTGTATATAAAAGAACTTGAGATACAGAGATACTAAATGCATTGTTTACTACCACATATCTCATAAATGATTATACTTATTTAATGGGTAAAGAAAATAATGTAATTGATCTGCTTTCTATTTCCCTAGGCTTTATCTTATTTAAATGAGGATAATTGAATATTAGGCCAAATTATAAAATTCCATGTTAAATTACACAGAGCAGGTGCTCAATAAATGTTTATGTAAGTGAGTAAATGAATGAATAAATGGATGACAGAATGTCCTCTCTTCCTACTCATATTCAACATCAGACTACAAAGTCCTACCTAATGGAATAGGACCAAAAAAAAAAAAAAAAGAAAGAAAATGAAGGGTCTATCAAATAGAAAGTAAGGAATTAAATTACTTGGTTGCAGATGATATGATTGTCTATGTAGAAAATTTCAAAAAATTGACCAAACAAAATCCTATAATTAATAAGAGAGCATAGCAAGGTATTAGAATTCACAGTTAATATGCACATTTCAATTGGTTTTCCATATATCCACCAAGAACAATTAAGAATTTGAATTTTTAAGGCCGGGCGCGGTGGCTCACGCTTGTAATCCCAGCACTTTGGGAGGCCGAGGTGGGCGGATCACGAGGTCAGGAGATCGAGACCACGGTGAAACCCCATCTCTACTAAAAATACAAAAAATTAGCCGGGCGTGGTGGCGGGCACCTGTAGTCCCAGCTACTTGGAGAGGCTGAGGCAGGAGAATGGCGTGAACCCGGGAGGCGGAGCTTGCAGTGAGCCGAGATTGCGCCACTGCACTCCAGCCTGGGCGACAGAGCGAGACTCTGTCTCAAAAAAAAAAAAAAAAAAAAGGAATTTGAATTTTTAAAAATAATGTTACTTACAAGGCACTCCCAAAATTGAAATACTTAGGCATATGTCTAACAAAATATGTATAGGTTCTATGCATAGAAAATGACAAAAATCTGATGAAAGCTATCAAAGAAATTTTAAGTAAATGAAGACAGATTCTGTGTTCATGAATTGGAAGACTCAATATTGTTATCATTTCTCCCCGATTTAGTTTATAGACTCAACATAATCCCAATTAAAATCCCAGCAAGCTGTTTTATATGTGTTGACAAACCAACTGTAAAGTAAAAGCACAAGACCCACAATATTCAACACAACACTGAAAAAAAACAAAACTAGAATACTGACACTACTTGACTTTAAGACTTAATATAAAGCCAAAGTAACCAAGAGAGCATGGTATTGGCAAAAGAGTAGATGTACAGATCAATAGAATGGACTAGACAGCAAAAAAAAAAAAAAAAAATAGACTGTTACAAATATAGTCAACCGCTCTTTGACAAAAAAGCAAAGGCAATCCAATGGTCAAAGAATAATCTTTTCTTTTTTTTAATTAATTTTAATTTTCATTTTAAGTTCTGGGATACATGTGGAAGATGTTCAGGTTTGTGATATAGGTAAACATGTGTCATGGTGGTTTGCTGCACCTATCAACCCATCACCTAGGTATTAAGCCTAGCATACATTAACTATTTTTCCTAATGCTCTCCCTTCCCTGACACCACACTCCCCAACAGGCCCAGTGTGTGCTCTTTCCCTCCCTTTGTTCATGTATTCTAACTGTTCAGCTCCCACTTATAAGTGAGAACATGTGGTGTTTGGTTTTCTGTTCCTGCACTAGTTTGCTGAGGATAATAACCAGCTAGCATCATGATGACAGGATCAAATTCATACATAACAATATTAACCTTAAATGTAAATGGGCCAAATGATACCATTAAAAGACACAAAATGGCAAACTGGATAAAGAGCCAAGATTCATCAGTGTGCTATATTCAAGAGACCCATCTCACATGCAAAGACACACATAGACTCAAAATAAAGGGGTGGAGGAAAATTTATCAAGCAAATGAAAAGTTAAAAAAAAAAGCAGAGGTTTCAATCCTAGTTTCTGACAAAACAGACTTTAAACAAACGAAGATAAAACAGGACAAAGAGGGCATTACATAATGGTAAAGGGGTTAATGCAACAAGAAGACCTAACTATCCTAAATATATATGCACCCAATACACGAGCACCCAGACTCATAAAACAAGTTCTTAGAAACCTACAAAGAGACTTAGACTCTCACACAATAATAGTGGGAGACTCTAACACCCCACTGTCAATATTAGACAGATCATCAAGACAGAAAATTAACAAAGATATTCAGGACCTGAACTTAGCTCTGGATTAAGTAGACCTGATAGATATTTACAGCACTTATTCTTTAGAATAAGTGCTACATGGCACTTATTCTAAACTTAATCACATAATTGGGAGTAAATCACTCCTCAGCAAAAGCAAAGGAACTGAAATAATAACAAACAGTCTCTCAGACCACAGCACAATCAAATTAGAACCCAAGATTAAGAAATGCACTCAAAACTACACAACTACATGGAAATTGAACAAGCTGCTCCTAAATGACTCCGGGTAAATAATGAAACTAAGGCAGAAATAATTGAGAAGTTCTTAGAAACCAATGAGAACGAAATAAAAATGCAACAGAATCTCTGGGATGCAGCTAAAGCAGTGTTAAGACAGAAATTTATAGCATGAAATGCCCATATCAAAAAGCTAAAGAGATCTCAAATTGACATCCTAACATCACAACAAAAAGGACTAGTGAACCAAGAGAAAACAAGCCCAAAGCTAGCAGAAGACGACAAATAACCAAGATCAGAGTGCAATTGAAGAAAATAGAGACATGAAAAAGTGCTTCAAAAATTAATGAATCCAGGAGCTGTTTTTCTGAAAAAGCTAATAAAATAGATGAACTGCTAGCCAGGCTAAAAAACAAGAAAAGAAAGAAGAATCAAATAGACACAATAAAAAATGAAAAAGGGGATACCACTACTGATCCCACAGAAATACAAACAACCATCGGAGAATACTATAAACACCTCTATGCAAATAAACTAGAAAATCTAGAAGAAATGGATAGATTCCTGGACACATACACCCTCCTAAGACTGAACCAGGAAGAAGTTGAATCCTTGAAAAGACTAATAACAAGTTCTGAAATTGAGGCAATAATAAATAGCCTATCAATCAAAAAAAGTCCAGGACCAGATTGATTTACAGCTGAATACTACCATAAATATAAAGAGGAGTTGATATCCTTTCTTCTGAAATTATTTCAAACAATTGAAAAGGAGGGACTCCTCCCTAACTCATTCTATGTGGCCAGCATCATTCTGATACTATAACCTGTCAGAGATACAATGAAAAAAGAAAACTTCAGGCCAATATCCCTGATGAATAATGATGCCAAAAATTTCAATAAAATACTGGCAAACCGAACACAGCAGCACATTAAAAAGCTTATGCACCACAATCAAGTTGGCTTCATCCCTGGGATGCAAGAATGGTTCAACATACACAAATCAATAAAAGTAATTCACCACATAAACAGATCTAAAGACAAAAACCATATGATTATCTCAATAGACGCAGAAAAAGCCTTCAATAAAATTCAACATCCTTTCATGTTAAAAACTCTCAATAAACTAGGTATTAAAGGAAACTACCCCAAAATAGTAGGAGCTATTTATGAAAAATCCACTGCCAATATCATACTGAATGGGCAAAAGCTGAAAACATTCCCATTGAAAACCAGCACAAGACAAGGATGCCCTCTCTCACCACTCCTATTGAACAAATTACTGGAAGTTCTGGACAGGACAATCAGGCAAGAGAAAGAAATAAAGAGTATTAAGTAGGAAGAGAGGAAGTCAAACGGTCTCTGTTTGCAGATGACATGATCCTTTATCTAGAAAATCCCATCGTTTCAGCCCAAAAACTTCTTAAGCTGACAGGAAACTTCAGCAAAATCTCAGGATACAAAACCAATGTAGGAAAGTCACAAGCATTCCTATACACAAACAACAGGCAAGCAGAGAGCCAAATCATGAGTGAATTCCCATTCACAATTGCTACAAAGAGAATAAAATACCTAGGCATACAGCTAACAAGTGAAGTGAAGGACCTCTTCAAGGAGAACTAGAAACCACTTCTCAAGGAAATCAGACGGGACACAAACAAATGGAAAAACGTTCCATGCTCATGGATAGGAAGAATCTATATTGTGAAAATGGCCATACTGCCCAAAATAATTTATAGATTCAATGCTATTTCCATTAAACTACCATTGACATTCTTCTCAGATCTAGAAGAAACTATTTTAAAATTCATATAGGGCCAAAAATAAACCTCTCTTCTAGCTATTTTGTAATGTACAATACCTTCCTGTTAACCATCATCAGAGCACTGTGCATTTTAACTTATTCTACCTATATAATTTGTACCTATTGACCAACCTCTTTCCATTCTCCCCTCATCAATTTTCTTTCAAGTCACTACCAACCTCTGTTCTACTCTCTACTTCTATGATAACAACTCTTTTTATTTATGTATTTATTTACTTGAGACAGAGTCTCACTCTGTCACCCAGGCTGTAGTGCAGTGGCACAATCTCAGTTCACTGCAGCTTCTGCCTCCTGGGTTCAAGCAATTCTCCCTCCTCAGCCTCCCTAGTAGCTGGAATTACAGGCACCTGCCACCTCGCCCGGCTAATTTTTGTATTTTAGTAGAGACAGGATTTCACCATGTTGGCCAGGCTGATCTCAAACTCCTAACCTCAAGCAATCCACCCACCTCAGCCTCCCAAAGTGCTGGAATTACAGGCATGAGCCACTGTGCCTGGTCACAACACTTTTGATTTACGTATTTATTTTTACATATGAGTGAGATCATGTGGTATTTGCATTTCCAAGTATGGCTTATTTCACTTAACATGATGTCATCCAGGTCTATTCATGTTACAAATGGCAAGATTTCATTTTTATGGCTGAATAGTATTCCACTATGTATAAATACCATGTTTTCTTCACCCATTTATCCTTTTTCAGACACTTGGGTTGATTCCATATCCTGATTATTGTAAATAGTGCTACAATAGACAGTGGAAGGGAGTATGGGTATCTCTTCAACATACCAATTTCATTGTCTTTGGATATATACCAAGTAGTGGGGTTGCTGAATCATATGATAGTTCAATTTTTAATTTTTGGAGGATTATTTTTACTGTTTCCCATAGGAGCTGTGCTGATTTGCAATTCCACCAACAGTTTGCAAGTGTTACCTTTTCTCCACATCCGTGCCAAACTTGTTTATTTTGTCTTTTTCCTAATAGCCATTTAAACTGGAATGAAGTTTCATCTCATGGTGGTTTTGATTTTCATTTATCTGATGATTAGTGATGTTGAGCATTTTGTCATATAACTGTTGGCCATTTGCATGTCTTCTTTTGAGAAATGTTTATTCAGGTTTTATCCATTTATAATTCAGATTATTTGCTTTTTTGTTATTGAGTTTTTTAACATCTTTATGTATTTTGAATATTATCTCTTAATCAGATGCATAGTTTGCAAATAGATTTTCCCATTCTGTAGGTTGTCTATTTGTTAATTGTCTTCTTTGCTGTGCAAAAGTCTTTCATTTTGATGCAATCCCATTTGTCTACTTCTGCTTTCATTGCTTGTTTATTTGAGGTGTTATTTTAAGAATCCTTGCCCAACCCAATGTCATGGCATTTCCCCTATATTTTCTTTTAGAAGTTTTAAAGTTTTGTGTTTTTGATATAAGTCTTTAATGGATTTGGTGTTTATTTTTGTATATGGTGAGAGGTAGGAGTCTATTCTCATTCTTTTTTTTTTTTTTTTTTTTTGAGGCAGAGTCTTGCTCTGTCACTCAGGTTGGAGTGCAGTGTCGCAATCTTGGCTCACTGCATGCCTCGCCTCCCCAGTTCACACCATTCTCCTGCCTCAGCCTCCCGAGTAGCTGGGACTGCAGGCGCCTGCCACCAAGCCTGGCTAATTTTTTTGTATTTTTAGTAGAGACGGGGTTTCACCATGTTAGCCAGGATGATCTCGATCTCCTGACCTCGTGATCTGCCCGCCTCTGCCTCCCAAAGTGCTGAGATTACAGGCATGAGCCACCGCACCAGGCCCCAAGTCTATTCTCATTCTTCAGCACATGACTATTCAATATTCCCAGGACCATTTATTGAAGAGACTGACTGTCTTTTTCCCAATGTGTGTCTTGACATTTTTTTCAAAAATTAGTTTGCTATAGATACATAACTTTATTTCTGGGTTCTGTATTCTGTACCACTGGTCTATGTATCTGTTCTGTTTTTATGCCAATACCATGGTTTTTTAATTACTATAGCTTTATAGTATATTTTGAAGTCAGGTAGCATAATTCCTCCAGCTTAGTTCTTTTACTCAGAATTGCTGTGGCTATCAGGATCCATATGAATTTTAGGATAGTTTTTTCTATTTCTATGAAGAATGTCATTGGTATTTTCAAAAGTATTGCATTAAATCTGTAGATCACTTTGGGAAGTATGGTCATTTTAAGAATATTAATTATTTTTATCCATAAACATGGAATATCCTCACATTTGTTTGTGTCTTCTTCAACTTATTTCATCAATGTTTTATAGTTTTCAATGTAGAGTTTTTTTTTTATTTGTTTGGTTAAGTTTATTCCCAAGTATCTTTTTTTTTGTAGCTATTGTATGTGTTAACTTTCTTGATTTTTTTTTCAGATAGTTCACTATTAGCATAGAGAAATGTTACTGATTTTTGTGTGTTGATTTTGTATTCTGCAACTTTACTGAAAGATTTTCCTCTAAGATGTCTTGTTTCATCACTCATATTCAACATAGTACTAGAAGTCATAACCAGTGCCATTAGGCAAGAAAAATAAATAAAAAGCATCCAAATTGGAAAGGAGGAAGTAAAATTGTCAGTTTAAAGATTACATAATCTTTTTATATAGCAAACCCCAAATAATTTACCAAAAACTACTAGGACTAATAAATAATACTATAATTTTGGATACAAAACATTCTGCATCTGTGAAAACTCAAAGAACTTCACAACACAAATAGTGAACACTATATGCAAGCTAAAAATATTTAAGAGGTCAGAGGATTTCAGACTAAAATGAATGCAGAATGTGTCACAATAATCTAACTACATAACAAATGTATGAAAGAACCTCACTGAAGGGTGGTGGGGGCAGAGGTACTGACCCTAAGTAACTTTAGAAATGAGTAGAGTCTGTATGACTAAAAGCAACAGAAACTGCATAATCACTGGATTCTAGTTGATAGGGTTATTTCCCAGGAGAGTAGTAAAGAATTCTGATACTGCTATGTATGTATGCTAGAAATGAACAGTTAAGTAAATGGATGGTGGATGGTGGGAGCCAGGCTTCTCATTGTTGCAGTGGGAGTTCACAGATGTGCACAGGGAAGAAGTGAAAATGATTCATGTGGTGATGGATTAGAATTGAAGACATTAGCATTAGCTCATATTTAGCTTAATATAGATACAGATAGGTATATATAAATATTTATATATGTAGATATCCAATTAAATATTTAGATATGTGTATATACATGGGTTAGGCATGTAGTATCCACATTGTGGATTCTAATATCAATAAAATGAACCAGGACTCTTCAGAGAAGAGTCCTAAAATTCTACAATCCAATTTTAGGATTCTAAAACTGGAGCAGAAAATATACAATGTAAGTGAAGAACATTTTATAAAACCAAAAAGTAAGGAAGTGCTAAAAAACAAAAAAGAAAAACCCTGCAGTGATGGGCATATGTCAGATAACATAGGAGTTAACTAAAAGAGCCCACAATGATCACAGCTGGAACAATCCAAGCAGGAAAATAAAGTAGTATTGGATTACAACCCAAATTATAAAATAAATATCCATGAGTCCAAACTGATATAAATGAATGACAAAATATAAAAAATACATGGGGAAGGAGAAAAGTGTCCTGTAAAGAAGAATTTCAAATAATTCACATAGGAGCCCCACTCCTCAAGTGCTGACCATTCGTATGATTTATTTCTAAAGCGTGCAGTATGGAGAGTTGAGAGAGGGTTTGAGAAAATATTAACTTCACATAGTGAAGAAACTTGGCAAAACCACCTCAGCCAAATGAAAAAGGTTAATGTGAACAGTAGTAAGTTATGTTAATTGTATGAATCCTCCAAATGATGTGATACAAATGGCACTTTACCTCTGTGACCTTTTTCCAAAACACTCATAATCCCAGTATAATCACGACAAAAATATCAGACAACTTCCAATTAAGGGACATTCTAGAAAATACCTGACCAGTTCTCCTCAAACTGTTAAGGTCATCAAAAACAAGAAAGGCTGAGAAACTCTCAGCCAAGAGGAGCCTAGAGAGACATAATTAAATGTAATGTTGTATTCTGAGTAGAATTCTAGAAGAACAACTAAAAAAGGACACTGGGCAAAAGGAAGTCTAAATAAAATATGGATTTTTGTTATAATAATCTATTAATATTGGTTCATTAATTATAACAAATGTACAAATTAATTATAACAAATGTACCATTCTAATGTAAGATGTCAATAACGGGGAAACTGGTTATGGGGAATCTCATCACTAACTTTGCAGTTCTTTGGTAAATCTAAAATTATTCTACAGAAAAAAATTTTATTTTTTTTAAAAAAGGAACTAGCTGGAGATCACGTGACTGAAAAAAGCATAAAGGAAATAAGACCTTCCACTACAGAGTACAAACAAGTATGAATACAACTTCATAGTTGTAGAAACTATTATTACAGACATCTGTAATACCAAAAGTAAAAATATGTTTTCCAAATGTTTTCAACACTTAATCAAGTATTTACATTTACATTTTAGGATAATTTATCTATTCAAGATTTCTCACATGCTTATACTCTAGAAATAAGTTTTTAAATGATAATATCATACATACTTTTATGTGTTAGTAATCCTGAAACTCATAGGAACACTTAATTTATCTTTCTCTTATGCTAAGAACTGGTAATAAGTATTAAAATACTAAAATTTAGTCTAATAGTTACAGGCAACAAAGCATATTTATTTGTTTAAAAAATCCAGGCTTAAAAAATGAGATCAAGGAAAAAAGATTAAAAGCAAAGAAATAGTCAGTTGATAAGCCTAAAAAGTGGTTTACTAAACATTTTAAATGATAATTTAAAAAAGTTTTATGCAGCAAGTGGCAATCTACTACGTTCAATCTTTAAACAAAAAATCTTAAAATAATTTGAAATGCATTATTAATTAAAATTAGGGAGAATGTTTATGTATGACTAAAGAAAGATAGCTTTACACATCTCTGAAATAGTCTGAGATCACTAAATGAATATATTCATTTATTTATTTAAAAACATTTATAGTCAATTACAGATAAAATAGATGATTTTTAAGTTGCCCTAAATTTCTAGCTAAACTAAAAAGGCAAAAAACAAAACAATAAAACCTCTGATGTAAGGTCAATGGTGAAAATGCAGATCAGAAATCACTATTTTATTATTGTTATCAATTATAGTGAAATCAGTTGATATCATTTTCAAAAGACAAAGGAAAGTAGATAAAGGGAAGCCATAAAGGTGGAGGCAGGTGCTTTTGTAATTCACCAGCTATATTTGTTACAGCCTTTGAAGACAGATATGACAAGCATGATTATGACTTTCCTTTGAGGCCCACATTCAATGGCAGATTAGTAACCTGATAAGTTTTCTATATTTATCTTCATAACAGAGATCCATTTTCAAATCAGCCCACACAAAGCATGGTTTCTTTTATGTTATTGCAACATCCAGTGATAGGATAGGCCATCTGGAGAAATTGGCTGGGGTCTGCTGATTACTCAAGAGATACATGTAATGAATAGTTGTTACCCCTGTAGAGCTGCTAGGAGGCCAGTGAAATTTTTCCTGAATGGCGAGCTAGTTAGTTCGAATAACTTCTCTCAGATTAAACTATTGCTCTTTTAAGGGAGAAGAATGTCTTCTTTTGTTTGCTTACATGAATCAATGGAGAGTAAAGGACAACAGAGCATTGAGCTCAGTTCACATTTTGCTATGCATAGTAGGAAAGCGTATGGGTGGGTAAGTTGTCTTAAAGGCATATATGGATATCCTAATTATTAGTTCAAGGACGTATACTTCCTATTCCTTGGACTTGTGAAAATCCAGTCAGTTTCAGCCTAGACATAAGGAAATGGTCCGCAGTATGTCCACCATAGAAAGACACAAGTCACTTCTGAAATGCACGCTAATTTTTCTGCTTTTGTCCAGGGTTTCTTCTTTCTAAGAAAAGAAATGTACTTTCTTATCTTCTATTTTGTAGTTATCAGTTAGGAAATTTTTGTTGATCATCCCTCATATGTTAACACTCTTCTGGGCACCAGACCACAAGGGCTGCCATTTTTGCTCTGTGGAAAGAGGAGCACAGCCGGAAGAGGCAAACATGAGAGCAAATTTTTCTGCCACGCCCAAATGAAATCTCTCTCTAATCTGAGCCACACAGAGAAACAAAAGCCTATCCTTTTTGTTATCAACTTGGATGTAGAGGTAGGTCAGAAATATTTACTGAGTCCCATCGACCAGTGCTTAACATGTGGACAGACAAATTTACTAAAATATTTGTGTTTCTCCTTCATACATTTTTTTTCTTTTCCATTTCCCTGGATTAGTTTTTTGCCTTGGGTACATTTGCAGGCCATAAAGCAGAAGCTGGCTGAATCAATGTTTTCCTACCTTTTGGGGAAAAATTAATTGAAGAGAATGTGCCATGTATTCCAGAGGGAAGGGGAGTGACTCTCTGGACGGGAGAGATAAGATTCCCAAAAAGTGGAGAGAGGTAAGAATATCTGAGTTTTAACTAAAACCCGATCAAGTGGCAAGGCCTCAGAGAGAAATGTCTGTGTTGTATACTGATATGGTTTGTCTGTGTCCCCACCCAAATCTCATCTTGAATTGTAGCTCCCACAATTCCCACATGTCACGGGAGGGACCCAGTGGGAGGTAATTGAATCATGGGAGCGGGTCTTTCTCATGCTATTCTCCTGATAGTGAATAAGTCTCATGAAAGCTGATGGTTTTAAAAAGAGGAGTTCCCCTGCACAAGATCTCTCTCTTTGCCTGCTGCCATCCACATAGATGTTACTTGCTCCACCATGCCTTCTGCCTTGATTGTGAGGCCTCCTCAGCTATGTGGAATTGTAAGTCCAATAAACCTCTTTCTTTTGTAAATTGCCCAGTCTAAGGTGTGTCTTTATCAGCAGCATGAAAATGGACTAATACATATACTCACCAAGGCCTAACTTTAGGGATCATTGTTCCTAGTCTTGCTGAAGATTCACCCTCATTCCCAAATCAGTGAAGAAACTGTGAAGCTGTCACAGTCTGAGAGACCAACCAGACCAGAGTAATAAACTTCTCACCAGTGACTAGGAGGATCCTCCCACAACTCCTCTCTGCTCTGGATGCCCCTTTTCTCAACCTTGATGGAGGAACACGTTGCAGACAGAGGAGTAAACCTGACTGATAACTCAAAGTCCCTTCACGCTGGGAGTCAAATTTCAGTTGAAAAAGAAAAGGAAGAAATGCGATAACTTCTTTTTCACAGCTGTATTAGTTTTTAGAATTTCTTCATACTTACTGCTCATAGGTTGTCTCACTTAACTCTCAAAGCAACTCATGACATAAGCATTGCTATCCCCTTTATCTCCTGAATAACTATGATAGCTATATATGGCTTTTGTTTGGAGCCTGAGGTACAGAGTTAGTTTAATTATAATCCTTGGCTCATGACACACTCTTCTCATCATTCCGAATTGTCCCTTTTTGTGTAGGTAACAATTTTTAGTTACTTTTAATTATACAATAAGCACACATAAGCCCACCATTCAAAATAAAAACTAGGATCTTGACGTACACCTAATTACCTGCCCAATACCATCTCTCTGCTTCCCCTATCCAAATAACCACCACCTCAAATCCTGTTTCATTTGTCCCCTGCATCCTTTTTTATATGGTTTTACTACCTATCTTTATTTTCCTAAAATGTTTATTTTTATTTTTATTCTTTTTAAATTACAAAAAGGATATCATGCTCTATGTCAACTTTTGGGACTGACTTTTTATATTTAACATTATGTGGCTATGTTTCATCCATATTACTGGGTAATTCCAATTACTGGAATGGACTGTAATCCATTCATTTGACAGCTATACAATAATCTATTGTGTGACTGTATCATACTTATTCATCCCCTCCCGCAAAGGGCATTTGGTTTGCTTCCAAATTTTGCTATTGTAAACAGTATTGTTAAGAATTTTTTTTTGTATATGTCTCTTACTGAACATTAGACTCACACCTTTGTTTCCCACTGCTCCACACCCCAGCGTTCCACTTTCAGACGAGCATTTCTAACACGTGCACCTTGGCTGGAATTCAGAGGAGTTACACACAGAGGACCTGCTCCATAGAGAGGCCATATGGAAAAGCGATATGATTCTATGACAGGAAAAGGAAAAAGTATCAAAATGGAGAGAAAACAATGGTGACCATAAGCAAAAATAAATAAGTCAGCCTCCACCCTGAAGTCTATCAGTGTTCTATGATGTGGGCCATGGATTTGAGAAAAAGCAAAATAAGTTAAAAAGTGAGGCATCTCATAGCCCTGGGGTCTACAGGGGAAGTAGAACAGCCTCAGAAATGAGGGAGCAAGTGTCAGAGTAGGCAGCTTGGAAAAGCCTAGAGAAACCCCTACAATCAGGCTCTGCAAGCTTGGGCCAGTGTGTTCAAAACCATGCTTTTGTTGCCATGGGGAATAAGGCAATGTTCTTTTTTCTTACACCATCCTCACAATTACCCTTAACAAATTTTAATCATCTATATTACTATGGTAAGACTATCCATCCCGCATTTCAGATATTTCCAGGAAAGTGGAGGTGGAAAAAACCAGTTTGGCAACACTGCATGAGTCTAATTACAGAATAAAATGTCTGTAAGTAATTACTATCATAGATGCAGCAAAAATAGACCTGAGACCATCAGTAATTTTTTTCAACATTCTCATTTTCTCAGTGTTAAGTTCACCCTTAGGCATAAACCAGAAGGCCTCTAATGAGACGGCTCTTGCTTATCCTTCTAACTTCATCTTCCACCCTATGCTCACAAGGTCCAAATAGTCTAGTTAGAGAGAGCTAATGCCGATCCCTAAAGTCATCATGATTAGTCGAGCCTCCTCTGTTTATGCTGTTCCTACTGTCTAAAATACCCTTTCCCATCTCATCCACTAATTTCTAAGTGGTCTCCAAGAATCATTCCCTTCTTGTACCGTTTACTTTCCCTGTGCCCTTCATTAGTCCCTTAGATCTTTTCTCTCTGCCTTTTTTCCCTCCTCCATATTTCCAGCTTCAGTCTAAGGCATACAAAACAGGCCACCATATCATAAATATACTTTTAGATTGAACTCAGTCAAATTTGTTTTTCCTCCCATTAGATTTTGTTTCTTTGGGGTGAGGGATACGGTAGATGGCATCCAGTTGACAATCCACAAAGGTTGATAGAGTAGATGTTGTACAGGCCATACTCTACCCATCTTAACTTGTTGGGACACTCATCTCCCAGATACTGAGAATAATGTGGACTGATGGCTTATACCTGCCACCTTCTCAGGAAAATCATCCTTGATTGACAGAAAGCACCTTTCCAGAATTCGCCTGGGGGGAGCTATGCCACCCCTTTGCTGTGATCAGAAAATGACCACACTTTCATACACTGAAGTGGTACAAGATCCCTGCCCCTTCCTTCAATAGGGAAAACACTGCCATCAAATGGATGCTTCAGCATCTGGAGGGTCAGGCCAAGGCTAGACTTTCCTGAGACCACATCCTTTCTCCATCCTTCCTACTCTGTGTCCTTCTCCCATCAGTCCCTTACTGCTTTATTCCTGGAGAGAATATCTTCCATAAAGCACATGCAACCAAATCCCTGTGTTAGGCTCTGTGTGTAGGGAATATGCCTTGAGACAACTGGTCTTATTTAATTGAGTTTCTTTGGATTTTAATAATCTGTACAAAAGAAGTATTTGGGCTTAAGTCTCTATTACTATAAAATCCCTGTTTTACCACGATATCAAATATCCCTAATAGTTGGAAAGTTGTGAGCAAGACATAGAAATATATATAACATTATATACAACATAATATATATAATAATATGTATCTGTGCAGTCCTCACCACTTACTAACAGTAAGATATAGGATAACTTTTTTATCCCCTGAGTCTGGTAAGGGGAGATATCCTCATGTGGTAAGGGGAGATATTCATTCCATAGAATTGTCAGATGTTTTAAAAGAGATAATGGGTAAATTATCCTCCATATAATAAGTGCCCAGTAAATAATTTCCAATAATCAACAGTATTGAATAGAACATTTTGATGACAAAGTGTATAGACAGCAGTGCTAAGTAAGACATAAAATAGATAAAGGCAGTTCTCCTATATTTTGCAGGGCATACACGCAAGGTACAGAAAAGTTAAATGGGACAAATTTTTATCAATTAGAGCCCCTGGGGGTAATTTGTGTCAGCTTATAGAAAAATGTGAGTTTTGAATTTGTGCACTCATAAATTACAGAGAATAGGCTTATTGTGATTAATGATGTGCTCACCACAGGGTTTATAAACTCATACTTAAGATGATATGTTAGTCTGATTTATTAAAATCTGGAAAAGAGGAAAAGCTGGAAAAGCCTCCCACACTCAGACCACTGAATTAGAGAGATTCTTCCCAGTTGATGTTTGAGTGAGGCCTGGAAAAGGTGTCTATTTTACTCTCAGTCAGGAAGTTTTCCTCCATTTCAAGCAGGCTACTATTCCCGTATACTGTAGGCCAAAGGGAACTGGGTTTTATTTTGAGTACATTGCAAAACTATTTCCTTTGTCAAGAGAAAGGAGGCAAGTTATAAAAGGAAAAAGCAGAGAGGCCTGAAACTGTTTTGTCATCTGTAAAACCAAAAATCCCTAAACCTTAGTTCCAGTTCCAAAATTCTGCCTTTCTAAATCTTCCCAAAATTTTTTTCCCAACATATAAAAAGTAAAAATAAAAGTTCACTGCTTGACTAAGTTTACCTAAAATAAACTATTTCTTCATGCTAACGCTTTTTCCCTACTTTCCCCACACCAGCACCGGAGGAGAATGTGCTGACAGCCTAGCTAGGGATGGGGAGGTGGGGTGGCAAAAGAAAGCAACACGTAAAGGAAATGGTTCCAAAGGAAAGTTATTCTCACCTCCCAGTGTTGGGACTGCCTTAAGTAAGCAGCAATAAAGCTCAACTGTCAGAAAGCAGAAATGATTTCTTTGCCTCAAGTGAAACATAGGTAATTTCCAATGACTGAGAATTAATGATTTTTAAGCTACTGTAGTCCGAAAATATTGTCATTTCAGAGAATAGAACAGCCACAGGAAGTGGACCACACATGGTGTGCCTAGGAAAAAAGAATATAGATTCAGCCTCTGCCAAAATGTAGAAAAAATTGCCTCTTAGAAAGGTCAATTTGATTTAGAAGGGGTTTATTCAGTTTTTTTTTCCTTTTTTTTTTTTTTTTTTTTTTTTTGAAAAAGCTCTGTTTAACATTGCATGGCTCAGTGGAGAACAAAGAGAAATGACATATTTGGTTTTATTTTCCCAGGATATGAAATGCTGTAGCAAACAAAAAACTTCCAACAAATTTAATCAGGCATTTGAAAGATTGCCCATATTGGAACAATGCATCTCAATATAAATTGGCAAAAATATTTTGATACAACCCTGATAGCTATCTTCTAAACTAAATAATCATGATGTACCACCCCAGGCTTTTAGAAAAATCCTAAGAAAACTGCAAGAAAAAAAAATGGCTTCAATTTCTGTCTTTGTGTAGTGTTTCCTTTTTTAGTTTGTTTGGTACTTAAGCATCTTAGTAATTTGTATAAATCCCAGATGATAAAGCAAGATTTTACGTGTGAGAGAGTCACACAAAATGGCAGTTGTAAATAAAATAAACTGTATGTGGAATGTATCTGAATAGATGGAGGAATTACTGTGTGTAAACAGATGGAGAAGATATAAAAATCAAATATGTGTAGTATGATAGAAAAGCAGGAGTTAATGGTTGAAACTTTTTTTGTTAAACTGTTTCTTGATCTTGCGTGGTTTTCTCAAGAAATCATGATTGTGGTCAACTAAATATTCTCTATTATCATTTCTTTTCCAAGACTAAGGCCATTGGAATGACTCGTCTCTCAGTCTTCGGCCTACGGTCTACTCTATTTCCTCCAGGCACATATACATACTTAAGTATTTTAAAAATAAAAAGTTAATTGAAAAATACAAATATATATATTTAAATATTAAGATCCCACTTTGAAAAAGCTAAAAGTTTTTTTAATAAAACCCACTATTGGCTATGGTATAGGGAAATAGACGCTCATTTCCTACTGGTGATATTTATTGATACAAAATTTTTGGAAGGCAACTGGGCGAAAGTAAAGCAAACTATAAATATACCTACTCTGACTCAGCAATAATCTCATTTCCAGGAATTTATCCCAGATAAATAAATGTAAAAAAATAGGCATTCAAGAATGCCCTTGCAGCACTGGTTGTAATAATAACAAAAATCACAACAATAGCAACGTAAGAGCAACAGAAACAGAAAGCTACCTAAATTTCCATCATCAGGGAACATATAAATTAGATTTGGAAAAATCTATATGATAGCATATATGCAGTTATTAAACATGACGCAGTGGATCTCTGTCTGCTAATAGAAAACATGTCTCCAATATTTATTCTTACATAAATAATAAGCAATGTTTAGAACAGCATATATAGCAAGCACCTCATTTGTATGTAAATATATAAAAGGATATGTACAGAAGTGCATGTATATGCACATGATGCTTCAGAAAGCATAGTCTAGAAACCATGTTTTGTGATAATCTTTATGAATAGAACTGAGGTGAGGAAGTTGAGGGACAGTCTAAGTTGAATGGCTCACTTTATTTTATATATCTTTGTGCTGTTTGTATTATTTGCCATATTATATGATTTTTTTATAATACTGCAATTAAAAAAAGCCCTTTATTTTTAAGATTGTTGCCCACACACAGTATGCAGCTTAGCCAGTTGATCTGACATTTCACATTTCCTTACCTGAAATAGTTATATAATCTTCACATATAAAATTCCAGAGGCTTTTTTCCTTTTACATATCATTTGTTAACATGCTGAACAAAAGTTATATCAGCCTTGATCCCTGAGAACCTCATTGTTTACCTTTTCCAACAAGAAAGTACCCGTTTATCACTACACTTTATTTCCTATTTCTTAGCCAATTTCCTATTCGTGACAAAACATTTTCCCCAGTTTCACAGTGACACAAGTTTTTCCCAATGACTTTGTTGCAGAACATTGTTAAAGGCTTTTAAGAAGAAAAATAGATTACATTTTCAGTTTATCCTTCATCCACAGTCATGTATGAATTTCCTTTAAAGAGACTATATGATGGGATCAGGTATAATTTCCCCTTGCTAGTGGCATTCCTGTCCTCGGAGTTTAAACATTCACTTATGTTATTTTTAATCTTCACTAATTTAACTACCTTCATGAACATGACATAGATTAATGTTTATTTTCACAGTCACTTCTGGGCCCCTTTTCACACATAAATGCTAACTTGATCATCAATGAGCCCTTATAATGTTGTTATCTGCCACTTCGGTTGCTTCATTTTGTTCTCTGACATTTGAACATTGAGCTTCTTCAAAATTATCAGTATTAGATACCTAATTCTGACCATTTCCATCTAGTTTTTCAATTCGACATAGACGTTTATGTGGAGGAATGAGTGTTAGACATTAATCATTTCAATTGATATTTATTGAGAATAAAGCATGTGCCCGACATTTTAATTGTTGCTGGGAATACTATTGAGAGCAAAACAGACAGGGTCTCTTCCACGATTCTATTATTAAGCTTACAGCCCAATGGATGAAACATACTTTTATCACATAATCACAGAAATGGACAATTACTAGCTTTGATAAATGCTATAAAGGAAAAAGAAATGCAAGTAGCTATGAGAGAATAATTCATCTGGGGGTGAGGGTAGTGCTGTGTCGAAAAGAATGTGAACCAGGTTCACACAAAGGTTGAACATGGGCGCACACTCAGCTATGTAAGACCCTGACCCCAAGTACATTTGTCATTTTTTTTTTTTTTTTTTTTTTTTTTTGAGACGGAGGCTCGCTCTGTAGTCCAGGCTGGAGTGCTGTGGCGTGATCTCGGCTCACTGCAAGCTCCGCCTCCCAGATTCACGCCGTTCTCCTGCGTCAGCCTCCCAAGTAGCTGGGACTACGGGTGCCCTCCACTATGCCGAGCTAACTTTTTTTGTATTTTTAGTAGAGGCGGGGTTTCACCGTGTTAGCCAGGATGGTCTCAATCTCCTGACCTCGTGATCCGCCTGCCTTGGCCCCCCAAAGTGCTGGGATTACAGGCGTGAGCCACAGCGCCCGGCCCACTTGTCATCTTTCTTCTGGAAAGGAACTGGCCTGTTTATATGCCTATTCTTTCATGGTTCAAATCCTGCTATGTTGCTAATCATGGTTGGGTTCCCTGACCAACTTTCTCTCACATTAACTCTCTTCCCATTTGCTTTTATCCAACACCAGGAGCTCCATGTTTATCAAATCAGTATGGTAACATATCTCTCATGGCTCTTATAAAAATGGTTTTCACGCTTTTCATCCTAGACAATACTTAATTTAAGTAAATCATTTATAATGATAGCTCAGCAAAAAGGCGTAAGTCTTTTGACCTAAAAGGAATATATTTTTCCTAATATCTGGCTTACTGCCACTAATCTTGTCCTTATTAAACCAACTTGGTATGGAAATCTTCCCCTAAAATTTTTTGTAGTCAAGTCTTAAGCAAAGAATATATTCATATATCTTCCGGCAATTATGTAGAAATAATCTTTAATGTTTGATTTCTGCATATTGATTAACAATTACTTCCTCCTTATAGTGGGAAATTGTTTATAGTAATTATTTTTAAATCTATTTTCCCACGTTTCTTTTACAGAGTAACATGAAAGGAAAACTATTATTATACACTTACATTTTCATATATTTCTCCAGATAACCAGTCATGTTCCGCTCTAGACCTAATTAGGCATAGTAATGATTAAATCATAAGACAAAGGAAATTCCTATGTTCGAAATGTACCAAGGTAGATATTATAATAGAGAGTATTTAAGCAACAATGCCCTTGCTAAAATATTTTTCATTTCCCTCCATTTTATCCCCAATAGTTGCTAATTTCTTCTGTTTTTTTCTTGATCTGTACTCCCTGATTTTCTATTCCTTTTCATTCTTCAGTCATCAACCCAATACAGCCTCTGCTCCCTCATGCATGAGACTCTTACAAGCGCCTCCCTTAACTGTTCTCCTTCCTTCTTTCTCTTCCATTTTTAGTTATCTGGCAATGCCTCTGGATTAATCTTTCAAATGCAGTGCTCTCCTGAGTGACTAATTATTGCCTCCAAGACAAATTATAATGTGATAACTAGTGATGTGAAGCCCTCTACATCTACCTGTCACACATCTTTCCTGGTTTATTTTGCATTCTTCCTTAAGATCTACCAAGTTCCCAGCTCTGTGTTTAACACCTAGGAAACACTGAATAAATATTTATGAATGAATGAATGAATGAATGAAACTGTTCTGTTTCTTACATACTTTATCCATTCTACCAGCAACATCTTTACATTTCTTCTATATAGCCAAATCCTAAGTTGCGTATGGGCCTAGTGTTGTAAAATTTATAGTGTTCTGTTTACAGTGATGTCTCCTTTCTATGAACCCATGAGCTTCACTTCTTCTTTGAGAAATAAATTCCAGCAGATAAAAGACAGAAGTGATATCCACTAAATTTATTTAGCCTGGAATAATATAATATGTATTTAGGTGCTACAATACAAGCAACTAAAATCTGAAATCTGTTATAGGCTCAGAGTTATAGTAACATCACTGATGACCCAAATATCTCTTTTATGAGTCTATGACTCACCCTTTTGCCAAAAACTTTGGCCAAAAAATACAGAGAAAAAATCGTTCGAAATTGCTTTCATCAAAAATGTAAATTATCTGCCTGGATTTGTGGGCATTGCAGCTTTCAAATAAAAGTGTGTAGGGATATAAGAAGAATGAGTTCAAAAGAATCTTTAGATGTGTGAAGAAATGTATACTCTATTCTTTTCCCCCACCCCCAAGGAAATAGTATGCAGCCAAATCTTTTTTTGTGGATAGACTGAGGGGCATGTAAGGGTTTTTTTGTGGATAGACTGGGGATCAGACATTTTAAGTTTGCTTGGGTTTTAAGTGAGCCATTCAACTCCTGGAGTGTCTCATTTTATAAAGATAATTATATCCTGCTCTTCACATTGAGCCTGGAAGGAGAGACACTTCACCTTCTGACCTATGCCTCCCCGAGGTGTTTTGAAGTTTGAATGGGGATGGGAAGGCGAACTTACCCCAGCTTTCATGCTATACCATACAAAATAACTCTCTTCTCTGTCAGGATTTAGAAAAATCTAACTTTTAAGCATAACACCCCCTTTTCCCAGTTATATACTATAGGAATGACCAGGATGCCATATGAGACATAGAGTAGTGGACACTTTCTTCCCACTCACAGCCATCTAAAGCGTCGTTCAATATTATAGCTAGGGTCAAATCATCACTTGGATCAAAAGCCTCACATAGCTTCTCATTTGGGACAAATAGAAATACTTTTTTTTTTTTTTTTTTGAGACAGAGTCTTGCTCTGTCACCCAGGCTGCAGTGCAGTGGTGCGATCTCGGCTCACTGCAAGCTCTGCCTCCGGGGTTCAGGCCATTCTCCTAACAGCCTCCTGAGTAGCTGGGACTACAGGCGCCCACCACCATGCTCAGCTAATTTTTTGCATTTTTAATAGAGACAGGTTTTCACCGTGTTAGCCAGAATGGTCTTGATCTCCTGACCTCGTGATCTCCTGCCTTGGCCTCCCGAAGTGCTGGAATTACAGGCATGAGCCACTGCGCCCGGCCACAGAAAGACTTCTTATAAGGTCAAATATTCAACTGTTCACAATGTGAATTCCAACCTACCTGTTCAGTCGCATATCTTACTGCTTTCTCACTACATTGTACCAGACTATTTGCATTGCCGCAGGCACTGCATGTGTTTTATGACTGAGTTTTTCCCATACCATTTCCTCTAAGAATAATGTATTTTTCTTGACTGTTTTTGAGCCATTAAAGTGCTAAGCATCTTTCAAGTTTCAACCTAATTATCAAATCCTTTGCAAGGCCTTCTTTAATTCTGTTGTCTAAGTAATCACTCTTCCTCTACCTCCTGATATTTTACAAATACTTCTATTATGAAATCATGAGAAATACAATATTTTCTTTGGCCCACAGCAATTGTAGCCTATTTGTTCAAAGAGCGTGAGGCCACATCCTAACTGTTACAATGGCTCTAAAAGTTATAGGATAAAGTCACTGACATTTTGAAGCAAATATACCATTAGCACTAAATTTTCCTTCACTATTCTTTTTAAACTACTGACAGATTTGCATGACATAAAATTACCATGCCAAAATAACCCTAAATAATACTGAGCTTGTTGCAATTGTGACCTAAACTCATCACATCTATCTCTTTCTTATACTGACTGCCACATCCATGTAGCCTGATTCTGTCTCCTAAATTCAGTGGCTCAACCAGCCTTAAATGAAATCTATGATATTATATGAGTATTATGAGATCACAAGGATGAATAAATATATTCACAGTTCATGTAGTTCATAGACAATCCAGGAAAGGAATATACATCTAATCCAATAGGGTAAGTGCAATCATTGAGTCAGAGAGTCCAGAGAGGGGAATGGTTAATTCTCTCTGATTTTGAAGATTAGGTAGTGGTAAACAATGAGAGTCAGGGAATATTTCACAGAAGATAAGGTTTGAACTGGGAAATTTTCCAGGTGGACAATAGGATAAAAAAACATCCAAGTAGAAGGAATATCATGTACAAGGCTGCAGAGTTCAGTAGCAGCATGGGCTGTTATTCAGTGCCAGTGAAGCTTAGGGAAGCAAGAATGGCACAGCAGGATGTACGGCTGAAGGCATAGGCTGGGGCCACATCACAAGGGCCTGTTCACCATGCCAAGGAATTCAGACTTTAACTTTTAATGCTATAGATAGCAATCTAATGGTTCTAGGCAGGGGAGTTACATACTTGGCATTGTATTTGGATGATATTAAGGCCAGAGGAAGAGACACCAACCAGGAGGCCTTGACAGTAATCTAGAAAAAAATTGAAGAGTATCAAAATTTAAATAGAAATAAAGGGGAAGAGAGAAAGGAAAAACATACTCATTTAAAGGTAGCAGTACAAGTTCTTAGAATTGGGCTGTTTGTGGGTAGTGCCAGGATGGCCAAGAGAAATCTAGCTTTTTAGTTCAAATGTCTGGTGGTAGCAGAAAAGGACCCAACATTCAGCAATGGACAAGCTGTGTTTGAGGAATCCGTATTCACCTTTGATGTGCTCATGCTGATCCCTCAAACGGCTTATGTTTAAAGCCATGCTGGGGGTGGGGTTAGAAATGATAAGAAGGAGTAGAAGGAAACGAGTCCACATAATCCCCTCATTCATTTGTTCTGATTCCAACATTCAAGCTTTTGGGATGATAGGTTTTGAAACCACCAAAATAAACATCTAATATAAAGATAAAGAATAGTTTGCCTTTTATAATCCTGAACATGCTTCTTTCTGGCTCCCAAATGAAAGTCTGTCCAATCAGTTCTCCTTCTGTTGAAGGTGGAATGGGGAAGCTGCTATTTGTTAAATGTTAAAGCTTACATAAATTGTGCCTTAATTTCTGTAATAAACAGCCACAAATTGGTATTGTTATTCCAATTTTACAGATGAGAGACCCAAATCTCAGAAAAGTTAGTAGACATTCTCATAGTCCCCCATCTGGTAAGTGGTAGAGGCTAGGTATAAATCTACATCTGTCTGGTTTCAAAGTTCATGCTTCTTTTATTATACGATGTTGGATGTTGAGTATTTAAAGAATATTTTGGCTCCAGAAATCAGGCTTAGGAAAAGTTGATTATGAGAAAACTAAAGAGCCACCCTGTCCCTTAAGCTGTAATATACTCGAAAAAGCATTCCTCTACAGAAGCATTTCTGCCAAGTGTTCACACTCAATTTCAGAAATGATCACACCTGTCTTATTTCATTGAAGAAATCCTGATAATCTGCCGAAGCTAAACAAAAAAAACTACGAATCAAATGATAAATGATCAATCAGAAAAATGTAATTGTTATGAAAAACTTCTTGCAAATTTTTATGAAGTTACATCCACCAGTTGAGAAGTAATCCACACACATTTTTTTAATTGGACTGCCAATCTGCCAATACTAACTTCCAGTGCTCCTCAACTCTGGCAATTCTCAGCCCTAAAAGAACTGGGGTGACTACAGAGGACATATTTCTCTTGGAATCCCTGTATTAAGAAATCAAAATGCCATTTAAATCAAGAATAAACCTACTTAATTGATAGATTACTTTATTCCATGCCTTCATCAGGATTCCCTGTTCATACTAATTCTATCCAGCATAGCACATTGATACCTCACCTTTATTTCTGGGAAACTTCAAAGCAGCCTTCACATACATGGGAAGACGTGAGGGGTAAAATAACTGTTTGGACAAACGTTTGCATTCCCTTAATAGTTCTAACCACACTACACAACATATGTCAAAATTTTAAAGAGAACAGAAACTTTTAATGCTTTGTGCAATGTATACAGTTCCTGAGCTTTGATGTTTCTATTTCTGCCCTTTATTTGTACAAAATTGTCTGGTTAAAAAAAATCTTTTATGTCTCATTACTGACCTGTCAAACATTATTTTAACTTAAAGAGTAGCTGACGCCTTGCAGTAAACCTTTAAAAGCCTCCTGTTTAAAAAAAATATACCATTACACTATACATATTTAATATGGTTATTTTTTATTACGGGGAACATATCACTGAGAGAAACTTTATACACAGGATTTTACATTGGAATGATTGTAGCCACATAAGAGTTCAGCCACTGCTGTCTCTTGGGCTGATGCTGAGTGCCTGGTGTCTCAGGAAGTTCAGAGACTTTGAAAACCTTAGGGAAGTCAAAGCCATCTCCACTCCCTTTCAGGCCTTACATTAACACCCCAAATTATTCTCTTTACACCATTTTCTAACTTTCACAAATTTCAAGCAATCATTTAACTCCTAAATCATTTTTTTTCTTCGGAATGAATTAAATATTTCTTTCAGGCCTCACATTAACACCCCAAATTATTCTTTTTACACCATTTTCTAACTTTCACAAATTTCAAGCAATCATTTAACTCCTAAATCATTTTTTTTCCTTCGGAATGAATTAAACATTTCTTTCAGGTACCATTTCTTTGACTGCGTACAAATTACTCCCTCTCCACCAACACCACCAACTCCTACATTTTTTTTTTTCACTATTTGGCAAGCATTGACTTGATTTCCCTTCCTTTCCCCCCAGCTCCCCTTGTCCCCCCGGAACAGACTGTTTGAAGTGTTTCCCAACAGCCTCATTGAGGAGGAGGTAACAATGAACAGAAATGCTGTGTGACTTAGTGAGCTTGAAAGATCTGGACATCAGAGGGAAGGAAGTCGGGGATCTGCATAAAAGAGGTTTTCTTCATGATTATACTGAAAGGAATTGTTCCGGAGGAAGTGATACATGTTCCCATTCCTGGGGGTAGGGTTATACTGAAAGGCAGAAGGTAGCAGGAGATACTATAATTGGCCTCCCTTACAAGTGTTTAAAAGCCCCTGCATTATCATCAATGGCACTTTTTCCATTTATATCCTGCAATTGTTAGTCATTGTTTCTGAAAACACTGTAGTATTAGCCTTTTGTTTTTTGCCATTATGTGAATTACTTCAAATGATGAGCAACCTGAAGACAGTTTTCAAAGTCAGTCTTGTATTATACCACAGAGGTATCCAATAACATTTGCTGAGATGATGCTGAATGAGGGTACTTTCTAAACAACTCTAAGTTTTTGAATGAAAGTGCACTGATTTTTATTAGAAACTACTTTTCTTATTTTATTTTTAGGATTCTGAATAGAATATTCAAAAAGAGAATGTTTAATAACTGTGCCTATATTTCAGTCATTTTCTCTAGAAGACTTAGTGGCTAAATTTCCCTAATTTTCTAACCGTCACAGTTGTCTTATACCCTCTAACTTTCCAACTTTGATAACACACATTTCCCAAAAAGAGAAATATTAAATAAAATCAGGGTCATTGTCTGTGCTTGAATCAGATCTGACAACCCCTTTAACTTCCAGCACCATGGAAGAAGTTTCCAAATCGTTCTCGAATATGGTTTACTATTTAATTTTTGAAAATTTCATTTTGAATCTATATTTTTAAAGTTATTGCATTTTTTTTTCAGATGAACGCTACAGTGCTAAGAACACAGTTTGAGAAATTTTAAAACCTGGGTTCTAGTCCAGAATCGGTTGGATTACAACCTTGACCTCTCTTCCCTCAGATCTTTCCTTTGTGAAATGAGAAGATTAGACTAAGTTTCTGAGATCTCATTAATCTAGGTTTAACATTTCAAAAATAGAAAAATAAGTAAATCCATGAAGTGAAGAACTAACCTCAGAGACGAGAGTAAAATCTAACATATATGCATATTATTGAAAATTTCTGAGGTTAGGCATTGAGTTATTCATTCACTAGTTCATTCATTAATTCACTTATCTTTCATTCTTCTGTCATTTTTTGACATCAGTCTACTTAGGCTCCGAGTCATAAATGTTATTTCTGTTCCCAAAGAATTCACAGTGGTCTAATGAATCATCATTCTCAGATTTTTTGCTTATATTCACTCCTTTGCCTTAGGTACTACAAATATATTTTTAAGCAATAGTGTTTTTTTTTTTTTTACTTCCTACTTGGTAAAAGAGGTTTTGATAAATAAAACCTGACTGATAAAGTAACATGAATTTTTAATATTTGAGATGCTAATTACACCCCTGAAATTTTTTATTTTTTATAGAGACAGTCTCACTACATTGTTGCCCAGGCTAATCTCGAACTCCTAGCCTCAAGCAACCCTCTCACCTCAGCCTCCCGAAGCACTGGGATTATAAGTGTGAGCCACCATACCTAGCCCAATTATTTAAATTTATGATTATTAAGTGTCAACTGGTTCTGACAAGGTGACTTATTATTCTTGCATTTTTCTGTTAGGGCTTTTTTTCCCCACCATAGGAAATTGTTTAGGATGTACTTCACATGCTAATAAATTTGATTATCTCTTGCTCCTTAATTATTGGGATTTAATTTAACCCATATTAATTTCAACACCTCTCATGTTTATTTATTTCTCTTTCTCTAAATCTAGATAAATTTTATAATACATCAAAATACCTGTTTCATTTTATTTTTAATTAAAATGGAGACAATACAGCATGTCATAAAATCCCCAGACAAGAACTCACTGACAATAGGACGGCAGCAGTTAATGAGTTCAAGCATCTTCTCTAAGTGACTGTAAGTGAAGCTGTTCTACTTTATACCTATCTTGGATGTGCTTTAGGGCAACAAAAGGAAATTGCTCAGAATGTAAAAACAGAAGTTAGTTTTATGAAAATAACCACAAGTTGATAGAATTGAAGATTTTAAGAAAAACTAGAGGAAAGTAGAATGTAGTATAAAAAATAGAGAACATTAATGACAATCATGGTTTTGACAGGTTTGAAAGATAACAGAAAAGATATGCTAATATAGTGGTGACCTGTGAGTGGATAATCAGACTATCGGCAAATTGATAAAGCTGTACACAAAAACCAGAAGGTCTAAGAGCATGAAGACAACCCTCCCCACAGAGCCTGGTGGTTTCTGTTGTGGTGCTATTGGCGTTGTTTGTATCCAGTACAGTGCACAAGCATAACCCCTGACATAATCAAAGCACAGTTTTGTTATTGTGTCCTGTTGTCTCTTTAAAATATATTCAGTAGTGGTACCAAGAAATTGTCAGAACTAATAAACAAGTTCAATAAAGTGGTTGGTTACAAAATCAACATACCAAAATCAGTTGCATTTCTATGTATTAACAAGAAACTATCCTAAATTTTTTAAAATATCATTTCCAATAGTTACCAAAAAATAAGAATACCTTGGAATAAACTTCACCAAGGAGCTGAAAGATCTCTACACTGAAAGCCATAAAACATTGGTGAAGAAACTGAAGGAGATAAAAATAAGTGGAATGATATCCCATCTTCATGGATCAGAAGAATTAATATTGGTAAAAGGACCATACTACCCAAAGCAATCTCTAACATTTGATGTTACCCCTAAACCAGTAAAACCCTTAGAATAAAACAAAGGGGAAAAGCTTCTTGACATTTGTCTTGGCAGTTATTTTTTGGATACAACACCAAAAGCATAGGCAACAAAAGCAAAAATAAACAAGTGGGACTCCATCAAACTCTGAAAATGCTCTGCACAGCAAACGAAACAATCAATAAAATGAAAAAAGCAACCTGCAGAATGGGAGGAAATATTTGCAAATCTTATAGCTGATAAGAAGTTAATACCCAAAATATACAAGGAATTCATACAACTCAATATCACAATAACAAATAAAACTAGTTTTTAAATGGGTAAAGAATATGAGTGGATAGTTTTCCAAAGAACACATATAAATGGCCAACAGGTACATGGGAGAATGCAAATTAACACTACAAAAACATACCAGCTCACACTTCTTAGAATGGCAACTATCAAAAAGACAAGCAATAACAAGTGTTGGTAAAAATATGGAGACATTCTTGTGCACTGTTGGTGGGAGTGTTTTTCATTTAATTATGAAAAACATTATAGAGGATCCTCAAAAATTTAACATAGAACTACCATAAGGTCCAGTAATCCTACTTCTGGGTATATACCCTAAAAAATAAAGTCAGTATCTCAAAAAGATTCCTGCACTCCTATGTTCATTGAAGCATTATTAACGGTAACCAAGAGCCTATGATAGAAGTTCTTTAGGAATAGATTTAATGATTTAATTATATATCCTCCTTGAGTCTTTCTCAAATCTGCAACACAGAGTTAATCTAACCTCACTCTGCTCCCAGAGCCCTTTATTTATTTTTCCATTACAACATTTAACAGAGGTTGATTTTGTATTAACAGTTTTTTGAGTCTATGTCTCTCTTATGTTTCTTTTAGTCTCCATGCATGAACTAAAGTTTCCTAAAGTTCAGAAGATGTGGGCCATAAGTCAGAAAAATTAACATGTTTTATTAATTTTTTCCAATACATCTAAGTGAATAAATCTCCTGTGTACTTGTTCAATGTAAGACTTTACTAGGTGGATTAGTCAGGATGGGGTAGGTTGCAGTGCTGTAACAACGAAATCTCCAGATTTCTATAGTTTGACACACACAAGTTTATACCTCACTCATACTATGTATACAACATAGATCAATTTAGATCTCTGTACCATCAGTGACTCAAGACACAGGATGACAAAGAACTTATCATCTGGAATATTGTTGTTAGCTTTTACAGAGGAAGAAAGAGTCTGAATCATGCATGACTTTTGTATTGCCTCAATTCAAAAGTTTCATGTAGGAATTGCTATTAAGGTGTTCTGGTGCCACTAAATTCTAAAATTCTATATTCAAAAAAAAAAAAAAAACAGTAACTAAGAAGTGAAAGCAACGTAAGTGCTCACCCATTTCCAATGAACCTTGAGAGCATTATGCTAAGTCAAATAAGTCAGACAGAGAAAGACAAATACTATGACCTCATATGCAGAATCTAAAAAAGTAAAACTCATAGAAACACAGAGTACAATGGTAATTGCCAGTGGCTGAGGCTGGGGAAAATGAGAAGATGCTGGACAAAGATACAAACTTTCAGTTATAGAAACGAAGTTATGGAGATCTCACGTACAGCATGATAACTATAGTTAACAATACTGTATTCTATCCTTGAAATTTGCTAAAAGAGATCCTAAATGTTCTCACCACAAAGAGAAATTGTAACTATGTGAGGTGACGTATGTGTTAAGAATCTTGATTGTCATAAGCATTTCACTATATATATACACATAGTGAAATATATGTATACATAGTGAAATATATACATACACACACATATATATTAGAGAGAGAGACATACACATATACGTCTCAAATCATCATGTTGTATACTTTATACAATTTTGTCAGTTATACCTCATTAATGCTGGGGGAACAAATAAATAAATAAACACTAATCTCTTCAGTCAAAAAAATAAAATAAAATGAATCATTTTTATTCATTTTCATCATCAGTAGTGTTGATCTCCTCCTGACCCTGATGAGAACATAAGAAATCATACATATTTTTAATGATGATGTTCAGTTAATAACATTCTTAAGCTTGATTTGCAAACAACGTCAATTTGGTAAGCAATTCCAAATCCCATGTAATATAAATCTAAACTTGGTGTAGCATTAAATATTCTTTTCTTCTCAGCTGGGTAGAACCTGTGAATTCTGCCATATAATGTGTCATTATTTTTTCTTTGCTTCTCCCTTTTCTCCACGCACAGTCACATGGACCCTCATTCCTGCCTCCTAAGAAATTGTTGTCCACTCCTCACAGACTCTCACTTTCGGAGTCCATCACCCTCATCTCTCAGGAAGAGTCAGAACCTCTCGTCTCTGGCATGGGTATTCCACATCTGGTTTAATGAAATCAGTTTACCCTACACTCAATAGAAGCATAGTTACTATCCAAACATAATGTGTTTCTATGCCTTTGTCTCTCTCTCCTTCTCTATCTTTATCTCTATCTCTATTTCTGTTTCAGTAAGGCATGAAGTAGGCATCTTCTAATGATGCCTTTTAATCATAGGGAACATATTTGAAGCATTTGAATGATCCCATGGAATTACTTCACTAGACTTCAGGTGAAGAAGCTAACACTCTAACCTGTCCCCCTTTGGGATTAAAGGGCACTGAAAACCAGCAGCAGCACCCTGAAATGTCTTATGGTGTAGCTCATGACAAAACTACAGACTCACTCTGTGCAGCATTATTATCATTCCCTGATATTTTCTGTTCAGGGTTCATGCTCCGGGCCAGAAGCTTCATGGATTTATCCTACACAGGCACAAGTGGCAGGTCCAATATATTCCTAAGACTGATGTTTCTCCTAGATCCTCTCTTGAATCCAGAGCTACCCAAAGCATCCTTGTCCTGGCCAGCACCTTTGTATCTGTTTATACCCTCTCCTCTGTCTTTGGCTCTTTCAAATAATTCTACTTGGCTACTGGTAAGCCTCTCTGAAGTAACTGATGCATGTTTCCCAATGCTTAGACCCTTTATTTTTATGCACTATGATTCTAGGGTATTAAAGCTCTGCTTTTCCAACATAAAATTTCTTAAAAACCCTTCATATTATCAGAAAAATTTAAATTGTATGTTATTTAACAATATTCAATTGTTACTCATTTACCACAGATTCACAGAATTATAAGCACAATTATATAACAGTAACATTACAAAAGAATGGTGGTATTTGTCCACAGTGTATGTACTTGTATGTGTATAAATGTGTGTATATCTATAGAAAATCAGGTTATATTATCCATCAAGTAATATTAAAAAGTAAACAATAAAATGCAAAAATAACACTAATTACAACAATTACAATTACAACAATTACAACCTTCTTTAAACTTAAATTTTATTTTATCTGATACCATGTATTTTATCTGATACCATTTATCTTTATTTTATCTGATACTTTATTTTATCTGATACACTTAAGGCCATCCCAGTTGATTAATTGGTTAAATTACACAAAATATATTTTTAATTTTTCTACTTTAACCCTCATGTTGTAGTTATGTTTGTTGGAAAAAATGTCTAATTTAATATAGTTGAATAATGCTTGACTTTAACAGGAACAACTAGTTTATTTGTGTTTAAAATAGTAATGGATATATTTGAAATTAAATTTAAGATTGCTCTTTATGACAACTGTACTATTTTCTTTTCTTTCTTTTTTTTGGGGCGGGGCAGAGGGTCTCACTCTGTTGCCCAGGCTGGAGAGCAGAACAGTGGAATGATCTTGGCTCACTGTGACCTCTGCTTCCAGGGTCAAGCAATCCTCCCACCTCAGCCTTCCGAGTAGCTGGGACTATAAGTGCCCCACCATGCCCAGCTAATTTTTGTATTTTTGGGTAGAGACAGGGTTTCACCATGTTGGCCAGGCTGGTCTCAAACTCCTGACCTCAAATGATCTACCTGCCTCGGCCTCCCAAAGTGCTGGGATTATAGGTGTGAGCCACTGTGTCTGGCCTCCTATTTTCTTACTTTGTCATGAACTATACTATAACAGTTCATATATATATATATATTTGGTGATGCTTGTGTTAGCCCACTCGCCAACCACACAAAGAAGAAAAATGGTAATTATCAGCATGATCAGACTCCAGCACAGCATGGTGGATAATCCAGTGTACTTGGGAGTTTTCACTTTAAGCTCTGCCCACCTAGAACCACTGGAGCTCATAGTGATGGCCTAGAAAACACTCAAGAGGGAGATGGTGCCATCGGACACTCCCCTGCTCACTCTTCAAATATAGAAAATAAGTGTACATCCAGAACAACTGTAGAGATGTTTCAATCCAAAAGCCACCATGGTCTGTGGGACTCCTCTAGAAAGCAAAGATAAGCTATTGGCTACCACCAGATGCTTCAGGATAAAATCCATAGGCCTTAATATGTACCCAGTCAAGTACAGGGAGAGACAATGGTAACAGAGAGAGAAGTCTTCTCTGATTTCAAATATACTCTATGATAAGAAGATTATTCCTATTGCCACATCTCTGGAGGCCTTTCTGTTAACCACGACTGATACTTGTGTTCAGAGCCAGAGGATCCTGCATAGAAATAGGATGCACAGCTGAATTTATCATTTCAGCTGAAATCCAATATTATCTACTTACAATTAGTTCCCTCTCAGATATGTTTAAAGTAGTTTTTAAATATTATTAAGAGATTTCCAAGAGTTAAATATATAACATTTAGAGGAAACATACAAAATATGAATCACCGCTATGAAGAGCATACATGAGGTAATGCTTTTGTTCTTCACAAATCTACGAGACACACACTACTATTACTTTCATTATAAAGAGAAGGGTAACTTACACAGAAACACTAAATGAATTGTCGCCATTCACAATCTGGCTATGGTCACAGCGGGGGCTTGGAATTGCCTGGGCTGGTAGCAAAGACAGTGTATTTAGCCACCAGGTGATTTTGAAAAGTTGATTAGTTATGTTCTTCAATCAGATCTATGTTTATTTGTGTTTTTATACCTTGTCATTTCATTTTGGATTGGTGGCATTATATTTTCCTTTACATTATTTGTTGTAATAAATTTCCGTTTATGTGCATTTATTCTATAAGTCAGTATCAATTATGAGTAAAGCTTTATATAACTTAAGAAAAAGAAATGTCTTCTTTTTTTCATCCTATTTTATACTCCTCAAGGGTTTTAAAGCTATCTAACTGGTTCTGGGTCATCTATTTGAAAATTTCTTCTTCATATCATTTAACTTTGAGGTCTGCCCACCTGGAATTTCTGGGGCTCATAGTGATGGTCTGGAAGACACTTAAGAGGCAGAGACATGTTGGAAATCCACGTCTATTGTGCCTGTATTACTTGGTCAAAAATATCAATTTTAACATCCAGTTACAAAGTCATGAACAGGGTTTCTGTCCTTGAAAGTCTGCTCTTTTGGATCAGTTAGTTTACACGTTGGGAACAGTGTTTATTAATGGTTGTAGACCAAGGTTGGCAAACTCCAGATTTTTTAAGAGAGAACATAAATAAATGGCCCTGGCCAGGGGGGAACTGCAGTATACCAGAGAAAATGTACCTGTTCAATGGGATAGATGTCACTTGGCTATTGTGAGGGCAGTGAGATCAGAGTTAAAAGTGTTGACAATCCAGGTTTTTATGTCAAGTCTCCATATTTTTTAATGTGGGCTGTTATGGTTTTAAGAACTTTGTTCAAACTTCACACTAAAAGATTAATGGGTTAGATTTATATAAAAGTATATCAGTTTGTGATTTTTACAACAGGCAGTGTCCTCATCTGAGCTCAAGGGTCATTCACATACCTGTGCTTGCTGACAAGGAGCTCAGGTGAGAGTAGGGAAAGCTGATCAACTCAAACTCACTCTGCCTAGAAATAGAGCTCAGAGTAGAAACATGGTATGCTCTTCATGTACAAATAATATAAACACAGAACTCAGTGCTAATATGGGAGAGTAGGATGGTGGATAAATATACTTTTGTTGTTCATGATGAGAGCTATTTTTTACCTTTCTTGTGCATTTACAAACAACCAGATGAATAAAACAAGCATAATAGGTTCATTTTAGTCACTCCAATCCTGGACTAAGCACACTCCTCTTCCTGCTTTGCTTAAATTGTTTAAGTGTTGGTGGTGATAGGTGTTGAAGGTCATTATCATTGGGCAGTTGCATTTGCTCCTAAATTTAAAACAATTTTTCAGATGTTCTGAACCAATAGGACTTTAGCTGCTGAATCTTAGATGCCACCTCAAGAACCTCAAGTAAAATATTATATTCTGCACACACACACAGACCTCCACATCCACTACCCCATCCCTGCAAAACACGGATGGGAAAAAATCAATATTTAAAACAATGCTACCTGGATTGTAGGTACAGGGGGCTCATTTTAACTAGTCTATCTACTTTTGTTTATGTCTCACAACTTTTTATGAAAAAATATTGAAAACACAGGAAAGACTTTGTTATAACAAATAAGTATCAATATAATCAGAACATTGGATTATTGAACATAAGTAATTTTTTAATTTATAAATTTTTAGTCATTTCATCATGAAAATTGCATTGCATATCTAATGTTTAATCAATATCCTAAAACAAATGTTTACATAGTGATCTATTTTCCACTGGTTTACAGTTTGATAGACTAACTTGACTTCTGATGGATTTTGGTTTACTATTAACTGTGTAGGTTCACGAATGGTTTAATAAATATATGAGGCAATGCATACATTAATTAGCTCCATTATAATAAATATATACAGTATTTGTCAATTAAAAATATACATATTTAAATAATGATTTAATGACATTTTTCAAGGGTATTATTTACTGTCCAGCTAACTTATCACTGATTAAGTCCAATATACTCCATAGTAGGAAATGGGGATTCAAACATATTTATCAAATAAAGAAGTGAATTAAAGGCTAAATCAGAGAAACAATGTTACACAGTGACTTCTTACTCCAGATTAGCACAAACTTACAATGTGGAAAAGTGTACCCTTAGGTTGGTGACATTATTTGAAAACTACCATAAGCCCCACATATATACACATAAACATCTAAATAAAGGTGTGGACAGCTGTATAAAGTTTTCTTTTCAATCTTAAATCTAAAGAATTAAACATTTGTTGATATGTATTTAATTACAACATAAAATCAAATTGTTTAAAGCTCAAAATTTTAATGTATAACAGCTAATAAAGTGTGTAATTACAGCACTGAACTTGCAATGTTTGAGGAAGCACTACACTTCTGAATGACACATACCTAAACAATAAATTAAAACTCTATTTTTATTTCTACAATTTTTAAATGATTTGCAACAAAGAAAACATAAATCATTTTGGGGCTGCTGGGGAACAAAACTGCTTGGTTAAAACATTTCATTCTTACAGGTTCTTCAAATCTGGGATATTAAAAGAAAAGGTAGTTTTATTTGAGTCAAAAAATGGAAAGGAAGAAACTTCAGTCTAATTGTTGCCACACTAAAAACAGATTCAACACCTCTTGACTTTTTCCACTTTTTCCTTCAAGCATATACCAAAGATGCCTCACTTACTGGAATCACCCAACTGCCTGCTATCTGCTTCATTTAAAAGCCAGAACATTTAGGATGGGCCCAAAAACACATATTCATTAGCAGAACTTCAGAAAATAAGATGTTCATACAGCATATGATTTGAAAGCTATGAACAATGCACATATTGTAGAAATTTTTATTAACAAGAACTCTAGAAAGGAATCTTAAAACTTGCTAAAGCCAAAACACTTTCCACAGAGATAATGTTTTCTACTTTGGGAGAATTATTTATGTGCTCACGGTAAAACACCACCAAGTGCCAGAAATTTTTCAATAGATTTGTCATTATAGGAATTGATGTCCTTAATAACATCTAAGAGATGTTGTCGATAGGCAAAATTTTCTGCTAGACTGGGTCCCAGGGTATGTCCTAATTCTATACGCACTATGGGTCTACAGCTGGTATCTTGCAGGACCTCATCCAAAAATAGCATAAATAAGACAAATATGGGAAGTCTCTGATCAAAAGGGACAATAATACTCTATGAACTTTATTAAATTCCTCTTCAAAGATTTCAAAGCCTCTGATAAATAATGTCATGAGCCATTCAGGTGATAGGAGGCAGATAAAGGGAAAAATATCATTCTCCTTTATTGCATGAGCATACAGCCTGAAAAGATGGAAGGAGAAATAGCCCTAACTCAAGCTTCTCTTCACTTAAAAGGCACCAAATAAATCTCAAAAAAAAAATGCATCTAATCACAACTATGTGCTTAATTTAATCAAATACTGCTTATTTTTCTTTTTTGACATTTTTGGCAAAAATAAATTGTGTCACTTAATTTCTGGTTCGCCTGTATTTTCCTTCTGCAATCCAGCCTCAGACTGCCTGCTGGGGTTTCCAGAACACAATCTGGTTGTTTCCTTATCTTAATTAAAACCTTTAGTGGGTCCATGTAGTCTTCACTCAATTAAGGAAAGGATCCTCTGAGTAACATTCCTCAATTAACGCCACTCCTCATTCATTCACTCAACAAATCTCTCCTCTTACCAGATTTCCTACACTCTAATCATACCAAGATTCTTAATTATTGCTTGCACAAGGTGACAGACTTAAATGTTTTTATATTTTACTCAATTGTAATACTAGAAACGCTTTACACTTGTCTGATAAAAGAAAATTCTAATTAATAACAAGATGAAACATACATTCTTTCCTTTGAGAAACAATTTTTGAATAGTCTACCTGAGAAAATGCATCATTTCTTCCCCTGTGCTCCTATGCATTTTTTAATATCAGTAGAGTATTTATTGCATTATAATTAACTGAATACATGTTTGTTTCTTTTACTGAATGTCAGGGACCATCATGGCTTATTCATGTCTGTAAATGACAACCTGAGAACATTGCCTGGAATATGGAATGAACTCAATGACTGTTACTGTTTGAATGTCCCTTCCAAAATTCCAGTGAAATTTAATTTCCTATGTGACAGTATTTAGAGGTAGGGCTTTTAAGAGGTGATTGGATCATCAAGGCTTTGCCTTCTGTATTAGTCAGGGTTCTCTAGAGGAACAGAACTAGTAGGATATATATCTTACTACTTTACATATGTATCCCACTAGTTCATACATACATATATCCTACTAGTATGTATATGGAGTTTATTAGGAATATTAACTCACACAATCACAAGGTCCCACAGTAGGCCATCTGCAAGCTGAGGAGCAAGGAAACCAGTTCATCCCAAAGATGAAGAACTTGGAGTCTGATGTTTGAAGGCAGGAAGCATCCAGCATGGGAGAAAGATGTAGGCTGGGAGGCTAAGCCAGTCTAGCCTTTTCATGTTTTTCTGCCTGCTTTATATCCCGGCCCTAATCTGGGTGGATCTACCCTTCCCAGTCCATTGACTCAAATGTTAATCTCCTTTGGCAAAACCATTACAGACACACCCAGGATCAATATTTTGTATCCTTCAAGCCAATCAAGTTGACACTCAATATTAATGATCACACCTTCATGATTGGATTAATACATTCATGGATTACTGGATTAATGATTTAATGAAGTAATGGATTATCATGGGAGAGAAACCAGTGGCTTTATAAGAAGAGGAAGAAAGACGTGAGCTAGCACTTAATGCACTCAGCCCCCTAGGTATGTGATATCCTGCACTACCTCTGGACTCTTCAGAGAGTTCCCACCAGCAAGAAGGCCCTCACCAAGGTCTGCTGCCCCTCAACCCTAGGCTTCTAAGCTTCCATAACTATAAGAAATAAATTTCTTTTTTTAAAATAAATTACTCAGGTTCAGGTATTCTGTTACAAGCAACAGAAAACTGATTAGACACTGACCATTTGTTGAATTGAAAGAAATTAGATTAAGAAATTGATTTAAAAACCTATTATTTTTTCAACATTAAGATATTATGAGTCAGTAATGTGTATATGTCTCTGCACTAGAAGGTGTGAGCATTCGTAGAATATAAAGGTGCCAGCTGAGATAGGCTTATGATCAGAATGTGAAAGGAAAACAATTGGGTATTAATAATGCAGTGTATATCTGCTATAGTAGTTATGTTGAAACCTGATCTAAATAGAAGCTCCTGTTCTTCTTCTTATTCCGTATTGCTTGCTAAGAGATATTTTCTGTTCTTCTAAATTAACACTCTGTTTGTACCAAATGAGGTATTTACGCAGCTTTAGCGCTTACATTGAGGTTCTCAGCTCTAAATAATTTTGGCACATGATTATCAATATAGAAGCTATGACTTATATATGTGCCTTTTACTGATGAATTTAGAGAGTGAACCAAGATTAATGGGCTTTACTACAATGTCTCTGAGTCAAGGGTCCACAAACCCCACTGTGCTGGTCCGTGGCCTGTTAGCAACCTGGCCGCACAGCATGAGGTGAGCCACAGGAAAGGGAGCGAAGCTTCATCTGTATTTACAGCCGCTCCTCACTCGCATTACTGCCTGAGCTCCACGTCCTGTCTGACCAGTGGCAGCCTTAGATTCTCATAGGAGCGCAGACCCTATAGCGAACTGCACACTCAAAGCATTTACGTTGCGCACTCCTTACGAGAATCTAATGCCTGACAATCTGTCACTGTCTCCCATCACCCTTAGATGGGGCTGTCTAGTTGCAGGAAAATAAGCTAAAGGCTCCCACTGATTCTACGTTATGATGAGTTGTGTAATTATTTTAATTATATTACAATGTAATAATAATAGAAAAAAGTGTACAATAAATGTAATGTGCTTGAAGCTCCTGAAACCATCCCTGCATCCCCCGGTTTGTGGAAAAAATGTCTACCGTGAAACTGGTCCCTGGTGCCAAAAAGTTTGGGTACCACTGATCTGAGGCACAGAGAAGTTTTTAAGAGCCTAAAACTACAAATCAGACAACTTTAAATTTTTAAATGAATCTTCATAGCCAAACAAATTTAAACGTTTCATCAGAAAGAATTGTACAATTTCTGTGCCTTGATAGTAGTTGTTATTTTATACGTGAATTATTCTTTTAAAACAAGCTTTCAATGCTGAATAAAACAATGTTGCAAAACTAGTTAATTTCAAATTATTATCCTGTAAAAATTCCATCTAAATTAATGCTAGTCAACATATAAGTATTATATGTGTATGTATTCCAAATTAAAGTAAATAAATGGGCTAATGTGACCTTTCTTTCAGATGCGTATGGGACAGGTGGCAAATATTTGACCTTTCTAAACTCTATATAGTAACATAAGTTACTAAGAATCGCTGGCTGCAATGGTAAGCTCTATTTGTCAACACATCAATGAAAAATCGATATTTGAATCCAATGAGTTCCAGGTCATTTGTGTACGAAAGCACACAATGTACTGTTTTAGGATGTGGGGTTGATTGGCTCATTTACCTTTAGATACAAACAATAGAATTTTTCTTAGATAAATATGATGCAATGTGAGCTATGTACTCTGACATGTAATGAATGGTTTGGAAGCCAGCAAGTTCCAGGAGAAATGTCATTCAGAACATCAATATATGAGCTACATGCCAAATGATATTTTTACTCTGCTAGGGCATGCTTGAGTTTCAATTCAAGGAAGGAAGAATAAAATGGTATATAGGATTATGCAGGAAATTTACATCTCAGACACATGATAGGAAAAGAATACATCTCAAGAGACAACCTCAGAGAAAGGAGTGATTTCTGAGTCTTTCCAAGTTTTCAGAAGACCATCATACAAGTTTTTTCCATATGTAAAAAATTCATTGAGTGGTTGGGAGGAGGGAGTAAAAGCATTTTGATGAGCAATTCTCTATGGGCTTAATAAATTTGCTAACTTTGTAGACCTACTGGGTCCTCTGGAAACTGTATAGCCCATTCTATATCACAGATAGATGAAATATCTCTTTTATTTATTTATTTACTTATTTTTGAATTAGCTTTGGAGAAATACCGATGCAAGACTTTTTTTTTTTTTTTTTTTTTTTTTGCTAGAGTCCTACTCATGCACACATGTATCTTTAGGCTAGTCTGAGACAGATTTATACAAGCAGGAAAGATTACATTCTCACCAAGTACATATCACTTATTCTTAAAATAAATTAATGGCTTGTCATGGGGAAAGGAGGGCAGTTAGAATTGCTCAAAAGAAAAAACATGTTTTGTGTAAATTATTACAAGAAAGCAGTGGCATATATAAAATGCACACAGGAAAACAAAAAGGTACATTCGGAGTCAAAAAGCATAATACATTTTATATCTTTAATAGTATTCCTATTCCACAAAACAAATTAATTTTCAGCTCTTCCCTCTTTGTGCTTGCTTTGAAAATAAATTCACTTACCACAGTGTTTATCACAGTTATTTTCATGGCTTTTCTTATGTCATATCCCTAAAAAGTGCAAAAATTTATTGCCCTCTATGCAAAATTATTTTGATGCAATTCACATGTATCCCAAGCTTCAGTGACATTTGGTTATTATTAAATGATTACAGTGGAATGGAAATAAGAAAGGAGAAGCATTTCAGTTCTTGGGCACAGTCACTTCAACCTCTTTAACCCTTTTACAACCATGAATTTTTTTGTTCCATTAACAAAGCAATAGCTTTCTTAAACTAGAAAAATAATAAAAGAAATGCGGCAAAAGAGGTGTAAGTCACAATATTTCTAAAAGTATGTATCATTATAATACACATTCTGTCTAGAACTCCATTTCAGTTTCCTCCTTGACAAATTACACATATAGATTTCTTAAACCAACATTTTATATCAGAAATAATAGATTTGGGGAAAGATTATTCTGCTAAGGAACAATGTTACAAACTTGGTTGAATCTTATCCTTGTCCAAGTCCATTTGTGACAAAGTCTGTCCAGAATTGCATATTTTTGTTGACTTTCAGTTAGCCTTTACTCTGAGCAAAAACCAAGGGTCAATACCAGCTAAGTGATATCCTGGTCCTGAGGCTAGTACTTTATGGAGATCTGCTGGAGAGTAACTAATTATATAAGAATTTTAAAGAATGCAAAAATCTTTCTGAGTTTTAATTCTGCTGACTTTCTTTTTATGTATTTCATTGATTTGTTGAATTAGCACAAATATGTCTAATACTGAAAATGGGATGTTCCTTCTATATGTTTATGACGTGAGTATGTGTCACAAACTATCAAGGCTCTCAAGGGGAAATTGGTTCTGCTTGCTAACTATTACTAGAAAGGATTGCCTAAAATTATTCACTTTAAAACCTAAATTGTTTGTTGGGTAAGTTACCTTTCAAAATGTAATTGATTATATCTATACTATATAACAAGATAATTAATTCTTTTATTTAGTTACTGAAGTGTACATTTGCAATGAATCTATCTTGGCAGATTCACCAAGGAAATTAGTCTCTTAAAACCAGATGTTCTATCAATGTGTTTGATGAGTTAGTTTTTTGTTTGTTTGTTTTTGTTGGTTTCTATAGCCATAGTGGGTGGCTGGTAACCCATGCTTTGGAAATGTTTCAGTGTAAATAATCTTGGTCACATACTATAGTGAAGAACTTTGAAGACTTAATAATTCATTTGTTCATATGCTAAAAAGAGCTACAGAAACTGTGTCCTTAGTAAACTCTTAGACATGCCTACTCTATTGGCCCACTTCGATGTGGAGATTGGGTGGCCATCTATTCAAGAAGTAGTGTTGATTTTTGGTCTAGTTTTCAAAAGAAGTTGTCAGCCCCTCTATTTTGTTGGTTGATTTTTTAAATATAGAGCCTGGCCTTAATCAGTAACAAGAAATTGTTCCTTGCCAGAGAACATACTTCCAAATGTTTGCTAGCTAACTTCTACCAGAAGCCATTTGAAGGGAATTTCTGGAGACTTTTTTGAAGGATAAAATGCATGTCTGTCTCTAGACATCCAAGTTTTTAACCCCTAAATCGGTCTACATTATCAAAAAGCTTCCTATTTAGACCCTTTCTTAACTTCCAACAAGATACTTACTTTGTTGTACTTGGTCTTCAGCTTATATTAATATTAATAGATATCCTGAAACATGTTTATGAAATGCACTACCATAGGTAATTAATAAAGCTATTAAAATATCATCCACTACGTCACACAGAATTTCCTACACAAAAACCCATTCAAAGACATGGGCCTGTGTGCTTGATCTTACAATTAACTAACATGCCTTCTCCTTAAGTGATGATATGACTCCTGTACGCATCACAGTTCCTTTTGTTTCAACTACCAAGAAGCTCAGTTAAATTTATTAATTAACATTTATTTAAATATTTACAATATGCATTCTTTGTTCTAAATTATCCCTGAATTTGCTTTTCTATGTTCTTCATGGCCTTGACTTTTTAATTTATGTACATATTTTTGGGTTTTGTGTATATCATTGAAAGGTATCTCAAAATATTTTCTTGAATAAGATGAGTTGTAGCTAAAGAGGAAGAAAATAAACTAGATGTTCCACTGTATTGTAAAAAGATTCTGAAAAAGATATGAGTAGAGGAGAAGAAAAAGGCAAGATAAAGTCGTGATGAAAAAAATAACTGAGCACCAAAGGTAAATAAAATAGAGGTAGTAATTAGTGAAATTAGAAGAATATTGAGATTAATATATAATAAGATTAAAGGAGGATGACCAAAAAGATAAATACAGATTGGCATGCAGTAAACAAAAAGAAATATAAGCCAAAAGACAAAGTCAATATGATGGAGTAAGTTGAATACTTTGACACACACACAGCGGCAAAACCATGCAAGTAATGTGCTGACAGAAAAGTCTTCCATTATTGCTCCTGTGCATTATTGATGTGGTATTCTAGGGGAAACCAAAACCAAGTCACCATCTTCTAATCCCTATAAGGGTTGTCTTAATGTGTGTTATATTCACAATAGCTTTTATTACATCACCAAACATTTAAAATCCAATAGTTACAATGTTACTCTTATGTTCTCAAATCCATGAATTCACTTAATAGATCAACAAACTCAAATTTAATGAACAGAATGCTTTGAGTCGTGATCCCTAAAAATCAATGAATTTGGAGGATGCCAGAGGTTTGATGCACAAGGTTATGCAGGGAAAGATGGTAACATGCCTTTCACAGACCCAGTGCAGGTAGCCAGTGCTTCTCTTTCCTATGTATCTTCCCAAATAATGCATTTGTATTTCCTTTTTTTTTCTCTCAATAGTTTACTTTTGTCAGTGACTTCTAGAAAGTCGCAGAATTGCTAAGGCATTGGTTTTCAAAGTGTGGTCTCTCAGACCAGCAGTATCAGTCTTTCCTGGGAATGTTACAAATGCAAATTCTAAGTCTGAGGAATAAAAAGTTTGGGGGGTAGGGCCTTGCGATCTGTGGTTCAGCAAGGCCTTCAGGTGATTGTAATGTACTTTGAGAACCACTGGACTAAAGGAATATTTGAATATGAGGAGATGATTCACAAGCATACTGAATGTGAGTGATAGGAATAGAGACAGGGTTAGAAAAGTAGAATGGAAAACTGCAGAAAAAGAAAATAAGCAAGTGACAACTTCCCACTTTCTTGTACCAGAGACTCAAATGTGAGTTCGAGTTCATATTAATCTTTTTGTTGTATTTTTTAATTTATTATTTGTATATTTGTGCCTATGCTGGTTTTCATTCTTCATTTGTACTGAAAAGAGAAAGCCTGGCACTAAGTTTATTGAGGAAACTAGAACTATCTAATACTTCACATTCTCTAGACTTCCTTAACTCATTATCCCCAGACAGCATAACACCCCAATTCCTAAGTCATTCTGCAAATTATCAAGATTCCTTTTAGCTTTAGCTCCATACAGGGATCAACACCACCAGTGCAATTTAGTCACCCCTGAGGTAAGCCTCCGCAGCTGTTTAAACAGTGCTTGGTCCATAACAACATGACAGTGTAGGGCAGGAAGTAAAGAACGATTCTATTTCCAATTGAACCTCTGATGGGAGTTGAAATAGGTGGTATTTGATTTCTGAAACTAGAATTCATTTGCTTATCATAAACTTTCCAGCAGCACACTTTCTCTCTCCCTCCAAGCACCATCACTCAAAAAAACTTCCATTCCTGCAACTACTCCTTAATTATGGATTTCCATATGGGATCTGATGCTATCTTCTTTGAAAACAGGTATTTTTAGTTTTGAAATGTCTCTATATTGTTATGGACTGAAAATTGCAGCCTACTTCATAATCACTGGAGATGATTTAGAGAAAAAACAATGAAGATGGTCATAAAAAGATGGGCTTAAATGTTGAATTATTTAGCTGGAATGAGAGCAGATTAACAAATAGATTGACCACATAATTACCAGATTTTTAAATCTGGGAAACTTTTCAGAGAGAATGAAGGGGGTGGCTGTTATAGACTTTGCCAAGACAACAAGCCCGCACTGGAACGTCTTCAGTAAACAGGGAACAGGCTCACTCTATGACTAGGAGACTTATTGGCTAACTTCAAGTATATGAAAGATTTTAATGAGAAAAATATTTATCGTTTACTCTCTTTATCCATGAAGACCAAATAAGAAAAAAGCAGGACACTGTTTTTGTTGTTGATTTATATGTTTCTTGAGGGTCCTGCTATCATTGGGTTCATCATCTAATTATTAGACATATGTTTATATAAAATAATTATTTTTTATAAAATTACCAGACACAATTAGATCATCTCGACTTTCAAAATATTAATTGTAAAAATTAGTGACTGTGAGAGCTGTAGAGTTGCCACCCATGGGGACTCATTACCTCTGCTTATAAGTTACTGTCCTTAAACATAATAGGAACTCAGTCATTTTCATGAATTGTATTAAAATTCTACAGTTATACAGCTCTCTTAAAGAAAAATACTAAGATGTTGTTGTCACATTTTTTCCTAATCTACAGAGTTCAAAATTTCGTTCCCATTCTTTGGAGGCCTCCCATATGTAACTATTTCCTCTGACTGTCTATACATTGTTGAGGGTTGGATTATAGAAATCCATTAAAGCAAGTACAGGCAAGGCAGTTTCACACTGTTTACTTGGTATTCTTTTAATAGTACATCCTCACGCACTGTTCCCTGTAGACCTCTTTCTTTTGCTACACGCTCTACATCCTACAAAATCTGAAATTTATCTGATGGGTCGAATTTAATCATAAAATTTGACACCATCAGATTTAATAATAAAACCTGACACTCAGAACCTTGACTTTCAGGAGGAAGAATGACAACATACGAGGAAAAGTGGAAGGAAAAAAGGAAGAGAAGAGAAGGAAGGGGAGGGGAGCAGAGTTGGGGAGCAGGGCAGGGAGGGGAGGGGAAGACGTATGGCAGGGAAATTTTCAAGAGAAGACTTCCCCAAAACATTTTATGTCTTTAAGAAGTACTAAATATACCTCTACAAAACATTAAGGCAATAAAAGTGATCAATTCAGTGACTTTAGAATTTCATAAAAAGTTCGTATCAGTGTCAAGAATTCAAAACAAATTGTTAGTTTTGAGGGTTTTTTTTTTTTTTTTTTTTTGTCTCTTAGTCAATTCACCTAACATTGGATAGATACATCCTAGGGGTCATCACACACAGAACATGATTAGCAATATGATACTCTGTTATTAATTAAATATATACTTTCCTCTTTTCTCACTATAATATTGTATGCAACTCATGAGTAATGCCATATAAGTGATACAGAAGAGTCCCTCATGGAGAGAGATCAGTTCTGTTTGGGATGTCCTTGGAAGACTTCAAAAAGTAGAACTTTGTTGAAATGTGTGCATCATATAAAGAGACAAGGAGAGAGAAAGTAGAAAGTCATAGAGCAAACCGATTTTCCTAAAGATTTACAGTAGTCTTCCCTTATCCTTGGGGATACATTCCAAGACCCCCAGTGGATGCCTAAAACCTTAAAGAGCACCACACCCGATTGCTGTCAACTGGAACACATTTTCTGTTCATGTCTTTCACCCACCAAATTTAATGCCTTTTCTATCATAACTAAGCATTTAGAATGCACTATGGTCGTAAACTTTGCAGTATGAGGTGCAACAGCAAAACTACAATGAATTCTTTTTCTTTCTTTACCACTTCATGGATAGAAGATTTGTTTTTACCATATATTTTAGCAATCTCAGCATAATTATTTTTCCTTTCTTGAAGTCCTTTCATTTAAATGAAGCACTTTATGACCTTTCTTTGGCATATCTGAATTGCCAGCACCACTACTTTTACACTTTGGGGCCATTATTAGGCAAAATAAGGATTACTTAAACACAAGCACTGTAATACTGCAACTGTCAATATTATAACCAAGTTAATAGCGATTGATCTAAGGCTGCTAGTTGACTAACGACTAATGGGCAGGTAGGCTAGGCAGCACGGATCTGATAGACGAAGGAATGATTGATGTCTCGGGCAGGATGGAGAGGGATGACACAAGATTTCATCACACTACTCAGAAGAGCATTCAATTTAAAATTTATGAATTATTTCTTTCTTTCTATTTAATATTTTCAGACCACAGTTGACAACAGGTAGCTGAAACTGAGGAAAGTGAAAAACTGTGGATGAGGAGGGACTACTATAATTGGGGGCAGTGTTGAGAGAAAAGGCCAAACACTCTATTGAGGTGAGATTTCTAGCTGTGGGGTTTGGATTTTATCTTGTGGGCTTAGGGAACCACTGAAAGTTTGTAGATGGTGATTTTAGGGCCTATGGAAAGTAGCCTTGTAGCAGTGTACAGATGAGAATCATTGTGAAAACAAACAAATCAATATGGGCTTTATTTTAGTTACCAGAGAATGAAGCTAATGAAAATCTAAAATAGGGTAGTGGTGGTAGTCAGTAAGGGGGAAAGGAAAGGATAAATACAAAATATACTCTGAAAGAGAAATCTAGATCAGTGGTCCCCAACCTTTCTGGCAACATGGATCAGTTTCATGGAAGACAATTTTTCCATGGATGGGGAAGAGGGGAGGTTTCGTGGTGAAACTGTTCCATCTCAGATCATCAGGCATTAGTTAGATTCTCATAAGGAGCACACAACCTAAATCCCTCGCATGTGCAGTTCACCGTAGGCTTGTGCTCCTATGAGAACCTAATGCTGCCGCTGATCTGACGCGTCTTGCTATGCAGCTGGGTTCCTAACAGGCCACAGACCAGTATTGGTCCACTGCTGGGGGGTTGGGAACCCCTGATCTAGATGCTACTATTACTACTGAATATGAAAGTCTAATAAGAAGCGGGAATTTAAACATTCTAAAATTATGAGTCTCCCTGACTGGGACTATTGAGGTACCACTGATGGGAGAAAGCCAGTGTGAAGAGGGGGAAGTTGGTGAAGCATGGAAATGGTATGTGAGATAAGAGCGTTCTATTACATATGCTGAGTTGACAGAAACTCCCAGCAGAAATACTGAGTAAACCGTTGATATGAACTACTAGACATGCAAGGCTTGAAGCTGAGGAAATGGATCAGATCTCTGACGTGGCGAGTGTACACACACAGCCAAATAGGCCAAGAAGAGAAACCTGGGTGGAAGATGAGAAAAGATCCGGTAGAGGAAGTAGAGCAAAGTGAGAACTATCCATCCAGTCAGTGAAATAGGAAGTGCCTATGAGGTATTTCTAAAATGGAATCTGATGCAAGGAATTGGTTAATAGTAAGCCACAAGAGCAGAAAAGGGATGCTGAGGTCACCTAAGATTAATAATTACAGCTACTGTCCCTAGGGCCTGGTAAACAAAAGAGAAGAGGTGGTAACAGTGGAACCCAGAATTTGAAGGAGGGTCCCCATGGAGTTGGTGCTATGTGCTTTGGGGGAAGCTACTTGAAACTGGTTATACGATTTGCAGGCTAGGGGTGGCGGAGCTAGTCTGGTAGGTGCTAGAACTCAGTGGAGGGGGCACCGCTCAGCAGATGCCCAGGAGTGTATGCCTCAGTAAGTGAGGAAACATTGGGGCATCTCATATTCCAGCCTTAAAGAAACCACATTCTAGTTCCCCAGGAGGCTGAGGCTGCAAGTGGTGAAAGAAGCTGGAGGCTGGAGCCGACTGTCTGCTGTAGCTGGAACAATGCTGATAGAAACTGGAAAAACAGGAGGGAAGTCTTGTCTCTCTTTTCACCTTCCAACCTCCCTTTCATGCCCCCTACTGGCAGAACGTAACAGGAAGCCAGCTGATAAGGAAGTCCGGGAAATGTTATCTGAAGAGTCCCATGCCCACCCTCATAAACAGTAGAAAAAGGCCTCTTGGAGTTGAGGAACAATAGCGAAATAATCAGCACATCTAGAGAGGAATGTGCTACAGAAGCCCAGGGAAGAGTGAGGTTTCCATAAGAAAGGGGAAGAAAACTTCAACAAATGCTGTAAATCGGTCAAGGAGAATGAACCAGGCAAAGACTTTTGAACTTGGTGATTAAGATAAAAATGAAATGTTCTTAAATGGATAAGCATTGGAGAAAATTCTCATTTAAAACCTTAGAAACTACTTCCAATGTCTGTGATTCATCAGTTGTGTCAGTTTCTCATTACCTTAAAGACTTGAAAAATAGTAAATAAAACTTTTATTATATCTATAGGGGATGATAACTAATATTCCAAAATATCTGTAAAAAAACAAGAAATTATGTATATGCCAAATAAAAGTATTAACAGTTAAGCATACAATATTTCATTGTACCAAAATAGTTCTGACTTGCCCGATAAATTAATTTATAAAATATATTACTCTCTACTTTTTATTGTTATAAATACATTTTAGAATTCTTATTAAACTCCTTCTGAGTCTTTAGAAAGATGTGAGTAGCCCGTGTTAGGAACTGACGACTTAACATTGTGTTAGGATGCCCCTGGCACTGTGGTGGAGAGTCTCAGCATGAAAGAGTGGCATAAAGAAAATGTTCTTCCTCCCTCCCGCAGAAATGAGAATTCCATCACACCATCATCCCTGCTCTTTCCCTTTCCCCCCACAGAGCTTAAAAAATCTGCCTAGAATGTACATTCCACAGTCCTCTGAAGTATTATAGTAATATTAATAAATTCTTCACATGACATTTGGACAAAAGCCAGTGACAGATATACAAACTAAGGTGTCTCTTAGGTCTGAAATGGGTTTTTAAAAATTTTCATGTTAAACAAAAAAAGAAAGCTACATTTTGGTAACTGTAAGTGCAATGATTTCATAATAAGTATTAGATAACCAGCTTACGTTAAATATTATGAGTGTTAATATATTTATTTACATTACAGAACATAGAAATAGCATGCTAGTAGAATGGTAGGTCAGAGGTTAAAAGACAGAAAATTATCCTGGCTTCATGCAAAAGGAAAGAAATGGTCAAGCATTACAATAAAGCCTCCTCTTTTGATAAATTATCCCCTTTCCCCTTCCAGGCAATATATAACATATATATACGGAGGTTCTTTTAAGCCTCTGAAGTGCTATTTTCAGAAGCTCTGCTCCAGAACACCCTGGATTTGTTCATTTCTTCTACTAGTTTTTGTTTTAAAAAGCTGTATGCAAGTGTGTTGTACACACACCCACACACACACATACCCACACACACACATAGTTTAGAGAGATTACTTAAAAAGTTGGTATTTTATAGACAAACTTAAGCACACCCCTGGCCAGTAGATTTCTGTCCAAGTTAATCCACACTGATTCTATAAGTTATCTAATAATATAAAATGTACACATTTACATAGTTATTAATATCTACTATTGCAGCCCTGCACTATTTCTGAATAATGCTCAGAATAACTGTATAAGCCAGGAAATATTATCCCCATATATCATAAAGAAACTGAGGCCCAGAGAAACCCTGTTACAGCCAGTAAATGACAGAATTGGAAAGATTGCTAATATCCAAACTCTTTCCACCAAGCTGCACTGCAAACATGCTTATCTACACTGCAAACTAAAAAGAGCAATTGGTGCTTCTGATCTGTCATTCACAACACTGTGTCTGTACTAAGAGACATCATTGGCTCATCTGTTTAGAAAAATTATGCCTTTGGATCCATTCTTTACAATTCTTCTGCCACCAACTATACAGAGACAGAACAGCAAACTGCAATATAAATCTCTTCAGGAAGCTCTGTGCTGAGCTAAGACTGGGAGTGACTGCTGCTCTGTGTAAGGAGTCTCATCCAATACGCAAGAGAGAGGGGTCACTGATATTTTTTTTTTTTTTTTTTTTTTTTTCTGAGACGGAGTCTCACTCTGTCGCCCAGGCTGGAGTGCAGTGGCGCAGTCTCGGCTCACTGCAAGCTCCGCTTCCCAGGTTCAGGCCATTCTCCTGCCTCAGCCTCTCTGAGTAGCTGGGACTACAGGCGCCCGCCACCACGCCCGGCTAATTTTTTGTATTTTTAGTAGAGACGGGGTTTCACCATGGTCTCGATCTCCTGACCTCGTGATCCACCCGCCTCGGCCTCCCAAAGTGCTGGGATTACAAGCGTGAGCCACCGCGCCCGGCCGGGTCACTGATATTTTTAAAGGAGAAGTCGTCTTACCATTGAAGCCAAGAATATAGTGTCAAGGTCACTGAAGACGTGTGGCTGTGTGCTGTTGCCTTGCCTGTTCTTCAGGGAACCCTCACTAGCTAGCACAATGCCTGGCACAGAGATCAACCAGACTTGTTGAGTTAATGAGCCAAAAGGCATAGACATATCTTGGATTTCTAAAAATTGTTTGGAGGTTCAAAGATAAGACCCAGGCTTAAAAGAATAGGACATTTTTCTGCAAGTTGTTCCTCAGGAAACTGTGTTTTCCATGTACAAGAAGTTGATTGTTGGATGAAGATTTGTAATCATGAGAATATTTTTTTCTGACGTAATAAATGACCAAGGAAATCACACTATTTTCTTTACCTCAAAGCAAACAAAGGCCTGATTAAAAGTACAACATGTCAATTACTTGCAGCCTCTGAAAACATGAACTATCTGTGTAGATATATAGAAATATTTTATGGACATATTCTGATTGAACAACCCTGTAATAAACCGCTCTTTCTCCTGTGATGAAGAGAAAATATTTTGCTTTGAATATATATTTTATTTTTAAAGTTCCTTTGGGATTTATTAAATTGAAAAAGTGAGGGAAAAAATAAGAAACTGGAGTGTTTTTAAAGAATAAAAAATATTTTGGCAGTATCTTCTAACATCTAACATACCTGAAATTAGAATTGCTCTCAGAGGGCCCAGATCTATCCACTACAGCCAACACTCTGATCCTTAGCCAATTGTATGCACACTGCACTGAGATCGAAAGTGTGTCTTGCATTCCAGAGGTACTACGCTGGCTCTTACAGCAATCGAGGCTCCATCAGAGCAAATTACAGCAGCCAGGGTCCAGTTATAGCTGATAGAATGTGCAAAGCTTGGAAAATCATATAGTTTAAAGGTAGGTTGACTCAGTATAAAATCAAACTCTTTTTCTAGGACGTCAAGAAACTAATTTCAAAATGAAGTCATGTGAGATCGAGTTGCAGTTCTTAAAAAAATTGTGACTGAAAAAGAATTTTAGCAAGTGGTCCATGATTACCTACTAAATGCATCATACTATATGCCAAACATATATTACACGTTACACCTTACACTTACATATTATACATACACTGTATAAGGATATTTTGGTCATTGATGCACCGCATGTACAACAGTGGTACCATAAGATTATAATGGATCTGAAAGATGTCACCTAGTGACATTTTAATGTCATACTGCAACACATTACTCATATGTTTGTGGTGATGCTGATGTAAACAAGCCTACTGGGCTGCCTACCCTGCCTACCAGTGGTATAAAACTATAGCACATGCAATTATGTGCAGTATGTAATACTTGATAATAATAAACTACTGTTACTGGTTTATGTATTTACTATACTATCCTTTTGATAGTTATTTTAAAGTGTACTCCTTCTTATAAAAAAAGATACCTATAAAACAGCATCAGGCAAGTCCTTCAGAAGGCATCCAGAAGAAGGCACTGTCATCATAGGAAATGACAGCTCCGTGTGTGTTATTGGCCCTGAAGATCTTCCAGTGAAGCAAGATGTCGAGGTAGAAGACAGTGAAATTGATGATCATGACCCTGAGTAGACCTAGGCTAATGTGAGTGCTTCTGTCTTAGTTTCTAACAAAACAGTTTAAATAATAATAAATTCTAGAAAAAGTAAAACATTTAGAATAAGAATATAAGGAAATTTTTTTTGTACATCTGTACAATGTGTTTGTGTTTTAAGTTAGGTGTTATTACAAAAGAGTAAAACAGTTTAAAAAATTTAAAAAGTTTCTAAAGTAAAAAAATTAAAGTAAGCTAAGGCTAATTTATTGTTGAAGAAAAAATATCTTATAAATTTAGTGTAGCCTAAGTGCACAGTATTTATAAAGTCTACCGTAGTGTACAGTAATATCCTCAGGCTTCACAGTCACTCACCACTCACTGACCCACCCACAGCAACTCCCAGTCCTTTAAGTTTCATTCATGGTAAGTGCCCTACCCAGGTGTACCATTTTAAATCTTTTATACTGTATTTTTACTCTACCTTTTCTATGTTTACATACATTTTGGTACATAAATACTTACCATTGTGTTGCAGTTGCCTAGAGTATTCAGTACAGCAAACTCTGTACAGGTTTGTAGCCTGGGGCAAGAGGCTATCTACTACACAGCCTAGGGGTCTAGTAGGCTATACCATCTAGGTTTGTGTCTGTACACTGTATAATGTTCACACAATGACAAGATCACTGAACAATGCACATCTCAGAACCTATCCCTGCCGTTAAGTGGCACATGACTGTATATTATATAGACTTACATCATCATTTTTCAAATGCATGTAGGTACAGTTGTGTTGAACATAATGCAAATTCGGTTTAAGTATTACTGTATAGATTGCTACCTTTAAACTATCACACATCTTCCCAACAAATAGATATGAAAAGGTTTTAACAATTGTGAAAGATGTGAAAGATTTTCATCTAAAAAGTGATTCCCCATATACCAAAAATGTGTGCAATGAGGGTGAGGGTACAAATGGAAAATTGGCAGATTGAGATTACATTTTTGAAGAACACCTTCGTATGCTACTATATTTTTGTGAACTGAAAAAAGTGTCTTCCTCAAGTAAAAATATTGTTACTATATTAGTAACTTCTTAATAACAATGTTATAACATTTTATACAAACTATACAAGTCAAATTATTTAACATAAAACAATAAAAACAAATTTTAACTATAATGACTAGAAACAAGTCTAAAATGTATATTTTTATTATAAAATACACTGTGGGCTTTCATAAAAACTCCTTTGTAGCAGTTTCAATGCTTTTCTAATCCAATACTCATTTTCCGTATAAAATGGTTGCTATACTTGATAGTATTTATATTACAGATTTTTTATTTAATAAATTTTAATTTTGAGAATCTGTTTTCATGTATGTTCTATGTTTTTATATACATGTTTTATATATATGTTTTCATATATATATATGTTCTAATAACCGATTTGGAGGAAGTTAAATATATACTAAGAGCTAAAAGTGTATTCAAAAATAAGTCTAATAAATTACTGCTGCAAATATTTTGCAATACCTTAGGAGAATAATAACAGATTCTAGAGTAAAAAAACTAAGGTTTTACGTACTTATCAGTAACTTTCATTTGTAAGTTATACAAAGTAGCAATATTTTAATTTAAATATAATTCTTCAAATTTTATGTCATCCAGAATCTTGCTGTTAAAAGTGCAATTTGTGAACCAATAGCATCAGCATCATCTCTGAGTCTGTTAGAAACATAGAGTTACAGATTCTACCACAGCTGTACGGAATTAGAATCTGCACTTTAACAACAACCATCAGTAATACTTATGAACATTAAACTTTGAGAAGTACTTACCTATAATGCTGAAAAGAAAATGACAAATTTTCATAATAATAAAATAATATTTAAAAAATTGTATCGTAATAGCCAATACAGAAAATAATGCTTTGATTTTGAAATGCAGATGAATTGATCATAAGACTGATTTTTCCCCCTTACTCTGGTATTTTCTACACTATGAAAGGATATCAACGTCAGTTTGATTAGCATCAGTAATGTACTTTTGCCTACATTGTTCAAAGAACTTCTTGATTTCTTTATGTTTTGCAGGGCTATATGAATACAAAACTTTATTTCCAACATAATTATGCTTAAAACAATGTCAAATTATAACTTAGAAAATAATTTTTAAAGTGGACATTTTTATAATCTGTGGCTAGTATCCTAAAACTTGTTATTTATCATTGTGATTAATAATTTCTAAAGGATTTTCTCATACTACTTCTGTTACTAGTGGCACAATAGGATTTTATTGTTTACATGATAATGGCTTCAAATGTATGTTTAATACCTGTGTTTTCATCATTCTCTAGATTTTCCATTGAGGCTGAAAAGTGGTTCCTAGCTAGTATTTTTAAAATTAGTGTTATACAACAAAAATGCTACTAAATCATTTACTAACAAATTAGAAGAAAGAATGGAATAAAGCATATAGATAGCCCTAGATTTTTTGCAAGAATTTTCTCTTGCAAGCCATTATATTTTCCACTTATTTCGTGCATCATGTATACTCATTTGTGTATTATTTTGCCTGGATTTCACATTTGTTAGTAGCATACTAAAATTGTATACTGTATGATATGCTCTTCCCAAAATATTTATGTGTAGAAATATTTGTATTATGGAAATTCACAAATCTTAAAATAATCATTACTTCTTTTATATTACTTACATTGGGAAATTTGTTTAAAGTAATAATTTCATAGTTCACTGACTCTAAGGCACCATTGATCGTAAGATATAACCTAACAGGAAAGAAATAAGCTGCCAATAAAAATATGCCAAATGCTTTTTATAAAAATCATTGTTTGTAAGTTGCATTCCAAATTCAGAAGTGTGAAAATATAACACTTTATTAATATATTTAAATTAATAAAATATAACTTAGTATGTCTTACATTGAAAATTATTTTCCATAAGAAAAATAAGAGGCCTAAAAATGGAAACACTCAGTATTTTTATTTATTAAAAGTGTGAATATTGAATTCTGGTTCCATCTCTGACAAGAAATCAGCTTGGAAGTCATCATTCCCAAATTTATAAAAAGACAATAGCTTAAAAATTGAAGATCAGTGACTTCCTGGATCCCATCAGAGAAGTGAATGTGCAAGTCAAACCACCATCCCAAAAATCTGGAGAGGCAGGCAAATATATAGAAACACAGATAAGATCAGATTAGCTACAGCAGAAATCACTGGACCCACACACTGATGGGAAAACTTAAATACTAATTTGATGAATTGTTGGAAACCCTACAGGCTGCAGTCTTGGAACAGAGCACAATTGCTTGGGTTTTATCTCCACCAGGTTATTACAGTGAGAATCTGAAAAAAAAAAAAAATCACTTTTTATCTTTGGCAGAGTGTGGGGAAAGTATCCAGCTTGAAATATTCTCAGTGTGTGCTTTGTAACACAGGGCTACCCTCAAGTAAAACAAACAAACAAATACACAACAAAAACAATGACAAAAGGGGACGCAAAAACAAGGACACTAGAGGAAATTGAAAGCTCTGTAGCCATGAGTTACACCAAGGCTTATCATACTCAAACTGCAGAACACAGAAGACCAAGGAAAAAACCTTGAAAGGATCCAGAGGATAAAAAAAATCACCTTACACATCTTACACATCCAGGGGAAAAAAGGTAATAATTCCAGTGAATATTTTGTTAAAAAAAAAATGCAACGAAGAGAAGAGTGGACTGAAATTTTCAGTGTGTTGAAAAAAAAAGACAAAGCAAAACAAAAAATTCTCACCCACCTATATCCTATATCCGGGGGAATTATCATACATAATAAAAGAGAAATACAAAGACTTTCTTAGACAAACAGAAACAGAGAGTTTGTTAACAGCAGAACTGCTATGTAAAAAAATATTAAAAGATGTTCTTCTGAGAGAAAGAAATGATAGAAGTCAGAAACTCAGATCTATGTAAAGCAAGAAAAAATCAGAGAAGGAATTTTAATGTAAAATGAAATCTTTTTATAAATTCTCAATCTAATAGATAAATGTTTGTTAAAGCAATAAGAAAAAGAGTGTATTGTGTGATTATAGCATATGGGCAAGTAAAATGGATTACAGTAATTTTTAAGAAATAGAAGAAATATATTTAAAATACTATTACAAGGTTCTAACACTAGACACATATTGGAACTTCATATTTTATCCTCCTTCAATTATAATTTGTCTTAAAATTTTTCTTTTATCTCTGAGTTGCATTTTGAGTGAGTTCTTCAGATTTGTCTTTTAATAAATATTAGAAGTGTTATTTGAAAAGAGACAGATTTTTCAAAATTTATGCTGCAAACCCTATGGAAATCACTAAAAAAATGTAAAGGAAGTATAATTGGTGTATTAAGAGAGAAAAGAAAATGGAATTATATAAACTGCATAATTAAAACCAGAGAAGGCAGGAAAGAGGGGAAGAAAAAGTGAAAAACAAGTTCAACAAATAAAAAAAAAGTTATAACCATGTCAGATATTAATCCAACTATATGACTAATCGCTTTCAATGTGAATAATCGAAATACATCAATTAAAATCAGTGAGAGTGGATAGAAAACAGACCCCATTATATGATAGCTTCAAAAAACTCACTTGAAATATAAAGACATATATAAGTTAAAAGTAAAGGGATTAAGAAAAATATAGCATGAAGGACACTAACTGAAAAAAAGCTGAAATAGCTATGTTATTCTCAAACAAAGTAAACTTCAGAATGAAGAATAATGTCAGAGATAAAGAGGGGCACTATGTAATGAAAAAGCAGTCAATTATTTAAGAATACAACAATCTTGAATGTGGATGCACCTAGCAACAAAGCATCAAAATACATGAAACAAAAACTAATAAAACTGCAAAAAGAAATGACAAATTCACTATTGTAGCTGGAAACTTGAACACTCTTTTTTCAGTAATTTATATATGAAGCAGGCAGAAAAATCAGGAAGGATATAGTTAAACATAACAGCAATATTAATTGACTGGATTTAATTGACGTTCATAGAATATTTCATCCAACAACAGCAGAATACACATTCTTCTTGAGCTCACATTCACCAAGATAAACCACATTTTAGGTCATAAAACACATTTTAACAAATTTATAAGGATAGAAATGATTCCAAGTATGTTCTTAGACCACAATGGAATTAAACTAGAAATCAGTAAAGGAAAAATACTTAAAAATCTCAAAATATTTGGAAATTAAAAAACACACTTCTAGATAACACATGGGTCAAAGAAGAAATTGCAATTTAAAATTTAAAAATGATCTGTTTTTTAACCAAATGAAATTTAAAATACAACTTATGAAAATATCTGTAATGCACTGAAAGTTGTGTTTAAAGAAAAATATACAGCATTAAATGAATACATTAGAAAAGAAATAAGATCTGAAAATAATAATCTATGCTTATTCCTTAATAAACTAGAGAAAAAGACCAATATAAGTCTAAAGGAAAAAAGCAAAGGAAAAACATTAGAGCAGGAATCAATGAAATTGAAAACAGAAAAACAATAGAGAAAATTAGCAAAATCAAAATCTGGTTCTCTAAAAAACCAATAAAATTTATAAACATCTAGCTAGGTTAGCTAAAAAATAAAAGAAAACATGAATTACTATTATCAGATATGGAAAAAAGAATCATCACTACTGATTTCATAAATAATAAAAGAAAATTATGAGCAACTCTAGGCTTCTACATTTGGTAACTTGGATAAAATAGATCAATCTTTGAATGACATGAACTACCAAAACTCACATAAGGAAAAATAGGTAATTTGAAGAAGCCTATATTACTAATGAGATTGAATTAATAAAAATCTCCACAAATAGAAAGTCTTAAGTTCAAATGCCTTTAGTGGTGAAATCTACCAAATATTTAAGGAAGAAATAATGTTAAATCTTTACTGATTCTTTCAGGAATTAAAAGCAGAGAGTAACACTTCCCAACCAATTCTATGAAGCCAGTACTATTCTAATACCATATCCAGATAAATGCATTATAAGAAAAGAGATCTAAAGATCAGTATCTCTTATGAACATAGTTCAAAAATTCTCAACAAAATACTAGGAAATTAAATCTAATATATATAAAAATAATTATACACTGATATCAAGTGGGATTTATTCTAGGTGTGCAAGCCTTGCTTAACATTTATAAATTAATTAATTCAATCACATATCAAATGCTAAAGAAGAAAAATCATATGATTGCATTAATTGATACAGACAAAATATTTAATGAAATCCAGGAGCCATAAATACATAGAAATTCTCAGTAAACTAGAAGAAGAGAAACTTTCCTCATTGATTAAAAAAAAATCTAGAAAAAAAACTAACATCACACTTAAAGGTGAGAAAATGCATGCTTTCCCACTAAGATCAGGAACAAGGCAAGAATATCACTTCTCTCAATTCCTATTCATTACTCTACTAGAAGTCCTAGTTGGTGTAACAAAACAGGAAAAGGAAGTAAAACATGAGAGTATTGAAAATTAAGAAATAAAATTATTCCTTGTTCTCAGATAAAATAATGATCTATGCAGAAAAACTAAAAGGATTGACCAAAAGTTAAAAAAGAAAAATGAAAAAAACTGGAAATATTATTCAAATTATATGACATTCTGGAAAAGACAAAACCATACAGAGAGTGAAAAGCTCCCTGGTTTTCAAGGGTTTAGGGAAGAGTACAGGAGATTTAAATAGGTGACACACAAGAGAATTTTATGGTGGTCAGACTATACTGTATGCTACATAATGGTAGATGCACAACATTATATTTCAGTCAAAAGCCATATAGCTTCACAATACAAAGAGTAAGTCAATGTATGCAATTTTTTTAAAAAGCCATTTAGGAAGTAAACGGGTCTCAGTAAGAAATGTATAGTGTGACAAGATAATTTAGCCATATTACAAATTTATAAAACAACAACACTGAAGTGGGTGGAAAGAGAGAAAGTACAAACATAACTAACTTTACACATGAGTCAAGTATATAAGACTAAAGGTAAAAAAGAACTAGATATAAGCCCTGTACTCTAATTGATAAGGTTGTTTCCCTCGGGGGTATGGATTAAAAATTCCGATTACTCCTATGCATGTATATGAGGGTATAAGAATTAAGAAACATTAAGTAACTGGATGGTGCATGGTTGATATTGGGAGCCAGGTTTCTCACTGGTGGAGTGGGAAATAACAGATAAACATGGAAAGGAGGCTAGAATGATCCATGTAGCATTGGATTAGAATTGGAGACATCAAAATGAATACATATTTAGCTTAATATAGATGCAGATGCTTACATAAAAAATAGTTATGGATATGTATATTTGCATGCACTTTCTCTGTCAGTGGAGAAAACTTCCAAGTCATGAGACCTCAGTAGAAACAGGCACACTTAGTGCCAACATCTTGATTTTTATTACAATTCTTCTGTAAAAGAAACTAGAGCTTCTTTGGAAACATATGTAATTTTAAGATAGGGAGAGAAAATCGTAATCTTATATATAGAGAAAACTAATGACTCCATGAAAAGAACTCATAGAACAGATGAACAAATTCAGTAAAGTTGCAGGATACAAAATCAACATACAAAAATCAATATAATTTCTATATGCTAACAGTGATCAATCTGAAAAAGAAATCAAGAAGACAATTGCATTTACAATAGTTACCTAAGTAAATAAATAATAAAATGCCTAGATATTTAACCGAAAAAGTAAAACATTTATACAAGAAAAACCATAAATTACCAATGAAAGAGATTGAAGCAGACATGAAAAAATGAAAAGATATTCCATGTTCATGAATTAGAAGAATTAATATTGTTAAAATGTCTATACTACTCAAAGCTATCTACAGATCCAATGGAATCTCTATTAGAATATCAACGACATTCTTCACAGAAATAGAAAAAACAATACTAAAATTTGTATGGAACCACAAAGACCCCAAGTAGCTAAAGCAATTCTGAGCAAAAGGAACAACACTGGAGGCATCATACTATATGATTTCAAATTATACTATAAACCTACAGTAATCAAAACAGCATGATGCTGGCATAAAAGCAGACATATAGACCAATGGAAAAGAATAAAGAACCCAGAAATAAATTCATGCACTTATAGCCAACTTATTTTTTAAAAAGGTGCCAAACACATAGATGGGGAAGAACAGTCTGTTTAATAAATGGTCCTGGGAAATTTGATATCTATATGATCTATATGCAGAAGTATAAAACTAGATCACAATCTTTCCTCATATACAGAAGTCAACCCAAAATGAACTAAAGGCTTAAATGTAAGACCTGAAACTACGAAACTACCAAAAGAAAACAATGGAGAAATGCTACATGATAGTGCTCTGGGCAAAGATTTTTTAAGTAAGACCTCAAAAGCATAGGCAACAAAAGCAAAAATGGACAAATGGAATGAATGATATCAATCTAAAAAGCTTCTGTACAGCAACAGAAACAATAAAACAAAGAGACAATCTACAGAATGGGGCGAAATATCTGGAAACTATCCATCCAACAAGGAATTAATAACCAGAATATAATAGGGAACTCAAAAACTTATTAGCAAAAAAAAATCCAATTTTTAAAAATGGCCAAAAGACCCAAATAGACATTTTTCTAAAGAAGACATACAAATATGGCCAACAGGTGTATGAAAAAATGCTCAACATCGCTAATTATCAGGAAATGCAAACCAAAACCACAAGACATCATTTCATCCCAGTTAGAACGGCTATTATTTTAAAAATATTAAAATACTGGTGAGGACGTAGAAAAGGGAAAATGCTCACACACTGTTGGTGGGCATATAAAGTAGTACAGCCATTATAGAAAACAGCCTGAGTTTCCTGAAAAAAAAAAAACTAAAAATGGAACTACCACATGATCTGGCAATCCCACTCCTGGGTATGTATCCAAAAGAAAGGAAATCACTATAACTGCACTCCCATGTTTCTTGCAGTACTATTTACAATAGCCAAGACACAGAATTAACCTAAGTGTACATCAACAGATGAATGAATAAAGACAATATGGTGTATATAAATAATGGAAAATTATTCAGCCAAAATAAGAAGGATATGCTGTCATTTGTAGCAACATGGATGGAACAGGAGATCATTATGTTAGGTGAAATAAGCCAAAAACAGAAAGACAAATATCACATATTCTCCCTCATATGTGGGAGCTAAAAATGTAGATAGCATAGAGGCAGAGCATAGAATAGAAGTTATCAGTGGCTGAGAAGGAAGGAAGGCAAGGGATAAAGAAACGTTTGCTAAGGGGTATACAGATACAGTTAGAAGAAATAAGTTTTGGCCGGGCGCGGTGGCTCACGCTTGTAATCCCAGCACTTTGGGAAGCCGAGGCGGGCGGATCACGAGGTCAGGAGATCGAGACCACGGTGAACAAAAAATTACCGGGCGGTGGCGTGCCACATACGGAGAGGGAAATGAGGCGGGGGAAGGCTTGCATGATCGAGATTCCCACTGCACCACCCACCTGGTGGAAGACCTCTCAAAAAAAAAAAAAAAAAAAAAAAAAAATTTTACTATTCTTCTATATATATAATTTCTATATATATATTCTATATATATTATATATATATATAACTTCCCTATGTGTAGTGGGGAAATTACAGTTAACAATAATTTATTGTAAATTTCAATGTCTGAGGTGATGGATATCCCAATTACTCTAATTTGATCATTACACATTATGTACAGGTATGCAAACATCACATGTACCCCCAAAATATGTACTATTATACATCAGTTTTTAAAAAGAAAAAAAGAGAAAATATATAAAGAAACCTAATACATGACACTTGATATTAGCAGTGGAAATGAATTAGAGGAAATTATTGATACTAAGGAATGGCACTGAGATATTTGGTTTGCCATATGAAAAATATATGATATATAAATAAAATATACATACCATTAAAAAAAGAAAACCTACAAGATAGTGCTGCAGCATCTTATAGTGCCAGAAAGTAAGGAGGTACTCCAATAAAAGAAGAGAAAACGAAGGAAGGAAGGAAGGAAGGAAGGAAGGAAGGAAGGAAGGAAGGAAGGAAGGAAGGAAGGAAGGAAGGAAGGAAGGAGAGTCATAAAACTTCATTAATTTTCATATTCTGCTTTTGGATAATGAAAGAAGAGAGTCTCAGAAAATAGCAAATGTCTGTCTTGCAAAATATCTCTTTTAGAGTTCGGAATTACAATAATATTATGCATCAGGAAAAAAATAGCCTTGCTCACAGATTTCTGAGTTACTTGTGTTGCATATTTCTAGAAACCAGACAGGTCAAGTCTGTTGTTACTCCTTTCTGTCCTGCTGAATCAGCACAGAAAAGCTAGTACTGGAAACAGAGTACTGTACTGCTGTCATAGTTGGGATATGGAGATTTTGATGCTTACTCCTTCTCACCATTCCCTTGTCAATCTCATTAGAAGTAGGTCAACATCTCTATTTTTCTTACAATCCAGTACACGAGATAGATGCTAGACATATACATTTTTGGTTATTGGCTAGCTTCATTAATATGCTAATGCAGTAATAGTCATAAAGCCTTAGCATGATTCTTCAACCACACAGAAATGTAAATTACATGACTGCAATAATCAGGTAGCTAGGTAAAGCAAGTTGACTTCAAATTGTATTGTCGAGTATTTTATACAAAGAAAACAGATATGCATTGTTTGAAGTTGAAAGACACAATGTTTAATACAATAAAACAAACATTTGTTATTAGGAACCTAAAAGCACAACTAAGAGATAGTTATAATGATTCGGATTTCATAATTTATGCAAGCTCAAAACTCTGCATCCCTGCACTGCACATAAAAGCATCTGCATGTCATGTGTAATTCCTTCCACTGGCCACACCACACCATCGCTGCTCATGTGATGTTGTCCTTTGGTTGAAGATAAAAGTACTTCTAGATAGATTAGAAATGTTCCTTAAACTAAAATGAACAGTCCTGAAGCCTAAGGCTAGAGTCTACTGATGCTACTCATTCACAAAGGAAATAGAATTTCAGGATGCTCATTTCTGATTAGGTCATACTAAATATAAAGCAATCTCAATATAAAATATAATTGGTTTACCCAAGCAAATAATTTTCTTTTCCAAGGCACAACATATCAAAACTTTTATCATGTGCCTTCCTTATAAACTGACAGTTTGATACTCTTAAGGATTTATTATAGTAATCACTGAATCATTCAAAAGAAATGCTTAATAACAGGATGTTTGCATGTAGCAAATAATATATGCTAATTGTTTGCAGTCTCTCACTTTCCAGGATGCTAACTTTTGCCCATTGAACTTACTACATAACACATGATCAACTATAGGTTTGAATGACATTGTTTCACAAATAAACATTGCCTGCTATTTACCCTGTATTGCCACTGTGATCTTTCTACCATATTATGAATATTGAGCCTGAGTGACGACTTTGATAACAAATAAGTTGGTGAAAATATTTCTAATTAAATTTTAACTTGGTTAAAATTTTTATGACATTTAAAATAGTTTTGGAAACATCACAATGTTTGAGATTATGAAATTTTTATAATTATATACATTTTTAAATAAAAATTATATACAACAACGACACCATCAAGACAAATTTAAAGCAATACAGAGCCAACTTTAAAATCAGAACACACACATACATACACAGATCCTTATATAATAGGAAGCAAGATGCATATTTTTAAAAGCATAAACAGGCCAGGCGCCATGGTTCATGCCTGTAATCCCAGCACTTTGGGAGACCAAGGTGGGCGGATCACTTGAGGCCAGGAGTTCTGACCCGCCTGGCCAACATGGCAAAACCTCGTCTCTACTAAAAATACAAAAATTAGCTGGGCATGGCCGCGCATGCCTGTCATCCCAGCTCCTCAGGAGGCTGAGGCAGAAGAATCTCTTGAACCCAGGAGTCGGAGATTGCAGTGAGCTGAGATTGCACCACTGCACTCCAGCCTGGGCGAAAGGGCGAGACTCTCCCTCAAAAAAAAAAAAAAAGCATAAACTTTTATTATGCATGTGTACTTGCACATTACACAAAGTACTTCTGAAAAAGAAAGACTTCATCACCTCCATGGCAAAATTACTCTGTATCTCCATCCACCAACAATCATACAAATGGAGAAAGAAAGAAAAAAAATGAAACAGTAAAGGAGATAACTAAAATTTCCATTGAACTTTGTTATATTAGAGCCCACTATATAAATGTGGGGTGGGGCTTTTACTCTGAATCAACAGTAACTCTCTTAATACAATGTAACATTTATAACCAGCATTGCCATGTCCTTGATACTTGATGCAACAACATAGGGCAACTCTAGGGAATCAGGCATAACACATGTTTTAGTTTTATCCAGTTTCACTATTATGACTTTGGTCACCATAACTAGGAACAGATAGGTGAGCAAAAGAACAGAAAAAGACAAAATGTTGCAGTATTTTCTCATTTTCTAATGTCCATTGCATTCCTACCGTTGTATTATGGGCAGCTTCTAAGGAATACAATTCACCCCATTCTTTGCATTCTGAACATCTATAGCCCCATTACAACTGGTTATCTTGCAAGAAGAAGAATTTAATCCCAGGAATTTCTCACTTACGTCAATGTAAAGTGGTAGTAACTATAGTGTTCATAAATTCTATCTGTAAACATAGATAATCACAAAAACATTAAGGGAAAATTAATCATACAGGAAATCATACATGATAGTGAGGACTGTGAGATGATGAGGCAGTGGGAGAAGGGATGAGCTGGAACTTATTTTTAGTCTTTTTCCACATTCAACAATGTAGAATTTGGGAAAGTATTAACTCTCTAAATCTCAGCAATTTCCACTCTATAAAATGGAGATTATAATACCAATTACACAAAATTGCCATGAATACAAAATGAGATACTGTGTATGAAATGTTAAATCAATTGTAATGTGAGAAAAAATATATGACATTATTATTAAAATATCAGCTTGTGTCCTTTTGTTCTTTTCAAGATTTGTGAATAGCAATATAAAACAATGATGTTAGCTGTTGGCACAATATCTAGTCTAACATAGTTCAGTTAATTTTGAAATATATTTATATCAAAATTATCCGTGAAAAAGCCATTATGTGTGTAATCAATGGCTCATTGACACGTAGTATGTATTACTACTTAGCATTTGCTATATTATGTTATGATAAATACAAATCTTTAAGCCTTGGTGACTAACCACATAAGGGTTTATTTCTCATTCATGCGATATGTTTATTGGCTGTGAGGTATCTGTGGCTCTGCCCCATGTTTTTTCTTTATTCCCAACTCCAGGCAGAAAGAGTAGCCAGTTCTTCTCCAGGAAGTGGAACAAGAGCAACAGCATCATTATGTAACAGCTCTGAAACCGGCTCAGATACGGAGTCCATTCTGCTCACCAGTCCATTTGCTAAAGCAAGTCACACGGCCAACACATGTCATTTGGGTGGGAAAAATATTACCCCCAGAGGGAAGGACAGCAGGGAGGGGTCCCTGTGGGCATTACATATTTTAAACAAACAATGCAGTCTACTATACAATAGATACACTATAAATAGACACAATTATGCCCAAGACAAGGTTTCACCAATTTCCTACATACTAATTTTTATAAATGGCCTGAAAAAAAATAGTGGGGAGCCTATAAATCAATATTCAAGCCACATGGTATAAAATGCTATGAATAGTTTCTCTTAATTTTGCAGATTTTAATGTTGGTGGCCTCCAGAGTGGGCATTCAAAATCAAAGGAAAGATGGATGGACTTTTAACAATTTCAACAGGAAAGAATTCTCTTTGACTCTAGTTCCAAACCCAGCCTTACCACTCTCTAGCTTTAAGACCTGGGAAATCACCACAGCAGTCAATGAGTTGTCTCAGGTGCCAAGATGGTATAGAGGTGCTCACTTGTATCTCAAAAAAGGTTTTAGGGAGGGAGGAAAGGCTAAGTAGAGATCTTAAGAAAAGAAGTGCACTGATCACCAATTTTATTTACTAGATAGAACAATCACCCAGACTAGGAAGGAAATATCAGTGGGCTCCCCGTGACCTAGGTGGACTATAGCTTTGAGAGAATCTTTGAGTCTATATTTAACAAGGTGATTGAATATTAATTCCTTTGCCTTAGTAAACCATAATGAGACAAGATATGCAAAAGTTATTTGAAGTATAGTAAAAGATATTAGAATAATAATTGCCACCAGCTTGATGATGTGCAGAATGAGCAAACTATTTAAGCTACTCCACCTCCATATTAGTAAATGTACTCCCTTGACTAGAATAGAATTTAATGCAATTTTCAGAGGATAGAGAAGTCTACTGGCACATAGTCTCCTCTGGATATGTAAATATAATAAAAGTTTTCCAACCAAGAAAAGGCCTGGAGGAAAAAGAAAAAATAATTATAAAGGAAAGCACCTGTCTTGAGGCAACTAACCCACAATACACTAAAAACGCCACTGCCTGCTGAGTTAAGAGCATAGCATTTTCTAAGATACTACATTCAAGCACAACTAAGCAAAATATTCGGAGCTATCATGACACAGAACCCAGATTTTTAAAAATTAGGAAATTAGAATATATTAATATATTTTTAAATCCCTATAGCATAAAATAATGAGTTTACCAATCAAAATAAGACCTAATAAATTCCTAAAGTAGTTTGGTAAGACACTGTTGTGTGGCTCGGCTATCTATGTTTTTTTGTTTGTTTGTTTTTAGTGCATAGACTTAGGTGGAGAAAATTTTACCAAACAACAAAAGAAACAGAGGAGGAGTCTAAAGGACAATTCTTTCATTGGAAATGTGAAATTGTACTCCACAAAATCTTTTAATGATTTCCTTCTAGAAGTAGGTTACTTCTGGCTTGGGTGCCTCCCTTTGGATGGATCTTTTGACCAGGGTTACATAAACTCTAATGTGGCTACACTTAAGAACTTAGGTGGTGACAAGTCTCATCTCTTTTCTCTATGCATTCTCTGGTTTCTCCTATTTCCCTCCTTTCTCTCATTTTCCTTATTTCCTTTCCTCCACCAAAGCTTTCGGTCTACAAGGCTGACAACTATGCCAGGGAGGTTTTGGCCATCTTTTAATAAACTTTTTATAAATATTGTTTGCCTAAATACACGTTAAATTATGGACAAATGCGTATTTTGCTATAGTTTAAAATTAGGAAGCCCCGGCTGAGTCTGAGATCTTTTGCTATACAAAATTTCTGTTATAGCCATTGTTCTTGAATTTGGCCTCTGGTGTTGCATTCCAAAATAAGCCAAATTTGAAAAACCTTGACACTCAAACATATAAATAACAGTGTCTCTTTAACATCTCCAGGAAACAATTATAAAAATATTTCCATGGTGATTACAGCCACGTAATTTTGATACAGCCCCACACAAAGTTTTGTTTCATGAAAAAAAGAGTGAGGCCCACAGAGATGTGCTGCAAACTTATTTGTATTTTATATTTAAAACATATATTTATATATTTAATGTACATAAAAAGTTACATTTTCACATATACGTGTCAATTATCTATTAAAATATATTTATATTTTGGTTTAATATTATTTTAATATCATCTCTTTGTCAAACTTGTTTGCGTTTTTCCCAATGTGTCTCTGTATCAGAAAAAAAATTCGAGTTATAGATAATATAATTTCTATTCGGACTCTTCCAATCTCTTTCAAATCTTCAGGAAAATGCCAGGCTGAAATCTCTGATATTAGAGAACAACGTATCTCAATGGAAAATACCAAAACACAGAGAGGAGGAATAATTTAAGAAAAATTAGGTTTTAATTTGGCAGAAGAATATATCCTCCTCTAAATCTCTTAGTGCACATTTTGTTGTCCTTTAGCACAAATTGTAACTGGAATTAGTATGGTGATGATGAATTTACACAATATTTTAAGTACACTCCGTGTTAGGGACTCTATGTACTGTCCAGGCAACAGACCCAAGTATTAAAAAGCATATGGCAAACATATGCTGATCATAAATATATAATGGTGGTTTCACATAAGTAATGCATACGTGAGCCAAGCAGATAAAATGACTAGGAATATGTACTGTCTAGGCACTTCAATGATTTTGCCCTTCACTTCTCTATTGGTTGTCAAAATGTTCATGTAATTTCCCATTGATTTAGAAATGCACTAATATTTAGACTTTTTTATAAATATTTTTTATTAGAAAAGGATTCATTCTATAAAATGTGGACAAAAATATGCAATTTCACTCTGTGTGAAGTTTTCTTAAATATAAATAATAATCCATCCTTTCACAAAAATAAACCAAAAAAATTCCCTAAAATGTAAATTTATTTAAAAGAAACAAAGTATACTGCAATTAGAAAACCAATATCCTTTACAAGATGTGAAAGTCTTATTTAATTATATCTTCCAAGAACTTTATTTCGAGGTCAAGCTCTACTTTATAGCATTAAATGCTATTGGAATACTATCTTATTTTTAATTTAATTTTTTTTAGCGTAAGCATTTTTTTATTTCTTTATTTAACTTTTAAGTTCGGGGGTACACATGCAGGTTTGTAATAAAGGTAAACTTGTATCATAGGGGTTTGTGGTACCGATTATTTCATCAGCCAGTTATTAAGGGTAGTACCCATTAATAATGTTTTCTGATACTCTCCCTCATCCCACCCTCCACCCTCCAAAAGGCCCCAGTGTGTGTTGTTCCCCTCTGTCTCCATGTTTTCTCCTCATTTAGCTCCCAGTTATAAGTGAGAACATGTGGTATTTGGTTTTCTGTTCCTGTGTTAGTTTGCTAAGGATAATAGCCTCCAGCTCCATCAATGTCCCTACAAAGACAATGATCTCATTGTTTGGACTACTATCTTATTTTTAAATGGTCATACTAACTTTTTTTGAAATAAAAATAATCTTCGATTTATTTATTTAATTTTTGTTATTTTTTGAAATTCTGAAAATTTTTACCTTTTCAAGTCTACTAAAAGACTTGAAACTGAGAATTAGAATAAAAGAGATTTGTTTTAGAATATTTGAGCGCTTTCAATGGAACTCTGTTGACGTGTAGCTGAAAATATAAATGTCATTTATACATCTAAGAATCAGAAGAGCATTCAGAATATTAACTCATTAACTGGTAAGTTTAATAATCATTTCTAACACACACATGAAAATGAATTAGGACTATATATACACGTCCTATATATAAGTATTATATATGTGTATTATATATGTGTGTATAATATATATGAATAAATAACATTCAAATAGAAACCAAAATAATTGCTCTGACAAAATGTATGAAAAAATCAACTATTCTGCTGTTTACTTTGGGAATATTTGGATAAGAATTTTTTGGATTCATTTAGGAGAATATGGCTCCCTCATAATTTTCCCATTGAATTATTAGAGAGATATACATTATCTAATTCTATCTTAACCATCTCTAATCAATTCTCTACACTTCTACCAAAGTCTCCCAGAGTATGTCTATGTCCTACTGATTAAATTGTTCTCCATTGTTTTCAAGATAAAATTCAAGTTGCTGGAGCACACCATTCAGGGGTTTTCATCATCTGACCTCTGTCTGCATCTTTTCTTATTTCCTGTCATTTTTCCTACCTATATTCTGTTGCCCAAATGATAACCCTCACTCACCTCTGTGTGTGTTTTCACATATCATTTTCTCAACCTAAAATATCCTTCCTCCTTATTTTAACCAAAGTTAATCCTAATCATCTTTCAAGATTTAACTCAAGAATCACTTCTTCCTAGAAGCTTTTATGAACCACTTCTACCATCACCTCTCTGATGTTCTTTCCAGTTCCAGCTCCCTCACTGACATACACATAGCAACCCTTAAAACACCAAAAGCCAACAGACTGCAACACAGGAAAATTATCCACTGACCTGAATAAGTCAATGCCAAATCTATTCTTGCTTTGGTTTTCCTCTCAGATAATTCCACGTGTGTGTGTGTGTGTGTGTGCGTGCACGCGCGTATGTGTATGTGTGTGTGTATATATATGTATATTCATATGTACATATATATATATATATATATGTGCTTTACTTTGGGTAGGAACAGAGTGTGGCTCTGGTGGTGAAGAAAGAGGTTCTCTAGGGGCCACCTATGTCAGCGTGAGCAGCATCAGGCCCCCATGCACTGCCTACCTACTCTTGTGGCCTGGAGTCAGACTGGCATCCCAGATGAACATTTTAACAAGCAGAGCAGGAAAGAGGATCTGAGCATTTGGAAGCACTTGCTTGGTTTTTATTTTTGGAGCAAAATACTCTATCACTCCAGGAGAGGGAGGAATGTGCCTTGTTTTTAGATAGCAGGCTATTAAGATAGCCAAAGACTAAAATGCAAAATGGGAAGAAAAGAAAAGATTTTAAGTGTCTGCCAAATAGAAATGAATTTGGTCATCCTCTGCTACTTTCCATTTTGTTTTGAAACTGACTGAAACTTTTTTGGTTAAGGAGGGACCTTCCTAAGTGAGCAGAAAATTTGGTGTTTTGGTTATGGAGGAGTCTGCCTAAAAGGACTGAAAGTTACTTTACCATTTCTAAATAATTTACCATATCACTCTATCATATCAAAAATCAGTCTAAATTTTATGTGATTGAGGATTGATTTTTTTCTGTTTAGGATTGGGTTTTCTTTGTAGTCTTTGAAAATGCAAAGGTGGAGGGTCAGAGAATAATAATACATTGAATAACATTGCTTTCCTTCCCCCACCTAAGCCTGGTCCGCCTTCAACTGATAGTGTGTGCTGCCCACAAAATCCATAAATATCCTTTTGGAATGGGTTTATTCACAGTGTAAGGACACTTTGTGAAATATGCAACATTAGTCTATGTGCTGATTAAAATAATCTTCCTAAGTTTTAATTTTTTAGAGCATCAGGCAGAACATATTCTTGATGTACAAAGGACTATCTGAATGTTCTCCTGAAATCAGCTACTAGGAAAATAACTTTAATTGCATTTGGGAAGGATTTTCACCTATGGTAATTTTTACAAGTCATTCATAAATCCATTGAATTGTATTATCTGATTATTTTATCATTGAAAGTCAGTTGGAAATGTTTGAAAAGGGACAATAAAATAGTACATAATACTCCCTAAAATTTAGAATGTTAGTATTATTACAACCTCCTACATCAAGCTTGTCCAGCCCATGGCCCACAGGCTGCATGTGGCACAGGATGGCTTTGAATGTGGCCCAAAACAAATTCATAAATTTTCCAAAAATATTGTGAGATGTTTTGTGATTTTTTTTTATCCCATCAGCTATCATTGCATTAATATATTTTATGTGTGGCCCAAGACAATTATTCTTCTTCCAATGTGGCCCGGGGAAGCCAAAAGATTAGACACCCCTGCTCTACATGATCCTACAATTTATTTTACCATTCACTTTTCGTTTCCTCCTCTCTGCAAGTAGAATCAGATAAGTGGAAATATGGAGTAGTGGTGGACATAATGTTAGTATCAGGTTTGAGACATGAATAATTATGAGAAGATGTGGAGTGTTGAAGAGGACAGCAATTCTAATACCATGCTGGTACTCAACCAGCACAGCAATGGATAGAAGTAAAACATGAGCATGCTTGCTGAAAGAATCGTATTTGGGGGCCATGTTTCTTTTAGCAAATTTTCATCTTCTTGCTGAACCTACTTCCACAGAGATAATTAGTACAATCTCACTTACAGATATATATATATATATATAGCTATAAAAATTCCAGAATCATTGAAAGTCACACAGCAGATCCAGGACTCAAGTTTCCTGGGCTTTTTCTATTACGTCATATTTTCTCAGTAATCCACGTTTTTCTCAAAGAAAGAACCATGGCAGGATAATGAAAATAAATGTAGTTTTTAAGAAACATTTCTTTTCCTATTGCTCAAATTCAGAATGTTCTCTCAGAGCAATAATTGAAATCCAGAACATTCTCTCACAGTAACAACTAAAATCCAGAATGTTCTTTTAGAGAAATATATCAGAACTCAATATTAGACCACTCAGTGCAATCTTGCTCAAAATATCTTTGAGCCAGCTAGAGAAAAATTGTAACAGGGGAAGAACTTATCTGAGTCCTTTTACAGGACACACAGGGACAGATCAAAATGAGCACTCAACATTAGGCTCTTTAAAAGAGTTGAATGGGTATGATGAACAAAATAAGACATGGCACTATGTTGTTCTCTCTCCTTCTATTTTCTCACTTTTGTACCAGTTATCTTCTCCTATGGCAGATGTCATGAAAATGATGCTGTTTGGCCATGATTTCATGGCCCTGAGGCCGAGGCTCTGGTCTAGTGAAAATCCAGGGGTCCAGTTGGATTTCTGGGTCACTACAGCAAATCTCTTATTCTATATCACTCATAGTGGTTCTACTTCCCGTATTGATCCTTGACTGATACAGGATCATGTCCAGGGAACAGGACTGCACCCTAGTCAAGGAACTGATGACAAGTCTCTGGTTAAATTTAAGAAATGATATTGACCAGTGATTACTATATGCCTTGTGTTTTCCCCTTTTGAACAAGAATGTTTTTGTGGTTCTTCTCCAGCTGGCCCACCATTGTGTGTGGGAATAGATATTCATCTCTTTAAGTCACAGAACTTTATATTAAGAAGAACCACACTTGAGGAACACATGAGGAACCATTTCACATGAGGATCTGATTAGATGATGAGATCCTGGACTTTAAACCTGAGCCTGCTGATGTGAGTGAGATGAAATTCAGAGTTTTGGGAAAGTGATGAGAGGATTTTGCATGTGAAAGGACTTGATGCATTGTGGTCCAGATGGCACACTATCATAGCTAGTCTCCAAAAGTGTCTCCCCATGAACTGCACCTTCACATATTCATGTCCTTGTGTAGTACCCCCTTCGAATCTTGGCTAGCTCTGTGACTCAATTTTGACTGAGAATAGCTGAAGTGATGTTACAGCAACATGACTTCTGAGTCATGAACCTGATTCTGCCTTGTTCTCCTGGAAAACTCGCACTGGGGAAGACAGATGCCATGTAAGAATTTTGACTCCTCAGAAACTACAATGCCGTGAGAAAGCTCAATACCTTTCCAGCTCCTCAGAGAAAGTAAAGGAAGCAAACCACGCTCATAATAGAATGGTTCCTTGCTGGGCCTATTCTTGCTGGGAAGTACCCACTAAAGCATTGTATTCAGCTGCATGGACAGTGACCTTGTCTCCTTCCTCTCTGTACTGTTTTCTGTATTTTTACTTTCAGTCTTCCTTCACCACAATTTATTATACTCATCATTATTAAATTATCTAAAAAAATATATTCTTTATGTCATCTTACTGTTAAATAACTCTTCAAAGAGCCCTATTATACATGAAGATAAAGTCTAAAATCTTTCATCCATCTTTCATCTCTATTTCCATCTGTATTTTCTGCTACCCTATAGAATGAATTTCCCCACTCCATGCCATGATATCACCACCCTATGGGTTTGCTTACCAGGCCCTCTGAAAAGAAAATTTTCAGTCCTTCTATTAACCTATATACCCACCCTTCAATGCCCAACTTAAATCCTACCTCCTGCATGGAGTTTTCTAGTCTCTCTGTCTTCACTTTCTATCATACTTACTAGAGGAATCTTAATTATATTTCTCTATATATTTTACTCCATAATGATGAGTATCTTGAGAAAAAATACTATGTGTTATTCATCTTCATACTTCTCCAAAGAAAAGTGCCCATTAGATTGGTAAAGTTATTTACTTTTTCTCTTTTCTATTCTTAAATAAAGTAGTTTAAGAGAAAATAAATTGTTTCAAACCATATCGAAGCAATCATACTGACAGCTTTCAATGAAATTTTTAGTAAAGCTATTGCTATTACAGGTATTCACACTCAAGAGATGACTAAGGAGTAATTATACCTAATCTTTATAAGCATGAAAATCTCCTTTTAATTAAAAATATTATGAAATCCCTTGATGCCAGTGAATGCATTTTGACACAATAAATAACTAATAGCTATTCCACATTCCAAGATACTTTCAAATGAATTCAAATTTTATTAATCACAGCAGCATACATAACATTAAAAATTACATTACAAATCTCTGTGGCACATGCTATTTATTTATTTTTGTTAATAGTTATTGAAGTAAACATAGATTCTGGAGCAACTTGCAATAACCTCATTTCTCACTCTTCTACTCGCATTTGATATCTCTTTAATGGATTTTTTTTTTTCAAGAAGCGTGACTGTTCTTCTTAATATCACTCTAGAAAGGTTCAGCTTAATTTGGCAAAAACCAAGGTGCTCAGAAATAGAGAAATTATTATGTGATTATATAAGTTCATCCAATTATTATGAACAAAGGAATATCACATTAAATATTTAAAATAATGTAGAAAAGTTATTTTTGTAATGTTCCATAAAAAGTTGTGTGTATAATATGAACACAGATATTTTTAAAAACTATGTATGGAGAATAAAGATTACATATTAGTTTTTTCACTTTCTTAATGAGGTTTTGGGTAATGTTCTTTTTAAATCCACATTTTTAAATGTTCCATAATGAACATATATTCTGGGTTTACTGAAAACAAAGTAATATATTTAATTTTTTTTTAATTCAGAGATATCACTCAAACCTTCTTGCTTTGTGGCTCTACCAGCCATTGATAATCTTAGTCCCAGAAACTATTCATTCAGGTCGCCTAAGTTACCATTAAAGAAAATGTGCTTGCTAAACATATTGATTATCTAAAGTAGTATTTTTAAAAGCTATACTATATACAATATATCATGCACTTCACTTCTTATATTTTATGATTTTGTGAACAAGCCTGGATTTCACCTCACCATAGATTTGACAGGTTTAAGGCTTTGATCATATTCCCTCTTAGTTTTTATGTTTCTAGCCTAAGACATCCAAATTTCTTTAATCGATGTTCATACAGAAACCCCTTGATCATTTCACTTATTTTTCTGCGGGATTCTTCCAGGTCTATTTTCCCTGAGAAGTGGTGACCAAGAGAATATAGAATATTCCAGTTCTTATACAATCACAGGGTGATGTTTTCTGATTTGCTTCCAGTTTTCTTAATGAGGCACAAAATTGGTTTAGTGACTTGGGGAGCAGATTCACATTATTCCAAAATCAATTTTTAGGTATAATTAACACCATAAGGCCATCAGTTCTGCACTTCTTTTTTTCTTTAAATAGATATCTTACACCTACATATACATTAAAAGTTCACCTGTCATTGTTTTACATTAATAACTGAGAATTCATCATTAAATGTATTCCCCATGAACTGAGCATCTCTTCTCATCAAAATAGTGGTGTTAAATTCTGTTAGCGATTTTATTATTCAGATAATTTACTAACTATATATAATTTAAAAGCATTCTTTAGAGGATGTCCCCAATACCATCTTCCAGTTAGGAAAGTGCTTATTTATGCTAACCCTTTGTTCCCTGTCTTTAAGTGCTTAAACCACAATAAGAACATTTTTTCCCAATGCCATGTTAACTATTTAAAAAAGTTTCCTCTGACATTTTGTCTTATATGTAGTAGTTTATTGTTACAGTGTGTATTAAAGTAATCTGACCATGTATTATAGATTCTAACAACTTGTTATGCATCCTACTGAAAGTCATTTTTATACTTTCATACTGAAATAACTTAAATTCAAAGGACTCAAACTGAGAGATTTTCACTAGTCCCTTACAGTTGCTTATTAGAAAGCCTTTTCCCTCATAACACAGTGTATTCTGAATCTCTGTGATTCTGGAATGAATTAAAGTATATTTGGAGGACATTCCTTCTTAATCCTCTTCTTACAGCTGCCTTTTTCTGTTTTATTTTTTCCTTTGGTTTGTTTATATTTTTTCTAAATGATTAAGTATGAAAATTATCCATGATTTACAAAAGACAAAGATGTAAGTATCCATATGATTACAGATACAGGAAAATAATCAGAATATATTTTCAGTGAATCTACCACAAAATTCCATCAAATCTATGATCGAAATAATTGTAACTCACCATGTGGCAAGAAAGGAAAGGTCTCAGTTCTATATTTTACTCTTTAAAATTTGGGAAGAGATGCTTGTATTTTTTTAAAAAGTGAATGTTGATCCTTACAGAAAACTTTAAACAAAAATTAACCTCAGATGTATCATTAGACCTAAATTTAAAATCAAAAACTATAAAATTTCTGGTAAAACATGAGAAAATCTTTTTGAAGTATGATTAGGTGAAGATTTCTTAAGAAACAATACAGGAGAAAACACGAAAGAACTGATTTTGGACTTCATTAAAATTTAAAACTTCAAAATATACTGTTAAGAAAATTAAAAGACAAGCCTTGGGCTGTGATAAAATACTTGTAAAACACATATCTGGAAAAGGACTTGTACCTAGAATACATATGAGGATGATTAAAACTCGATAATAAGAAAACAACACAACTTTTTTAAATGGGCAAAACATTTTAACAGATACTTCATCAAAGAAAAGATGACAAATAAGTACATAAAAAGATGCTCAACTCCAATATTTATTAGGGAAATTCCAATTATAATCACAATTAGATATCACTGCTCTCCAGAATGGCTGAGATTTCAAAACCCTTATCTTACCATATGGTGACTTGGGTGTAGAGCACTCTCATACACTGTTAAGGGAAATGCAAAATCATACAGCCACTTCGGAGAACTGTGTGTCAGTTTCTTATAAAGTCACATATATTTAACTTATTATGTGTTTTAGGATTCTCATTCCTAGGTATTTACTCAAAAGAAATAAAATTATATGCTCCAACAAAGACCTGTGCATAGATATTGTATTAGTCTGCTCAGACTGCTATAACAAAATACCATTGACTGGCCAGCTTAAACAGTAGAATTTTATTTCTAACAGTTCTGGAACCTGAGAACTTCAAGATCAAGGGGCGGGCAAAGTAAGTTTCATTATGAGGCCTCCTCTTTTGCCTTGTAGTTGGCTATCTTCTCAATATGCACTCACATGGTAAAGAGAGAAAGCAAGCTATTGGGTGTCTCTTCCTACAGGGACACTAATCCCATTGTGATGGCCCCATCCACATGACCTCATATAAACTTAACTACCTCCTTAAGGCTCCATTTCCAAAGACCATCGCTTTAGAGATTGGGGCTTCAACGTATAAATTTTGGAGATACATAAACATTGAGTCCACAACAGATAATGTATAGCAACTCTGTTTAAAATAGCCAACAAATGGAAACAACTCAAATATTATTAACTACTGAATGAACAAATTGTGGCATATCTATCAATAAAAGACTGCTTAGCAATAAAAAGAAGTAAATTATTGAACATGCAAAAACATGAGTGAATCTCAAAAAAATAAGCCAGATCCAAAAGGCGACACAGTATGTGATTATATTTACATGACATAGAAAAGTCAAAACTATATTCAGGCATTCAATTGGTAGTTGCTAGAGGACAGCTGTAGAAGAAGGAAACTGACTACAAAGGAGCACAAGAAACTTTTAGGGGTGAGGAAAATATTCAATTTTTTGTTGTGGTAGCAAACAGAGTATACATGACCAAATACATTTATCAAAACCCATCAAACTGTATACTTTAAACTGTGAATTTTACTGTATGTAAAGTATACTTCGACAAACCTGACTTCAGTTCGGAAACCAAAAAGAGAATATGAAAAATTGAGAAGAGTAACAAGAAGCCTAGAAATAACCCCCACAGCCCTAAACCACACCAGAAAGGCAGATTGGGTAGCATTAATCCTGAGAGGGTTACTGAATCATTCAACATTCACGTGCCATTTAATCTGTAGTTGCGGGTCATATACAAATGCACGGCCCAGTCTCTCAAGAAGCTCAGTGCCTAGTGGAGTAGAATTGCTGTTATCAGTGCACCCAGAATTCTACAGAAGTGTGAAGTATGATAACAAAAATAACATGCTTGTCTAACATTTCACCTTCCAAAGCTTCCCTCCCCATATTTTGGATGAGGGAAAATCACTGCAATTTAATATTCAAAGATGCTATGGACTGAATTGTGTCCCCCTCAAATTCATATGCTGAAGCCCTTACCTCCAATGTGATTGTATTTGGAAATGGGGCCTTTGGGAGGTAAAGTTCAGATGAGGTCATGGAGGAGAGACTGTCAGGATGAAATTAGTATCCTATTAGAAGGGACACCAGATAGTTTGTTTCCTCTGCCTCTCTCTTCACCGTGTGAGCACACAGCAAGAAGAAACCTCAGAAGGAAAGCTACCTTGCTGGTACCTTGATCTTAAACTTTCCAGCCTCCAGAGCTGTGAGAAATAAATTTCTGTTGGTTAAGCTACCCAATCTTTGCTACAAGGGCCCTCAGCTTTCAGAGTTTCAGTTAACAGGAAGGAGATTTGGAGAGGGACTATAATGATCAAACGCCCTGACTCAATGCCAGATCTTCTGTAACTGACACTAAACTATACTAACAAATATTTTGGAGTCAGGTCACCTTCTCATTAGAATAGTAGGTTAACATAGTAAAAATTAGAAGTCATGAAATCCTCAACATATTTGATGCAAAGATCTCTGGAAGGGGAAAGAGAGTCGGTAAGAGGGAAGGGAAGGGGGCAGCAACTTAACTATGAATACCACATAAGGTAACCTAACACTTAGGGAAAAAAACATGGGCTTTGGAGAAAAGCAGACCCAGATTCAAATCCTAGCCCTTTCCCTTTATAAGCTGTGTGTGATCTTGAGCGTTATTTAAACTCTGAAGCTCAGTCTCCTCATCAGTAAAATGGAGATAATAAGCCATTCCTATTTCAGGGGTTGCTGTGAGCATTAAATGAGATACAATATACAAGAAATACTTTCCATACAGTAGGTGTTCAACAAATGTTACAGCCTTGCCTGTATAGTGAAGGCTGAACCAAGGCTGAACTTAGAAAGCCAGCTCACTGAAGTACAACTAAACAGCCAAATGAGCTCTATCAAATAAATATAAACTGGAATCCATTTCCTAGCAGGACCTCATTCAGATAATATTCAAAATAAGTGAATTATTGAAGCTTAAAATCAAGACACAGTTCCTGTCATATTATGTGCAAATAATAAATATTTGTAGTAAAAAGAACTATAGCTAAGTGATTTGATTTAAAAGGACTAATGCCTGATGATAGAATGAGAAGCCTCCGTACCAGAAAAGTGAAGAAAGGTTTTAAGTTAGGTAAGAATAGAAGAACCTTATCAATGCACCTCAAATACCACAGCCTTATTCTCTACATTTACTCACCCTACTTATTGATTGATGCCAACTTTAACATTTTGAGAAAGGAGAAAGTGGGAAAACCTAAAGACCACTGAGATATTCTATAGGAGCAAAAACTTGGTAATTTCTGAAACAGTTGATCTATATCCAGGAATGTGAAATAATACTAAATAATACTTGAAAATATAATTATCATTTCGAATTATTTCTAATAGAGCCTGCATAGAATACACAATTCATAATGACCCAGAGTCCATTAGTCTCAACTAACCGCACAAAGAAACTTCAAATACTCTTTTAACGCTGGACTTCAGGAGTCCAAAGGCGGTTGTATTAGATTCACTCTGTGAATGGTAAGCACTGACCTCTAGTGGCAAGCATGATTAGTCACAGCTCTATCTCTCAGTGACCCCAGGGAAAACACCCATACCAAGGTAATGGCTTCGTTATGGAACACAGTTCTGGAGGCTGGCAGTGTCAAATGAGATCAAATTTATACTTTTTTTTTTCTTTTTTAAACCATGAGCACTTCTCCTAGCTCCTGATGGAAATCCTAAAGGGGTGGTTTGTTGAGTTTGATAGAAATACTGTAAGAAACTGAGAATAAAGGCTCTGGCCTCTCTAATATTTAGAATTTGTATGTATGACCTCATGAGCCCACCATACATGCATGAAAAGCAGTGGAGACTCAGTGATCATACAGATGCCTCTGCTTATTCCTTTATAATATTCCACGAGGAGCTTCTAAAGACACTGGTCAATTAAAAACAGGGCTAGAAACTCCTCTATGCAGAAAAATGATTGACTTTTGGGAAGGTACAGAAGAAGCAAAAGACAGTGTCCACCCTCAAGTACATCAGAAATTAATAGAGCATAGAGGATACAAGTTAATTTGTTTTTCTACCTCTATAGAAGAATCAAACACTCAAGCAATGGCAAATTTAAAAATATGGGGAAGGAGACAAAAAGCAGAAGAGATATATCAAGTGACTATAAATTTGTGGGTTTTAATTTTGTTAAGAAAAAAGTGGTAGAAGTGATCTTAAAGATAAACTGTGTATTCCAATTCTATCATTTATAAAGAGAGAGATGGATGTCCCAAATCAATAAGCAGAAAACCAAAATTCAAAACCTCACATCAGACCACATGACCTACCTTTAAGAACTAAACTTTTGTTCAATTTGGACTTTGAAGGAAATCTGGAATATAAAATAGGTTATTTGAAAGGAAACCTTTTCTCCTCTATCTATACTTGGAGATAAGCTCAATGAATGAAATACACATTTACCATTGCCTAATGCAAATGGATAAGGAATGAAGATGATACTGGATAATTTGTGTATGCTTTTATTTCATCTTCTATGTAAAGTTCAATTTTCCTAAAGGGGTGGTTTGTTGAGTTTGATAGAAATACTGTAAGAAACTGAGAATAAAGACTCTGGCCTCTCTAATATTTAGAATTTGTATCATCCAAAATGATTCCAAATATATCTCATTTAAGGTACAATATTCTTTCTTTCCTTTTTCTTTTGCATATACATATCAGCCAAATTCAAATTACTTCTAGTAGATATTTCCCCTTCTCTTTTTCTTTCCCTCATTAACAACATTTGCTTCTCTGTTTTCACTCCAGGCAGCAAAGCCAAATAGATTGTTTAATACTATTTTCCTAGAACATCTAAAAGTAAGAAAGAGGGGAGTAGAAATCTGTGGAAAAATCTTTTCTTCACGATTTCCATGCAGGGGTTTCAGATTGTTTGGATGAGTTTCAAATAAACATCCCTCTTCTTAGTGTAGTTTGATGCATATTTTTAGCCTCCAGAGGGGAACACTGATCTGCTAAAATTGTCATATTTCAGCTAAATTATAATTTGCTAATCCCTTAAGGCTACCGGACAGGCTCCGTGTCTATTCAGACAGACTTTAATATAAATAATGTTTTAAACAAAGTTGATAAAAGTTTATTTTTGGAAAAGTAAAATGGCATAGAATAGAGGGATGACTCATCCAGTACTCCCCTTCTACTTCATGATGTAGGAATAAAATACATTACACTATGTGATAAACTCTGTTGTTAAACCTATATTTAGGGGCTAAATTCAGGGATTATTTATTATGAGTAATAAAAGGTTACCATATAGACACAAAAGAACTTTTACTTTTAAAGATATAGATAATTGTGAATACAACTCTCTCTATATAACACACACTATTATAAATGCATAATAAAAATCTCTAATGAACATAATTTATTTATTTTTGATGACTGATTAGGATTTTGCCATGTTTCAATATTACTCTGTGAATATCAATTACCATTGGACATGAACTCAAATGTTGGTTTAAACAGGTATTATTAACACAATATTAGACAAATAACCATCAGACTTGATAAGTTTAGCTCCCACTGGGAAGAGACTTTTACTTGTGATTCTATCACCCAAAGTAGCACAGGATGAAGTAGGATGTTAAAACTTGGCTTTGCAAGACAGCCTAAAACCACGCAGCAACTTCTGCACAAAAACTTTGTGAATGAAATGTTCACATTCTTTACTATGAGAATTTCCTTTGTTTTGACAGTCATTTCACTTCTAGAAATCTCCCCTAAGAACATTATGCTGCAAACAAATATGTATGAAGACAATCATTTCAACATTATTTAAAATGCCAAAATAATTGGATGAAGCTAAATGTTCAACATGGGGAACTGTTAAATACAATAGTGTATAGCCATATGATGAACTCTTCTATGCCATTACAGATTATGTTCCATGAAGTTTAAAAAACATGAGAAAAGACTCGTATCAAAACCACAATGAGATACCATCTCACACCAGTCAGAATGACTATGATTAAAAATACAAAAAATAACAGACATTGGCAAGGTTGCACAGGAAAGGGAATGCTTATATATCATCAGTGGGAACGTAAATTAGCTCAGCCACTGTGGAAAGCAGTTTGGAGGTTTCTCAAAGAACTTAGAACTATTATTCAACCCAGCAATCTCATTACTGGGTATATTCCTAAAGGATAAATTGTTCTACCAAAAAGACACACGCACTCGTATGTTCTTCACAGCACTATTCACAACAGCAAAGTCATGGAGTCAGCCTAGATGCCCATCAATGGTGGACTGGAAAAAGAAAGTGTGGTACATATACATCATGGAATACTAAGCAGCCATTAAAAAGAATGAAATTATGTCTTTTGCAGCCACATGGATGCAGCTGGAGGCAATAATCCTAAGTGAATTAACACAGGAACAGAAAACCAAATACCACATGTTCTCACTTATAAGTGGGAGCTAAACATTGTATACACATGTGTAATGATATGGTTTGGATTTGTGTCCTTGCTCAAATCTCAAGTTCAGCTGTAATCCCCAATGTTGGAGATGAGGGCTGCTGGGAGGTGATTAAATCCTAGGAGTGGTTTCTCGTGAATGGTTTATCACCATCCCCCTCTGTACTATCCTCATGATAGCGAGCGAGTTCTCATGATATATGGTTGCTTAAAAGTGTATAGCACCTTCCCCACTCTCTCTTGCTCCTGCTCCAGCCATGTAAGATGTGCCTGCTTCCCATTCACCTTCCCCCATGATCGTAAGTTTCCTGAGGCTTCCCTGGAAGCATAGAAGATGCCAGCATCATGCTTCCTACACAGCCTGCAGAGCTGTGAGTCAATTAAATCTCTTTTCTTCATAAATTACCCAGTCTCAGGCATTTCTTTATAGCGGTGCAAGAAAGGACCAATACATATGTAAAGGTGAGAACAATAGACCCGGGGGACTACTAGAGGGAAGAAGGAGGGAGGGACAGGGGTCAGAGTTGAGAAACTATCTCCAGGTACTATGCTCACTACCTGGAGATGGATCATTCATACACCAAACCTCAGCAACATGCAATTTACCCATGTACCAACTCTGCACATGTAGCCCCTGATCCTAAAATAAAGGTTTTTTTAAAAAAATCTCTGACAGGCCTTGACTGTTAAAATTATTTTTTCTTATTCTGAAGTTTAGTACTAGAAAGTTCACTGGGCTGTATATTATGCTATTACTCTAGCCTAAATTTTGTCAGTAATAAAAGTAAGATTTTTGACTCAAAAATGTTGAGTAAAAAACAAAATGTACATACAAATATGAATTTAATTTTATTAAAATATGCATAAAAATTGAAAGAACAAAATAATAAGCACCGTTTTAATTGGGTTGTGGATTATTGATACTAACTTTTGTCTTTAAAAGGCTGTTTTTTCAAGACATTTTGAAGCAGAAAAACAAAAAATGGTATTTAATACATTTTATCTATGGTGAAGTCACTAAACTTCTGTTTTTGATTGAAATTGCATGCATATTTCATTCCTTTACTGTTTTTTCTCTCTCAGCATGCATCTCATACCAGACTACAAGGCACACAATAAGGATAAAGCTTTAGTGTACATAATTCTTTATAGCTTTTACATTCTTTGCATTTTTTATTTGGCCTTAATAACAATCTCAAGAGGAGGAAGGATATAGGTACTTATAAGCTTCTTAAATTTTCTGTTATTAATATAGACATTTAAGTATATTAATGTCCATAGCAAATGTTATTAAAATAAATGTAATAAAGTATCAAACACTAAAAGAATCATAAGTTTAAATCCTAGTTGCTCTACTTAGAAAAGTTAGATATCAACTCAAATGTCACTTTTTCATGGAGGTCCTCCTCTGATGTGCACTGTCTCCCACCTCATGCCTCAGTCAATCTTCACATTACCCGTCATTGTCTTTATAACACTTAACAGTATCTGAAATGATTTATGTATTTGTTACTTGTTTAATGCTTATATCTCCTGTCACCACTACTCCCAAGAATGCACCTCCAGGGAAAGAAGAATCTTATTCTCCTCCCACCCGTCTACTGTTTTTACCTTAATACCTAGAGCAGTGCTGGGCCTAGTGTGGGAATTTCATAAATATGTACTGAATATGTGAATGAATGAGCAAGATCTCTCCTCCCCTGTAAAATGGAGATAATCATACCTACCTTACAGGCTTATGTCAAAGAACAGATTAGATAACATGTGAAAAAACCTCATATCTTAAATACTGTCACTTTATTATTCCCCTGTTAACTTATTATAGCATACAGGGGTCCTGCACAGTTTTTTCCATGTCATGATATTGTTAACAGTATTATACCCCAAGAGTTTCCTAAGCATTTTTTTTTCTAAAAGGCAAAGTCGCATTACGTGCACTAATAAAATACCTATTACAGAACTCTAATTAAAACGACTGATAGTAAACAATGACAGTAATCTCTATGGATTCTAATTAGATAGATTATGGTGACCATTGAAGAAAAGCAAAAGCCAGATCAGCTCTTCTAGATGGCTGAGGCCAGGACTGATAATGCTCTTTAAATGCAAAGAGAAATAAATCACAAGATGTCAAATAATCAACAACCATGTTTTGAAGACTTACCTATCCTCAAGGTCATGCTAGGTGATATATTCACAAGTGGAATAACTGCACAGCCTGGTTATACATTGTTTCCTTTATTGTCTCAAAATGATACTTGGTCTGAAAGAAAATAAAGGCCATATTTTGACTGATGATTTGTGGAACCCAAAAAGATTTATAATTTTATAAATCAAAATGTTGCCACATTTTAGAACCCCAGAGAGGCTAAAGAAATTATTCAAAGACACACAGCTACTCAGTGGCTCAGTCATATACACCTTTTAATTCAGCTAAATTTAAATGCCACTGACAGTGCTTGAAGGTCTTTGGCTTTGTACTAACCTGCTGTGGTTCGAGGGCAACCTAGGAACAAGCACAATGTTAAACATCTTAGGAATATAGTTCACTGAGCCGTTGTTTGGTTAGTTTTTTGAATATTTCCTCAGGCTGAACAAGTTTCCAGCTGTCTCTGATTTACCTTAACTCGAAAGTAGAGATAATAATGACCTTGGTACATTTTTTAAATCTAGAGTTCCTGAAGCCTTATCCCATGCACTAACTTAAGTACAGCACTCATATTTTTTATCGTAAATGTTCTATACAAAATAACATATCTCTTAATCTCCTGCCTTCACAAAGAAGAGAAATCTATCTCACTGAAAAGCCTTTCTTGCAAACCCATGCTGTAATGTTGGAAATCTCTTTGCTTTGGCCTTAATTTTAAGCTGGATGTACATAATTTGACTTGACTTTCTCTCTGCTAAGTTATATTTGAACTCTCTCTGTTAGACTGTTTTAATTCCAAATGAATCTTTTCAAAGCACCTGACATTTGTGGTATGCATGACTACATGGTTACAGACAAAATAGTAAAATATATAAAAGACTTCTTACACATCTGGAGAAAATAAATTCTTTTCAATGCAGGAAGGGACATTCTACATTACACATTAACTTCCCATTTTGACCATTAAACACTAGTGCACTAATATTTAAAACAGTAAGATAAAATTGAAAAATTCAGGATTGCTTATAATTTGATTTCTGATTGTATGGGTATAATATTATAGGTAACAGCTTTTGGTAAGAAATTCGTATGGAATGCAAACATCCATAAATCTCAATAATACTATATATTGCTTACTATATTGTGCAATGAAGTTTGATAACTATAAAAAAGGCAAACTCAATTATTATTTTAGTGTTTGCATTACTACTGAATTTTCATTATTTTTATTAAGTAAACCCATAATATATAAAATAAATATTAGTCTTCTGCTAGTCAGACTATTTAATTCAGCCAGAATATTTTATTCTTTAGCCATTTGTTTACATAAGAGATTACTGAAACACAAAACTAAGAAGAAATTAGTCAACTGTTTATTCCTTCATTCCTAACAAAATGGAAAGCTTTTAGTTTAATACAAGTTAATAATTATTTTTGAGTCTCTATTATGTGTTCAACATTGCTCTAGAAAGAAACATTGGTCACTGAAAACTGTTCTTGAAATACTATGTTTGGAAATACTGAGCTATTTGGCATTTGTTGGAAATCAGCAACTATACGCTCAGGCAAAAACTCTTAGAACTTGTATTGGAATAAACTCAGAATAAAATTTACAGTGGTGAGATCTTTATAAAAATATATTCAATGTATTAAAAATTCAATAGGCATTATTATTTTATGTGTACTGTACAATATTCGTTTCTAATTATATAACAATAAAAGACAGCATTCTATTGGTAGGTCCTACTTCTATTCTCAGTAGAAGAAAGTGAATAGCTGAGATGGCCTACTGCTTTCAGTAAAGACCCTCAGACCACACCACTTGAAACTGATTTCAAAGAAGCTTCCCCTGTTCTCGGATCACACCATCTTGTTTTTTCCTGCTGGAGGCTAGTCTCTCATCAATCAATTGGAGGACTTTAAAGCTACACTTAAATTTTAAAGCTACATTTAAAATTGCACCTATTTGGCAACTTGGCCCAAATTTAGCACTCCTTCACCTTGCTTTTGCATTTGTTCACTTCCTCTCAGGAGTTGCATCACATTCCTTTGCAGACAGGGACTATATCTATTTATTCACTTATCTCATTAAAGCCTAAAATAGTGGTTTGCATATAGAAAGTACTCAAACACTTTGTGAATAACTTAATAAATTATTAAATAAAATAAAAATAGGTAATCACTGGGAAATATTTTTCTGCATAATATTATTCTATAGTTTAGTATCTTAAAAGAACGATTTATTTAGCTCATGAGTCTGCTGGTACAATTTATGCCAGACTCAGCTAAGTGATCTTGGCTTGCACAAGCATCTATAGTCAACTAGCAGGCCAGGGAGATGGCCTGATTGGCTGGTCCAGGGAGATAGCTAGGACAATTCAGCTTTGCTCCACATAGTCCCTTATCCTCCATCACAACAGCCTGAGTTTGTTATTATGCAGGGACAGGATTCCAAGAAAGAAGGGCAGAATTATGCAAGGCCATTGGAAGTCTAGGCTCAGAACTCAGTACAGTCATTTCCACAGCATCCTATTGGCTAAAGAAAGTCATGAGGACAGCCCAGATTCAAACTGTGGGGAAACAGACTCCACTTCATGATGACAGGAGCTTCAAAATTTTATTGCAGAATGTGTGCATACATGGAGGAGTGAAGATCTAGACACATTTTTTGCAACCAATTTTTTGCAGGAGTATTTTCTTTGCTGGTCTTTGTTTTTACTGAGAATCTCATAAAAGAAAATGTACCTGTAACTGTAACAAAAGGGAGGGACTTCTAATATATATTATATGTTATACTGGAACAAAAGGTATGAGCTACAGTTCTTCTTGCCTGAAAGAATATGATGTTCCCTTTGTAGAGAAGTCGTTCTTTCCAAGGATCCAGCCCCAACAATAGAAAGAAAATAAATAAGCTAATTGGCTAGATTTCCTCTCTGCCTAGTATTCCTCATTCTATGAAAGGTTTTATTATTGCTTTAGGAGGTTCGTAAGTTCAGGGACTGATACCTACACAGTGCTAGAAAGAGGCAAAGGTTCAGCCATGGTCATCTGCTCATCAAGTCTCCCTGCCCTCCACTTGGAGTCGGATTTTTTAGTGGGACACTGGAATGGAGTTTAAACCAGCCAGGTTATGAAAGAAAAATAGAAAGAGAATAAATATCTGCATGGTGATAAAATAAAAGCTTCGGCTGAATTATATTTAAAGGAGTTTAATTGAGCAATGAACAACTCACAAATCGGGGAGCCTTTTCAAGCCAGAGTAGGCTCAGAGACTCCAGTGCAGCCATGTGGTGGAAGAAGATTTATGGACAGAAATAGGAAAGTGATGTACAGAAAAATGAAGTGAGGTACAAAAACAGCTGGATTGATTACAGGTTGGGGTTTGCCTTATTTGAACACAGTTTGAGCAGTTGGCTGCATTTGATTGGCCAAAACTCGATGATTGGCACAAGTGTAGGCTATGGTCTGTTTACACCTCTACTTGTTCTAGTTCACAATGTACAGAAAAACCTTTAGGCCACACTTAAAACATGTAAGGAGGCAGCTTTAGGCTAAACTTGATTGAACAATGGTTTGTACCTGCATACTCTTCAAGATTCATCTGAACCATGTTTACACACTTCTTGAATATTCCATGCTGCTTCCCGCAACAGGGTCTTATAGCCCATATTGCTCTCTACGCCTGGAAAGCTGTCCTCTCTACCCACTTCATCTAGTTAACTTCCATTCTTCCTTTAAATGTTGAAGCTCAGACAATCCTTCCTTGACCCAAAACTATATGAAAGTTGTTCTGCTAGATGTTTTCTTAGAACATTCTTTCCTTTCATCATATTTATCTCCATTTGTACAATTGTGTGATTATTTGATTGAGATCTATCTCTCTCATAGACTAAAGGCTTTGTGAGGGCAGGGGCAATTCCGGTTTTGCTCTCCCTTGTATTTCTGTTGCTCACATAGTGCTTACCTCATAGCAGTTGGCCAAATGTGGGTTGGTTAATGAGTGAATGCATGCAGAGTTAATAAGTAACTAACTGTGAGTTTTTTAAGAAGGAGTAAAGTTATTTTAACATTTCTAAATTATGCACATTGAATATTAAATAAAGCCTGGGAAATCAAGTGTCTCTGTTTCCAGAGGGATGATACAGTTTAAACAGACTCTGCGATGTTTTTTCCAGATTGGGGCCAACAAATTACCCAGATTGGAGAAAGAATAGTTCTGCCTTGGCGATCACCTATACTCAGGCTCTAGCTTCTTCATGAATCAGTGCCAGGTGTAGTGGTGGTTTTTGCAATGCACACAGCTTTCCTATGAGGTCATTTACTGATGGAAACCATCAACACCTCTGCCCCTGGGGGAGGGCAAGAAGTCAACTCCATTCAAATAAGCATTCCTCGGACTCCTGCTTCAGAAACACTCGCCAGCTCCTACCACAGATGTTTTAGTTTGAAGGACAGGATAAAGGATGACACTGAGGGGTGAAAATCAGAACAAACCCACTACAGATGCATTGGGAAGGAAACTATGGAAGAGTTTCCATGTGTCATAATAGTATCCTTATCATCCTTCTACTTAATTTAGTCAAGCAATAGAATACCGTTCCAAGTAGGTGCCAATCTATTCTGGGCAGATATCAAAAAGTGGTCACTTATTTCATCTCCCATAGAACAGACTTACTAGATGGTAAAATTCCTTCTTAGCATGCTAGTGCTATATTAGTTTTCAAGGCTAGTTTATTTTGCAAGAATAATCATTGTGTAGTTCTGGATATTATTATTGTTGTTGCTCAATACAGACTGATTGTAAGCAAATGGATGTATAGACCAAATGGATGTATAGACTGGATAATGCAAAATGCATGGCCAATAAGAGGAGAATTCATTATGGAAAATATGACCAAGGAACACATTTCTTTGACTATCTAGCTATCTTCAGTAGGACGTTTATGATGGACTAAGTTAGCCTGCCTAAACACGGGTTTTAATAAGTTAGTATGAAAGAAACATCTGGCTTCATTCAACAAACATTTGCTGGACACCCCTGACATACTAGGAGCCATGCTCTGCCTAGGACCTAAAATCATATAGGACATTTCCTAATCATAAGGAGTTTAGAGTCTTGCAGAGCTGTTTGTCAAGTGATGGGTGAGAGGGTGGCTAATTGGGAAAAAGGAATGACAATGAAGATGAGGTATTACTTGAAGCATAAGAACAAATTATGTTCAGCTATGAAATTCCAAGAATATGAACATAATTGGAGTGTTTATGAGAAGGAAAAGGCTCATATTACTGCAAGTGATTTTCAAGAAGCTGAAAAAGAAAAGCTGGCATTTTGGAGAATGGAGACTCAGAAACCTTCAGAGGAAGCCTTTGAAGTTTTAGTGAGTGGGGTTCTGGTTAATGTTTCCATAGCAAGGCTCAGGGAGTTGGGTAGGTTATGAAGACAGCATCAGGAGACAGACACCTCACCCACTCCTGAAACTCAACCACTCAAAAAGGTTATAACCCACAGAAGGTCAAAAGACACTATAGGTGTTTCTGCCGGGACAGAAAACTGGACTCAAATAGGTAGAAAATATAATTCTTTCCAATTAATATTTTCAAACAACATAAGAGTAGCAAAATATCATATGCTAAGGGATGCAAGGCAAATGTGAATGGGAAGTGAGAAAGTAAGCATGAATGCACAAGGAAGGGAGTGCTAACTCCCGTTCAAGAGAAAAGTCATACCACAGTGACAGGCCTGCTGTGCAAAAGCCCATTTAGCAAGAACAGCCCAGACCTTTCTTTCAAATTTTATCAGAAGCCACTGGTCCTAAAGTATCACTGGCGCCTACTGAATTTTCACCAGGGACCTAACAGAAAACATCTGTTCTCTTACTTAAAAGTAAATCAATTGATTAAATCAATGTTTGCTTGCTTTCTTCTATTAGAAGCATAGCTATTTCTCTTTTTCTTCTCTCCCGACTCCTTTAGCAACTTACTTCTGCATGTGAGTTAAAATCTGGGATAAAGGTGTGTCTCCTTCTGTGCCTACATGGGGAAGGAAAGTTACCACAGGTCAAGCTGAAATTATGTCACAAATTCATGGATGTAAACAATTTGATAATATTTTATATGTAAATTGAAAACCTACACAACCACATAAAATAACCTCTAGCAGCAAATACATGTGTGTGTACACAAAATTCTCACTGCCCTGAGAAAACCTCAGCCATAAATATGAAACTCTTCATTTTAAATTTGGTCTTCATGTTTAAACTCCTTTTATAGTTTTTGTAAAGGAGAGTCCATGAATGATTTAGGCCTGGTTTTAGTTGAAGGTTTCAAACTTGAAATTGGAATCTTTGTTATAAAACTTCTGTGATTAGGACCCACATTGTCTTATATATTTTTCTGAGTCAATAGGATTACCCTGCTCTATTGATCAGTACCCACTAAACAACAGGATCCATATGAAGCAGGACCTCAGAAAACAAGAATACAATAGCAGCCAACTCTACAGCATGGATGTATTTTCACAGAACAAACTCTTATCCAGCATCTACCATGTGCCAAGCACTGTTCTAGACCCAAGGTATACATGGAGAAGTGTCATAGTGATTGCCATAAAGAGTCTCACAATCTAACAGAGAAAATAAATAAACCTCCAGTCATAGTATCCTGAGATAAATGTTGTGCTGGGGGATATATAAAGTGACCCAAGATAACAGAGGCAGGGGGGAATAACTGCCTTTAGAGAAAGAAGAGGGAGACTCAGGGAAGATTCCACAGAGGCAGTAAGATTTGAGCTGGGCCTCAAGAAGGATAAGCTCCAATGCCCATATATTTATCTGGCGTATTTCTAATTTCTGTAAACTTGGCAAGTTGTTTCACTGCCCTGTTCCTGAGAGTATTCATCAACTAACCGAGGGAATTAGCAGTAAGTCACATGTTTAAAAGACAAGTTGGTAAAGCGGGTGAGAGAGATGTGAAGCTGCGGTTAGGGCTAGGGTGAGAGGGATGAGAAAAACAGGAGTAAGGAGAAAATACGGAAGGATGGTATCCTTAGAAAGGAGAAAAAGAGAAATGGTTCCACATGCGTTTTACCTTTTTTTCCCTTTGCCATCTTGGATTTATAGGCAGCATTGAAATCGTTGAACGGGAAAATGAAATAACATAAATAGTAATAATCCTCTTCATCTCCATCAATCAATAGGGTATATAATAAATGTGACATTTTTAAAATGAGGGAAAAGTTATTAAGGCTCAGAAAATCAACATATTATGACAGGAATGGGCCATAAATATCAGGTTAGTAAGCATACAAGAACAGAAACTAGAGGCCTCTGAAGAAATTAGGTGAATAACACTTAATCCATATGGTCACTGTGGGAGTTAAATAAAATATCTATGTACAAGACAAAGAACATTGCCTGGCACCGATTTAGCATGCAGCAGATAATTATTTTTATTGTTGTCATCTGTCACCATCTAAAAATATAGCTAATGAGAAGGGAAAGGCCCTGTCCAACCTCATTGTCATCTATAAAGACAAACTGGAGGTGGCTAGTGAAACAGGAAGAGAACAAACGTAGAAATTTTACTGGGGCTACCTCACTATTACTAATACCCTAAAGCAGATCCTAACTGAATATGTGACTCTAAGGAGGCTCTAGGGGTTATCCACCACCCTAAGATCTTGACCTGGCAACATTTTTCAAAAGATGTCATGATAAGATAATAAAGAACAAAAACAATTTAGAAAGAAATGTGCTGAGAAAAGTCCACAGAAGGGAAAAATAGGAAGAAGCGAAGTGAAGAAAAACATATGAAACTTGTCAACTTTTCTACCTATGGCTATATGCTGGCCGACTGTTAGGAACATTGGTGCTAACAGGGATAACACATCATAGTGACTCCTGCCCAGAAATAATATAAAACACAATGCAGAGGCATGCTGGCTTCATTTGCTGAAGGATCTTGGAACTAAAACAGGAGGGAAAATAGTTGTTCCCCTCCCTGGAATGTCCCCAAACTAGTCTGTGGTGAGTATACCACCGTCCTGGCAGCTATCACAAGACCTTTGGTCATTTCTGCAGGGTGTGGGCTGATACTCGATATGACCACAGCTAAACATGGGTATGCACATGACAGAGGGAAAGTAAATGAAAAGGATTTTGTTATTCACATCAGTGTCTGAGGTGAACAGGCCAGACCAAGAATGAGATGAAGTATTATAATCTGACAAGGAAATACAGAAAGCTCAAATTTTGGGGTGCCATCAAAGCCATGCACAGTAGGAGAGAAACTTCAGATACACAATTGATGCATGGAACTGGAAACAACCGAAAAGCTGCTCCAAGTTTCTGAAAAGCAGCCAACTCACAATATCTTGAAACATTCAGAAAGTTCCTGATGAAGCCTCATCCAAAAGCAACGTCTAAAACATATGTTCTAGTAATTTGGTGATTTATTCAACCAGCACCTGTTAGGGACCTATCACACACCCAACGTGCTGCTCAGTTCTGTGAGATGAGTTCCTGCCTTGTAGGAACTTATACTCAGGTGTAGGGGATAAGAGACACATTCCTCAGCCTTCATGGTTTGAGTGCGGATTATATTGAGCTGAAGTCATGTGGTATGGTGCACCCCTTAGGAAAGAAAAGTTGGCATTCAGAAACAAAACAATGTAAACGGCTATATGTGCAGCTGAATGGCTCAAGGAAAACCACCTAGGAAAGGAAAATGTGTGTTCTCTCTGTTCTCTGCTACGTTAAATAGCCATTAGACTGTCCTCTATTTGAAAATATTGAAACACTATAGAAAATTTCTGGGTAAATAAAGAACTTGTAAAAGGAATTTACAACCATCCACACCCCTGGAAATATGCGACTCTGTTTCCGGGTTGTGATGGTTATATAAATTATTTTCTTTCTCACTGACTTTCAGGTTCACTAAGAAATGGTGAGCTAACAGCACGAAGAATTATCTTCAGGAGAAATAATCCTTCCTAACAGAACCTGTATACATGTGATCTAGATAGGTACATTTGTCAGAAACTTGGGTAGAGGTTATTCTATCTCTCCTCCAAATTTAGTGCTTGCATCTGATTCTCTGTTCCATTTATCTTCAAGAAAAAAAAAAATAAAAGCCATGTGATTACAAAGGCAAAGACTTGATGAACAATGGAAATGAGATAAAAACTATTCCTCCAGAAAGTAAAAATACCAAGAAATGATTTTTATTCCTGTGTATTTGTACAAGCTAAACGATGGTCCAGATGAGGAGAAAGTGTCTCTAGGAAGATTGGCAATGGGATGTACTGACGTATTCTGAGAAAAATAATAGGAGAAGATAGGCTGATGAAAGTTCAGATCCCAGCACAGGCAAAAAGTGTGGGAAGGGAGGAAATAAAGAGGCCTATGGACACTCCCAAGACAAATAATTTGATTTTAAAACTCTAGTCAAAATACCTTGGTGAAGACAGAAAACAACTTTTGAGAATTACATAAATAAAAAAGATTTGAAATTAGAAAAAAACATTTTACAGCACACAGACTCCCTAAAATATAATTATGTATTGCTTAATAATGGGGATACATTCTGAGAAATGTATCATTAGGCGATTTTGTCATTGTGTGAACTTCATAGAGTGTACTTACATAACCCTAGGCTATATGGTATAGCCTACTGCTCCCAGGCTAAAAGCCTGTATAGCATGTTACTGAACTGAATACTGCAGGCATCTGTAACACAGTGGTAAGTACTTGTGTAGCTACACACAGAAAAGGTGCAGTAAAAATACAGTATTATAATCTTATGGGATCCCTGTTATGTATGCAGTCCCTTGTTGACCGAAATATCATTATGTGGTATGTAACTGCATTTATAAGTTCCATATACATATGGTCTGTATTCAAGCTGAAAATATTACTTAAATTGTTCCTCTATAGGAAATAGAAGAAAAAAATCTGAAAGCCCCTTATGATAAAGTAAAAAAAATTTTTTTAAATGAGGTCAACATTTTTTGCCCCCATCAACACCCAGCAAATCATCAGAATTTATATTCTTTATACTAAAATTTCTGGGAAACTATAGAATGCCACAAGCCAGGAGATTATATTTCTTATTTGTTTTTTGGAATATGGAAATATACATGCACGTATGTGCACATGCATTTGTGCACACATGCACAACCAATTGGTAATAGGCACACAGATGGTGTGGGGATGAAAGATTCTAAGCTGGATCTTTGTGGGTTTGGAGTTTGGGAAATAGCCTAAGAGATTAGGGTGGAGGTAGAAAGCTCCTCAAGGATCTTTATTCATGATTGGAATCCCAGAATTCCATGAGACTTAAAAATCATCTAGTGCAGTTATTCTAAAATCATGCTCCAAGGAAACCCAGGATGTCAAGAATATGCCTCAGTGATCTACAAACAAGTAAATGTCTGCCTTACAAACAAACAAACAAAAAACCCTGTAAACTACCTAAAAATGTATTCATCACTTTTAACTATTTTTATATTTTAATGTTCAAAATTATCCATTTAGTCCAACTGTCTCATTTGACAGGTCAAGAAACTTAGAACAATCAAATAACCTTCTCAAAGTCTCAAACTAGTTAGTGTATAGTTAGGATCATGTATTAGTTTTAGTTCTTCTCAAAGCAAATCTCAAGACAGACTTGGGTTCAGGTAGCTTCTTTAAGAAGTGACCCTCAGAAATCTGAATGAGAGAACAGAGAAAATGAGACAAGGAAGAAAAAATTCAATAAAGATATATGAATGAATGGACTACTACTGTGGCAACTAGGGCTCAGTCTTGCTGGGGAGCTACTGAGAAACCTTGCGGAGTAGGCCTCTGAATTTTCCCACCCAGGAATTGGATTACTGTGTTTCCATCCACTATGTCCCATTCCACATGGATAGAGGGTTGCCCTTGGCGACCTTAACTCCCCTGCACTTCTGAGCCACAGGGTAAGCTCCCAAAGCTCTAGTGAAAGCCCTCAGATGAGTAGTGGAGAGCCACCCTACTTGAGGTGAGAATCAGCTTGCAGGAAACTATTCATCACAGATGCAGGTAAGCTCAGATGGCCCAGGGGCAATGGGGCAAGGCATCCACAGCATCCATAGCACTCGAACCCAGGGCTTCTTACTCCCAAAGCCTTGTTTTACTGATGTAACACTAAAGGAATGTGTTTATACTGAAAAGGGTTCTATTCTTCATCAGGCACCTGCCTTTCTGATGAGCTAGTTTCAAACACACAGCGACCAAAGCCACCACTACTTTCCAGGAAGCCACAGAATAAGAGCCATTTCACATATACCTTACACAGATGAATTTACTCTATTTCAACTTCAGTCAATTGAATGCTTCTCTAAAAGAGGGATCTAGGATTTCATCAAATGAAAGGGAACTAGATGGTAACAGGGATCCAGCCAGGATTTTTCTTCCAAAGGAATATTGTTCTATGACAGAGCCAAGGCAAAGACATTCTGAGAGATTCCTAAGGAGTACACGGAGCTGAAGAGCTGATGTGAGATGTGAATAAGTTTAGCCTGTGAGCTGGACCTAAGGATGTAATAGAGAACACGCTGGTAAGCCACAGTTATTAGGGAATGAAAAAGAAAAGTAGAAGGCGGGGTGATCAGCTGAGAAGGCCCCTAGTGATGAGAATGACACAGACAGCTGTCATTTCCTTTTCTCACTTTATTTAAGATACTGATTATTTTACCATGGTTGATGATGATGCCAAAATATAAGCACACAGACATTTTCCAGTCTCTAACCCACTAACAATTTTGTATCTTCCCCTGCAAGATTTTGGAATACTTTTCATAATTAAAAGAAATCTTGGAAATGTCTTCTATTTTTCACAGTGAATGGTTTAAAATAAGATTTGGGTTTAAGTGGGCATAATTTTTTATTAATAGTACTCTGCTGACACTTAAATATTGTAGAGGAATGAGATTCATAAGATCCTCTTCTTCAATAACCTAAATCATTTTAGGTTATGGAAGACTCTTGTATTCTTAATAAATGTAGATTTATGGTACTGTTATCCCCATATATAAACTTATTTATGAATATCTGGATTCACCTGCACACCCATTGATATGGTTTGGCTGTGTCCCCACCCAAATTTCAACTTGAATTGTAGCTCCCAGAATTCCCATGTGTTGTGGGAGGGACCCAGGGGGAGGGTCGCTAACGTCATAAGTGCTTTTCTTATAGAACCCCTTCTTACTGAACAATTGAATCATGGGGGCCAGTCTTTCCTATGCTATGCTCGTGATAGTGAATAAGTCTCATGAGATCTGATGTGTTTATCAGGGGTTTCCACTTTTGCTTCTTCCTCATTTTTCTCTTGCCACCACTATGTTAAGAAGTGCCTTTTGCCTCTCACCATGATTCTGAGGCCTCTCCAGCCATGTGGAACTGTAAGTCCAATTAAACCTCTTTTCTTTCCCAGTTTCAGGTATGTCTTTATCAGCAGTGTAAAAATGGACTAGTACACCCACATAGCAAAAACTATCACAGAAGCTACAATGAGGGGAAATATTTACTCTATGCCAAGCAATGTACCATGAACTCTACATATTTCCTGAATTCAAATAACTCATTGATATTATTTCCAACTCATTGAAACACATTGATCAGCAACTTAAATATTAGAAGGCACAATGATAGACTCTACAATAGGTACATAAGTGGATCAGGAATAATCCATATCCTCAAGGAAGCTATAGCCTAGTAAAAACAAAAATCACTTTAATATAAGATATAGTATGTTTTGTCATTGAAGTATTGTAAGTAAATGGCATAGGAGTTCAACTATAAAACTTTGGTGACACGAAATGAGACCCTAATCCTGTGGTGGAGAGTGGTAAAACCCCCCAAAAATCACATAAAGCCTTGGAAAACTTGCACCTACATTCAAAATTCTCTGCAGTTGTGAACTGATAAATTTGATTTGTTCTCTGGAAGACTGCTTAAGTCCTGGAACTATTTGGCTTTACACACTTGACTTTGTGTTTACCCCTATAGTTCTATATCTTTCTTGTCTTTAGATTTTAAAAAATAAAAATATGTTACGGTCTGAAGAACAGACTTGAGATAGGTCCAATTCCTTTTAGGTTCACAAATATCTCTTGTCTTCCTTAGCATAAGTCATGGAGAGCACTTATCTAAGTTTGGTGTGTTTTAGGCTAAAAAGGCACACACTCTGCACCAATAGACTGTATTCAGGAGCAGAGGTAGATAAAAATTATCTGTTTTGTTAAAGTACTACATGCCTAGAGTAATATTTATTTTGCATTCTTCTCCCATGAAAATTTTTCCTAAAGCAATACTCCAAATAGTTCAAATGAAAGGGATTTCAAAAATGCCAATTAATCAGACTGAAAGTTTCTTAAACTTTCTGGTGGAAAACAACTAAAGAATATACACATTCAAAAATGTTTTTCATAATGGGAAAGGAAATAAAACATAAGAATTAACATATAGTATACTAACCATTTTTCATGCATCACTTTTTCCAATCCTTAGAGCAACCTTGTGAAATAGTTACTCTTGTAAGTATCATTGTACAAAAAGAGAAACTGAGGCTTTGAAAAAATAAGTCATTGGCAAATATTATGGGAAGTTGGGATTTGAGCCTAGATCTTGCTGATTGTAAGTTTGTAAACTTAACTACCACTAACAGTTTCAGAATCCATTCATGTTTTCTGGTTAGTAAGCTAGAAATAAGATCTGTGGTAATAGATACATATGCACAATATTAATTTGTATCTCAATGAGCATGATTATTAGATCAAAATATGATGCCACCTTAATCATAAACCATGTTTTGTATGATTTAATCCACATTCATGTGGAGTAATTGATCCTGAAAATTACTTTAGTAAGGCTTTATAGTAAATGTTTTTCTATAATTCCTATAGAGAGAAGGGGAAATCAGTGACAGAAAATACGTAACCTGAAATATTTGGGGGCTAGAAGCACTATTTTTCCCGTATAACTGACAACGACTTCATGTTTATATGAAGAGTGCAAATATTCAGAAAATCCAGGGACCCACCATGATTCATTTCTTAACCTGCAAGCACTTTACTAATAGGCACCTCAAAGTTTACCACAATGTGAATAAGAACATCTTGCAGTTACTACCTTGTATAGAGATCACGTATACAGAAACTGCTACTCAAATATTTTATCAAAATACTGTCTTTGTCCTTTGATCACACACACCCCACCCAGCACTCCCACAACTAAACAGAATACTTCATTAGAGGAAACACATGAGTTCTGATCAAAATCTCAGCAAAAGCTGGTCAACTAATTTTTAGAAAATTCACTATGAAATCAAAAAGACTTATCCAAAGAGCTGAGATGTTACACCCATCCCATTACAGTACAATGTTACGTCAGGAACATGAGCTGATAAATCAGCCCATGAGTTAAATGGCAACACTTCATTCAGGAGGCTGTTCTGCTTTAAGCATCTGAAAACTACTTAGCGAATGTCTGCATCTCCTAACTGCAGAAGCTACAGTCTTCTGAAAGACGAAGGTCTTTACACAGTTTAGTGTTCACTGTTCTTGGCACAACAATGCAGTGTAGTTCAGAAGGTATTTTGGCAACTCAATCTGAGCAAGAATAGGGGCTTTTGAAAAATAAGACTTTAAGAAGGCTTGTCATTTTAGGGCTAAATTTTAATAGAATATGAGTCTGAACTCTTACATTTAGAACAAACAAAACCTTAAAATTACTGATTGGTTCAAAATGGTTTTCTGGAAACATTAATCTGTAACAAAAAGTTGGCATTGAGTGTGAAGGCTCCACCGTTTTTTGAGCAAAGTGTACAAAGATTCCAACGGACAGGACCAAGAACAAGGGGCTCAGACATTGACAACAGCAGGCATTTTCTCTTCCTCTTCTTCACGGGAGATGGGCAGAGGACTGCTTGTATCTCTTCATCAAACAATGTTGAGGGCCTCACTGTGTGAGCGCCGAGCACTTCAGGTATTTTACAGCACCAATCTCCTTAGCCATGGCTAGACCCTGCGGATAGGTGATGGGAGTCAGCTTCTTCTCCTTCAGTTTCTCGATCGTGTCTTTATCATCCCTAAGTTCAAGTTTAGTTCCCACTAGGATGATGGGAGTGTTGGGACAGTGGTGCCGCACCTCAGGATACCACTTTGCACGGACATTTTCAAACGATGCAGGACTCACAAGGGAAAAGCAAATTAAGAACACATCTGTTTGCGGATAGGACAGGGGGCATAATCTGTCATAATCTTCTTGAGCAACTGTATCCCATAAGCCCAGATTCACCAGTTTTTCATCTACCCTAACATTGGCGGAATAATTGTCAAAGACAGTAGGGATATATTCTCCAGGAAATGCATTGGTTGTGTAACCGATCAGTAGGCAAGTTTCACCTACAGCTCCGTCTCCCACCACCACACCCTTGATGGCCTGCATCTGGGCTGCTCACTGGGCCGTGGGTGCAGCGGCAGGGCCCTGAGACCAGAAGCGGTGGGTACAAGGAATAACAGTATCAAGGGTAAAAACTCTAAAAGGTTAATTTCTGTCAAATGCAGTAGATGATGAAAGAAAGGTTGGTATTATCAGGAAGTGTTTTCTTAAGCTTTTCCTTTCTCTTACATCCGCCATCCCTCCCCAAATTGGGCATTTAATTCATGTTTAAACTGGTTGTTCCCTTAGTCTCTAACTTAGTAAGAGCTTTTCTTATAGAATCCTTTCTTAATGAGCAATATGCCTCCTTGTGTTATAAAATCTTTCTCATAATGCATTAGAGGGTATTTTTGTAGATTAGTAAAAGTGCTTTCCATATTACTTTATTCAAAGCTAATAAGTGCTTTCCCTAGTTTTCTAGTAACTAGGTGTAAAAATCATGTGTTGCAGTTTTATAGTTTTTAAAATATTTTAGATAATTCTTAAACTATGGACCTTCTTAACATCACTGTCTTGCCAGATTACTGACACTGTCACTTGACCAATACTGACCCTCTTTACCTCACCCGCACGTGGACACACGCCTCCTGTAGTTGCTTAGTCTAATGGTGTTCCTTTGGGTCTGTGAGGTTCTGTAAACTGTGCTAGTGCTGACAATGTTCTACACAACTGAACTCACTGGCAAGAATACAACAGTGGACCTTTCAACCACTAGAACAAAAATGTTTAAGTTGACAGTTGCAGAATTGTGGGTGTTTTTACATTAATCTTTTGCTAATGCAATTAGCAGTATGTTTTGCATGTATGACTTAATAAATCCTTGAATCATTAAAAAAACTGCTACTCAAATATTTTGAGCTGCTTTGTGAAGAAATGTCCAACTTCAGGTAGAATGTTAATATCAAAAAATACTAAAAAAGTAGAAGTTATTGATTACAAAAAAATAATAAGTTCCTTCAAAGAAAGAGTCTTGAAGCACAGTGCTCATCCCTTAACAAATATGCTTTTTAAATTTATGCCCAGTGGGGTGTGTGTGTGTGCACGTGTGCCTGTGCACACACTTTCTTATTTCATTTAAGTGTGATATTCAAAATATTTAGTAACTGGCAGGGCACAGATACCAACTAAGTTAAATAGAGCCCCCTCCTGTAACAGGAGCTCTGGAGGGCCTTGCTTTGCTAGGTGTTAACAATTTAATGTTGGAATGAAGAACAGGGAAGGTGCTGGGGGTCCTATGGAGGATGCCTGAGCCAGTTGAGCTGGAAGGGTTGGGTCAGCAAGGAGCTACTCAGGGAGTTGGAGCAGCAGCTCTTTATAATTATTTAAATGTTTTCATCGCCAATGGGGCCACAGTGGTGAATACCAACCAGACATTATCAGCCAAGGCTATTGAAAAATAACATAATATACACAAACTAATATGAATACCAGAAAAGAGCATTTTAAGCATATTTTATATTGCGAACTTTGATCAAGCAGATACCAAAAAATTAAAATGTATTATTATAATGATGCAATTCTAACTTCATATTTGCCCATTTTTCTGCCTGCCATCAGCTTACCCTCTCCATATACAAACTAACAGGCCTTCTCAGATATATTTAGGAGAGTTGACTAAGGACATCAAGAGCTGAGAATCAAAATTTGAACTCAAGTTCTCCCAACCTGTGGTGAAAGCAGCAAATCTCAGAAACAGGGATATATTTTCTTCTGCTGATATATCTCAATTAATTATCCAGGATTCCCCCATCCACTTCATCTCTGTCCTGTAACACCATAAAGGAGCAGTGAGTCTATTTTCTTCTCCTTCTACCTCATTCGTCTACCAGTACATCCCACAAAAGCACAAATTTCTTATGGTTTTCTCCAAGTGCTATGCACTTAAGAGAAAAGGCATATATGGCCACCTCTTCACACCTTCACTCACCAATCACTGGTCATATATGTCCCTGAGTGCAGATGGAGCCTCAGGAGAAGGAAGGATGTTTAGCTGCACAAATGTACATCTGAAAAAATGTAAACCATGAACATATTCATACCCAGGTAATGTTTCCAGAGAGCATAACCCTTTCCCTTTCAGTTCCCTTTCAGTATTATATTACTCAGGGAATGGAATAAATAGCTCATTTTCTCTCCCATGTTTTCACTCTCTTCTTCATGTCCTGGGGATTTGAGTTGTTTTCCTACCATTAGAGTTACCTGTTTCTAATTTTAATAATTTCATATTCTATGACTAATGGAGAAGATCCAAATGTATCTCAAACAATCATGTCAGACTCCTACCCACAGCAGTATTGTCAATTGTTAAAATCAGTGACAGTTCTCAAGTTCGTTGGCTTTTTTGGAGATACAGAAACATTGACGATTAACAGCTGTGTTGATCACAATTACTAGTATACATTAGCATTTCCACAGAACTTCCATAAAATGACTTAACAGCTTGTATGCTACAGACCTATTATACAGTACAAGAACGAAGCACATACTCATGTATGTGTACGTGTGTGCATGCAGGTGTGTGTGTGTATGCACACACACACACACAAACCATTTGGGTGCAGAGGGGCAGAATTGTAAATACTGCTGAAGAATTTTTTGGTTACAGGTCAAAGGAGGTCTGAGAAACCCAGCCCAAACAAAATGTAATCATATGGATCACATCCTCCTCCAAAATATTAAACATTAGGATTCTCTTTACTTGTTCCTACATGTTGGTTCTCTGATACCTTATCATGACTCAGTAAAATACCAGAATAAGGAAGCAGTCAGGGAAAACAAGAAGGTGATGAAAACTGCAGAAAGGCTTTGTGAAATTAAAAATACTTGGAGTCATGGTAGTAGGGGACAGGATTAACAGGGCATGAATCTTCCTGGATTTAACAATCCTGTCTACTATAAAGGGAATGTTTTACTGTTGCTTATAAAATGAGGACAACAATGCCTCCAAGATTATGACTGCCCAAGTTTGCAGTGAGCACAACATGCAAATGCTATCTCTGGGATCCCTGAATGCCCGGACACATGAAACTCTTCATTGACAGCTACTGAGCTGCTTTCGGTTTTGTTTTCTAAATTCACCGCCATTTATGGACAGAACACATTACCGACATATTGTCAAAGTGACGAAAACAGAAGAAAAACAGCAACAGTAGTTGTTTCGAGGAGTGGTGAGGCTGGGACAGTTGTCGTCTGCTGGGAAGACAGATGAGTGGCCACAGGCTGCAGCACTGGACATGAAGCCAGTCTGCACAGCGCTCAAAGCGGACAGCACTGATGCCGCCGCTTGCCGTTCACTCCCCAGCTTAAACTGTAGCCTCATCGCAACGATGCCTGAATCTGCCCTTCCTGTCTACTCTGCCAAGTTATTCTGTGCTGAGATTACCTGCTGTGTCTACCTCATTACCAGTTATTATAAATCACTGTGTACCTATTACCATTTCTCCTGCCGACTAGCTAAGTTACCATGCACATGGAACGGATAACTTTGTACTCTGCTGAGCATGCTGACAATCCTCTAGAAGAGAAATTCTATTTACAAGAGTTCACCAGGGATTTAATCTGGTTAACTTCAGGTCATATTTGCATCTAGAGATGTTTGCTTTCCCTATTCCGGATTCACTAGGCAAGCTGAGCTCATTACTGAGCCCTCAGCACCGCTGGTCAGGGGTGGGACAGTCCCAATTGTGAAGGGGCTCCTCTGGATTAAAGGGAAATTACATTGCAATCATCATCTCTCTTTCCATGTTACCTGTTTCCTGATATCCACTCAATAGGCCAAATAAACATGACTGAAGTAAGTAAACCTTAAAGAAGAGGTAACTTCAAAAATAGGTGAGAAATGAAGCATTTATTTGTTCTGTGTTAGTGAATGTGTATCTGATCAGCCCCAGAACGTGGGCTGTGAGAGATGGGTATGGAAGTAGCAGTACAATTTACTGCATTAAACAGACTGCTTTCCAAACTCTGCAATGGACAATTTAGTCTAAACCACCGTGTGAAGTGTGGATAATAAAAACAGGAAACCTGGGACTTCCAGTGGAACTAATCTTTGTGAAATAGTCATAGCCTTATGAAACCATAGAAAGCAAAGCCACTTCACCATATTATTTATTCCATACTAGCATCATCTGGATAAAAGAAAAGACTGAAGAGGGAAAGAGAGAAACAAGCACATTATAGCTATCTAGGTCAAAATTTTAAACGACCTTTTTGTTTAAATGTGTGTGTGCTCCTTGCAAAGCTTCACTCAGAAGCCTTAGTATCTTTGGGCTCTCCTTGTCACTTAACTATAATGTCACAAGTATTGTTTGGCTGTTAGGCCGTTTTTGCACAAAAAGTTATGTTTTGATGTTTAAAATAGTTTTTGGTATTTCTTACACTGGATAATGTCCTTAAAATCAAGAATTATAACCAATATTTTCAATGAAAGTGGAAAATAATTTTGACCAGAAAAGTGGTCATTTGCAGTCATGGATAGAGTGGATAGAGTAGGCTAAATCTAATATACGTCCACATTTGTTTTACTATTAGTGTCAGGATTTTTCCAGGATAGTTCTTTTCTCAAATATTTCTTACTCAAGTCTAAACAATAATGTGATCTTATACAATGTAAGCATCACAAAGACAAGAATGCTCTATCCCCATTAGAGTACATGGCACAAATCTAATGTATAGTAAATTTGAGGAAATGATAGAAATGTAACTCAAAATAAAATAAAATCTAATACAGCATATTCTTTCACTTTTCTCAGGCCTCAAAATAAATCTTTCACTGCTAAAGGGTTAAACCAAGACTGTGTTATTCCCAGTCACTAATTAAAACCAAGTGGCAGAAACAGTACAGTGGTTTTACCCATTTATTATGAACCCACTTAAAATTCAATTAAATGGAAACAGGAAAATACTGTGGTAGAGACCACAGGTTCTCAGTGTGACCTTTTCAACTCACCTGGCTTTCATTGTAATATTATTAGGCCTAACTCTGGGCAAAAACACATTAATTGAATATGACTTATTCCAAGACTCGGTCAACTTAAGCACTGAATACTCAATTTCTCTAGTATTGGTTTGATTCTTTTTCCTTTCCTGGATCATGGGTATAAGAGGAATTAAGAAATATCTGATTGCAAACATTGGTGATTTACCCCAGTGAAGGATTAGGACAATTCAAACTGCAAGTCTGGCCTTTGATTTCAGTGTGGAAATGATGGAGGCAGCAACATTCAAGGTTATCACAGGGCCCTTTCATCTCCAGCATTTGCCTTGCTATTTGTCAGCTTTGTTGCACTCTCAATATCTGTCTACAACAAGACTTTCTAAAACCAGGCTGGCCTTGTGGACTGAATTTTTCAGAGCTTTCATAGAAGTCCCTTCCCTATGAACGCCCAAGCAACTACCTTACGGAGACTGAAAATGTAACTTGGACCTTACCTGAATGGCATTATCTTACTTTTTTCTCACTCCCTATAAGCAATCTGCAGGAATTTAGGCAACATTGTCTGGGGGTGCTGGCCCCTCTACCCCTCTACAGACAGTCATGCCAAGTGACCTCCCTGAATCAACATAAGGAATGACCTAAACACTGGCTTTATGCAGCCCTGCATTTTCGTGGGCAGCAAGGTGGCGGAAATGAGTAATATAGCAATTGAATGGGCAGATACCTTTTTCAGCCATCTGTTGTGCATATGTCTAGCGGATCATCACTGTCTTGGACCTTGCAGTTTTATACAGATGGTATTCTCCAGAGACGCTAAAATGAGTCACTGCAAAGATCAGTCTTAATATGAGAGATAATAGATAATTGCCTGTCTCACAATGTTTAAAAAATCAATTCTCTTGTAGTCAACCACTTTGAGCATGCAATTTGGGGGTTTCCAGTTGTTAATTTGGGCTTGCTTCTATGTGACTCTTATCTCATGCCACATCAAGCTTAAGGACAAAAATAAGGAGACTGTTGTTTAAGACTTCAATTTTGTTAACAATGTTCACTAAGATTATTCATTGTCTTTGCAGTAAGAGTTTAACTTTTATCATTTTTGTTCATTCAGTAAGTGGTGTTTTCAGTAGTTTAACAAATATATATCTCACATTCTTAGCCCTGCTAAGAAAAAGGATATGCACTCATCACAGAAAAATGTACTGCAAATGAGACCCAGAACTGGCTTCTTCTTCAAGGTGCCAGGATATCTGACTTCCTAACTTTCATCATGAACTTGGCTCTCTCAGATAAAATGAAGATAAAATACATTTATCAAAGAACCCAGGTACAGAAAAGTTGCTACTGAAGTGGGAGTGAAAATTGATGAGTGAATGCTTACTACAGAGAGATACCCCAGACTTCAAAAGAGTGTGTCTTCTGGGAGAAAAAAATAAATAGGCATATTTTAGGGGGTAAATCCCTAATTCCACAGGATTTTCAGAGAAGGATATAAGGAAGTACTAGGAGCCATAATAGTCCAGTACTCTGTCCCTATTTCTTCTTGAGAGAAAGCTGTGTACGTTCAGAAGAATACGAAAACTTAGAATAGCAGTGCACGTTTGTAGAATGACAGAATTAAGAACCAGAAAAAATAAAAATATTGAAACCACCAACAATGACTTTTGGATGAAGGTAGGTTTTGAGCCAGATTCGAAAGATTCCTAAGTGCATCAGTTGGTGGCATGGAGTGGGCAGAGAGAGAAACAGACCAGGAGGTGCTTTCCACAGCCGTCTGGGCTTCTCCTTCTTCACAACCATCACACTTTATTGAAGTTGTTAAAAATCTGGCTACCTGCAAAACCATAAACTCTCTGAGGACAGATACAATGATGAAGTTATTTGCTTTGATAGTACTAGCTGAACATCTTAATGTTTGCTGACTAAATGGGGTACAAATATTTACTTTGCTATAAAAGTCCTCAGCACACTAAGCATGTAACGTTATCTCATGGTTGGCTATTTGCTCTCTTTGCCATATTTAAGTTGCCTCCTCCACCGTCACCAAACCATTCCCTGGCTCTGAGTCTCTAAGTCTCTAATTCCAAATGATTTGGCACATAGATCTGAGGCTGAAACATCTTACCCAGTGATTACTGATCACCTTTATCTACTAAACTACTCAGCTTAGCACTTAAAATATTTCATTCATTATTCCTTCCTTACCTAAACCACCCACATATTTCTCTTTCCAAAATAATCCTTATGCTCCCATTTTATTCCTGCTTATTAAATAAAAATTTGATGATGATGATGATGATGATGGCCAGGCACATTTCTAAGCACTTTATAGATACTGTCTTGTTTAATCCTCACAACAGTGCTGTGGAAAAGGTGGTGTTATTATCTTCAGGTTAAGATGAGGAAACTGAGACAGAGAAGGCTTAATTAATATGTCCAGTCAAGCTGCTAGGAAGAAGTGGGCACCACTTGAATTTGAACCCAAGCTTCCTAGTTCCAAAGATCATGCTCTTCAATACTATGGCATATCTTTCTCTGAGGCACCTTAATGAGTGTTGACTACCTTTGAGGTCATCATGAAAGGGCCCTTTCATCTCTAGTATTTGCTTTTGCTATTTGTCAACCTTTGATGCTCCCTTAATATCTGTCTAGAAGAAGACTTTCCAACACAGCCTGGCCCAGAATGTGGATTGAATTTTCCAGAGTTTGACTGTGGTCCATTCTTAATGAGCTCCCAAGGAACGACCTCAGAGAGAATGAAAATGTAACTTGGACCTTACCTGAATGACATCATTTTAATTATTTCTCACTCCCCAAAAGCAATCTGTCAGGAATTCAGAAAATTGTGCCAATTGCCAAGAGGGATGCTAAGATCGGATGGAAATAGACCTTGAAATTAAGATGCTTACTATGCGGAGAAAAGACTTGAATATAATGAGCAAAACACACTGCAGAAGTTGATGGATAACTTTTAACATAAGAAAGATCAGAACCAAGGCTATCTCCTAGAATCCCTGGAGTCTTTCCCACTCACATAAAAAAAATAGGGATGGAAACTTGGCAAAGGATTGTAATCTATCTACTGGGTGACCTGCCCAACCCCTAAACTTCTTTCAAGGCCACTTAAAGACTTTCTCTTCCAAAAAGTTACCAGTTACCAATCCTATACCCACTATAGTTTGTCTCTTATTCTGAATTTCCTGAGTATTCATAGCTTGAGACTGACTTGCCCAATTACAAACATAATCAAATATTAGCTTAGAATTATATTTTAGATGGTTAAAGCATATGTTCTATCATCCTAAGAAAAATCTTAAACACTACAGAAACAACTACCATAAAACTATCTCAAAGTTCCTGAAATTCTCACTACAGTGCAGAGCAGACATCAGTATTCAATAAATAATAATGACTGAAGAACAAATAAGTGAATAAAGGAGCATTTCTGCTTTATTTTTACATAATGACCTGGAGCTTACGAGGAAAGTGAGAGAGAGAACTTAGAATAGAAGGCATGTTGGCTTCTGATTTTATTAAAATGTTTCATCAGATAGAAGATGTGGTTCTCCCAAAATAAAGACCAGGAGCACAGGAAAACAGCACTGTGTCTTGGCAAGAGAAAAAAAAAAATAACACGCCTCCCAACCCAACACACAACGCCCCTGCATGCTCATGTATTTGGAGGTAAGAGTCAATTTACTGGCACACAATGCAAGTCCTTTCTGGAAATGATTACACTCAAAGATCCACTTTTAGTCCAATGTGTTACAAAATGAGAGGGAGGCCATCCAATTCTTACTTTCCCTTTATGATGAACTGTTAAAAAGTGATACAAGAGGATAAAAGATGAGATGGGAAGGGAAAGAGACAGAAGAGTAGGCTGCAGGAGACCAAATAAAAAGTTCAAAGTGGCAAGCACTGCAAAGTAACACTTCATCATTCCCAATTTTACTCCTGGGTGTCTATCTGGAGTGTTGTCATTACCTATGAGAGGCCGGCTCCAAAAAGTTCAGTGTGTTCCTGTAAAGTCTTTGGACCTAGACTCAAGTTCAAGAATGCACAAATGATGTCTCCAAGCATTATGATATGCTTGCAAAGTTCTACTGACCTATCCTGATGAAAATATCAACTGATCTTGAAAGTTTACCAGTCTCAGTGAGCAGGTCTGGGGAGTTAAGAAGAAAGACACCATAGTGCAAAAGAATGTGGAGTATGCAAAGGGCAGAAGCTGACAGCCTATAAACTGCACATTATTTGAGGTAGCTCTTTCTAAGAAGAATTCTAGGACATCCCTCTCCACTGTTGCCATTATCCACTTAATTAAGTAGAGTCACCATAAAAATTTAAGTATTTTGTGGAGAATGAGTACCTCTCCATCTGTGAATGCTACCAAAGGTAGAGCCATTAGTTCAGCAAGTAAGTCAAACCTACTCACTCTGAGACTTCATTATTATTTGTATTGCTGCAGGACCCATCGCCTGGAACTTTCCACTTCCTCCTGGGTTTATTTGCCTCACTTCATCCTTCAAAATTCCCAGGAACATTTGTGTCGTATGAACTCCCAGTCAGTTTATAGATTATCTTTCCCTTGACCTGGCACCTAAACCCCAGGCTTCTATATTTAATCAGCTATTGAACATTAATTTTGTCTTTTGTTAGAGATCTTAAACATAAGGTGACCAAAATGTAAATCTTGATTTCAGCTCACTCCTGGAAACCCATTTCTTCTCCATTGTCTACGTCTCAGTAAATGGCAGAAACACTCACCAAATTGATAAAGGCTAAAGCCTATGAGCCATTTTTAATTTCTCTTGTTCTTACCTCTCACATTCCATCTGCCAGTTCTGCTGACTATACCTGTTAATACTGTATATCCTAACTTTTCCTTCTTTTCTCTATCCACACTACTACAGTCTTAGTCCAGCCACTATCGTCTCTCACTTGCATTATGACAAAAACTTATTAACTCGTCTTTCAGCTAATATCATGTTGAAAAGCCAATCAGACTTATTAGCTTGGTGGCCAAAATAAAACCAAAGTAAATTATTATATTTACTTGTAAAATAATTGTATATATAATAATACAATCAGCCTCCAGGTATAGGAAACAATGATTATGTAAAGGTAACTGTAATACTCTATATTTTATTAAATTTTACAGTGACTTCATTATCCAAGTGAGACTTTAACATGTTACTGGTTAACATTGAATGTGTATCATGCCAACTCCCAAGTAACCACCATGATCTACCACCTAAGCAACTGCAAGTAGCCTCTTAACTGGTCTCCAAATTTCTGCTTTTGCTCCACTGAACTGCATTATCCACAAAGCTATTAGAGTGAAGTTTTTAAGAAGCAGATCAGTATTTGTGAGTCTTGCATTTAAAATCCAGTGTGGCAGATATCTCCTTATTCTCTCTGTTTTCTTTTAAATAATGATCTCCTCCAGCAAGTTTTTTTTTTTTTTTTTTTTGAGATGGAGTCTCACTCTGACGCCCAGGCTGGAGTGCAGTGGTGCAATCCCGGCTCACTGCAAGCTCTGCCTCCTGGGTTCATGCCATTCTCCTGCCTCAGCCTCCCAAGTAGCTGGGATTACAGGCACCCACCACCATGCCCAGCTAATTTTTTGTATTTTTAGTAGAGATGGAGTTTCACCGCGTTAGCCAGGATGGTCTCGATCTCCTGACCTCATGATCCGCCTGCCTCGGCCTTCCAAAGTGCTGGGATTACAGGCATGAGCCACTGCACCCGGCCTCTTCCAGCAAGTTTTATGAGTATGTGACTGCCTCTTTTGTTCTAATGAGGTAAAGCCACATGACTAAGTTTGGGCTACAGATATGAGCAGAACTTATGTGTGTGCAACTTCCAAGTGATCTCTAAATGCAAAGCCACTAATTCCAAGCTCTCTTTTTCCTCCCTTCTATGGGGTGAAATACAGATATGATGGTGATGAACCAGAAGAGATCTTGCCTGTCTTATTCTTATCTGAAAAATAATGACACTTAGTAGTCACTCAAGTATTTTTTAAGTGAATGAAAGATGGAGGAACAGTGTAAGATAACCTACACATTCTCTTGGTACAAAGAGCTATTAGATGTCTGATAGTAAACAATATAGTATGTCCACTAGGAAAGAGTCTGCAAAAATTATGAAAAAGAGAAAAGGCAATCTATTCCAACTTAATAACGAAAGGTCATAACTGATATTCTAGCAATTATTAAATACATAAAAATCAATAGCCAGAAACGTTAAGTCAATGATCCATGTGTAGATGTGACACAAAAGTATGATCTTGTGTCCAAAGTCAAGAATAAAGGACAATTGAATCAAGGATGCTTAGTCAAATGAGAATCCATATTTATAACTCAACAAAATCAAAGAGAGAGGAAAGATCAAAATAATTTAACATATTTGTAGGGCATTAATGAGCTCAAGTACATTGCCCAGAGCAACAAAGAAGGAAGGGTATTTTATTTTGTCTTAATCTTTTAAGAAAAGAGGGAATGTATTGTCTTACCTAGTTGCACTGTTAGAAGATTGTCAGAATTCAGGCAAAAGTGGGCCCAAAAGTTAAAATGATGTCATCAGGTTTTCTGTCTTATTATTATTTTTTATTTTGCACTAAATTTAGAATTATAGAAAATGTATCAAGACTTGTAAAAGAGTCCTGTATACCTCTCATGAAGCTTCCCCTTTTGTTAACATTTTACATAAACATAGGACAATTATCAAAACTGGGAAATTAACACTGATATAATTCTATTAACTGAACTAGAGACCTTATTCTAATTTCACCAGTTTGTTCACTAATGTTCTTTTTTTTCATTTCAGGATTCCACCAGGATCCTACCTTGTATTTTGTTGTAATACCCCTCAGTCTCCTCTGATCCATAACAGCTCCTCAATTTTTCTGTCTTTCTTGATATAGACATATTGAAGATTATTGTTTAGTTATTTTGTAGAATGTCTCTCGGTTTGGGTTTCTCTGGTTTTTGTGTCAACATTAGAAGGAAGTTCTGCACTGCTGGCAATAATACCACAGAAATGATGTCATTTCTTTCTCAAGGAATCTTATCAAGGGATTAATGGTACATACATGTCTCATTACACTTGACTAATGTGGTATATGCTGGCTTTCTCCACTGTAAATTTACTATTTTTCCCTCTGTAGATAAAACTCTGGAGGCGATCATTTAAGACTATGCAAATTCTTTTTCTCCCCCAAATTTCTGCCCAATAATTTTAGTGAGATAGAGAATTTTAAGTAGAAAAATGTCCTGTTTTAGTAGTGCTACATGAAAAAAATCCTAATCTGAAGTTTCTTGAAAAAAATCTTTTAAGAAATTCATAGGTATACTAAAATATCATTTAAAAATTATAGCAGTGTTTAACTATTGCATTTGCTTTAAACGCTTTCTACTAAGGGTCCTTATACTTTTCAAGGTCATGGAGCCTCTTGAGAATCTGGTGAAAGACAAGAGTTCATTCTTTCTAGAAAAATGCAAATTGCATATGTTGAGAATTTAGAGACTTCATAAACCACCAAAGCTCATCATTGGATTCCTGAAGTGTCTCCAGGCAAAGCACCCCTTTATTAATAACAAAGAGTAGCCGTAAGTCAATTTGCTTTTCATAGGTCCATCTATATGCCCATCGTTGATGATGTTCTTTCCTTAGTTTGTTACGGAAGGAAGGAAAGAAGGAAGGAAGGAAGGAAGGAAGGAAGGAAGGAAGGAAGGAAGGAAGGAAGGAAGGAGGAAGGAAGGAAGGAAGGAAGGAAGGAAGGAAGGAAGGAAGGAAGGGAGGAAGGGTGGGGAAGGAGGGAGGGAGGGAAGGTAGAAGGAAGGAAAGAGAAGGAAAAACTCATATTATCCCATGTCCCCATTACTTCTCTTACTCAGAATAGAAAAATCTATTGGACCAAAGTTGGCCAATTCCACTTAATTTTTTTTTCCTAGACTGCTTTTCAAATTGTATCTTGAGTGTACTAAAAACTATTTATTTTGCCCCATTCAGCTTTCTTTCCATCTAGCTAATTCCCATAGTGAGCACGTTGTTCCCCAAAAGCCTTCAGGTTTCTTTTAAATCTATGTTCACAGAACTTGTGCATAAGAACAAGAATTGTATTCTTCTAATTAAAAAGTAGAAAATAACTAGGATGTTTTGACAACTGCTTTTAAAAATAAATTCTTACCAGGATCCTAAGGTCTCCGTGACCACTTCCCACATATTTTATTAAAAGCCTAAAAACAGAAAGAATTGCTAGTATTTGAGGGGTTTTTTTGTTTCTCTGAAACAGTTTATCTTCTGAAGCAACTGACCACATCTCATGAAATGTTAGCAGCAAATATGTACTATGTTTAGTTAGTGTTGTGAAATTTCTATTTTTGCAATATGTTGGGATGTTGAGTGTTAGTCAAATGGATTTTATTTGGAAATTAAAAGCAAATTTCATAGGCTACTTGCTTTGCAGCTGAAGAATCTGGGTGAGTCAGTCAGAAAAACATGAGCTTTTTTCCCATGGCTTTGAGGTAAGCACTGTGGCTTTCCTAGAAGGATTCTGCCCCTACCACCTGAGAGAGTTCTGGGTGTTTGTTACAACCATGTCTTTATCCTAAGGGGTCGTGGGCTTAACCATTGTTCTAGAAAATCTTGAGGCAAGTCTACTACTTTAATCTTTTAAATAGTATAATTTGGAAAGACTCTTTCAAGCAAACCTAATTCAAATGAGTCCATCCGCTAAGCCCAAAGTATGAGTTTTTCATAAAATGCAGATGCAATAACAGACTCAAAGCATAAGAGACTTTTATACAACCCATTAAGCACTAGTCAACCCCTTCCTTTTGTAAAAAGAGAAATGAAATGTATCATCCTCTAACCAATACAGTAAGTCCTACTAGTTTAAGCTTTGATGTTGCCATATGAAGCATTCTTTCTCTATTATGTTCAAAATCATGGAGAACATTCTGATAATAAGACCTATCTTTATGACCTCCTTTGATTTCCTATGTTAATACTAAGGAAATAATGAAGGAAACTTTTGAAGTTTAAGGTCTCCATTAATCCATGGGACATTTTAATTCATTGAATTTCTTTATAAGAAACACAAAAACAAATCTTCCCCAAGAAATGTAGCAAAGCAATGTCCTCAAAAAGAAAATCTAACTTCTTATTTAGTGATAGGAGTTTGGACATACACAGCTAGATAATGTAGTACCTATTTCTCTACTCAGTAATTATGCTAACTATTCTATTAATTTAAATTACTTGATATTTATGGTCATATGAACTACACATACCTTTAGCCACTTGCTTTCTGAGTTGGTTTTTCAGTGTCCTGAGGAAATTATTACTCTTGAGAAAAAACAAGACAATAAAATCTAGGCTCCAATATCACCCCCATTTCAAAGTCACATAGATTTGTTTTGACTCACACTTAGCATCTTACTTTTCAAATTAAACAACTATTTCTTTTCATCATGAGAGATGAAAATTTTTAAAATTAGAAAAGTTTCAGATAATAGATGAAAGCACATGTGATTCTCAGCATTAGCAGTAAGGGCAGAGCATCTGTTGTAATTCTGTACTGAAGACTACAATTCTGAGATGGTTTAGCAGCATCAGTTTTTTTGGTTTTTGGGGTTTTTACTTTTGTCTTTAAAATGATATCAGAGAACATATCACATGCCTGAGTTTAGAGCTGGGTTTTCGGAGATTCTGCTCTCAAAGCAGAACAAAAGAAAAAACTATTAAATTGCAATGAACTTTTGACTCCGTGGTCTAGTTTAATTGGGACTGGAAAGAGAATTTAAAATGGTGTGTTTCTTAAGAAGCCCATTGCAATTCACTAGGAATTTTCTAAACACGCTTTTTCCAACTATATGCTATATAAAAGATAAATATTAGAGGTTCTAGAGGGGCCAAATTTTCACCATCATTTTAATTTAATCAGGATGTGATAAAGAGAGTATAAAGAGAGTACTTAAAGAGGAGTTAAGAGATTCCACTACTGATTAATTTAATGTTTTAGCCATGAAAACAGATTTTAGTCTTTAGATCACTCTATCCTAGTCTACAAAATAAAGGAGTTAAAGTAGATTATTCTCAGGGACTTTTCTAATTTATAGTTGTTTGAATTCTATCACTGTTTCTAAGGTGAGTATAAGAAGTTTAAAGAGGACTTTTCTTTCTGTGATCTCATAGTAAAGCCTTAAACTGTACCAACTGGCTACTTATCAACACAATTATTCTTCATTCCAATGCCTCCTGCCATATTTTATTCATATCTCCCATGGAGATATTTATAACCCATCCCATATTCACACAAAGTAAAGGGAAAATTTTATCAGGCTCTATACTTAATAGCTTAGCACAGAAAAACAGCAGTTGCCTCTCCCAGAGACCTTAGAAAAAGTGTGACTACACTGAAAAGTCAGCAGACCTTGGTATGTGTGTCAAGTCTTCCCTTCACTCTGGCAAACTTTACAAGCAGAACTTTTGATAGACTCTGTAGAAGTGACTGCTGAAACCAATTAATACCAGACAATAGAAAATATTAATTGAGCTTGCATAATATAGATAGCATTTTGCCAGACACTATGGAGAGATTCCAAACAAATATAAGATCTACTGGTTTCTTTCAAAGAGCTCATTGTGTGTTTAGAGGAACTGGAACTTGAAGAATGAGAAGGGAAAGCCACTTTTCTTCTTCCAGTCCTAGTGCTCTCTCAGATATACAACCATCTATTTAATTCGTTCAACTAATAGTGTACTTGGACAGTATAGACATATTTTAACATTGTAATAATTTAAACTCTCACACTAGTCCAAAAATAAATAGATTAATGAAACTAAATACATAGCCTGATTTAGTGTTTGAAAACTGATAAAAGAGAAACATCACAAACCATTGTGGCAAATATGACTTGCACAACCAATGGAGTTAATAGAACTAGATAGCCATTGAGAGGAAATGAATGTGAGGTCAATGTAGGTCTTTATCATATGTTGAAATAACCTTTATGTGGATTAAAAAGTTAATTCTAAAAATCTTACATGGCAAACATAAAATGTTGTTGAATGTAATTTGACTTCTGCATAGGGAAGGATCATAATGCTTATAAACAATGGAAAACTTACAATAGAAAAGTGTAACCACCTAAAAATTTAAATTTTGTGTGTCAAACTGATCAAAATTAGAAGGCAGACTATCAACTACAAGAAAATATTCACAAAAAGAAATGACAGTTAAAATATCATTCCCTTATAAAGGCCCACAGAAATTGTCCCAACAAATATCAAAATCCTCATAATAAATTGACAAAGAGCCATAAGCAGACAATGGGCAGAAAAACATGATACTGTTAGAACTGTCAGATTAGCAAGATTTTTTTTTTTCTGTGATACCATTGAATGTTAGAAGTAATGTGAAAGAATCAGCAAACTCTTAGTCTATTGTTTGGAATTTCAAAAAGAGTATAATTTTTTTTTTTTAATTTGAGATGGAATCTCACTCTGTAGCCCAAGCTGGAATACAGTGGCAAGATCTTGGCTCACTGCAACCTCCGCCTCCCAGGCTCAAACTATTCTTGTGCCTCAGCCTCCTGAGTAGCTAGGGACTACAGGCATGAGCCACCATGTATTTTGTATTTTAGTGCTGGTTAATGTTTTGCATTTAATGGAGACAGGGTTTCACCCTGTCGCCCAGGGTGGTCTTGAACTCCTGAGTACAGGTGATCCACCCGCCTCGGCCTCCCAGAGTGCTGGGATTTTTGGGTGTGGGCCACCACGCCCAGCCAGAGTATAAAATTTCTATAAAGATACATGGCAATATATTTCAAGGGACCAAAAAATTCTTATACAGTTTGAAATCCAGCCTAAGGAAATAAACTGATATGTTAAGAAAGTTTTAGGCACACAGATGTTAAATGCAGTGATATTTTTAATGGCAAATAAATGATTGAGTTAAGTGAAAGGAAACATTTAGAAAACCAAATAATAAATAAATTATTAATTATAATTTATCTTATTATTATTTTGGTAATATAGAAAAACTTCATTACAATGTTAGCTGAAAAACTAACACAGAGATTGTATAGGTAATGAACTTAGCTATATTTTGTTACTATGTTTCATAAAACATAAGATAATTCTAGAAAAGAAAAACCCTAAAACACTGACAGAGTCTGTCTTTGGTTGGTGGGACTATGAATATGCTTTGTGCATTTTCTGGCTTTTTTTTTCACTTTTTATATATTCAATTAGCATGTAGTATTTTGAAGTAAAAAATTACATTATAAACTATTTTAAGGAATAAAACATCAAAAGTACTGAAATTAGATTTATATGAATGAAGTCTATAGTAAAAGTCTACTTTTTCCAAATTGCTAGTTAAGTAAAATTATCTATGATAGTGCTTATTAATACCAAAGGTAGCATTTGAACAAATTTCATTGCATAGTAAGTTACTATAATGGCCATTGTAATTCCAGCTAACTGACATAGCCTTCTCTAGGAGAAAAGCTTAAAGAAGTATAGCCAGTTGGTTAAGAACAAACTCTGAGGCCAAACTCCTTGTGTTAAGATCCTAGCCCCATTTTCTGCTAAGTCCCTCAATCTCAGTTTCCTCATGTGTAAAGTGGAGAAAATAATAGTGCTCACAACACTGAATTCTTATAATTCAATGAGTTAATACATTTCATGTGCTTAAAACAAAGGCTAAAACACAATTAACACTCAACAAATATTAGCTGCCGTTATGCTTATTATCACTGAAGCTTCCTCACCACACTAGTTTGAGTTCATTAGATATCTCAAAATGTATATCTCAAAAGGATACAATATAATTAGCACACACATGAAAATTCTGTTTTTTCCGTTGCTGTGATAGCTGAGCACTTCTAAGTTAGGTTACAAAAATTACCCTCATTAACACTTTGAAAGAAATGTATAAATGGAGACCCACATATCATATGTCTACATGCTTTAAAAGCTAATGAATCATTAAATGGACAAAAATTCTATCCTCTTTGTTTGACAAATATACTTCATGATGACCTAGAAGGCCAACTTCAAATGTAAACTTCTCACAATCCTTAGAATTCAGCATCTATGAATGGCTGAATGGGGAGAACCCTGCCACTGCTACCACCAACACCAACACAAATGTGCATGGCATAGACAGAATTCTATCAAATAAATTTTACAAAGGATTGAAATAGTTAAAAAGAATCAAGCAGAAATACTGGAGTTGAAAAATGCAACTGATATACTGAAGAACACATCAGAGCCTTTTAATAGCAGAACTGATAAAGCACAAGAAAGAATTAGTGAGCTTGAAGACAGGCTACGTGGAAATACACAGTCAGAAGAGATAAAAGAAAAAAGAATAAAAAACAATGGAGCACACCTGCAAGATCTGGAAAATACCTCAAAAAGCCAAATCTAAGAGTTACTGGCCTTACAGAGGAGGTAGAGCAAGAGATAGGGGTAGAAACTTTATTCAAAGGCAAAAGAGAGAACTTCCTAAACCTAAAGAAAGATATCAACATTCAAGTACAAGAAGGATATAGAACACCAAGCAGGTTTAACCCAAAGATAACTATCTCAAGGCATTTAATAATAAATCTCCAAAAGGTCAGGATAAAGAAAAGATCCTGAAAACAAGAAGACAAAAAAAAATGACATACAATAGAGTTCCAATATGTCTGGCAGCAGACTTTTCAGTGGAAACCTTACAGGCCAGGAGAGAGTGGCATGACATATTTAAAGTGCTGAAGGAAAAAAACTTTTACCTAGAATAGTGTCTGGCAGCAGACTTTTCAGTGGAAATTTTACAGGCCAGGAGAGAGTGGCATGACATATTTAAAATGCTGAAGGAAAAAACCTTTTACCTAGAATAGTGTATCTGATGAAAATATCCTTAAAACATGAAGGAGAAATAAATTTCCCAGACAAACAAAAGCTGAGGAATTTCATAAACACCACACCTGTCCTGCAAGAAATGCTAAAGGGAATGCTTCAATCAAAGAAAAGGATGTTAACGAGCAACAAGAAATCATCTGAAGGTATGAGACTCACTGTTAATAGTAAGTACACAGAAGCTGGGTGCAGTGGCTCATGCCTGTAATCCTAGCACTCTGAGAGGCTGAGGTGGGCAGATCACCTGATGTCAGGAGTTTGAGACCAGCCTGACCAATATGGTAAAACCCCGTCTCTACTAAAATACAAAAATAATTAGCCAGGCATAGCGGCAGGCACTTGTAATCTCAGCTGCTTGGGAGGCTGAGGCAGAAGAATTGCTTGAAACCAGGAGGCAGAGGTTGCAGTGAGCCGAGACCATGCCACTGCACTCCAGCCTGGGCAACAAGAGTGAGACACCGTCTCAAAAAAAAAAAAAAGTCAGTACACAGGAAAACACTTAATATTATAACACTATAGCTGTAGTGTGTAAATCACTCTTAAGTAGAAAGAGCCAATCAAAAACAATAACTACAATTACTTTTCAAGGCATACATGGTACAATAAGACATAAAAAGAAATGTTAAAAAGTGGGGGCAAAGTTATAGAGTTTTTTAGTTTTCTTTTTGCTTTTTTGTTTATGCAAACAGTATTAAATTATTATCAGAATAAAATAACAGGTTATAAGACAGTATTTGCAAGCCTCATGGTAATCTGAAATCAAAAAAGTTACAATGAATACAGAAAAAATAAAAAGCAAGAAATTAAATTGTATCACCAGAGAAAATCACTTCCATAGAAGGAAAATAGGAAGGAAGGAAATAAGGAGGCTAAGACCGCAAAACAACCAGAAAACAAATAGCAAAATGGCAGGAGTAAGTCCTTATATATCAATAATAACATTGTATACAAATGGACTAAACGCTCTAATCAAAAGACATAGAGTGGCTGAATGAATTAAAAAACAAGACCCAATCATCTTTTATCTATAAGAAACACATTTCACTTACAGACACACATAGTCTGAAGGCAAAGAGATGGAAAAAGATATTCCATGCCAATGGAAACCAAAAAAGAGAAGGAATGACTATGATTATCATCAGACAAAATAAATTTCAAGAAAAAAACTATAAAAAGAGACAAAAAAGTAACTATATAATGATAAATGGGTCAGTTCAACAAGAGGATATAACAATTGTAAATACATATGCACCCAACACTGGAGCACACAGATATATATAAAGCAAATATTATTAGCGCTAAAGAGAGACATAGACCCCAATATAATAATAGCTAGAGACTTCAACACTGTACTGTGAGCATCGGACAGATCTGCCAGATAGAACATCAATGAAGAAACATCAGACTTGATCTTCACTATAGAATAAATAGGCCCAAGACATATTTACAGAACATTTCATCCAACAGCTGCAAAATACACATTCTGTTCCTCAGCACGTGGATCATTCTTAAGGATAGACCATATGTTAGATCACAAAACAAGTCCTAAACATTCAAAAAATTGAAACAATACCAAAGATCTTTGACCACAATGGCAATGGAATAAAACTAGAAATCAATAACAAGAATAATTGTGGAAACTATCCAAATACATGGAAATTAAACAATATGCTCCTGAGTGACCAGTGGTTCCATGAAGAAATTAAGAAGGAAATTTTAAAATTTCTGGATACAAATGATAATGGATATATATACCAAAACCTATGTGATACAGTGAAAGCAGCAAAGAGACAAGTTTGTAGCTATAAATGCCTACATCTAAAAAGAAGAAAATCTTCAAATAAACAAGCTAATGATACATCTCAAGGAACTAGAAAGGCAAGAGCAAATAAAATTCAAAATCAGTAGAAGAAAAGAAATAATAAAGATTACAGCAGAAATAAATCATTTAAAAATGAAGAAAATACAGAAGATTAAACAAAAAGCTGATTTTTGAAAATACAAAATGGGCAAACTTTAACAGGGAAAAAAAGGTTGAAAGCTCAAATAAATAAAATCAAAGATGAAGAAACAGACATTACAACTTGATACTGCAGAAATTCCAAGGCTCCTTGGTGGCTACTATGAGCAACTATATGCCAATAAGTTGGAAAAATCTATAAGAAATAGATAAACTCCTAGACACATAAAACCTACCAATATTGAACCAGGAAGAAATTCAAAACCTGAACAGACCAATAACAAGAAATGAGATCAAAGCCATGATAAAATGTCTCCAAGCAAAGAAAAGCCCAGGATCCAATAGCTTCACTGCTGAATTCTCCCAAACATTTAAAGAATTAATACCAATATTACTCAAACTATTCTGAAAAATAGAGAAAGAGGGAATACTTCCAACCTCATTCTCCTAATTTAGATTATCCTAATACCAAAACTAAACAAAGTCACATAAAAAAGCACACTATAAGCCAACGCCACTGATGAATACTAATGCAAAAATCCTCAACAAAATACTAGCAAACTGAATCCAACAACACATTAAAAAGACCATTCATCATGACTAAGTAGGATTTATGCCTGGGATTCAAGGATGGTTCAACATACACGAATCAACTAATGTGATACCTCATATCAATGGAATAAAGGACACAAACCACATGACTATTCCAAATGATGATGAAAAAAGTATTTGATAAAATTCAACATTCCTTCATGACAAAATCTCCCAAAAGATTAAGTATAGAAGGAACATACTTCGACATAATAAAAGCCACATACAATAGAACCATACCTAGTATACTGAATGGGGAAAAACTGAAAAACTTTCCTCTAGGATCGAGAACATGACAAAGATGCTCACTTTCACTACTGTTATAACGGGTACCCAAATTGGAAATAACATGTCAAATTATCCTTGTTTGCAGATAATATGATCTTATATTTGGATAAACTTAAGACCCAACCAAAAAGCTATTCGAACTGATAAACAAATTCAGTAAAGTTGCAGAATAAAAAATCAGCATACAAAAATCAGTAGCATTTCTATATGCCAACAGCAAACAATCTGAAAAAGAAATTAAAAAGTAATCTCATTTACAACATCGACAAATAAAATGAAATATCTAGGAGTTAACCAGAGAAGTGAAGGAACTCTACAATGAATGCTATAAAACATTGGTGCAGGAACTGAAAGAAGACACACACAAAAATGGAAATATATTCCATTTTCATGAATTGGAAGAATCAATATTGTTAAAATATCTATACTACCAAAATGAAATGCAATTCCTATCAAAATACCAATGACATTCTTCACAGAAATAGAAAAAAAATCCTAAAATTTATATGGAATGCCAAAAGACCCAGAATAGCCAAAGCAATTCTAAGCAAAAATAAATAAAACTGGAGGAATCACATTACCTGACTTTAAATTATGCTGCAGAACTATAGTAACCAAAACAGCATGATACTGGCATAAAAATAAATCCATGCATCTATAGTGAACTCATATTTTAAAAAGGTGCCAAGAACATACATTGGGGAAAGGAGAGTCTCTTCAATAAATGATGCTGGGAAAACTGAATATCCATAGGCAAAGCAACGAAACTAGGCTCCTCTCTCTCACCATATACAAATATAAAATCAAAATCAATGAAAGACTTAAATCTAAGACCTCAAACTATGAAACTACTACAAGAAAACATTAGGGAAACTCTCCAAGACACTGGACTGAGCAAAGATTTCTTAAGCAATAGCCACAAGCCAGGTAACCAAAGCAAAAATGGACAAATGGGATCACATCAAGTTAAAAATCTTTCTCCACAGCAAAGGAAACAATCAACGAAGTGAAGAGACAACCCACAGAATGGGAGAAAATATTTTCAAATTACTGATCTGACAAGGGATTAAACAGAATATATAAGGAGCTCAAATAACTCTACAGGAAAAAATCTAAAAATCCAATTTAAAAATGGGCAAAAGATCTGAATAGACATTTTTCAAAAAAAGACATACAAGTGGCAAATAGGCATATGTAAAGATGGTCAACATCATTCATCATCAGATAAATGCAAATCAAAACTACAATGAGATATCATCTCACTCCAGTTAAAATCACTTGCATCCAAAAGTCATGCAATAACAAGAGTTGGTGAGGATGAGGAGAAAAGGGCACACTTGCACACTGCCAGTAGGAATGTAATTACTACAACCACTGTGGAGAACAGATTGGTGGTTCCTCAAAAATCTAAAAATAGAGCTACGATCTGATCCAGCAATCCCACTCCTAATATGTACTCAAAAAAAAGGAATTCAGTGTATCAAAGACAGACAACTACACTCCCATGTTTAGTTTAATGCAGCATTGTTCACAGTAGCCAAAATTTGGAAGCAACCTAGGCGTCCATCAATAGATGAATGGATATAGAAAACATGATGCATATACACAATGGATTGCTATTCGGCTATAAAAAAAAAATGAGATCCTATAATTTGCAACAGTATGGATGAAACTGGAAGTCATTATGTTAAGTGAAATAAGCCAGGCATAGAGACAAACTTTGCATTTTCTCAATTATTTGTGGGAGCCCAAAATTGAAATAATTGAACTCATGGAGACAGAGAGTAGAAGGATGGTTACTAAAGGTTGAGAAGGGTTGTGGGAAGAAGTGGAGATGGTTAATGGGTACCAAAAACAATAGTCAAAAAGAATAAATAAGCCCTAATACTTGATAGCACAACAGAGTAACTATAGTAAAAGATAATTTAATTGTACATTTAAAATAACTAAAAGAGTATAATTGAATTGCTTGTAATACAAGGAATAAATGCTTAAGTTGATGAACACCCCACCAACCATGATGTGATTATTACACATTGCATTCCTTATCAAATTATTTCATATAACCCATAAATATATATACCTACTTTGTATCCACAAAAATTTTTTTTTAAAAGAGCCAAAGATGGCCAGCCATGGTGGCCCATGCCTGTAATTCCAGCACTTTCGGAGGCTGAGGCGGGTGGATCACCTGAGGTCAAGAGTTTGAAATTAGACTGGCCAACATGGTGAAACCTCATCTCTATTAAAAATACAAAAATTGGCTGGGTGTGGTGGTGGGCACCTGTAATCCCAGCTACTCAGGAGGCTGAGGCAGGAGAATCACTTGAACCCAGGATGCAGAGGTTGCAATGATTTGAGATTGTGCCACTGCACTCCAGCCTGGGCGACAGAGCGAGACTTCGTCTCAAAAAAAAAAAAAAGCCAAATATTTGGATTAATGGCTTAATGGAGCAGGGTGCTCTGAGGCCTACTGTGTGAAGGAGATGGAGAAAACAGCAGCAAGCGTGCCAATAGTTATCTGAAGACTCAACAGGATTTTAATGTGGACCATGCAACTGTGTGATAGAGTTGGCTTGTATTAGCTGGCTGTGACAACTGATTATAGCTGGCTATGAAAACTAATTGCACATATCTCTTCCAATTCTGTGTTCAATTATGTCAAGTTGGGAGTTTGAAATCTGCCACAGAGGGAGTACTTACATGAAGGAAATGAGCAAATGCTAAAAATTACAAATCATTCCTTTTTTCACCCCTTATTGGAGAGCTGGTTGTTTAATATTCATCACCACACCACTGGCATCATGACGGTAAGTTCCAAATCTGCCTCATAAGAAAGCTCATCATCTAAGAAGGTTTTCTAATTTCCTCACTATCAAGCACATATATTTGTATTTTTGTAATTGAAAGAATTTTAGTACTGTTCATTTAAAGATAACTACTTTTTCTTAAGAAGCATGAATTATTACTGAAGGACCTCATGTATTGAGGGTTTTAAAAATATTTTATAGATAATTTTCAATATTTATATACAAAATAGGGAGAATATCATATGAGCTCATGAGCTTTAATAATTAAGACAGATACTGTTTTATTTATATCCCACTCACTACCCACTTATTTTTTTGTTTGGTTGGTTGTTTTTTTTTTCTTTTTTAAATTATTATTATTATACTTTAAGTTTTAGGGTACATGTGCACAATGTGCAGGTTTGTTACATATGTATCCATGTGCCATATTGGTTTGCTGCACCCATTAACTCATCATTTAGCATTAGGTATATCTCCTAATGCTATCCCTCCCCCCTCCCCCCACCCCACAGCAGTCCCCAGAGTGTGATGTTCCCCTTTCTGTGTCCATGTGTTCTCATTGTTCAATTCCCACCTATGAGTGAGAACATGTGGTGTTTGGTTTTTTGTCCTTGCGATAGTTTACTGAGAATGATGGTTTCCAGTTTCATCCATGTCCCTACAAAGGACATGAACTCATCATTTTTATGGCTGCATAGTATTCCATGTTGTATATGTGCCACATTTTCTTAATCCAGTCTATTGTTGTTGGACATTTGGGTTGGTTCCAAGTCTTTGCTATTGTGAATAGTGCCGCAATAAACATACATGTGCATGTGTCTTTATAGCAGCATGATTTATAGTCCTTTGGGTATATACCCAGTAATGGGATGGCTGGGTCAAATGGTATTTCTAGTTCTAGATCCCTGAGTAATCACCACACTGACTTCCACAATGGTTGAACTAGTTTACCGTCCCAACAACAGTGTAAAAGTGTTCCTATTTCTCCACATCCTCTCCAGCACCTGTTGTTTCCTGACTTTTGAATGATGGCCATTCTAACTGGTGTGAGATGGTATCTCATTGTGGTTTTGATTTGCATTTCTCTGATGGCCAGTGATGATGAGCATTTTTGCATGTGTTTTTTGGCTGCATAAATGTCTTCTTTTGAGAAGTGTCTGTTCATGTCTTACACCCACTTTTTGATGGGGTTGTTTGTTTTTTTCTTGTAAATTTGTTTGAGTTCATTGTAGATTCTGGATATTAGCCCTTTGTCAGATGAGTAGGTTGCAAAAATTTTCTCCCATTTTGTAGGTTGCCTGTTCACTCTGATGGTAGTTTCTTTTGCTGTGCAGAAGCTCTTTAGTTTAATTAGATCCCATTTGTCAATTTTGGCTTTTGTTGCCATTGCTTTTTGTGTTTTAGACATGAAGTCCTTGCCCATGCCTATGTCCTGAATGGTATTGCTTAGGTTTTCTTCTAGGGTTTTTATGGTTTTAGGTCTAACATGTAAGTCTTTAATCCATCTTGAATTAATTTTTGTATAAGGTGTAAGGAAGGGATCCAGTTTCAGCTTTCTACATATGGCTAGCCAGTTTTCCCAGCACCATTTATTAAATAGGGAATCCTTTTCCCATTGCTTGTTTATGTCAGGTTTGTCAAAGATCAGACAGTTGTAGATATGCAGCATTATTTCTCAGGGCTCTGTTCTGATCCATTGATCTATGTCTCTGTTGTGGTACCAGTACCATGCTGTTTTGGTTACTGTAGCCTTGTAGTATAGTTTGAAGTCAGGTAGCGTAATGCCTCCAGCTTTGTTCTTTTGGCTTAGGATTGACTTGGTGATGCGGGCTCTTTTTTGGTTCCATATGAACTTTAAAGTAGTTTTTTCCAATTCTGTGAAGAAAGTCATTGGTAGCTTGATGGGGATTGCATTGAATCTATAAATTACCTTGGGCAGTATGGCCATTTTCACAATATTGATTCTTCCAACCCATGAGCATGGAATGTTCTTCCATTTGTTTGTATCCTCTTTGATTTCATTGAGCAGTGGTTTGTAGTTCTCCTTGAAGAGGTCCTTCACATCCCTTGTAAGTTGGATTCCTAGGTATTTTATTCTCTTTGATGTCCCTGTCTGACAGCTTTGAAGAGAGTAGTGGTTCTCCCAGCATGCAGCTGGAGATCTGAGAATGGGCTACCCACTTCTTAATAATTTTGAAGGAAATTCTATATCATTTATTGATACATATTTAACAATGTCATCTCTGAAAGCTAAGTATTTTTTCAGCATAACTAAATGTAATTACTCCTAAAAATGTTTCTTCATATTATCAAATATATTAGCAGTGTTTACATTTCTAATTGTCTTCAATGATTTGTACAATTTGTTTGAATCATTATTCAAATAAGGCTTGTATCTGAATTGATTGATTTTTTTAAGATTTGATTTTTTAAAGATTTTTTAATCTAGTGCTTTCCCAAATTTTTTGGAATTAATTTATTAAAAAACAAACAACCAGATCACTTGTCCTGTACAGTTTTACTGTCTGGATTTCACTGATGGCAACTCCATGGTGTTATTTATTATGTTCCTCTCTCCCTTATATTGCTTTTGAATTGGTGGTTAACTCCAGAGATTTAATCACATTCTGGTTTTATTTTTGAGGGATAGAAAAAGGGAAGGTGGGCTAAGTGTGGTGGCTCATGCCCATAATCCCAGCACTTTGGGAGGCTGAGGTGGGAGGATCACTTGAACCTAGGAGTTTGAGACGAGCCTGAGCAACAGAGAGAGACCTCATCTCTATTAAAAAAAAAAAAAAAAAAAAAGCCACGCATGGGGCCATGCTCCTGTGGTCCCAGCTACTTGGGAGGCTGAGGTGGCAGTGGCACGATTACTTGAGCCTGGAAAGTCAAGGTTACAGTTAGCCATGATTGCACCACTGTACTCCAGCCTGGACAACAGAGCAAGACCCTGTCTAAAAGAAAAAGAGAGTGAGAAAGGGAAGGTGGGTCATAATTAGTAACTTCACAGCTGACACTGTGGACTTACCAAGAGGTCTACAATGTCTGGTTGCCTTTGTTTGTGTGTGATTTTATTTGCCACTGATGATTATCACTGAAATTCATTAGTTTGGGGAGTTAGAAAATGGTAATATTCTATCATTTCTTCCTTATTTATTAATTGGAATCATTTTATAAAGATAAATTTCTTTTATAAATTTTTTGGTTGTTTGTAACAAATTATATTCAAATAAGTCTAAGGTTCATCTATGTCCCCACTATTCTATTCATTCGTACTCTGAGGTACAGCTCATATAAGGAAGAAAGGATAAATAATTGCTTTTGTTCTAATTTGCCAATTTTTGAAATTAATGAGCTAGTTTCCTGATAGTCTCCAAAAGTAAGTATTTTAGTATTATTATTATTAATATATTTAAACAAATATGATATGTTTCCATCCATTGCAGTTGTTATTCTGATTAACGTTCAAAGTGGCCCATCTTTGACCAGTGGGTGACAATTCATGTTGGCTCCTGAGTCCTTTGAGTGCAACCTCTGTAGTCTCTAACAGCTTCCTTGCTTCTGGTATGACAAGTTGTTCCAGGTTTATCTTACACATTTCTACCATCAACTGAAATTACTCTTTTCTCCAGGAAACTCTAATTCCTACTAATGAGAAATGGTGTTTAGAGACTACAATCTTGGCACTGGGGGTGTTCCATGCTTTTGAGGTTTTGGCTGTTTCAAAGGAAAAAATATAGAAAAACATACTTTTTAAGAAACATAATATGCCGGCCGGGCACTGTGGCTCAAGCCTGTAATCCCAGCACTTTGGGATGCCGAGGCGGGCGGATCAAGAGATCAAGACCATCCTGGCCAACATGAGGAAAACCCGTCTCTACTAAAAATACAAAAATTAGCTGGGCATGGTGACGCGCGCCTGGAGTCCCAGCTACTCTGGGGGCTGAGGCAGGAGAATCGCTTGAACCCAGGAGGCAGAAGTTGCAGTGAGCCGAGATTGTGCCACTGCACTCCAGCCTGGTGACAGTGGGAGACTCCATCTAAAAAAATAAAAATAAAAAAATAAAAAAAAACAAACATAAAATGCCTTTTGAGTTCATATTAATATTTTCAATTCATGGATATTACATCTGTATCTTCTTTCACCACACCATAAAACTTGCTTCTCAACACCAATATGTCTCATCTGCTTTATCACACAATACACACAGTATCTCTGTATAATAATGTCAAACTACTACCAAAATTATGATTACTAAAAACAGATTTTAAAAATATTTCAGTGCTACTTTTGCCCTGAAGAGATATTCCACTAGAAACGTACAAGTTACTGTGTTTTGAAGTCACTTAGACTAGTTCCTCTGTGTGTGGTTATCCACCAACTGGCGACACAGTTCATTTCATTTGTATTATTTTCTTATTGATGTGAAGGGAAATTTAATTGTTTAATTTTATATTTTATCTATGTACAATATTAACAGTGGTCCATAATCAAATACTTGAAAGACAGTATATTCAAAGACGGCTAAGTCCCACTCATGTCCCCTATAACCTATTCTCTCCTCTTCATCTAGCAGCGCCAATTCTGCTTACCAACAATGTCCCATGAGACACTCACATCCCATTTATTTTCTATTTTATGGCTTATTTTCCATTTTTAACATAAGCAATACAGTTATCTTTTCTTATGAAAATTGTTACATACTGTATATACCTCCCCCCCACCTTTCTTTCTATTTAACAATACATCCTGCACATTACTCCAGAGTAGTATATTCATATTTTCCATATTTCTTCTTAGGCCTGAATAGTACTCCTGTAATATAATAAACAATAGTTCATTCTAGCATGGAACATTTAGATTATATCCAGTCTTTTCTTATCATAAAAACACTGCAATTAACAGACTTATGCATATATCATTTTGTATTTTTCTATCATATAACAGGGATAGAACCCTAGAATTCAGATTTTTACAGATCCAAAAGTAAATGTGTAATTTTGCTGAATATTGTCAAATTTTCCTCCATAGTGGTTGTACCATTATATATCAGCTCTAGCCTTGCCAACAGAAAGCTTTTGAAATTGGATGTTTAACAATCAGGTGGGAAATAGATGGCATCTCAGTGATGTTTTTATTTTGTATTCTCCCTATTATGAGCATCTTTTCACATAGTTTAGAGACATTTTCACTTTTTTCTTTCAAAAATTTATATTTTAACTCATTTTTTACAGTCACTCATCTCTATATTCAGATGTTATTTCTTTAATTTCAGTAGCTTTAGGGATATGCATGGTTTTTAGTTACATGGATTAATTGCATAGTGGTAAAGTATGTGTTTTTAGTGTAACCATCACCCAGATAGTGTACACTGTAGCCAATAGGTGATTTTTTTTCTCCCTCACTCCTCTTTCACCCTTCCCCCTTGAGTCTCCAATGTCCAATATACCACTCTGTACGTCTTTGTGTACCCATGGCTTCGTTCCCACTTATAAGTAAGAAGATACAGATTTTGGTTTTTCATTCCCCTGTGTTAGTTCAGTTAAGACAATAGCCTCCAATTCCATCTAAGTTAGTATAAAAGACATTATTTCATTCTTTTTTATACCTGAGTACTACTCCATAGTATATATGTACCACATTTTCTTTATCCATCCATCAGTTAATGGCACCTAAGGTGATTCCATATCTTAGCAATTGTGAATTGTGCTGTGATAAACATTTGAGTGCAGATGTCTTTTTGATATAAAAAACTTATCTTCCTTTGGGTGGATGCCCAGTAGTGGGATTGCTAGGTTAAATGGTAGATCTACTTTTAGTTCTATGAGAAATCTCCATACTGTTTTCCATAAGGGTTGTTCTAATTTACATTCCCATCAACAGTATATAAGCATTCACCCTTTCACCTCATCCATACCAACGTCTATTTTTTTTTTTACTTTTTAAATAATGGCCATTCTGACTGGGATAGGATTGCATCTTATTGTGGTTTAAATTTGCATTTCTGTGATGATTAGTGATGTCAAATGTATTTTCATTAGTTAGTTGGCCACTTGAATTTCTTCTTTTGATAAATGTCTGTTCATGTCATTTGCCCACTTCTTAATGAGATAATTCCTTTTATCTTGCTAATTTGTTTGAGTTCCTTGTAGGTCCTGGACATTAGCCTTTTGTCAGCTGTATCGTTTGAAAATATATTGTCTCACTCTGTAGATGGTCTATTTACTGTGTTGATTATTTATTTTGCCATGCATTAGCTTCTTAGTTTAATTAAGCTCCGTTTGTCTGTTTTTGTTTTGTTTGCATTTGCTTTTAGGGTTTTAGCCATAAATTCCTTACCTAGGCCAATGTCCAGAAGAGTTTTTCCTATTTTTATTGTAGGATTTTCATGGTTTAATGTCTTACATTTAAGTCTTTAATCCATCTGGAGTTAAATTTTGTATAAGGTGAGAGATAGAGATCCAGTTTCATTCATCTACATGTGGCTATCCAATTTTCCTAGTATCATTTATTGAATAAGGTGTCCTTTCCCCAGTGTACATTTTCATCTGCTTTGTCAAAGATCAGTTGGTTGTAGGTATTTGGCTGTATTTCTGGGTTTTTTATTCGGTTCCAGTGGAATATGTATCTATTTTTATACCAGTATCATGGTGTTTTGGTTACTATAGGCTTGTAGCATAACCTGAAGTCTGGTGATGCAATGCCTCCAGAATTATTCTTTTTGCTTAGAATTGCTTTGGCTATTCATGCTTTTTTTTAGTTCCACATGCATTTTAGGATTGTTTATTCTAATCCTGTGAAAAATGGCATAGGTGTTTTGACAGGACTTTCACTGAAGCCGAGCAGTATGCTCAGAAAACATGAGCAGTATGCTCATTTTCACAATATTGATTCTTTCCATCCATGAACATGGGATGTTTTTCTATTTGTTTGTGTCCTGTGTGATTTATTTCATCAGTGTTTTGTAGTTATTCTTGATATCTTTCATCTCCTTGGTTAAATATATTATTAGGTACTTTGTTGGCAGCTATTGCAAATGGAATTGAGTTCTTGATTTGAATCTCCGCCTGGTCATTATTGGTATACAGCAGAGCTACCGACTTGTGTACATTGTTTTTGTAACCTGAGACTTTACTGAGTTCACATATCAAACCTAGGAGTCTTTCTGATACCAATCCTACTGAAACTATTCCAAAAGGCTGAGTGTATTAGTCATGGTCTCTAGAGAGACAGGACTAGTAGGATATAAGTATATATGAAAGGGGGTTTATTAAGGAGAATCGACTCACACGAACACAAGGTAAAGTCCTAGAATAGGCCATCTGCAAGTTGAGGAGCAAGGAAGCCAGTGGTGGATCAGTCTGAGTCCCAAAACCTCAAAAGTAGGGAAGCTGACAGTGCAGCATCAGCCTATGGCCAAAGGCTTGAGAGCCCCTGGCAAACCACTGGTGTAAGTCCAAGAGTCCAAAAGCTGAAGAACTTGGAGTCTGATGTTCAAGGGCAGGAAGCATCCAGCATGGAAGAAAGATGAAGGCTGGAAGACTCTGCAAGTCCACTCTTTCCACCTTTTTCTGTCTGCTTTATTCAAGCCATGCTGGCAGCTGATTAGATGGTGCCCACCCAGATTGAGGTGGGTCTGCCTCTCCCAGTCCACTGACTCAAATGTCAGTCTCCTTTGGCAACACCCTCACAGACACACCCAGGAACAATATTTTGCATCCTTCAATCCAATCAAGTTGACATTTAATATTAACCATCACACTGAGGAAGAGGGAATCCTCCCTTATTCATTCTGCAAAGCTAGTATCACTATAATACCAAAGCCAGGAAAGGACATACACACAAAAACAAAACTACAGACCAATATACATGATGAATATAGATACAAAAATCCTTAACCAAACATGAGGAAATCATATCCGACAGCACATTAAAGATATAACTCACTATGATTAAGTAGGTTTCATCCCAAGGATGCAAGGATGGTTTCACATAGGCAAGACAATAAATGTGATTCACCACATAAACAGAATTAAAAATAAAAACAATATGATCATTTCAATAGATGCATAAAAAACATTTGATAAAATTCTGCATCCCTTCATGATAAGAAAACCTGAGTAAAGTAGGCATAAAAGGAACATACCTCAAAATAATAAAAGCAACAAACCCACAGCCAACACCATCCTGAATGAGGGAAAGTTACAAGCATTCCCCCTTAGAAATGGAACAAGACAAGGATGCCCACTTTTACCACTTCTATTCAACATACTACTAGAAGTCCTAGCCAGAGCAATCAGGCAAGAAAAAGAAATAAAAGGCATCCAAATTGGAAAAAAAGAAGTCAGATTATCTTTGTTCACTGAGGAGATGGTCTTATACCTTCAAAACCCTCAGATGCCCTTCATTTATTAGGAATATTAACCCTTTGTCTCTAACAGAAGTTGCAAATATTTTTCCCCAGCTCATAGTTTGTATGTTTGCTTACGACATGATTTCCCATGCAAAAATTTTAATGCGGTCAAAAATTTCAAACTTTTTCTTTATTGCTTCTAGATTTTGAATTAAAGTTAGAAAAAAATTCACATTCTTAGAATAGAGGAATTTGCCCATGTATCCTTCAGAACCTATATGGTGTGGTTTTTACATTTAATCTCTGATGTTTTTGGATTTTAGCTTCATGTAAGGAATAAATAAAGAATGGAACTAATGTTATTTTGCCACATGGCCATCCCCAAAACTTTTTAATAAAACTTTTATCTTTTTTTTCTATTGATTGAGATGTGGTTGGCCTTATGGTACATTAAATATCCATATACAATTAGGTCAATTGCTAAATTTTCCATTTTATTCCACTAATCGGTCCAACTATTCATGTACCATTAACAAACTGCCTTAATTACAGTTTTCAGACTATATTTTATTTTTTAGTAGGGCTAGCTCTGCCCCCACTGTACACACACACTTTCCTTTTTTAGCATTTTTCTGTCTATTCTTACTTGTTTTTCTCTCAAATGAACTTTGTTATCAACACATCTAGCTATGGGGAAAAACTGATGATTTTTATTGGAATTACATTAAACTTAATAAGCATCTTCATGATATTGGGTCTTCCTATCCAATAATGAAATATGTCTCTCTGTTCCTTCAACTATTCTTTTTTTTTTTTTTTTTTTTGAGACGGAGTCTCGCTCTGTCACCCAGGCTGGAGTGCAGTGGCGCAATCTCAGCTCACTGCAAGCTCCGCCTCCTGGGTTCACGCCATTCTCCTGCCTCAGCCTCTCTGAGTAGCTGGGACTACAGGCGCCCACCACCACGCCCCGCTAATTTTTTTGTATTTTTAGTAGAGACAGGGTTTCACCGTGGTCTCCATCTCCTGACCTCGTGATCTGCCCGCCTCAGCCTCCCAAAGTGCTGGGATTACAAGCATGAGCCACCACGCCCAGCCACCTTCAACTATTTTTGTGTCTCTCAGGAACTTTTCGTAGTTTTTCTCATTTAAGTTTTGAACTTTTCTTGTAGATTTAATACAAATGGATTTAGTTTCTGTTTTAATATGATAAAATGAGATCTCCACTTTAGAGCCTTATTTTTGTTTGTATATACAATGTGTCTCGATTTTTGCATGTTAATTTAATAACCTTCTATTATACTCAATTATCTAGTTTGTGATAGGTTCTCATTGTTTATTTAAATATACATGTATATAATCATATTATTTCTACATAGATATAGTTTTACTTTTTCCTTTCCAATTCTTATTGTTTTTTTCTCTTGAGTTATATACATTGGCTAATACCTCTAAAACTACGTTAAATAGCAGTGGAGAAAATGGGCAATCTTACTTGGTTTCAAGTTCAGAATAAAATGTTTCATTGTTTCTCCATCAAATAAGATGCTAGATTCCTAGATGATGACTTTGGAGAGAAAGAGAGCAAGAAAGAGAGAGATCATGTTAAGTATCCATTAATTACTATTAATATTGTATTGTTTATAATATGAATGGGTATTAAATGTTCTATAAATACCTCTGCATATTTATAGATGATCATATAATTTTTTTCTGCCTAGTTTTCTTAATGTGTCTTAAAAATTCAATGTAATTTCTAATGTTGAACCACTGTTACATTTCTGGAATTAATCTCAGTACACTGTTATAATGCATTACTTTTTAAATGTGCTATTGAATTATGTTTACTAATATTTTATTTAAGACTTTTACGTTGATATTTATAAGTGAGATTTTCTCTACTTTTCTTGGTGCAATCATTGTCAGCTTTTGGGATCAAAGTTGTCATATATTCAGAAAATGGAACCGAAAGATTTCTTCCTTTTCTGTTTGTTCTGGCATACTTTAAACGCATTGGAATTATCAAATCATTAAAGGTTTGGTGGAATTTCTCTATGAGACAAACTGAAATGGTGGCCTGTGTGAGAGCTTAATTACTTTTTTGTTTCTTTTATAGGTATCGTTTGGTTTATGTCTTATTGCAGTCAAATGTGGTAAATTGAATTTAGTTTTTAAATTATTCATTTTTGTCAAGATTTTCAAATCTATTTGCATAGATTTGGGCAAAGTCAAAATTTATGTTAAAAATTGATTATGTGTTTATTTGGAGTGATTTTGAGGGGACAGAGAAAGATGCTTTGGTGTCATCACTGTAGCTCAAAGTTGGCCAAGGGAAGCATTTCCAGAAGCTCTGGTCACTCATATATATACATTTTAAGAAGAACTTCAAAATTGCTTGGTTTTGCTCCTTTTCTTTATTTTTAATTTTGGGTTTTGCTTTCATCTTTCTTTTCTCTCTTTCATTATGTTAGGTAACAGTTTTTCAATTTTGTTATTAAAGAAATAGCTTGATAGGATTTTAGAACTATTTTTCTGTTTTCTAATTAATTTTTTCTTATTAATATTAATTATTCTTTCTTTTGATTTACTTTGTTGTTCTTTTTCTAGGTTTTTGAATTGGGTGTTGAGTTCATTCATTTTCATTTTTATTTTTATTTATATAAGTATTTGATGCTGTAAGTTTTCCTTAGATAACATAGTCATGTCCCACAGATTCTGTCTTTCTATTTTCATTATTGTTATTTTTCAACAGTTCTGCAATTTTGAGCTTCTCTCTTGAATCAAGTGGTTTTTAGTAGCATCCTTTTGTAAAGAAAATGGAATTTTATTTCCCATTAGTATACTCTCCTCCCCAACCTACCCCACACTGACTTGAAATAGTGATTTTAAAAAGTAAATACTGGCCGACACAGTGGCTCAGGCTTGTAAGCTCAGCACTTTGGGAGGCCAAGATGGGCAGATCGCTTGAGGTCAAGAGTTCAAGACCAGCCTGGCCAACATGGTGAAACCCCGTCTCCACGAAAAATACAAAAATTAGCCAGGTGTGGTGGCGCATGCCTGTAATCCCAGCTACTGAAGAGGCTGAGGCATGAGAATTGCTTGAATCCAGGAGGTGAAGGTTGCAGTGAGCCAAAATCACACCACTGCACTCCAGCTTGGGTAACAGAGTGAGACTCCATCTCAATAAATAATAAAAACTAAACACTGGCAGTTACTCCTAATTGTTTATGCAGGCTCATGGAAAACAAATAAAACAAAATATCACACAATGAGCCCTAGTAACAAAAGCTGGAAAACAAATGAATGCTAAGCTTCTTCCCCTCCTTTAGATCTTCAGTTCCAACTCCATTTATTGGCATTTCTTTGTCTCTAATTCCCTCAGGTGCCCTCCTTGCTTTCTAAAGCCACAATATGGAGGTCTTTGGTTTACCAGCTGTTTTAATACTGTCAAAAGACAAAATGGCATATGGCATCCCTTGTTGAAGTACTACAGAGGGTATGCAGCCTCCTCAATAAATTTGCACTGCAATAAAATCTTACTGAGGTTAGAAACAAAAGACTTTTTTTTGGAGGGGATTGGGAAAAGAATTTTCATGCATGATGCTTTATTAATATTTCGTTCTGTTTTAGTATACTTGCAGCAATAGGATTTATCTTCCACTTGTTTATGGGGGTCTTCCAGCAATTCTTTCACAAGAAATTCCAAGCATTTCCTTCTAACTGAAATTTGAAAGCTCATACTGACTCTAAACACACATCTAAAACAAATCTCCTCACCCCCTGCAAACTACAATTTAGAATCCAAACCTCAGAGTATGTGTCATTTTCTTTCTCCTAACATGGCTCAGAGATGAGTAAAGTTTGGCTCCAGTTTTCTATCTCAGAGCCTACTCCTTTTTCATCTTAATTTAATTGGTACCTCATATGGGGACAGCAGTTGAAATGTTATTACATCTCAGGCTTCTCAGGGAATTAGGGAGTTCACCAGAGTCAGGAGGGAAACTCAGCAGCTTTACAAAGAACAAAAGCCAGAGTAATGGGGCCAGTGCCAGCAGAGATAAATCAGGGTGCCAGAATGGGGGCCAATGCCTGTGTGAGCAGCTGAGGAGAGCTAGAACCCCGTGGCATTAGAAGAATAGACCACATTAAGGGCCAGCAGCCAACCTGGAGCTGCAGGGTGGAGAGAGAGAGCTCACTTTCCCAGCTGACCAAATGGGATCAGATCAAAGAGCCCAGTGGAATTATTTTTTGCGGCACAAAGTACCCTTCAGAACCTGAGCCAGGGCTGCACAGCTGGTGCCAAGGACACACCAAAGAGATGAGCAATCCACAGGGGATCCATCCTCAGGACTGCATTAGGAGGCAGTTTCAGAGACTGCCCTAGAAGATCGTACTGAAATAACCACAGCTGAATGCTATAAACTGCCAGTGCTACTGCACTGCACTGCTCAACGTGACATTAGTGAGCAAACGTTACCAGCACCCATCAACACAGAGCAGAACTGCACAGCCCCCTATTGACAGAATGAGACAAGATTAGTGAAAACTGAAGAAAAAAAAAAAAAACAGCATGGGTACATGTAATTTTTACATCATTTTAGATGAGGAATGCTTTTAGTTAAGGTCCAATCAATATTTTCTTTCTAAAAAGAGTTATTTATAATTGAAATAACCTCTAGCTAACAACAGCTCTCCATGTTTACCTCCTTTTGTCTTTTGCCATAATTATCTGAGGAAACACGATATAAAATATAAAAGAGATTAATCTTTATCTAGGATGTGACCCATATAACGGAAATGTGCCTTCCTTGCTGTTTTCAAGAACAATAATTATAGTGAATGTGATTTAGTTGGAAAATAAAAGCATACAAATTCGTTCCAAAGAAGAGAGCTTATAACATGATGTCAATATGTAAGTCAACTCATTTTGATGCTGCCCTGTAATCTAGATATTGTTTCCAATGAAAAAATAGGTTTAAGACTGTTGTCAAATAAGCGTGTTTGATGTGTTAATATGCCTCTTAAAACTTTTATAAGTACTTCCTTGAACTGAAAAATACAAAACCTTTATACATTAAATAAAAATATCATGTTATTTGCTCCGAACTTGTATTTTTAGTTCTATTAAATAGTATCCTTGTTTAAGAGACCAAAAAAAAAAAAAAAAAAAAAAACATGCCACTCTGCAAAATCCGAGAATAAAGGTAAAACACCTTTTCCATTGCCTGTGGTATTGACACCAAGAAATATAAGGTTGATATTTTTTCCAGTGCTCCTCAAATGCCATTATCATATCACACTCTATTCAAGAACCTACTGTGACCTTAATTAGGGTCCATGATAACTAATCTTGATCAGATCTCTAGTTGTCTATTGCACTATTTCTATTAGGAAACACTTTATATATAATATGTAATAATTCTTTCATAATGCCAGATTTTAAATCCTTTGTAAGCATCAAACCCATTATAACAACACTGTGGGATAGGTACTTTTATCATCAACTTCATTTTCATATGTAGAAACAGGAAAAGACAAGCTAAATTAGTTGCTGGAAGTCACACAGCTATCAAGAGGTGAAACCCAGGTAGTTTGACTCCAGAGATCCTGTAGAGGTTCACATATTGTGGATTTTGCTGATTTTTCCCCCAAAGTGTCTTTTCTTCAAAGTAAAAGTACTTGAGAATAATTTTACTTGGTTTTCATATATTTTATTCTTATCTAGTATTTAAATTTGACACCTAATTTTTTTTAATCCCCAGAGTTAGTCATTATGATCATCATCATTGTCATAATCATCATCATGATGCCATCATCAATATCATCACATCTGTCCATGCTTGTTTAGACTTACCCATATCTCTATCTGTGTCTTTGTTATTGCTACTTACTCAATCCTTTCTCCCAGTTTTAGATTCCCCTTTTATTGATGAAATACAAATTGTACGTGTTCTTTTAGCAAGATTCTGAGGATGGCATATCCTTTTAATGTTAGTCTTTTAACTTTTGTGTCTCTTGTCTCTGGACAATAGCTTTGCTGTGTATGAAAATCTAAGTTAAGAATATTTTGTCACAGTACATTTTAAAGATATTATTCCATCTACTGTGTTTGGGTTTCTAATGTTGTTATTGAGTTGTCTGGGCCCTCTTTACCATTAATTTGTAGGTAATCTGTGAACACTTTCATTGCTTTTAAGGTGTTCTTTACTATGGTTTACTTTGTTTCACTGACATAAGAAATGTCAGATTCAATTTTTCCCTGTTTTATCTCTCCTCTCTCAATAAATATTTTGTTATCATTAATAATCACAGAGATAGGAATTTAATAAGCATGTAATAAATATTTGACATTTTTCTAGTAATGTCATTTCAACTATCATATAAATATTATGTTACAACAAATTTCGCAAAAACAAGGAATTCATTTTTCATTTATTTGGTATCACTTAAACAGAGCTTTGTACTCAGTGAAAGTGCTTAATGAATGATGTTTTATTTTCCCTTACTTCTTGTTTGATCTAATTTTTCAGATTCAATTGCAATTGATATTGAATAAATGTTTTCACACTCTTTTCCTTCCCTTCCTCTTGTTGCTGAAACAAGAAATTGAGACTAATGATAAAATAAAAGCAAAATCTTAGGGCTTATATTTGTAATTAGGTTTTAAGTAGAAATCATTATTCCTCTTTAGTTTTCAATTCTATTATGTATAATCAACTAGATCAAAATATCTAAGTTGCAAAGCATCTTGAGTTAATCTAAAAGGCAAAGTTTATAAAATCCAGTCTTACAAAAACAGTTTTTCATTCCAAATAATTCTAGAATTCATCTCAGTTTTCTTTGATAGAAGTGAATTATTCAAAAGATAGAAATATTTTAAGTAGAAACTTCTCTGCTCCCAGCAAATGCACAAGATAATGCCAATATTTTTCTGTTGCGTGACATTAAAACTTAAGTGAGAGGTATGGCATTATGATCTCACTGAGACAGAAATTGGATAATCTTCACTGCACTGAAGCACTACAGAAATAATCCATCTGGATTCATTTAGGGAGGATTAAATGATTTATCAGAGATTATATGCAAAGTAAGGTGGTACTTTTTCATTACATTTTGATTTTTCAAGAAATTTTCAGAACATAGGTGTGATTTTTCTCACCTGTTAAACGCAATTTAAAATGGCATAAGGAAGTTAAATATTTTTCCTATTTTTAACATAAGCTCTTAACTAGGTCATATTGAATATAAATTATACATTTTTATTCCACACAAAACGGCCTGACTCCTCATGATTACAAAGATGAAAAGGCTTCATTCAATTGCATGCCTTCTCGGTAAGAAAGAAATAAAATGTAAAAACTTTTTTATGAGGTCATTTTAGAAGAAATTATCTGATACACTACAAAGACAAAATAAACAGGAGCAATATTTACACCTTGATAATTTTAAGATTCAGGGAAATGTACTGAATTATCTAAAAATATTCTGATACAGCAAGGATGAGCTGAATAAGAGATGGCTTGTGTTTTAGAAACATCTCCCAGCAGGGAGCATCTAGCATTCTCATAAGACAGCTCTCCACCTTCAGAGCTAGAAAGAATCTTGAAATCATCCCAACTTGTGGTTCTTGGACCCATGAGGAGCTGTGAAATTACTACAGGAGAGCCAAATCATGAAGAAATCAAGACCATAGACAAAATCAATATGTCTCACATATATTGCTGTCACTATTTCTAACACATAGACTTCCAATTATAACTGGAAATATATAAAGGAAGCATTTCTAAATCCATAGAAATTATCGTCATTTTTTCCCTCAATCAATTGAGATAAAAAGTAAAATTTTCTAATGCAGGAGAATGAAACCTTAAAAGAGGTAAATGATGGATCTGTTTTTCCCAACCTTCTCCACTTCTTTTAATCATATTTATATCCATAATGTAAATTCAATGAAGGTGGAAATTTATGTCTGTCTTTGTTTACTGCTGCTTTTTATTTGTTTGTTTGTTTGCTTTAGAGACAGTCTTGCTCTGTTGCCCAGGCTGAAGTGCAGTGGTGTGATCATGGCTCATTGCAGGCTTGAACTCCTGGGCTCAAATGATCTTCCCTCTTCAGCCTCCTGAGTATCTGAAACTACAGACTACAGTCACAGGCCACCACACCCAGCTAATTTTCTTTTCTTTCTTTTTTATTTTTTTATTTTTTATTTTTTATTTTTTTGTACAGACAGGGTCTCACTGCATTGTCCAGGCTGGTTGTGAACTGCCATATTTTTAGAATATTGCCTGACTTATAGTGTTTCAAAGTGTCTGTTGAATGAATGAATGTTGATTACATTATCTTAAATCACCCAGCACTGGATACTAGAGGGCTTTAAATAAACAGCATGAAAAAACAAGTTACACGGAGGCTATTAAAAAGACAGCCCTGTTGTCTTCCTTTTTGGCAATAAGCTGTGTCTTAGTATAATAAATTGTTGTGTGTATATTTAGAGAATAGCTGTTCAGACTCATCACAATTTATTGCTTTTTTCCATGCTGAGATAAAGACTTATTGTGAAACATATTCACTTTTTGGTACTTTGGAGCCTGCCTGCTGCTGGGTGCCAATTACACTCTGGCAGGAGCTTGAAGGTCTCCCTGGAGCAGCTGGTGTCAGCATCACATAAAATATGCTCCTGAAATGGATCATTCTGCTGCTCAGGGAAAATGCAATAGAGGCTTAGCTGAAATAAAGAAAGAACAAAGCTATGACATCCAAAAATAAAATCAAAGGGGATCAAGTTAGAGTTATTTATATATACTGATACTGGACTCAGTATTCTAAACACTTCACAGCTGTTCAAAATTTGAGAAGAAGAAATCAACTATATCACTAACATCTCCTTGGCTGGAGGGTACTTGGACTCAGTATATCTGTCCTCCATCTACTACTAGCAGCCCCTGCTACACTGACTCTGTCTGAGGTCTCAGCTTCAGTTTAAAGCTGTGGTAAAGAAGGCTAGATATGATATCAGACAATGTGGGTTAAAATCCCAGCCATGTAACTTCTTGATTCTGTGACCTTAGGTAAGCTAATTCATCTTTTAAATCCCTGGTTTTCTATTTTCACAATGGGAAAAATAATTGTTCTTGGCTTCTAGGGTTGTGGTGAGAATTCAATGAAATAACCCATTCAATGAAATAACCGAAATAACTGAAGCACTCAGTCCCGCTTCTGGCTTATACATTTTGAATAAAGATTAACAATTACTGTTATTAAACTAAGGATCTAAAACTGGGCCCATGGTTATTACACCTGAAACCTCCTCCTAACTCCAGTCAGATGTAAAAGGATAAAATGCAGAGAGTACTTAAACTTCTTAGGCATACACACTTATATTTTCCTCTCCCAATGCCCACATCTCACTGTGACTCAATGTTGAATCATCCTCCCAGACTTCATATTTTCTTTGTATTTCCTAGTACTTCACTGATAGTCAAACTCAAGATCTAATGATCCCCTAAAAGAAAAAAAAAGAAAAAACTTCACTCCTGGCATGCCTAAGAAATTGTTCTCTCTGGGCTCACATTGGCTCAGGCAGACTGAGGCAATATGTGGAGGGGTGCCATTTCTTTGCTTTGTGCCATGGTTTCTTTCTCAGCAGAAAGTCTTGTCAAACCCCAGCCTGAATCCGGAATCTTTTTGATCCTAGAGAATTGTCAGTGCTTCCTGGCCATTTTGTGATTTCCTTTGATTTTTCCATCTCTTACCACCTATTGTCTTGCTTTCCCTATTTTCACCATGCCATTCCTTTCTGTCTGCCTTTCCTCTTCTCTCTTTTGTTCTTATTTCTTTCCTATCATCATTCTTTAATACTCCCACAAAAATGACAGTAAAATTATCAACAAAACCATTGTGTGGTAACTTTTAACCTGGCACCCCATAGATGGATCCTAGAGGGTCCAGGGGTGCCCTAAGAGTGTATGAAAAAATAGTCCGTGATTGCATGAGGGGAGAAGGGGAAGTAGAGAAGCACATGTGTACTTGTTTTCCTAAGGAGAAAGTATATTGTTTTCATCAGATTCCAAAAAATTCTATGATATTGAAAATGTTAAGAGCCTTTGTTAACTTAATCTGAATACTATAGGATTATTTTAATATGCATTAATCATTAGACATCCAGAGATGAAAACATGAAGATGATGAATCCTCAACCAATATTTATTGTGTAAATGTTTAGGAAATAAAGGGGTCTCAACCTTTGCCCTCAAGAAGTTCACAGTCTACCTAGGAAGAATAAGTTAATTTTAAAAACAAGAATGAGTCAGGCGCGGTGGCTCACACTTGTAATCCCAGCACTTTGGGAGGCCTAGGCGGGCGGATCACGAGGTCAGGAGATCGAGACCATCCTGGTTAACACGGTGAAACCCTGTCTCTACTAAAAATACAAAAAATTAGCCGGGCGTGGTGGCAGGCGCCTGTAGTCTCAGCTACTCAGAGAGGCTGAGGCAGGAGAACGGCATGAACCCGGGAGGCGGAGCTTGCAGTGAGCCGAGATCGCGCCACTGCACTCCAGCCTGGGTGACAGAGCGAGACTCCGTCTCAATAAAAAAAAAAAAAAAAATTTAAAAACGCAAGAATGTTCCTGTGTTAGTTTGCTGAGAATATTGGTTTCCAGCTTCATCCATGTCCCTGCAAAGAACATGAACTCATTCTTTTTTATGGCTGCATGGTATTTCATGGTGTACATATGCCACATTTTCTTTATCCAGTCTATCATTGATGAGCATTTGGGTTAGTTCCAAGTCTTTTCTATTGTAAATAGGTCTGCAATAAACATACGTGTGCATGTGTCTTTATAGTAGAATGCTTTATAATCCTTTTTCTGGTTCTATATCCTTGAGGAATTGCCACACTGTCTTCCACAATGGTTGAACTAATTTACACTCCCACCAACAGTGTAAAGGTGTTCCTATTTCTCCACATCTTCTCCAGCATTTGTTGTTTCCGACTTTCTCATGATCACCATTTTTGAGAGTTGAACAATCAGAACACATGGACACAGTGAAGGGAACATCACACACTGGGGCCTGTTGGCGGTTGGGGGGCAAGGGGAGGAAGAACATTAGGACAAACACCTAATGCATGTGGGGCTTAAAACCTAGATGACGCGTTAATAGGCGCAGCAAACCACCATGGCACATGTGTACCTATGTAACAAACCTGTATGTTCTGTACATGTATCCCAGAACTTAAAGTATAATTTAAAAAATTAAAAAGAATGGGGTATTTAATTTAATTTTTATTTTATTTTGGTTACCACTTTTGTTGTATTTTATGTTAATAAATAGTCTGTGCACAGCAAGGCTGGGAGAGACTGGAGGCTGAGGTAGGACCATCTTAAAATAGCCAGGCATGATATAACAAAGGAATAGGAAATAAATCTTCAGAACAAAGCAATTTGGGGGAAAATGTGAATTTGGAATTAAGAAAATTACATTTCAAATTATCACTAAATAATCAGATAAGAAAGTAAAAATTGAAGTGGAGCTGGGGTAAATTTAGTAAAGTTGATACAGGTAACTGGCGTCCCTCACTGAGCTGTATACATAACACAATGTGGAAAAGAGCCATATTTCAAGAAATGAGAAAATGAATGATTTGTCAGATGTAAAGGCCAAATGGTCTGAGACAGAACAAAATAGAAGGTCAAAGGAAGACTTCTTTAACTGCAGAAGACTTGAGCACATTTTTTTTTTGCAGAGAATGAGCCACCAGCCTTCACTTATTTCTTCATTTTTTGGAATCGTAGGTTTAAAGTAACATGATAGTTGGTTTCCTTTTGATTACTAAAGGATGTATACAGTACTGAGTTATAAATATTCTAGGAAGTTATAGAGACTATAAAGAAGCTGCACCTACCACTTGTTTCAGGCTCAGTGACTAGCTGTAACAAACAAATGGAAGTAACTAATAGCAGACCCCGAATTATTCATTCATTGCAAGGAGAAAAAATAAACACTAATCACTGTAATTATTGCTCAGCCCACAGACACAGTCCGCAATACAAAATCATTTGTCAGCGTTGTTTGCTAAATGTAAGGATACAAAAGTGTACACAATTATACAATGATGAAAATAATAGATGGGTTTTAATCATTCAGTCTGTTGGGACACTCATTTTTTAAAAAAATCAAAAGTTAAGAAATAGAAATTTGTTGAATGAGATAAGGCTTTAGTGGCACTAAGAATAAGTTCTAGAAACTGATTTTTTGGTTTAGTTTTATTAGAACCAGGCCACTATAGTAGGTATTCTAGCATTTCTGCTTGTGACTAGACTCTGGGTAGAGCTCTTGGAATCTGTCATTTTTTGGGATAATCTCTTCATTAGATACCGTCAATTGAAGTTTCCTTCAATTCCTGTATATAATAGGAGAAGACAGAGTCTCCAAGAGAGACCGACTGTGACCCTGATGACTATAGATTTTATTTATTAAAACAATAAAATGTAGCACTATAATATTTTCATATCAGTAAATATCCTCTGCTACTAATGAACCTCAAAAAAATATTTTCCTGGATCTGCATGAAACATACCACACATGAAGCAGACAGTGCCTAAATATTTATACATTAATATGTTTAGGAATATGTTAGATGTAAGAATAAGGTACAACTGATGGTAGTTATTCCAGACAAAATCCTGATAGAAAATTGCCAAGTGATTTATTAAAGCTATAAAATTTTACATAACTCTATGAAAGTATACGTGTGTGGGAAATACAAGGAATTAGCCAATTAGGTAGAGATAAATAGATGATAGATGATAGATAGATAGATAGATAGATAGATAGATAGATAGATAGATAGATGATAGATAGATAGATAGATAGATAGATAGATAGATAGATAGATAGATAATCGACAGACAGAAGATATCCTACAGTTTTCTTAACATTGTTACATAGCTTTGATAATGGAAAAATACATTGTTTTAAGAAAATCAATTTGAGGATAAATCTTGGATAGTTTCCATGGGCCTAAATGAACGAGACCATAATTTGGCTTATAAGGCTGAGATTTTTAAAATCAAGACTTGTTTTATTGAATATTATATTTTTGGATGGTTGGAAGATTAAAAACCAAATTCTTTATTGTAGATTTAGGTTTTTGCTTTGCTTCTGATGTCTTTTTGTCTTAAAACTTTTGATTTTCATTATTTTATTTATTTGTTGGCACTTTTTCTAAGGAATTTGGGAAGAGAAGAAATGAATGGAGATGAAAATCAAACCTTTAAACTCCCAGAACAACTTTTTAGAGGCAGTAGAATACAGTAATTAATTCTTTTATTTTTTAGTTAAATACTTTCTAAGTGCCCACTCTGTGCCAAATATTATATTATGCATAGATTATAGAAGATAAGTCTTTTTAAAAAACCTCTTCTAGTCACTATATAGAGAGATGTGTATGTGTGTATCCACTGACAGGTAATAAACAACTTTATGCATTCTAACTCAGTTTCTGCTTACTCAGTTGGAAAAAACTCCTATTACAGTATTATAGTCTGGATATAAAAGTTTCAAAAGACTTTTTCCCCTTCTGATTTCCATTCTTCAATTGTTTAAAATAATTTTTTCAAGCCCTATTTCTAACCACAATGTGCATCCTCTTTAGTTTCTTTGGCAAAGCAAATCAAAGAAGGATCAGCCATTCCAGACATTAGTCTGAATAGATTATCCAAATCTTCCCACTGATTGTCAGACAAGAATGCAGATTGCCTGCCCACTGAGCACTGTGATGCCATTCAATGACAGAAAATTGCTCTTGGACTTTGAAATTGGGGGACCACAAAGTTCATCAGAGTACAGCTGAACACGCTCTCAGACAGACACAATAAATCACCCGCTGGTCGTACACTCCCTTTGTTACATGCCTCCGAGATAGTCCATTACTTTAGCCCACTACTAAATCCTTGATTTCTGACACCAACCATCCATTCCTGTGAAGCTCCACCCTTGCCAAGTTAAGATAAAATGTCTTCAGAGATGGTTATTTTGCAATTTAATATTTTAGATAAAGCTGATGGTTGTTTTAGGACTTTTTGGTGGCAAGGTTAATATCATTTAGCTTCTTCATATATTTTACTTATTGATTGGTTCGTTCTGAGCTTGAGAAAGGCACAATTCCTTTTGGCCTTATTCATCCTTTCATCCTCCCAACCTAGGAATCTGTGTGTCTCATTGAATATAGAACTGACTTGGATCGGTTACGTACTTTAAAAATAGCTGCACTGTGGGCATAGATTACTATGGGAACATTTTTAGACATTTCACATTCTTCCACAGTGGGTACCATAAAGTCATGGCCATGAAGGCTTGCCGAGAACAGCTAATGAGTATCCACATTCCAGTCGAGAGGTACTGTTCTCAGCATTATTTGGCTTGATTGTTATGTTTCCCTCACTGGTTGTCATAAAGTGTTCTGAAGCTATTCTAAGCATATTCTATTTTCACAACGCCCTCCAAGAACCTTAGGTGAAAGGCAATGGTGACAGAAACAAACTAATATAATTATGTTTCTGTCAGGAAATGTGCCAACAAATAAATAAAATAATGAAAATCAAAAGTTTTAAGACAAAAAGACATCAGAAGCAAAGCAAAAACCTAAATCTACAATAAAGAATTTGTTTTTTAATCTTCAATAGTGTTATCATTCAATTAAACTTCAGAAAATTGTAATGACTAGCAAGAAAAAAATGTTCTGGAAAGATTTATAGTTCTCATAAAAAGATAATGCATGCATAGAATAAAAGCTTAAGATCCCACATGATTATAACTTATTATTATAACTATTCTATTAACTTAATGGACTAATATGTTTGTGCATGTGTGTTTCTAGTTTTCATTTTTGTTTTTAGACTGGCAACTGTTTCAATTATGCACTGACTCCTGTACCCCGGTCATCATGACCTGAATATGAATTACCACTGGCAAAACTTTAGGTTACTTAGGCCAGCTCTCAATTCAATTTATAGCTGAAAACTATACTTTATACTAAGACTATATTTTATACTAAAAATTTAGTATACATTTTTTTCCAAGAGAAAATAATACTGAATTTTCCATGAAGGATTCCATTGAACAACTATTTAGGGTTATTGTTACTTGTTATCTATAAGGAATTTTTGATAACATATGGTCTTTAATGGTTTTATTTTTCCTCTATATAGCTTTATCCACCTGGTTTTACTTTGAGAAGCTATCTTTCTCAGCCTGTGAACAGATAAATCTTGATTCTATCCTGCTTTCCTTTGAGACTTGCTTTTCCAGTTTTATTTCTCTTAAAACCTGGTACAGTTAAGAAGAATGCAGGTGACTAAAACTTGGTTCATGCAAGTCCATCTCTTAAGATGCTTAATTTTGAGTTAGCTACTCAAGGACAGCATAGGGTCCTTTCCCTTTTGGGCGGGACATTGTTTACTATGCCACTCCTCTATCACTTATACACTGAGTGTCACCTCTTTATTTATTCAACATTTTTTTCTATGTGTGGTGCTTGGGTTCTGTGGGACACCTACTGGGTCATAAGGTATGCATCCGTTTCATTTAACAGAGCAGCAACATAATCAACAAAATTGACATATTACTCAATGCCAGCCTGTTCTAAATGCTGTAAACAGAAACAAACAAAGTAAATCCTCATGAAGCTCATATTCCTGAAAAGAAGATAGACAATGAACAAATATACAAAAAGAGATGCAAGCAGAGATGGTGGGTTGGAAGTAGAATACACAAGTACATATAAAGTCTGGCATTTGTACTTTAAGTTTGGTTGAAAATAATAAATTTGAGCTCCAGCCACAAAACTATGTAAAGTCATGTAGAAAGTATGCATAGATGAAGACACAGTCTGAGGACTGATCTCTGATGCACTTTCAGATTTAGAAATTAAAAATATTAGAAGGAGCCAACAAAGAAAACAAAAAAATCAATGGCAGGTAAGATAGGAAGAAAACCTAGAAGCGGTGTCCCAAAAACCAGCCTTTCAAAAATAGACAGCAGTGTCATGCTGCAGACTGAAATTAATTTTGAATTTAAAAATGTGGAGATCATTGGTGGGGCTGGTAAGATCTCATTTGATACAGCTGTACTCAAACAGTGGAATGGAGTTCTCAGAGAATTAAAGAAGAGAATGTAAAGACAGTTCTCTTTTCAAATCATTTTGAGGATATTTGCTAGAAAGTGGAGAAGAGAAATGCGGCGATGAGTGGGGGTAGAGAAGTGGCAAAAGAGAATTTTCATAAGACGAAAGATAATACAGCACGAGTTAGGTTTCTGGGAATGAGTCAAGCCAGTGAAGAGATTAAATATTATGATGCAGGAGAAGGAAGAATTCCTTAAACATTATTATTAAGTTGCTGAGAAATGATGAGATTTCAAATACAAATGGAAAATGTACCCATGACAGGAAAATGGACATCCATGCATAATAACAGAATGGAACCAAGAGATTATGGGCGCAGACGTAAGTAGGGGAGATGCTGAGGAAGTGGGATAATACAGTGAAGGAAAATGTGGAGCTTTCCTTTCTTCTATTTTCTGCATCATTTGGCTCCTATCTGACCCCGAAGGCTCTTCTGCCCCCCACTCTTTTGCCTCCCCTCACCCACTTCCAATAAGCTTTTTATGCTTCAGGATATAAACTGCCTGCACAGTCCATTTTTTCTGCCTCTAGGTCTTCATTTTTCTGGTTATTTACCCTCCCCAATCTGTTATCTAGCAAACTTGCACTTATTTTTCAGTACAAGTCTTAGCGTAAATTTCTCTGACTCATCCAGTAGCCTTGATTAAAAAAAAACTTAATGTATTGTATGATTCTCCACAAGGCTGTGCCTGAAAAAGTACCTGTTACGTTGAACTTGGTCATTTGCTGATTCCAGATACATATCCAATACCTACTATGGGTTAGGCACTATCTCAGGCATTGGGATACAGCCATGCACCGAAGACCTTGACTTTATGAAGCTTGCATTCTAGTGGTTTTCCTAGAGACCACGTCTTTAGTGAAACACCATGCCACTAAAGTGATATGTCAACTTCAGAATTAACATTTGCTTATTGTCTAGGTCTCATTTTCCTCTCTGTGGCCAGAATATACCTAATCAGAAAACAAGTTTGTAACTGTGCCTAACAGAATTGTGACTTAAAAATGTGGTTCTGCAGCTCAAAATCCTGATAAAAACCACCATGTTTTGAGGTTTCTCCCCCTCAGGATATGCATTTCTAAAGCTGCCATTGCATTTATGATGGAAATTATGGTAAAGCACACATTTCTTAGAACCAGCTGAAAACTGACATGCTGGGGAATTGGCTGCTCTATGCATCTTTGTTTTGTTTTGTTTTTTTTCTGTTTTGTTTTGTTTTTGTCTACAAGGATCTGGACACATGGATCAGCATCTTCATATTCATTAGATTCATTATCCCTTGCGACACTGAATTGTTATCCACTGGAAGCCATTAATATTTGTAAGATAATTGTCAAATCTGAAATGAAACTTGCATATGTTTATATCCCCTCTCCTGAAAACAAGCAATCTGCATTTTGCTATTAACAGGATTATTTAAAATAGGCATGATTTTACCACAACAGTGATCCATCATAACCAAGAAGGAAAATCTTACACCACCCTGTTCTAAATTACTAGAATCACTAACTTTATATCTCATTTTTGGAAGCCAATTCAAGATGCAAGTTTGTTTTCCATTACCTGACATGAGTTTAAGAAATTGATGAAACCATCTCCAATACAGCTTATGTAATTCAAAATATTGGCTGCATGTTGCCTCCAATTTATTCTCTGGGCCCAGGGAAAGTTTGAGCAAGACTTTGGAACTGTCTATTATTAAAGAAATGCTGAGAATTTAAGTGATCATTGAAAATTGGTAAAATATAAAACAAGTTTTAGACTTAAAATGGTACATTTTCATCGTCAAAATGACATTTAGAATATTTATTCTGAACAAATTCCTCTTCTCCTTCTTGCTTTCAGGATTTAACTTCAAGATAATTAAACACATTGGGTTACCAACTCCTTTTTCTCATAGCACAGCATTAGGTATTGTCCCTTTTAGGATGAATAACAGAGAGAGAAGGGTCAGTTACCCCAGACCTCTGTCATTCTCTCCTCCATCTAGGGTTATTTTAATGAAGGGGAGAATCCACATCAACATATTTCAGTTAAGAGAATAGAGGTCTGGATTCCACCTGATGCATCTTTCCCCATCCATTAAAATCTGCTAGTAAACAGGAGAATTGTCATTACTCTTCTTGCATCAGTCTTGCTCAACTGCAAATCCCTCAGTCTTTGCAAGGTCAAAGCAGGGAGTAACTAAAAGGTAACTGCCTAGGAAAGAAAGACAAAGATAGCCTTCATTCCTACCCCAAATTTCCAGTGTGTCCCAATACACACACACTTATGTATCACCTAATGTCACACTCAGGCCACCCTTACATTGCCTCGTTAGATCAATTTATTTTGGAAAGGAGAAACAAACCCGCAATACTCTTGTTACTAGGAAGGATAGATAGCAATTGGTTAAATAACTTTTGATTTGAATAACTTCTGCCCGTATTATTTCATGTATTTAAACATTTTGAAGTCATTTTCCCAAAGTGATTAATTCCCAAATCTTTCCTCCCTAGAGTTGTTTGTTTGTTTAAAAATATTTTATTAAAATATAAAATATAAAAAAGTTTATGTTTAGCACTGCATAAATTGTCACAAGCTGAACCTACCCATGTAACAAAACATCCAGACTAAAAGGTAGAACATTCTCAATATCTCAGCCACTTACCTGCTTCCTCACTGTCACTTCTCTCCCAAAGTTAATTACTATCCTGATGTTTAACAGCACAGATTAGCTCTGCCTGGCCTTGTACCCTAGAGATTTTTTTCATATCTAAATACAATAAATATCATAATTGATGCTGTAATCGCATCCAGTTTTGTCCAGATGTAGCAAAACTTAACATACTAGAATTCAGTTTTTGAAATAATTGATACAAGTAGGAAGTAAATAAGCCAATATATCTACTTATCCAAGAAATCCTGAAATTCTTTCAAAATATTTGATTTTTAAAGCTACCTCGTGGGATTTTCTTCGCTCATTAAAACACAAGTAGCTGATCTATATTTGTTTCCACTTCCATCTCCAAGCCCCCCAGTAGACACAGTCTCCTTTTTGAGAATCAAATACTCCCATACTTCTCTTCTGAATAACTTCTGAACTGTGTACAACCTTATGGTAATCATAACCAATGTTTCAGGAACTAATGCTAAAATGAAATGCATCCGCAGTTTCCAACTGGGGAGGGGCACTGTTTCTCTCTGTGCAGCTGCTTTGCTTTCTGCCCTTCTCGTCAACATCAGTACCAGCATCAGTTTTCTCCTGTGGTTTTCGTATTGGGATCCAGCCAGGCTTCATCATTTCCTGTCTATCCAGTGATCCATCCCAGCCCTCATAATCAGCTACTCTGCTGTGACCCACTCCTTGGCTCCTTACCTCAGGCTCAGGAGACCTCAGGGCTGGAAAACCATGGGTTGTTTCTATCCTCTTTCTCTGATTTTCTTCACCCTTTCACGTGGCCCCATATGAATATTAATAATCACATTTTCTTACTCAGAGATGTTCAGATATGGAAAGAGAATGTCTTTACTTTGGTTTAATCAGATACAAGGACAAGTAGACTTGTGGATACTGCCCACTTTGTAAGTGATCTGAGCAGCAAGCTTTGAAGAGCTGACAGACTGTCATTTCCTCAAAAGGTACATTATTTTTTGTGATAAATATTATGTTTAGTAAAAGTACTACCTAACGAGTATGTCACAAAATGTATAAGTTCATCACTGCTAATTGCACGTTCATTATAAAGCCTTTTCTATATATCTTTTTGGTTAAAATATTTCTCCTTTGCACAGCCAAAGGGCACCTTTTCCATTGTATTCTATGTTATGATGGGGAGGAGATGAGAGTGACATTCACATAGACTATAATTGGTATTGTGCCCATTTAAATTCAAGATACTGGTTGCAAGTTAGATGTGGTAAGACACCATAATTATATTATTTTATTACACCCCCAGTATTTTTGGATAAACAGTTCAACATTCCCTGCTGGGATTGGCAGTGTAGCCTACCTTAAGAATCGGAAGAAGAATTTATAAACTGGAACAATTATTATTGAATATCAGCATACTATCACTAATAATAAATAAATAGCACTAGAATGCTGTTATTCTCATGAGGTACTACTTAATTAGTCGAAAATCTTCGTAGAGCTACATGTAAACATTTGACTTAAAGCTAAAATGTGGCCTATAAAATGGCATTTAAGAATTCTAAACTAAACCTGGTTTAGGATTCACACTGAAGTCCACTGGGGATGAAAATACATATTTTCTTCCTTCAATTCACTAAATTATAGAAGTTTGTATTCTAGGCAATTTCAGAATTGGAGAAACCTAACACTAACATTGCTGGATACTGTCATCAACAATTCACAAGAAAAATAAAACCAGGAACTTCATTGATTGAACAATAGCTATGTATATTGCTATTGAAATAATCTCACAAGACAGGAAGATATCCTGTATAAATAAAAGCTTTCTGAGGAAAAAAAAAAAAACTAAGTAAATTTTCATTGCAATAGCTGGCAGTACAGTCTGTTATGTGGGGTTTCAAATTAAATTTAAAGTTATTCCTAGCTGTCCTGGGGTCTTCATTGTTTAAAATTAGTGATTACTTCAATAGAAATAAAATATATGCTAGGATGTTCAGCCTAACCCTCATTCTTTAGCTGTTGGGTAAATATTTTTCAGTTTTAATATTTAGATCGCCAAAGACAGATATAATTGGTCTGGTTTGTAGAAATATTTCATCATTTTCCTGGTCTAGCAATCAGGATATCAACTCTAAGTTAATGACAGTTTTACTTCACAGCACAATGCCATAAACCATGTGGAAATTTCAGATATTGATACTGACTAGACTATGACAAGGAAATATGCTATAAAGAAGGCATGCAATTCACCCTTGGTAAAGAGAAATATTGTAGAGTCAATCTAGTTTATTATTTATTTAGCAGAACTAGTTTTTCAGTACATTATAATGCCCCAGACCAGGATAAATTAACCAATTTATTCATTTTTCCAGTTTTCAAGCTATCTACGATATGTAAGGCTCTATATTAGGTACTGGAGTGAAGTTCAAGGATGAATTAGACATAGCTATTATTTATTAGAAGCCCACATTCTGCCTCTGGTAGAAGATGGGACTACATCTTACAAAGTTATTCTTCCTCAAGAAATTTTTTGCTTGTTTGCTTTAGGAATAATTCAAATAGTTGGGCAGACATTGACTTTCTTAACACTATTAGACGAAACACATGTACCAAGAAAACTATATGAGCATTTCGATTTCCCAATTTGTTCAATCCTGTTTTACTGAAACAAAGATGGGAAGAAAAGCAAATGGAAATAGGAATCACAAAATTAGACAATGTTTATTATACACCTATTACAGACAAATCTCAAAAAGTGCCTTTAGTAGAAAATAAAGCCATAAAGAAAATGGAAGAGGAATGGGAAATGTATTGGAAAGGATAACAGGGGCTTCGAGATTAAAAATTGTGGAGAAAATTTCTCATCTGAGGTCCATGGAATTAAAAACAGAATACATTTGCTGGACTAGATATTATTATTAGGTAAGAGGATGAGAAAAGAAATATTCTAACTCAGGGAAAGCTAAATGGACAGAATGCATTTTAAGAGCTATTTGGGCTGAGAGGGAGAGGAGTGACAGACAGAGTGGAAGAAGAGGAGGAATAGTTGAGTATCAGTGACAGAATTAAAGGTAAGAGGTGCAGAAAAACAACCATGGTCTATTTGAAGAATACAACAACTCATGAAGAATAAACACACAGTAACAGCAAAAAAAAAAAAAAAAATACTATTTATAGAGCACACATATTGTGTCACTTGTACATTGTGGTCAATATACTTTTCTTATTAAGGAAAACTTCCAAAATATAAACAACATGAAACCATTTGAGAAGTGGTGAATAAGCAATCGTTTCACATTCAAATGTCTATCATATCTTTTGCCAGATAAACTTTCTCATCAAAACATTGCTTATTCACAATTTTTTTTTTTACAAAAAGACTATCAGAATGTACTTAACTCACTGTTCATTCTTTTTTCATTGTTTATCTGAATTGAGAGTTGAGACAAGACTGAATTTATGGCTCATACAAGTAAATCTACATTTCAAGGTAGATCAACTCCTTTCCAAAGTATCCCAATGCAAGATGCAGAACATTCCTGAGGGATTACACAACTGTTTCTCAGCCAAATGTTATAGGACTTCCGCAACCTGAGGCACTAATCTTACTGAAAGTCACATCTTGGAATAACTAATTACTATATTTCATAGTTGTAAAACTAGAAAAAAAATCAAGGCAAAAAGTTCAAATGTACATGCTTTCTTAGATTAATGGAACAGTTCTGATCTCACTGGCCACCAGTCAAGATGAACCAAAGATGTTCATCTTCCAGGAACCACATAATTTACATAACAATGACATAAATATCATCAACTGCTGTTGAATGAAGATATATGTTGACATGTGTCATAAAAATCCTTAAACCACAATGAACATCTTCAAATATGAGTGTTGCTTTGCTTAACCAAATTCTGAGTTGCATTCATTTGATATTAGAAACACAAAATTCAAATGTGATATAGGACCTAAACATAAGTTGTTTCTGTGGTAAGAGCAAATACAAAATTGTAACAAAACACCCAGGATTTTCTTCCCTTCTTTAAAGCTAATGAGTATTTTATTAAATGTATTAAGTGTGCAAAGATTTAAAATAGAAACTGTTTAATCCATATGATTCCAGTTAAGCTGGTAGTAGTGGTAAGATAGGTCAAACATAGAATTTCATTTTACATTTAAAATCAGTTTTATGTCTGATTGGAAGACATATATGTATGACTTTCTATATATAATAGCACACATATCTACATATTTACACATATATACAAATGTGTGATATACATACACATATACATATATACATATGTGCATGTATACACAAACATTCTTGAATAAAAGAATTGTTTAATGAGAAGGCCTACAAAGATTTTCTGTACACCATTATACTTATAATCAACAGTAATGTATTATACCCTTAAAAATTACCTAGAGGGTAAATCTGATGTTATTTGTTCTGATCACAATTTTATAAATTGGAAAATGTAGTTTTAATGAGTAACTGAAAATGTTTGAGTTAGAAAAGCCTTTGGAAGAATAGTAAAATATGCTGAATTAAGTGATATTTCATATAATTACTCCACAATTCTAACAAAAAAATCAGAAAGAAAATTTTATTTATCAAGAAGATCTAAAACCAATGCTTTTGTGAGGTGCATTAAAATAATACTTTATTTCCAGGTGCTCTAGTCCCCTAGAATTACAAAATAATAACATTTTCACAATACTCTGCATCAGATATTTTTCTAACTGCTTCACAACTGTTAACCCATTTAATCCTCACAGAAACTTGTGAATCAGGTACTATTTTTATTACCTCCATTTTACAGACAAGAAAACTATGGCAACAGAGAGGTGAGAAACTTGAATTAGTAAATGTCAGATTTTGATTTTGAACTAAGGTAATCTGGAAACTGAGTGTGTGATCTAAACTACTGTACACAATGCCTTCCTCAAAATGCCATTATATGATTCTCTCCATTGTGTAGGAAAGGAAAACCACCAAAAACTTTCTGGACTACATTTCTTAGTATTTTTTAATCCAACATAGGTAAAGGTAACTACTCAAATATCTACCTTTTCATCTATTGATAATTCCCTCTTGGATGTCAAAAATGATGTCATTTATAAGAATGAGTATCTGGGAAAATGTAGTATTAAAAGAGGTTTAGAAAACTGAGGTTGGCTACTGAAAGAAATAATATGCTAACTTCTACACTTGAAGAGTTTGCACATTTCTTCATTGATTCAGCAAATATTTGTTGAGCATCTACTACAGAGATCTAACTATAAACCAAAACTTTCATTGTGCAGCATTCATTTTAAAGAGAGTCATTATAGCTAGATCAGAGATTATGACAAATTATCCATTGGTTATATACAGGAGACAGTTCAAAATTAAATAAATGGACAAGTCTAAAGTTACAGATTGGGGATCACTAATTAAGAGGTCATCATAAAAATTTTGAGAATTGATGAATACTCCTAAATTGTAATAAGGAACTTTAGGACCTGAATTCATTTTTAGGAAATAGTCAAAACTGGAGAAAGAGAAAAAGAAAAGGAACCAAGAATGTAACCAAAGATTTAAGAACACTACAAAGAAAGAGTCAATTCAGGAAATATACTAGAAATTGAAGTTTAACCAAGTATGTCAAATATGGCAGAATGTCAAAGAAGAAAAGGATTTGGCAAATCTTAGATTAATAGCCTAATATTTCCAGAGCAAGATTGCATTAGAGTAGCAAAGTAGAAGGTAAAGAGGTAAAGAGAAATAAATACAGTTAAAGCAAAACATCCAGCAACACAAAAAAAGAAGCAGTAAAAAGTGAAAGAAGGAAGGAAGAGGGAGGGAGGGAGGGAAGGAGAGAGGGAGGAAGGAAGGAAGGAAGGAAGGAAGGAAGGAAGGAAGGAAGGAAGGAAGGAAGGAAGGAAGGAAGAGAGGGGGCTAGAGAGAAGAGAAAAGCCAAAATATGTTACATTGTCATGACTTTTTAATGCATGAGTGAACTATTAATGTCTGCTATGGTAGCTTCATAATGTACCAACTTGTCTAGGTTGAACTACATTTCCTAGAATCCCCTTTTCTGTTTTCATGCAGGGTGGGTCACAAGAAGGATTCCTACAAAATATTTGGGGCACCAAAGTAAAACAACAGCCATTTATAACTCACACATTTTGTCACTTATCTGCTGATTCTCCTCAGGGTATCCCTTCCCTTTCTTCTAGACCTATAACCAGAATCAGGTCCCAGCAAGACCAAAAGTGCGATTTACAAAATGTGACCTATAATTTGTCATACACATCAAAAGAATTGCAGCATTTTTTAATGTATATTGACAGAGGCCCAGGCAATATGTATTAGAATGCATCTTAAGTTTATGAGATCAAAGTGGAAGGCCTAAAAGTCAGAATGCATTTATTGATATGAGAATAAATTTGTTGAAATAGAGATTTCAGATTTCATATATTAGCATGAGGGGCTAGGAATGGCTGTATAATTTGCTTGGTTGATTAACTGGTGTATAATAAAAAGGTAGTCTACATTAAGTGAAGTTGATATGCCAGAACTTCCTTTACAGAAGTAGAGCAGGGGTCAGAAAACATTTTTCTGAATATAATTTTTTCTCTTTTGTGGGCCACATTGTTTCTGTTGTGACAATTCAACTCTGCCATTGTATCATGAAAGAAGATATAGAAAATATGTAAATGAATGAGCATGAATATGTTACAATAAACATTTACATCTATTTATGAAACACCTATTTACAAAATACAAAATTATAAACATCTATTTACAAAATAAGCAGTAGGCTGGATTTGCCTCAACACTGTAGTTTGCTGACACCTGCTATAGAGGAAGGTATCCAATGACTTAGGGAGATTGGAATCTTAGAATGAGTTTATCATGACTGATCTGCTCACCTACCTCACGAGGTTCCAGAGAACATGGCCTTCACCATGGCTTTCAGGAACAAATGAGCTTCAGCATCCTGTAATGGCTCACCCCTGAAGGGCAGAAATTACACTGGAAACCACTATCATCACACTGAGATCTCTAAATATGATGAGAATAATGAGTTTCCAGGTGGGCAGGTGCTGAGGGGAGCACTGACTTTCCAAAGGCAAGGTGGGCGTTATTACTCTAATGGACAGTAGAGCCAAAGCACTAACCAGAATAGTCTGACTTACAAAGATCTTTGACATTAGCTATTATAGTTGATCATGATGTTCTTAGAACTGAAGTAAAAACAGCCTGCTAAAATAGCCTGCTAAAATCTTACTTGATTTGCTTAAGCAGAGAAGCTCTAAGTCTAGGGAACTAAAGTCTGACTTAAATGGTGAAAACAAAGAGGTACAGTTCTTCAATGAATTCCCAGTTTTGAGCCAGTTCACAGACCCAGAGGCCTTGAAATGAAAATAATCTAGGTCCCCTTGAGCCAGTTACAGTGTGATTCTGCACTGGGGAAGGAGAAATAATAACATCTGGGGGGATGATTAGGCCTTGGCTCTGAACTGACACTAATTCCTAGAAACCCAAAATATCACTGTCACTGTGGTCCACAGTGAGACTAGGGGCTTTTGGAAATCAGGTGATTAGTGAAGTTTTATCTCAAGTCCATCTCATAGTAGGTCCCTGGGTCCCCTGTGGTTATTTTTTCAGATACAGAATGCATAATTGGGATAAACATATTCAGCGATTAGAAGAATCCACACATTGTTTTCCTGATACGTGCAACAAGGTCTATAATGGTAAGAAAGGCCAAGTGAAAGCTACTAGACATGCCTTTACCTACAACAGTGTAAACCAGGAACAATAGCACATTCCTGGAGGAATTGCAGAGATTAGTCCCATGGCAGACTTGAGAGATGAAAGGGTAGTCATTCCTACCATATCCACATTCAATTCACATATTTGGCCTGTGCAGCAGAGAGATGGATCTTGAAAACTGGTTGCCAAGTAATCAGTTGTATATGGGATAGTTGTATCATATTAAACAGAAGCATGAATATGTTAGTGTCTTTACACTGTGTTTAAAATGTAGTTTAAGGAGAAGTGTGTGAGTGACAACTTGGCAAAGGCAGATTGCAGTGGCTTTGTAATATTTCAGATTGCTGAAAAACTACATTTCCCAGAATTCCCTTTCCCATATTTGTTTGGTTAAGGTAGACCACAATAAAGATTCTTATGGGAAATTTGGATGACGGAAGTGAAGCAGCAGCTGTACATGTCACTTATCAGATGACACGAGGCAGAGGCCAGCCCTGCGACTTCTCCACCTTGCCGTGGATACTCCCTCAGCTTCTCTGACTTCTGGGCAAAGCCTCTGCAGGACATGCCACCAAAGTTAGAGGAAAAAAACACAAATACAGGTTTTGGTCCATCCTCAAGAACTACAGCTCATACTCATATTTCCTGGCTTGTTTTTATTCTCCCCACCTTAATTCCATCTTCTCTTTCTGATTATCTACCTTGTGGAGTTCAAGCTCCAGCTTCAGACAAGAAGATGAAAGCCATACAAAGACTACTCAACCCAACCATCTCCCACAGTGGCATAAGGTAAAACCTATTTAAAAATTACATCCTAGTTTTTCTGCTTCTTTGATTGAACACGAGCTCATACAGTAAAGAAAATAAATATTGGAGGCACTGGAGAGAGGTTTAAGAGCTGTTTTCCCAGCTTTTGTAATTATAATTCCCCAGGTGGGGAAACAGTCTTTAGAATACAAGTGGAGAGATTTAGAGTAACAAGAAAAACTTGTTATCTAAACTGAAGGGAAAGGAGATAATCTAGAAAGAGAAAAGTCAACATGCAAACAATATTAGATTTGAGAGTTCATTTTGTGGCACTTGAATTTGTAGAAAAGAGGGCTGGGTCTCCTGCAGCAGAAGAGACAGAATGGGACAATTGGGAGTTTGATGGTGGTAAAGGCTCAGGAAAAATGGTTTGAAGTTCTCTAAAGAGTAAATAACTACATATTTTTAAAGTATGGCAGGAGTGACCCAGCTGATAATGGATATTATGAATTCATCCTATTAATGTTTGTTTCCATATCCTAGCTCTGTATTTAAAGAGAAGACTGCAGACAGCAGGGGTAATTCAGAATGAAACAGGCAGAACAGAGGCAGAGCAGAAGCCGAGTCTAGGAGCCTAGGGTGGTCCCAGGAAGTGGCATTCAAATAGTGAACTATGGTGACCATTACAGGTCAGGGTTCTATTAAGTTGGAATGGCTTTTGTGACATTTCTGTATTGAGTGTCTAGCACGTTGTGGATGAGCAACAAACTCCTCGGATATTACAAATTGGGAGGAAAAAAGTAATCAGTAAAGACACTGTTAAAGAGAAAAGCATCAAGCTCAAAACTTGACAGTATGAGAGTGCTCTATAATGGTGAGTTCCTGAGTGTGCAAAGTAGAGATGAAGTCAATAATATGTGCTATAGTTTGTACACACTTTTTCAGATAATCTGACTGTCGTTTCTTCTTCTAACCTATAAAAGCTCATGAAGAAAATGCCAGATTCAGCCTCTCAGTGTATTGTCTGATCTATGTTCTTTGGAAACAATTTCAGGTGCACATTTCTCTTCCTAAGCCTCCCTAAGCCCAACATCCTTAACAAATGTTTTCCAATACCCTGCTGTTTTCCAGAAACACCATTAGCCTTTCGTATGTCTAATCCAAATCTTCTGCTATTTGTCTGTAACCTCTTACACATTCTGTCACTGCATTTGAATCACTTAAACCTGCATTAAAGTTTGATGAAGTTTAAGGGAAATTTTTTTTTCTCTAGGTTTACTTTACTTAATTTTCTTATGTTTAAGATTTTATCACACTTATTTTCATAGGTATTGAAGCTCATGACAATGAGTCCATTATTACAGTGAAGATTCATATCAAAAATATATTAAAAGGTCAGTATCTAAAATCGGTCTATGTATACATGTGTCTTTACTTTGCCTAAATTAATTATTTACTCACCAGTATCTTCTTCCCATAGGTAAGCACCTGAGTTCACCCTAGGATCAGGTCAAACTAGCAATCTGTCATTCAACTGTTTCTCTCCTCTTCTAATATTCCTCCTGAAATTTTTTCATTTTCATAAAATTTTTTAAGCCAAATGTTTCATGGAAGTCCTCTGTAATCATTTAAAAAACTAATCTCTAAGAGACTGATGCTTCTGAGATGCAATCACTTTTTCTGCTTTTGCCATATATGAATTGCATGCTGTGCCAGGTGTGGATTGTTAAGCCCTGAGGCATGGATCATATAGTCCTCCAGGGTTTGTTTTGGGTGTTTTGTTTTTTTTTAATACTGAGGACACAGCTTGTGTTTAACAAATAGTACATAACAATAGTGGATTTCATTTGCAGGTGGGATTATTTCATTTGAGAAATAGAATTTTTTTCATGTGAACTTGCCAACAAATTCTCCCTCTTCTCAGGGAGAAAATGTCCTAACCAACTCTGCCCCTGAATTCACATTAGTTCAGATATACAATTTATTCTTAGACATATATTCTACAGTACATCAGGGTATTAAAAAAGTCAGCAGTAATATAATGTTCCTGGAAATTATGATATACTGCATGATAACAGCAAGAGGTTATTACCACAAAGACATTTGAACATATTTTCACAATGCCAGACCAGCAAACAATTGATGTCCATAGCCATACGGCTACCATCACCTTCTATTGAAAACACAGATCATACAGATGTCTGATAGTCTCCAACTTAACTCTGTCTAGTGGAATGTCACATTAGTTTTTTCTTAACTGATTTGATTCATGCAGTATGAATTTATTGAGTGCTGACTATATGTTCAGCACCATTTTTGGTAATAATGACAAGCAAATTAATAACATCCATGTCCTTCCTCAAAGAGAACAATTTTGGCCAGGCGCGGTAGCTCATGCCTGTAATGCTAGCACTTTGGGAGGCCAAGGTGGATCACGAGATCAAGAGATCAAACCATCCTGGCCAACATGGTGAAACCCCATCTCTACTAAAAATACAAAAATTAGCTGGGCATGGTGGCAGGCACCTGTAGTCCCAGCTACTCGGGAGGCTGAGGCAGGAGAATTGCCTGAATCCAGGAGGCAGAAGTTTCAGTGAGCTGACATCACACCACTGCACTCCAGCCTGGTGACAGAGCAAGACTCTGTCTAAAAAAAAAAAAAAAAAAAAAAAAAAAAATTTGATAGAGAAGACAGATGTGTAAATAAATAATTGCAATATAGCATGGTGTGATAAATGCTCAGGCAGTAATTTTTACAAGGTACTGTTACAGGATCCTTGGGGTTGCTTCACCAGCCAGAAACCTCTCTAGCCAGTGGCACCTTTGCCCAAGTCCTCTGTGGCTGGTGGCACCTTTGCCCAAGTTTTGCTCTGGCCCACTGGGCTTGTTCTGCCCACTCAGTCTGGCAGGCTGCACTCAGTTTCTGCTACCAGCCTGGATCCCACACCTGCCAAGGGTCAGCCAGGCAGAGTGGCAAGGGGTGTGTAAGCCAGCCTGGGGTCTGGCCACTGCACACAGCCAGGCATGCTAGCTGAGGTGAGGCAGGCAGCTCTAGACTCCAGCATGGGTGCCAGCTCCCTGCGAAGCTGTGACTGGTCAAGGCATACCATAAGCAGCTTCCATGGCTGACACTGGGGAATGTGGTGTGGCACCCAGAAACTTGAAGATACCAGGAATCACAGCACCCTAAAGAGAATGTCACAGCCCAGGTTCAGCGAGCACCTAGATCTGGGCTCCCTGCAGGGCCACAGCTCTTCATTCCTTCTCCCTTTTCTCCTTGTCACCTGCAATGTGGTGGGCAAAGGGCGTGTTTCAGCCCTGTTTGTTTTATAGATCTTTTAGCCCCACCATTCAGCGGGTCCCGAATTCTTGTCCTGTATCCAAGAATGAGGTACGCAGACAAGTGGAGGGTGAGCAAGACAAAGAGGAGCTTTACTGAGCAATTGTACAGCTCAGAGGACACCTGCAGTAGGCAGCTCCTCTCTGTAACCGGGGTGTCCCAGTGAGTGCTCAGGTATCAGCAGAGAGGGTAGCTCCTCTCTGCTAGGCAGGTCCTCCTGATAAGTGTCCAGCTCTCAGCAGAGAGAGTTGTTCCTCTCTGCAGTTGGCCATCTGTCATCTCCTTGAATCTGGCTGAGTTCAGTGTTTTTATGGGACTCAGAGGAGAAGAAATGTGTGCTGATTGGTCCATGGGCAGCCATGGGTGGGGCCAGAAAAGGTGCCACAAGTTTCCACTCGGGTCGAGGGTCTGACAGCCCAGACCTCAGGCTTCAGGCCCTCCCCTCTGGCTTGAAGGTGGAGCTTCACCCAGGACCCACCCTCTTCCATCCAAGATCCTGTCTGCCTCCTGCCACTGTTCATGGTGCCCAGGCTGTTTGTGCCAAGCGGAGCCTGCAGGCCAGCACTGAGCTGCACTTGGCACCCCTTCAGCCTCCCTCTCATAATCATTGATGCCCAAAGTACAGAGAGGGTTGAGATGACAGGGCGCTGACAGGGTGCTGACAGTGGGGAGAAGCAAGGTAGCAGGAGAAGACACCTCCAAGCTTGAAGGGGCAAAGTGGGGGCTTTCCAGGTCCCTAAGAGTCCAGAGGCACCTGGGTCTGCAGCCACAACTTGTGCGGATGCAGCCATGCCTGGGAGGGCAGACCTCTTGCCCGCTCCCAGCTGCCACTGGCTCCATGGAACACGAAACCACCTCAAGCCCATCTCTGCCTCTGGGCCCCTCTCTACCCTCCCCTCCGTGCCTGAACACACTGCTCCCACTCCAGTGGGCAACTTGGCCCAGCTCCAACCCAGAGGCTCCCTGGGCAGTAGGCAAGGAGCAGGTGGTGTGGTGGCCCTGGCCAACCCCACACAAATGAACCTGATGCTCCCAGGGCCAGCCCTGCAAGTCCTTGCTGTGCCTTCAACCAGGTTCTCATGGGACCCTGGGATGCAGTGAGGAGTGAGGTTGAGGCCACAGCAGAGGCCCCAAGACTGGGAGTGGGTCCTATCTGGCCATGCAAGGGTCGGAGTGGTGCAGTCAGCTGCCTCAGGGGCACAGGGCACAGGGGACGGACAGCCACCACTGCTGCTCCCACAACCACTCCTGTGGCCACAGCTTGTGTCTCCCCACTGCAGCTGGTGTGATGGCAGTGGTCACTCCAGACAGCCTGCGCTGCCATTAGTACCATGACAACACAGAAGTGGGAACACAAAATTCTGTCAATCTCTGGATTTTTCAAGATATTTTTTCCATCATAAAGTACCGACTTTTCAAGAAAGTAAATTCCCATCATCTTTAATACAACAGGGATTTGTGTCAGAAGTGTCTTCTCTTCTACCCCAACATCACTGTAACTTTGGATCTTTCTTTCTTTTCTCCTTATAAATGTGTCTTGGGAATAAATGGCCTTACTTATAATAATTGACTTACTTAAAGACAGTTGCTTTTGGGGTAGGATTTAGGCCCCTAATCTCACTCCCCTAATGACTTTCCAAGTCTGAAATGCCTACTATTCTGAAATGCCTACTATGCATGCTTTAGCTTTATTTCAAGTAAACCTAGCAAAGTTCTATAAACTGTTTTTTTAATTCAAAGATCCCTGGAAGTAAAGCATGTTTAACCATACAAATGTCTCACAAAATCTCAAAAAAAAAAAAACCTACATCTAAAATTAAACTCATGACTATTCCTACTAATCTGTTTCTTCTTCAGTCTTCCCAGTCTTTCCAAGTCACCTTCCATGTACCTAGCTGTTCTTTCCAGGAATAAGAAACTCATCAGATTCTCACCTACTCCACAAAAACTGTTCTTTTCAAGGTTTGCCTAAGTTTTCATGTTGCTAAATCCAACATATATTGTTCTATTCTCAATATTCTTCTTATTTGACTTATCTGAAACACTTGATGCAGTTGATCACTTCTACCTTGAAACACTTCTTTATTCAGCTCTCTGGACACCACCCTTTTCTTTCTCTTTTCTTTTTTTTTTTTTTTAGACGAAGTTTTTGCTCTTGTTGCCCAGGCTAGAGCGCAATGGCACAATCTTGGCTCACTGCAACCTCCGCCTCCTGGGTTCAAACAATTCTCCTGCCTCAGCCTCACGAGTAGCTGGGATTACAGGCAACTGCAACCACGCCCAGCTAATTTTTGTATATTTAGTAGAGATGGGGTTTCACCATGTGGACCCGGCTGGTCTTGAACTTCTGACCTCAGGTGATCCACCCGCCTTGGCCTCCCAAAGTGCTGGGATTACAGGCATGAACCACTGCGCCCGGCCACCACCCTTTTCTTTCCGGATATTCCTCTCAACTTATTGTTTGCTCCTTTTAAAAATTCTTAACTGGTTTCTCTAATTCTGACTTCTGAATGGTGAAGTCCCCCTGGGTTTGGTATGTGGATCTTTTCTCTTTTTCTTTTTTTTTTCAAACACATTCCCTTGACAATCTCAATCAGTCACATGTCTCTTAAGACCATGAGCCATGTTATGGGCTCAAATGTGCTGCCCTTCCAAAATTCATATGTTGAAGACCTAACCTCCGGCACTTCAGAATGTGACTGTATTTAGGTATAGGGTTTTTAAAGAGGTAATTAAGTTAAAATGAGGCCATTAGGGTGCACCCTAATCTAATCTTAGCGTCCTTATAAGAAGATGTTAGGACACAGAGGCAAAATTATGGACACAGGGAGAAGACAGCCACCTACAAGCCAAAGAGATATGCCTGAGAAAAAAAACAACCCTACAAACACCTTTATCTCAGACTTCTAGACTCCAGAACTGTGAGGAAATACATTTTTGTTATTTAAGCCACCCAGGCTGTGGCACTTCATTATGGCAGTCCGTACAAATTAATACAAGGTAAATATATACATAAACTCCTTCTTTTGTATCCAACTGCCAACTCTATATCTCATTTTGGATGACCCAATAAGCATCTTAATATATCCCAAACCAAGTTTCCCATCTAAGAAAATGGCAAAACCACCTCTCCAGTTGCTCACACTAAAAAGTCTGCAGTCATTCTCAACTCCTCTCTTTGTCTCTTACACCATGTCAACCCACTAGCAATCTTGTAGGGTCTACCATCAAAATAGGTCCAGAAGACAGCTACATCTCACTCCCTCCACTGATGCTACTCTGGTTCCAGCCACCATGATCCCTCAATGGGATTATTCCATAAGCCTCCTAACTGGACTCTCTGCTTCTGCTGTGATGCCCAATTCATTCAATGTTCAACATAGCTTGCACAGTGATCTGATTTAAACAGAAGTCAGATCATGCCACCTGTCTACTCAAAACCTTCCAGTGATTTTTACCTCTCACTCCAAGTAAAAACCAAAGTCCTTACAATGGCAAAAAAAATAAAAATAAAAATTCCTGTATCACCACTCTTCTTGCCTCTCTGACATCATTCCCTACTGCTTTTCCTGTCACTCTGTTATCCTTTGACAATCACTACTACAATCTCGGTTTTGTATGTGCTGCTCCCTTTGCCTGGATTGCTCCATACGCATCTCCACATTGCTCAGTCTCTCACCTCTGTTCACATTCTCCATGTATTTACTGAAACATCACCTTCTCGGTGAGAACTAATATACTGTGATCAGTATATTTGAAACTACAGCTTTCCCTTACTGCCTAGCCTGGCTCTAATTCCATTTATTTTACCCCATAGCATATATCACCTTTAAACATACTTTATATTTTTCTTTTTATTTCCTTTTATTTATTTATTTATTTTGAGATTTTTTTTTTCTGTTGCCCAGGCTGGAGTGCAGTGGCAAAATCTCAGCTCACTGGAAGCTCTGCCTCCCAGGTTCAAGCGATTATCCTGCCTCGGCCTCCCAAGTAGCTGGGACTACAGGCATGCGCCACCATGCACAGCTAATTTTTGTATTTTTAGTAGAGACACGGTTTCACCATGCTGACTGGGCTGGTCTTGAACTCCTGACCTCAAGTCATCCTCCCACCTCAGCCTCCCGAAGTGCTGGAATTACAGGTGTGAGCCGCCATGCCCAACTTACAGATTTTATTAATTATATAATTTTAATTAATTACTTTAAGCTTATCTCACTTACTATATGCCTGCCCCACTCTCCCACAACCACCCAATTAGAATGTAAGTTCTGCAACATCAGAGACTTTTTGTTTGTTTGATTCACTGTTTAAATTCATAGAAGGCGATCAGTAGATTTCTGTTCAGTGAATCATATATTATTATTGGTGTAATTTAAGACTTGTCTATCCATTAGACTGTAAGGTACATAAAAAGAGGAACAACGTCTGTTTTGCTCACCAGTGTATTTTTAATACCTAGCGTTGTCACAGGCTAGAAAGTTTTTTAAATATCATTTTACCTATAAATAAATGAATAGATGGATTGTACTTCAGAATGAATTATTTCAAAAGAGATTTAAAAGCCCATCACCATGAAAGTGACTTACAAACATGCAACTAAATGTGAATCAAATCAATTATTTATTGATAAAAGTAATAATAACATGATGTAAAAGAATGTATCATTACAGAAAATCACTTAACTATTCAAAATAAAACATCCAAAGATAAAGCAAATCTTGTATACATAACACTGGGTGACTTACAGCAAATTTCAGAAAAATACATGTATTGTGATATCTACCTTATGAATGTAAAGCATGCAATATGACTCAGTTTACTGCTAAGAGAGATACGTACATGCAAAAAAAAAAAAGAAAGAAAGAAAGAAATGCACGTGAATGATAAGTACCAAATTCAGGAGAATATGTATCTCAACAGGAAAAGAAGGAGACTGTAATTAGGAAAAGGCACATGAGGGATTTCAACAGGATCTGTAACATTTTCTTTGGATAACTGTTGTGAATACATGGCTGCTCATTAAAGTGTTACTTACACATTTTTGTTTGTCTGAAATAATTCCAAATAATTCCACAATCCAAGAGAAGCTTTAAACTATCTCCATGTTTCTCCATGTTTTTTCTTTGCTATCCTACTTAAGCTAGCTTTCTAGTGTTCCCTGGGAGGCATAATCACACAGTCAATGATCAGGTTGCTTGCTCATTCAACGTTTGCCTCTTTCTGTTGTGCACTGAATTCTAACTAATGTTAACACTTTGGTATATGGAGAAAAATCATTTCCTTGAAAACTGGTTTTTATTCCTTAAAATAAGCTGCCATCTAATATCATGTATGTGTCTACTCTATAATAGCTATTAATAGAAATAAAGTTAAATTAGAAACATGGCTGTGTTTCTTTCATCTATATTTCCAGAAGAATGATCCTGAAGAAATCACTAAATACAGTTTCCAGTCCAAATAACATGTATTCTCATTAGTCCAACCGGTATCACTCATGGCTGCATGTGGTTCTTAACTCTTAATATTCAAGGCCTGAAGGATGTGTGAAGGGGGAAAACATTGTCACAAAACTTTTGGCACAGAGATTAAAAGTGCCGACAAAAAATTTAAATGTGATTAATCATTTTATGTTGGAGGACCTACTATGGTATTACAAAACCACAGATTACAAAGCTTAAAATGACACTTAGCAATGAGCCCTGTCATGTTACAGAGAGAAAAACCATGTCTAGTTAGTAGAGCTTGTGTCAGATCTTAAGTTTCCCAGATTCTAGACTATTATTCTAAGCCCTTTTCCCAGAAAACAGGGTCTAGTGATATCTCCAGAAGGAAAGGAAAGGACCTCCCATTTTGAGAACTCCTTTGGCTCCTGCTAGGTACGTTAAAGATGCCATCATTTTTCACTCTTGCAACAACTTCATAAGTTAGGAATTATAAATCCATTTTCTTAAAGAGCAAACTGGACTCAGAGAGGCTGCGTCACTTGCCCTACCTCCCAAAAGGAAGAAGTGACAGGATGAGAATCTAGGCAGGATTTGTCCAGGTCCAGAGCTGTGCTTGCTCCACTCTGCCTGCTCCTGTAAATAACCTAGTAATGAGCTGGGAGGAGGGAGGGGATATTATAGCAATCATCAATGCCCTGCAGTCTAAACGTCTCACCCAAAGGAGTATACATTCTTATTACAATGTTTTGTGGTCCTCCAAAGAGTCACAGTACATAATAGGATATAAACTATATTTGTGGTTTTAAATTTTCATGGGACAGGGAAGTAACCAGCAGGAAAAATGTCTAAAAGTCTCTTTAGGGGAGTGATAATGAAAAAAAGCTTAAGAAACACTTCTCTATAGTTTCAAGAACAAAAATGCAAGTCAATTTTGAAGTCATTTCTCAGACTGTACATACAAGCTCAAAATCAAGGTATGTGTTTCTCAATTCTATTGAATATGTTTTCAAGCATCAATGGTTCTTTTCTTTTATAAGCCACAGGCTTTATGCTGGTCAAAGCATGGGTTTTAGAGTCAAGTGGATTTATCAAGTTGTCAAATCAGCTCAACTACTCGTAAGTTTTGCAATTACTTGAACTTTCTGAGTTTCATCTTACAGGACCATTGAAATATTGAAATGCAGTAGCATGTGAAATGCCTAACATAAAGTAACTTTCAATAAATGTGAATTCTTTCCCCCCATATTGGGCTATTAATTTCTTTGGGTAGTAAATCTCTATTATAGGAAGAAGAATGTAAGAATTGGTTACAATAAAGGCTGTTTTACTTTGGGGAAATAACGGAATATTTTTGACCTTCATAGAATTATGCAGCTTCCAGGTGGTTGTGGTTTAGTATTTGAGCATTTAGAAAAATAGAAGAGGGCTGTGTAAGAATGTAGTGACAGAATTTGTTGGAGTATTATAAAGGATAACTTTAAATGGACTGTGACAGAGGAAAAAATAAATAAAATGCTTATTTCAGTCATTACCATTAGTGGTCAGAAGAGCTTGTATTTAAATAGTGGAATCATAGAGAATAAATATCTTAAAGGAAAGAAAGGAATAGAAAGCAGGTAAACTGACCTTTATCAAGATTTATGTTTCTGATGTTGTGATATAGCATACATAATATGCTTCAAGGCAACTGTTTCAATTCCAGAATGTTTTCAGTGGAGGACTGCATCTCCACCCCATTGTGCTAGCTTAAGAACACGACAATTAGAATTGTAATCTTTATAATTCTCATATTTAATATTTCCCCTTTCCTTCTATAATAGATAATATGAAAATTTAGCTAAACTTGTGCCCCAATTCAGATTAAATTCAAATAAATATGTTATCTCATATCTATAAGCCAAAAATATCTTCACCAATAAATTTCATATTTCACAGAACTTGCTTTCTAGGTAGACTAATATTAATACTCATGTTTATCTTTCTACATTAACATAATTGCCTTAGGTTCTCCCCTACAATTTTAAAAGGGCATATACCAAGTAGAAACGATTATATATACAATAAAATATAAAATATATGTCGAATATACATTTTTATTGAACAATAAATGTGTATATGCCTGTCCATCTAAATCTTATGTCTTATGTGTGTTTGACAATTGTGCTGTGATAATCACATAGGTATTAAAAATTGGCACATTTTATTTCTCCAGGGAAGGAATAACATCACTTTAATTATTCTTATCACCACAGTACAGTAGCACCAATTTAGAAATACACTGGACTGGGTTATGAACAAGTGACTCAAGAACTGACACACTGGCTGAAAATAATGAGGTGAAGAAAAAGACAAAATTTGACAAAGTTTTATTTCTATTTGTTGGTAATAAAAGGAATCATCATTTTACTGAATATATAGCCATTGGTTATAATGATTTCAGAACAAATAATCTTGTCCAGGGGGTTTTATTCATCTTAGTCTTTACTTATTCTTATCTGAGAAGAGCAGAAATAAAATTTCTCATCAGAAAAGTAGACATGGCTCCTGACTACCTTTGTATCAGCGATCCACCAGAGTGTTCATTTCAAGGCACCATATCTAGCTCCAGATGACCTAGGCCAATGTCCATTAAATGTTGGAAAAAGTAAATCTTTCAAGTCCCAAAGTGGTGAAAGAAAAATTAGCATTCCAAAATCATTCTTTGCTGCTGTTTCTTTCTTTTAACATATTTGAAACTATTACTAGAAACTTTAAAAAAAATAGAAACTTTAAAATATCTAAACCTTCCTTTTATCACACCCTGTCTCACATCACTTCTAAAATACATGTTTTGAAGTGCAATTCCCAAGTTTTACATTATGTCCGGACTTCTGGCTAATTCTAGTATTGAGTACTCTAGATGGGCTATTTTGCTTCATTCTGTTACAATTATATGTCAGAACCAATTACTCTACGTGAATGCAATTTTCCACATAAATGGTGTTGACAACAATTGATACTGTGGCCCAGAGGCTGTAGAAATGGTCAAAGCCCTAGTTGGGAGAATAGCTTTTAAAAATGTTGTTTAAATGAATTAGCTTATTTCCTTTCCTTTCTGCTGCCTATTTTCCACCTCTTATTTAGAATGAACCAACATTTTAATAGCCAGGACTAGAAAAGTGGTGGTGAAGGGAGGCATTCAAATGAAATGATAGTTTATCTAGAGAACATGCAATGAATCCACACTTAACTTTCTTCATCACTTTCCCCTATTTCAGAACTTGCATAAACTTCTGTAAAGTCTTCAGTTCTTGTTTTGTTTATTTATTTGGGATAAAATAAATTATCATCTCATCTACACACAAGGAGCAAAATACACAGGCAGCCTTGCATGGATCATAGACATGAGAAAACTGAGCATTCTCAAACTTTTTAAAGATCAATTTACTTTGAAAAAGTTTTACAAGACTGATTTTGCTATCTTTTCAAATAAGCATTTCTGTGAATTTTTAAGTTTGAAATGTTATATTCAACTAATTTCCATTTATATAAGAATATAGCAATCAAAATATACTTAGCATTGCATGACATCATACAAGGTACTTTATGAAAAGGAAAAGAGCCATTTCCAAACCCCAAAAAAGTAATGCTAGAGTCTGCAGAAAACAAAACTGTATTCCTATTACAGAAAGAGCTGGATCTTTCTCCTTTGATCTCAGATGTTCCTCTGGAATTTACATAACAGAGCTTAGACTTGATCAATAACCTAAACAAACTTAAAATCTCGTGTTCCAAAACATACCTTTTAACTGAATGTCTACATATACTTTTCATAAACTTTGGATGAATCATCAGGATCAAAACCCAAAAGGCCTCCATTCAACAACACCTACCTAGTGCCAGCCACTAATTTGAAGCTTATTTTGAAAAAAGTGCTGAAAGGGAGTTTGCTTCCTGTCTGAAGCACAGAGGTGGTATATTAGGGTAGTTCAAGGTCTGAGGGAAGAGATACAATTTGTTTTACTCATGTTTTCACCATTTACATCTGCATCTTTTAGCTTGCAACTTTAAAAATGGTTTGAGTTGCATTCTTTCTGCTTCGTTTTTATAACAGACTTGAAAGAAGTCAGTTTTGTCCTTCCAGACATCCTGGCAGATGCTATCAGATTGATACTAACCACTGCCATTTTAACACTACACAGAAACAAAATATAGATTCATTCTTAACCATAGTAATAAATGTTCTGCAGCAACAAATGAATTTTTAAAATATAGATACGTTAGGATGACAGGTTAAACTGGTTTAGAAGGTCCCTGTGGATAAGAAGTATATACTGGAATATAGATTGATCTCTGGAAGCTCTAGAATTTGATATGAAAGATTTAGTGACTGAAAACCATCCTGGGGTTCAACCCTCTGTCAAAGATTCATCTTTAGTTCTACTTAGTAAGAACTCCATACCCATGAGAGAGATACAGAGAGAGCAAGAAATGAGACCATTATGATCACTTTTGGTTGATATGCTCTTATGGCTACACCTATCTGAAGGGACTGTGCTTCTTTAGAATACGACATGAAAAACAGGCAGAGAATATAGAAACTGGAAATGCAATCTATGGACAGAACTACTTTAAAAGAAAATATTTGTCTGATTCTTCTCTAAGGAATCAATAGATCTTCAGTGTCATATAAAAAAATTCAAAGGGAAATATCAAATCCCTCAAAAGTCTTAGGTATCTGACCATGAGTCATCAGCCTAGTATGTCATTCTCTTCTATATTACAAAAGAATTCATTTCCTCTCTTTCAACAAATATTTGTTCTCTGTCTGCCATGTAACAGGAGCTGTGTCCTGGGCATTAAGAAAACAGGAGTGAACAGGAGAAGGTAACCATACAAAGATCACAGACAACAGTACTTCACACATTATTCTTCATAAGTTCCTTATAAGACTAAGTCACTGAGAATAGCATTGCAAAGTTTTACACACTAAACTTTCTTCACTTTCCTTTTCAGACCTTCAAGACTTTCAACCACAAGTTCAGAGATCTGTTTGCAATAATCTTGTTGATTTATATGGCAATGGGATAATGAATTTTCAAATCTAAGATGGGTGCACCAAAGGGTTCATGTTGAGTCACATGAAATTTGAAGGAAGAATTACACTGAATTTTAGAAGCCAGCATTTAGTAACGTTGTTTCTTTATAACTTATTTCAATTTTATTTAATCTACAAATATTCAACCGAATATTAAAAGTATTGTAGAACATCTATATGATTTTTGTTAATTAAAAGAATTAAATTATATTAGCCGTTTCCAAAAAGTGGTGTCTATTTTACATAAACAGCCATACTGGGGGTTGGCAACACAGTACGGAGCACAGATTAATTTTCCTAATAAAAGAAATACTTCAGAAAATGTATCTATCTTCTTGAGACCTCCAGATAATTTGAACAGCATAGAACTACCAGGATACTCCAGCCACTTCAGAACTTGAATTGGTCATTTTGTTAGAAGAACTTGAAAAATAGATTCTCTATTAATCTATATCACATGAAGCAGGAAAAACCCTCACTAATCTATGTCAAATGATTTCATATATGGTCTTTGCTCAATTTAAATTCAATTTTTTTTATTTAAAGAAAATGTAACTACTAGGTGATAGATGTATGTGCTAATTTAAATGCCACATTTCCAAAAAGGATTTGTACAGAATGGAGCCAGTTATTTATCTGGGAAAAGAGAAAGAAGTATTTCCAGTTATCATGGAGTACCTATAAACCAAGTAGATCCAGAGGCCATATTTGCATTTTGTGCTAATGCCATTTCTATCTATATTCCCCTACCTTACTCTCCGGTGTGAACCTTCTATATTGTAGGGGCTCTAATGATAGCCTCTAGTCACTTGTCAAGGACAGCTCCCTTGTACCTGCTATTCTTCCCCGTAGAAACAATCTTCTAGATGCACATATGGCTGCCTTTTTTCTTCTGTCAGATTTTAGCTCAAATGTTCTCTCCTCCCAGAAACCTTTCTAGATCACCTATGTTCATTTGGTAACAAAAATTGCTAAACAAATAAACCCAAACATAATGGCTCAAACACGGTAAGTGTTAACTTCTCTTTCAGTGAATAATTCAGGCAAATTTTGCAGGTTGCAGCCAAAGCAAGAGCCTTTGCTCCACACAGTCATTTGGGGACCCAGGCTGACAGCAGTGCCGCCATTTTTAACACGTGACTTCCAAGATTCCTTTGGTTACTCTACTCATTGTTGTGACTTTACAGCTCACAAAAAGAAATAAAAAGCACTAAAGATCATGTGAGAAAGACCTGAAGTAGCACACTTCACTTCTTCTCATAGACTATTGGAAAGAACTTAGCCAAATGGTTACTGCACTATGTACTGTATTGAAATTTAGAAATTAAGTGTAGTTGGGAAGCCACATGTCCTATTATGGTAGAAAAAGTGGAGAATGAACTTTGATGGGCAGCTAGCAATGGCTACTATAGCACACTAGTTTTAAGTCACTTGCAGTAGGTTTCTATCTTTCCACTTAACACATAAGATCTTCAAGGCAGGAACTTTGTCTATCTTGCTCATGTCTACATGCTTGACATAAGAATAGTACTTGGCACTGAAGAGATTATCAAACAATATTTGCTAGCTGATTTACCAGGCCAATTCCTCTAAAGATTTTTGTGGAATGAAACCCAGATATTTATTTGCCATGGCTCTCTGATGCCCAAAAGTCTGCTTTTAGAAATAACCATGTTCATCTCTTCTTACTTGGTGCCCTTTCATAACTATCAAATAATGGAACAATTCCTAGCATTATTGAGAAGCTGCCACATGCCATATACCACTAAATACTCCATATGTATTTCTCATTTAATCTTCGCAATAACCCTAGCAGGTAGGTACTCTTATTAGTCCATTTTTACAAATTAAGAAAGTGAGTCTTAGGAAGTAACTTACATAATAGTAGTTACTTTGTAAGTAATTCACTCAAGGCCCATGGTGGATAAGGTAATAGAACTTGGACTTAAATCCAATCCTGGAACTCAGTCTCCAGAGCCCAAGCTTTTAACCATTAGGCCATATGGCCTCCCAAAAATTATTAATTCATTTAAAGCAGTGGTTCTCAACTGGGGACAGTTTTGTCAATGTCTGGAGACATTTTTGATTCCCATGACTGGGATATGGATGTTATCAGCATCTAGTGGATATAGATAAGGATGCTGTTAAACATCCTAAAATGCACCTGATCACCCCCAGAAAAAAAAAGAGTTATTCAGTTCAAAATGTCAACAGTGCTGAAGTTGAGAACCCTGATTTAGAAGGACATGCTGTTTAGGCAGTGACATGTTGCTCTGAACAAATCATAAGCAAAAGTCTTCTTATTCTGATTTTTTCCAAAGGTTATTTTTTGTGCACTTGAAAATTCTGTTTGAGATTGTCCTATTATGTTGTTATTTACTTCCTCTTTTTATACTTCAGCTTCTAATTTCCATTTGCCCCTGGATATTTTATTTATTATCTTTTTAAAGCTTGAGTTGCCTTTTGTAACAGCTCGGGAAAGTCTCCACTGTTTTTTATTCAAATACCTTTCCGTATCCTACCTCTTTAATGACACCTTCCTCTACAGGTTAATAACCTTCGTGACAACCTCCCCAACCTAGACCTAAATCAAATGTTCATAGAGCTCCCTCTTCCCTCATTAACTTACCAAAAGTACTTATTCCATTTGAGGCCACTGTGTTCTCTTGAACATAGCCAAGATTTTAATGAACACTTAATGTAAATCCATTCATCTTATTTAAAAAGTAAAATGAAAACGGCAAGTTAATAGCAAAACCAAGATGCGACACAAGGCCTCCTAACTCCCAGTTGATTATTTGTAAGATACCACATCACCTCCTACCTGAGAAAATGTCCAAATGCATTTACACTTTCTCATATTAATGATTTAATATAATTATATCTAAAAATAGAGTTAAATGTGTTAATTTCTAAGTAAGGTGTTTGGTATCATTTGCTTTTTATATTTGTTTATTTGCTCTGACACTAAAAATGTCTCAAGATACTGTTTACAGAAATCAAACTACTGATTTTTACTTATCACATTGCCCCTTCAATGGCTTTATGGTCAGACAATATGAATATAGCCTTACAAAATTTTAATTGGAATGTTTTATTTTTAATATGATAGTATTTAGAAAACTTGGTAATGACAGAGAGCATGAAGAAACTCCAGCATCCAAGAAAAAGAATGTTAGGAATTTTTACATTTCTTTTAACCTGTTGCCCAGAGTTTTTACTTTAACTTAAATTGATTTGGGGGATAGCAGGAATGACAGGATGGAGGCAAGAAGTGGGTAGTGAGGACGATGAAAGAAAAAAAGACTACAGATGAAGAAATCCACTTAAAGAAAAATGGAGGGAAACCAATCTGAGCAACTCAGAAAGCAAATGGCCCCAAATGTGAACTTACCACCACCAAAACCAGGATCTCCAGGTGTTTTCTTTCCTTTTCCTACAGAGACAAGATTGTCAGGATGTCAAGCACCTGACTGAACACTGCCGCCCTGCACTGTGAATTCCAGAGCTATGTGTGTCATTCTGCCCATCTGTTTCTAATTTAACATGCTCTTTCTCTCCAGATAGCTTTACAAATAGCTAAGCACACTTAATGTGGTGACCCAACCAGGAAGGATGTGTCAGACTGCTAGCTCTGGTGCTCCTTTCAAATGAGTGTTTAGACAGGCAAAACATGACCAGCAGCTATTCCTTGCCATAGATTTCCGTGGCAGTGAGCATGTCAAATCTCTATATGCTCTTTCTTGTGACCTTGGCTGCTGTTTCACTGTAATTATCTTAAAAGAACTATAGGTAAAATCTAGGCATTCTCATGAATATGAATTTTTATGGAAATGAACATCAAGTATGGAATGTAAGCATGTGTAGAACAATGAAAAAGCAACAGATGTGAATGAGCAAGAAGGATAAAACAAGAGGAACCAGATGGTTAACACCCCTGTGAAAAATGAATACGAGATGCAGCACGATTGCCCTCTTGATAGAAATAGAAATATTGTAGCCTTAAAGAGAATTTGGTACCCAGTTTAATCTTTTCCTGTCCCCTATTATTCTGCTTCTTGCCACTCTACTGTAATGCTGACTCTGAGACTTTCACAACTCCAGAGTGTAATATTTGTCATGGAACACTAAACCACACAATTACACTTAACCATGATGTCACATCATACCTGAATGGTTGGATGAGCCAGGAAAGAATAGGAACAAAGAAAATGAGAAAAAGAAACACCCTTAAACTATTCCCAGGAAAAAGAGTAGCAAACATGAGAAAGATAAATGCATAGGTTTCTCTTTCTCACTTTTGCCACTCTTTCAAATATATAAGCTATAAGACAATAGATAATAAGATTTTAGGTATAAAACATCTCATAGATATAAATTAGATATAAAACATCCAATTAGATGGTAATTAGATAGAAAAGATCCAATAGAAGTGGATTTTTTAACATAAATTGACATTAAAATGTCCCCAAATTATATAAGGTAACCTCCACCAAATATGCAAACACATGTTTTATGGATGTAAAATCATAATACACAAATTATTCCGTGTTCATTAAATAATTTAAGATATGACTTTTTTCATACTGCAAAACCATTCAGTTTATCATAACTCAGACTGAGAGACATCTTGTGCCTACAGAGTTCTCAAAAACATCCTGCATATGCAAAGGTCCCTTATAGACATAAATGAAGTAAAACAAAATAAAATTGAAAGGAGAACTATGAAAGAAGGAAAGAAGGCAAATTAGCATTAAGCCTTTTCTGTGGGTTTTGTCCAATCCATGTTCTTTAATGTGAAGAGGGAACTTACAATGTTTATTTAAAAAACATTAATGGAGTGAGAATTACATTTGACTCCAACTCTTAATTGGTCTTAGACTGAAAGATATGATAGGGTATTACTTTGTATGACCATTTTAGTAAAGGCACAATTCAACTTGTATTTTCAGGGGTGCAGGTGCCAGAAGCCAGTCTTTTTTACCCCCAACAGATTTTTCTTCTCTTATATCTTATTGGTCATATTGTGCCACATGGCCATTCCTCATTCTTTGGGAAGTAGAAAAAAAAATGAGTATTTAGCTTTTTAATCCTTTATGAGGGAAGGTGGCAAAGCAGATGGGGTTGGGACTGGATATTTAGTGAGCCAACAATGTCGGCCACAAGCATCCTTTTTAATTTGCTTTCCAATAAAAGAGGTATTTGTGACTGACTGGTTCTACTCTTCTGTTGCCTTCCTGCTTTGAAAGCAAATGTGATGCCCTGATCTGTAGAAGGCACCAGTATCATGGAGTTGGGAAGCCAAACTGCCAAGGAGAGCAGAGCAGAAAGGTGAAGAGCACCTGAGTCTTTACTGATGTCACCAAGCCACTGCACCAGCATAGACTTACTTCTTTCCAGACTTTTTCCTACATGAGAAAAATAATCCCCTATTTGTTTTAGCTGCTGTTGCTCTTTTGCATGTTAAGGTGGTGCTCTATTGAATACTTTAACATTTTCCAGGTCAGGATAGAAAACCATTCAAATGCCAATACACAGAGAATTGGCGTGGGGTGCGGGTGCCAGGGCAATAAGGGAGAAGCAAAGTGGAGGCAAACTCCAATTCTCAGTAAAAATAAAAATAAAACTAACAATGTACTTCAGGATTAAGGACTAGGAAAACTGGAAGATGGATTATAACATCTGAGGAAAGAAAGAATCCCAAACCACAGATAAATCTATTGCTTAAATCCCACAATCTCTGCACAGATTTTAAAAATGTCCTACGTGCTTTTCTTCAAGATACCTGTACATTAACATTGTGTAAACGGGGAAGACAAAACGAAATAAAATAAAAGGGAGATTGTCCAAAGTGTTGACCAGAGAATGAGGTTTTATAAAATTAAAGCCAAAAGACTGAATAATTAAGATTAAATATATGTGTCTCTTGCACAAAAAGGCTAACTAAAACCAATATAGAAATCATTATCAGATTTCAGATGAGTAGAGACTATCTTCCAACTAAATTATGAGAAGCAAAAGAGAGATAAAATACCATCCCCTGGAAAACTCCAATTCTGTAACTGAGAGAAGACCAGTAAAATCCTTTCAAAACAACTAGCATGATTTTGAAAAAAATATTTAATCCAACTCCTTTATTTTACGGATGGGAGTTTATGAACCAGGGAGGCTACATTATCAAACAGAGTAAAGCAAATATTTGTAACATTATAAGGATATTTGTTAAAAATAATAATTAACATTCATAGATCAGTCACTTTTCTAGCCAATTTATTTATATTATCTCATTCAATACTAACAACAACCCTATGAGATCATTATCTCATAGTTAACTATTGTGACGTCTATTTTAGAATTGAGGAACAGAGGATCAGGAGCTTAAATAACTCGCCTAACATAAAACATGGAATCAGCTAAGGTTTCCATTTAACTAGGCTATCAAGCACAAAGCCCTCATTCTTACAATATTCTTCTAATGATAGTTCCATCCTTATGAACATTCCAGGTAATTTTATTTCACTTTTCACTGAGAACAAAACAAGTTACAATTTGATAGCACAATAGGGTGACTATAGTCAATAACTTAATGTATATTTCAAAATAACTTAAAGAATGTAATTAGATTATTTGTAACTCAAAAGATAAATGTTTGATGGGATGGATACCCCATTCTCCATGATATGCTTACTTCACATTGCATGCCCGTATCAAAATGTCTCACGTACCCCATACTTATATCCTATGCTGACTACTTTGAAATTGTCTTATTTTATTTTCTATGGGGTAGGTGTCCACTTTGCTTCTCCTGTATATATGTGTGTGTGTATATAGCTTACATATTTGAAAGAGTAGCAAAAGTGAGAAAGAGAAACCCTATACATGTATAAGTGTATATACATATATATATAAGTAGGTGTATCTGTGTGTATATATATACACACATATATATACATATACATACACACACACACAAACTATATACCCATAAACATTTTTTAAACACCAAGTTACATGTAACAATGTGTCAAAGATGGATAGTTATGTAATGAGCGGCTTCATGAAAATATTTTTATTTCATTTGAATTTATAATTTTAATAAAAATAAAGAAGAGGTTTTATATAACCTCATAGACTATCCTATGCTGGACTACTTTAAAATTGTCTTATTTTATTAATGCACTAAGACCTTAGATGAAGCCCGTGTTTGTGAAGTTACCTATTAGGTCAGCATTTTTACAATGGATCTCTCCTGGTAACCTGCCCCCAAAACCTAAGCATTTGTAGCAATCCAATATTCGCTATTGTTTCAAGATTAGTACTCTATTTGAGGAAGAGATAAGGAAAGTCAAGAATACTTCATATGGGGTGTCTTCATCTTTCAATCTGAAAATGCCAAAGTTGAAAGCCTAGCTGGCAAAACTTTAAATTCCATTACCTCCCAAACCAGAGAGAGCTTACGGATCTAGGCAATGAAGTCAATTACCAACATCAGTAATGTAATTTTAATTATTCTGCATGGCAATCACTTGCTATAAGGCTATAAATGTCAAAAAAAAAAAAAAACCCCACAAAGTTTAGGATTTGCAATAGTTAGGCACAAGTATATGATTGGGCGGGGTAATTGAGTTATCAGTACTTAGAGGAACCAACTGCCCATAAATCAATAAAATGCATTTTGTTTAGGCTGACTCTGAGAAAAATAGCATAACATGGAGCTATAATTTAAAGTAGGAAGAAAGTGAGAGTAAGAGAAAGAGTGAGAGAGAGGGGAGGGGAGCGAGAACGTACAGACTATGAAAGAAGCTTAGGATGTAAGACACTGTTTTTGTGTAAAGCACATGTTGACTTGGGAAGAGTTAGTTGTCACCAAGTCACTGCAGCACACTTGTAACGTGATGTCTTTTAAAGACTAGAGATGATGCATAATTTACAAAATGCCACAAAAATACGTGAATTGCAAATCAGTCTAAAAATTTAGAAACTTAAAACAGCTAGGTAACTACAGAAAATACAAGTATGAAATATGTCATCAAGTGAGTAAAAGAAGCAATAGCTTTAAAGAGAGTTAACAGAGAAGTTGTCCCCGGAGAACAAAAAGGAAGCACAAAAAAAAGATAAGTAATAGAGTAATTTAAATATGTATTCCCTCCTTTTTTTTTTTTAGACGTTCTCGCTCTGTCACCCAAGCTAGAGTGCAGTGGCATGATCTTGGATCACAGCAACCTTCATCTCCTGCACTTAAGCAATCCTCCCACCTCAGCCTCCCACATAGCTGGAACTACTGGTGTACATCATCATGACTAGCTAATTTTTGTATTTTTTTTTTTTTTTGTAGAGACAGGGTTTCACCATGTTGCCTATGGTGGGTGACTTGACTGCACATCTTCTTTTCTGGGTAATTTTAGTTTGTAAATGGCTTAGCCAAAATATATTTGTAGAGCTGCTTCACAGAAAGGTTGGGGATCCCTGCCATCTGACGTACAAGACAAAAACCAGAGTGATTCCTGTTGGGCCAGAAATTCAAAAATCCTACTATGGAAAATTGCTACTTGAAAATCCCAGCAGTTCATAAAACATTAATTGCATGCTGAATTAGATTACTACTTAAAATCTTTAAACAGGGAATCCAAAAATTAATTCTTTCTGTAAAATGCTAGCAGATTCTCACATGAAATGGCTAGATGGAGACAAAGAGAAAGAGCTGGTCCCAAAAAATGTATGCATGGGTGAGTATGAATGTGTGTCTCTATAGATTTTTTTTAACTTCTGTTAGTCTCACAATTCAATTAAATGAGAAATCATATTGTTAAACCCAAGGGTCAACCCAGACTCAATTTTTTTTTTGTATTCCCAGATGGTCTTATGTTTGCCACTATGCAAGGATTAGAAAAGGACAGTATCTTTTTCTCTAATTACTGAAATATCATTGATATAAAATAAAGTGAGCATATATAAGGTTTACAGTTAATCGGTTGTGGCATATGAATTCACCTAGGCAGCCATTACTATAAGCAAAAGAGTGAGCATATTTGGTTCTCTGTTCCTGTGTTAGTTTGCTAAGGATAGTGGCCTCTAGCTCCATTCATGTCACTTTAAAGGACATGATCTCTTTCTTTTTCACAGCTGCATTGCATTCCATGGTGTTTATGTACCAGAATTGTTTAACCCAGTCTATCATTGATGAGCACTTAGGTTGATTTCGTGATGAGCACACAGGGACACATAGAGGGGAACAACACTCACTGGGGCCTATCAGAGGGTGGAGGGTGAAAGGAGGGAGACGATCAGGAAAAATAACTAATGTGTACTAGGTTTAATACCTGGGTGATGAAAAAATCTGTACAGCAAACCCCCATGACACAACATTACCTATGTAGCAAACCTGCACTTGTACCCCGAACTTAAAAGTTTTTTTTTTTTTACAAAAAAGAAGCATATCACCCTTAACACTTTCTTTGTGCCTCTTTTTTTTTTTTTTGAGACGGAGTCTCACTCTGTCGCCCAGGCTGGAGTGCAGTGGCACAATCTCGGCTCATTGCAAGCTCCACCTCCCGGGTTCACGCCATTCTCCTGCCTCAGCCTCTCCGAGTAGCTGGGACTACAGGCGCCCGCCACCACGCCCGGCTAATTTTTTGCATTTTTAGTAGAGACGGGGTTTCACCATGGTCTCGATCTCCTGACCTCGTGATCCACCCGCCTCAGCCTCCCAAAGTGCTGGGATTACAAGCGTGAGCCACCGCGCCCGGCTTCTTTGTGCCTCTTTGTCTTCCTTCCTTCCTCCTCTCCACTCTCGGCGCCATCCCCAGGCCACCATCAATCTGCTATCTGTCACTATAGAATAATTTATATTTCCTGGAGTTTTTTATAAATGGGATCATACACTATATCCTTTTTTCTTGTCTAGTTTATTTTGCTCAGTATAATTATTTGGAGATTCACTTATACTGTGTGTACCAATAGTTTTCCGCTTTTCATTGCTGGGCACTGTCCCACTACATTGACATAACACAATTTGATTTTTCAATTATCTGTCACTAAACATTTGGGTTTTTTTAAGTTTAACATTTTATGAAACTGCCAAATAACTTTGCAAAGTGATTTTACTATTCAAAATCCCACCAACAGTGTATGGGAATTCCAGTTCCTCCACATCTTTGTCAACACATACTATGGTCAGTTCTTTAATTTTAGCTATTTAATAGATGTGTAGCAATAGTATGACATTGTAGTTTTAATTTGCATTTCTCTATTGAGCATATTTTTATGTGCTTATTGATTATCAAGGTATTTTCTTTGATGACATGTCTATTCAAATATTTTACACGGATTTGATTGGTTTATTTTCTTATTGAATTTTGAATTTTCTACACTTTCTGAATAAAAGGCCTTCATCAGATATAAAGTTTGCAAACATTTCTCACAGAATATGAATTGTCTTCCGTTCTCTTATGGATTCTTTTCAAAACATCAAAAGTTTTAAATTTTGATGAAGTCTAATTTATTTTATATAGACTTTACTTTTAATGTGGTATCTAAGAAATCTTTGCCTGACACAAGATCATTCTCCTGTTTTTTTCTAAAGTTTTATAGTTTTAGCTTTTATGCTTAGGTCTGTTATTCTGTCATGCACATCCATGTGCAGAGGTCACCAAACAGGCTTTGTGTGAGCAATAAAGCTTTTTGATCACCTGGGTGCGGTGCGGGCGGGCTAAGTCCGAAAAAGGAGTCAGCGAAGGGAGATAGGGGTTGGGCAGTTTTATAGGATTTGGGTAGGTAGTGGAAAATTAAAGTCAAAGGGGTTGTTCTCTGGTGGGAAGGGGCAGGAGTCACACGGTTCTCAGTGGGGGAGCTTCTAAACCAGGAGAAGGAATTTCACAGGTTAATTGTTCAGTTTAGGTAAGGCAGGAACAAATCACAATGGTGGAATGTCATCAGTTAAGGCAGGAATCAGCCATTTTCACTTCTTTTGTGATTCTTCAGTTGCTTCAGGCCATACATACATTCAGATGTATACGTGCAGGTCACAGGAGATATGATGGCTTAGCTTGGGCTCAGAGGCCTGACATTCCTGTCTTCTTATATTAATAAGAAAAATAAGAAAAATAAAATAATGTTGAAGTGTTGGGGCAGTGAAAATTTTGGGGGGTGATATGGAGAGACAATGGATGATTTTTTTCATGGCTGTTTCCAGCGGGATTAGGGGCAACATGGGAACCCAGAGTGGGAGAGATTAAGCTGAAGGAAGATTTTGTGGTAAGGGGTGATACTGTGGGGTTGTTAGAAGCAGCATTTGTCACACAGAATGATTGGTGATGGCCTGGATGCGGTTTTGTATGAATTGAGAAACTAAACGGAAGGCACAAGGTCCAAATAAGAGAAGGAGGAAAAACAAGTATCAAAGGACTAAGAATTGGGAGGACCCAGGACATCCAATTAGAGAGTGCCCAAGGGGGTTCAGCATAATTACTTGCTTGGTTAGTGAGTTTTTGGGCTCTATCCTTGACAGAGTCCTCCTTTTTAAGTTGGAGGCTGAGCTTGGTGAGGTGTGTTTTTAAAAGACCTTTAGTCCCATTCTACCTTTCCTGAAGGTTGAGGACGGTAAGGGGTATGAAAGTTCCATTGAATACCAAGAGCCTGAGAAACTGCTTGGTTGATTTGACTAATAAAGACCTGTCCATTATTGGACTGTATAGAGATGGGAAGGCCAAACTGAGGAATTATGTCTTACAGAAGGGAAGAAATGACCATCGTGGCCTTTTCAGACCCTGTGGGAAAGGCCTCTACCCATCCAGTGAAAGTATCTACCCAGACAAAGAGGTATTTTAGTTTCCTGACTTGGGGCATGTGAGTAAAGCCAATTTGCCAGTCCTGGGCAGGGGCAAATCCCTGAGCTTGATGTGTAGGGAAGAGAGGGGGCCTGAACAATCCCCAAGGAGTAGTAGAATAGCAGATGGAACACCGAGAAGTGATTTCCTTGAGGATAGATTCCTATGATGGAAAGGAAATGAGAGGTTGGTTCTAAGAGGCAGGCTAGTAGCTTGTAACCTACATGGAAGAGGTTATGAAATGACGACAGAATAGAATGGGCTTATGAGGCTGGAAGAAGATTTTTTTTTTTGGTCTAACAACCACCTGCCTTGAGTGGGGAGGGATTGATAGGTGGAAACTTCAGTGGGAGAGTAAATAGGAGTGACTGATGAGAAGGAGAAAAACTGACCATAAGGGACAGAAGTAGGAATACTGGCTGCTTTTTTAGCTGTCTTATCAGCATAACTGTTGCCTTGCGCAATGGGGTCTGAGGCCCTTTAATGGCCTTTGCAGTCAATGACTCCAGCTTTTTCTTTTTTTTTTTTTTTGGAAGTAAAGCGGCCTTGAGAAGAGTTTTTATTAAAGAGGTATTAATGATGGAGGACCCTTGTGTAGTGAGGAAACTTCTTTCTGCCCATATAGCATGGTGGTGAAGGATGTGGAAGACATACTTGGAATCAGTATAAATATTGACACGTAGTCCCTTTGCCACACAGAGATATGAGGGCTAGCCCAGAACTGTGAGGTCAAGTTGTTTGGACAGAAAGGGTACAGGGTGCAGTCCTGGCTCTTGTGTAAGGAATTCCAACTTCATAGCCCTGTACTTTGGCTGTGTGTAATGAAAAGGGTTGGGATGAGTTAGGGAGAGCTAGCGTGGGAGCAGCTTCTAGGGCTGTTTTTAAGGAATGGAGAAAAAAGTGGCAAAAGGATTTAGGATGTATGGGGTCAGCTATGTTTCCTTTTGTGAGTTTATATAATGGTTTAGTCAGGATGGTAAAACTAAGTATCCAAAGGCAAAAGTACCTAACCATGCCTAGGAGGAAAAGAGCTGTTGTTTTGTAGAAGGGGTTGAGGTTTGGAGATTAGCCAGACACAATCAGCAGGGAAAGCATGTGTGTTTTTATGAAGAATTATGCAGAGATAGGTAATAGATGAGGAAGAAATTTAGGCTTTGGAGGGGGATATGCGATATCCCTTTGAGAATAGATATTGGAGGAGCAGGAGGGTATCCTGTTGGGAAGATTTGTAAGAGGTGCTGCAGATAAGGTGAAGATCCTGAACTAACCCGTAAGATTTGTCCCGTTTCTGGACAGGTAGGGTAGGGGAGTTGTAAGGATAATGTGTAGGGTTTAAAAGCCCATGTTGTAACTGGCAAGTGATAACAGGCTTTGGTCCTCTCAAAGCCTGTTGTGGGATGGGGTACTGACACTGAGCTGGGTAAGAGTGGTTAGGTTTTAATGGGATGGTAAGGGGTGCCTGATCGGTCACCAAGGAGGGAGTAGAGGTGTCCCATACTTGTGGATTAAGGTAGGGAGACACAAGGGGAGGATGCGAAGGAGGCTTTGAACTGGGGAAAAGGGTGGCAAAAAGGTGTGGCTGTAGTACAGGAACAGTCAGGGAAGCAGATAATTTAGTTAAAATGTCTTGACTTAATAAGGGAGCTGGGCAGGTGGGGATAACTAAAAAGGAGTGTATAAAAGAATATTGTCTAAATTGGCACCAGAGTTGGGGACTTTTAAGAGGTTTAGAAGCCTGGCCATCAATACCCACAACAGTTATGGAGGCAAGGGAAACAGGCCCTTGAAAAGAAGGTAATGTGGAGTGGGTAGCCTCCATATTGATTAAGAAGGGGATGGACCTACTCTTCATTGTAAGAGTTACCCAAAGTGTCTGTGATGGTCCAGGAGGCTTCCAAGGCAATTGGGCAGCATCAGTCTTCAGCCGCTAAGCCGAGAAGATCTGGGAAGGAGTCAGTCAGAGAGCCTTGGGCCAGAGTTCCAGGGGCTCCGGGAGTGGCTGCCAGGTGAGTTGGACAGTCCGATTTCCAATGGGGTCCCACACAGATGGGACATGGCTTAGGAGAAATCCTTGGCTGTCAGCATTCCTTGGCCCAGCGGCCAGATTGAAGCAAGCTCCTGGGGGAGGCGGTCCTGGAGGAATGCCTGGCCACTGTGGTTCAGGCGTTTTGAAGTTCTTGTGTGCTGTAGATGTGGCTGGGGTTTCTCTCACAGTGGACACAAGTAATTGCAACTCAGAAATACGTTGCTACTTGGCTGCCTCTATTATTGTACACCTTGATGGCGAGATTAATTAAGTCCTGTTGTGGGGTTTGAAGGCCAGAATCTAATTTTTAGAGCCTTTTCTAATGTTGGGAGCTGGTTGGGTAATAAAATGAATATTGAAAATAAGACAGCCTTCTGGCCCCTCTGGGCCTAGGGCAGTAAAGCGTCTAAGGGGTGTTGCCAAATGGGCCATGAACTGGGTTGAGTTTTTATATTTGATGAAAAAGAGCCTAAATTCTAACTGATTTGGGAGAGGTCAGATAAAGGAAAAGGAGCATTAACTTTGGCTATGCCTTCAGCTCCAGCCACCTCTTTAAGAGGAAATTGTTGGGCAGGTGGGGGAGGGCTAGTTGAGGAATGAAACTGCAAGCCAGACCAGGTGTGAGGAGGGGAGGTGATAAAAGGATTATAGGGTGGGGGAGCGGAGGCTGAGGGCTGAGGAAAAATTGGGACCAGGCTCAGCCTGGTGAGGAGCAGCCTGGGGAGGAGGGGAGAAGTCGGATGGGTCTGTAGAAAAGGAGGATTCAAAGGACTCAGAGCTTGGGGTGGAGACTGAAGGAACAGACAGGAGAGAAAGAAGAAAGATTTGGGACAAGTCACATTGGGAGCAGAGGCTAGGGAGGGACCAATGTGTAAAAGGATGCCTGGACATCAGGCACCTCAGAACCATTTGCCCATTTTTCGACAAAAATCATCCAGATCTTGTAAAATGGGGAAATCAAAAGTGCCATTTTCTGGCTATTTAGAACAATTATCGAGTTTGTATTGGGGCCAAGCAGTGTTGCAGAAGAAAATAAGACGCTTAGATTTTAGATCAAGTGAGAGTCAAAGAGGTTTTAAGTTTTTGAGAACACAGGCTAAAGGAGAAGGGGGAATGGAGGATGGAAGGTTGCCCATAGTGAAGGAAGCAAGCCCGGAGAAAAGAGAGAGTAGAGACATGGAGAAGGGGGATGGTGAGCAGCCAAAGCAGGCATCCCCACAATTGACTTGCCACCAAGGGAATGTGGGTGAATGACCAAGGCAGGCATCCCTGCGGTGATCAGACACCAATGCAGTGTGGGTGAATAATCAATCAGGCAGGCATCCCCGTAGTGATTAAACACCAAGGGAAGACTGTCTTCCCAAGTCCGTGACTGGCATTGGAGTTTTGGGTCCATGGATAAAATGTGTCTCCTTTGTCTCTACTAGAGAGGAAAAAGAACTGGAATTGGAAGGATGGGGGATTGAAGGTAGCAAGAGAGGGAGATAGAAGGGTAGCAAGAGAGGCTGGAGAAGAGAGTGAAAAGACCGCTTATCTGATTTGAAATTGGTAAGATGTTCCTTGGGCTGGTTGGTCTGAGGACCCGAGATCGTAGGTGGATCTCCTCACGGAGTGAGGGTGAGGACAGAGGACTGGTTTCCTAAAGGAGTCCTCCTGTCCCAGGTCTTCAACACCAAATGTCATGCATGTCCTTGTGAAGAGACCACAAAATCCTTGTGGCTTTCAACAACAAAAATTAATTTCTCCCTCACATTGCATGGACCTCACGGCAACACCTATCTGGAATAGGCTGATCACCTTGTAGAAGAAGAACAAAGATGGCAACATCTGCAATGGTTCTTAAAGCTTCCACTTCAAAGGGGCATGCATCCACTCACTTATCTTTTGTTTAAGTAAGTCACACAAGGTCAAACCTGATATCCACTAAGCAAAGACATATAATCCTCAAACAGAAAGAGGCAGCAAATTTGGAGAACAATCAGAAAATTATTACAACCTCTTACTTCATCTTTCTATTCCTCGAGTTTAACTCTAATCCTCCCATTTAGAATCTTTACCCATTGCTTTCTCAGCTCTCAAACTCACCCTACATCTGTCCTTTGTCACACAATGTACTACTTTTTTCTTCTTCCCTGTCTTACTGCTTGCCAGGTGTACATCTGCTAAATGAACCCCTTCAGTTAGGTCTGCAGATTTTCCCCTATAAATGGCTCTAACAGAGCCCCAGTGTCCAGGGATCCACTTCTCTGGCATTAGTTTACATAGATATTTCCTGAATTTACTGAATGACTTCAGTCTGAATCTAAAAAGCACATTCCATACTCGATAGCAGATAGCCTAAAGGAAAGGGATCTCTACTATATGATAAAAATGTATTCTAGCTACAGAAAAAAATTAATCAAGAAGAAAACATTTTGGGGGCATAATTTTCATTTCTGCCTAATTTTTTACACCTGCAAATGCTGCAGTCATTATTCCTTGTATGAAGAGAAACTGCCATTATTGGGACCTGTGCTTTTTATTTTTATAGAAAAATAGAATAAGCTTATTCTGTATTACTGAAACTTCTGTTGTTTTCACTATCAATTTTAAGATTAGTTGTGACTTTGCATAGGTCTATATAATCTTTTAAAATAGTTTGTAACACAATCTGATTTATGTTGCATACTTAAACTGCTTTAAATTATATTGTAAACTTGTCATCTCTCTGGTCAAGAAAAACTTTGATAAAGTTTTGATAAATATATGAGTAAACAGATGAAAATGTACTCCTTAGAGTTGTCCTCTTCAACATGTTAACATGGCAGCCATCAGCCACACATGGATATTGAGCATTTAAAATGTGGCTACTAAGGGTGGCAGTGGTGGCTCATGCCTGTAATCCCAGCACTTTGGGAGGCCAAGGCGGGTAGATCACTTGAGGTCAAGAGTTCAAGACCAGCCTGGCCAACATGGTGAAACCCTGTCTCTACTAAAAATACAAAATTAGCCAGGTGTGGTGGCACATGCCTGTAATTCCAGCTACTTGGGAGGCTGAGGCAGGAGAATCAATTGAACCCAGGAGGTGGAGGTTGCTGTGAGCAGAGATCACGCCATTGCACTCAAGCCTGGGCAACAAGAGTGAAACTCCATCTCAATGAATAAATAAATTAATTAATTAAAATGTAGCTACTTCAAATCCATATGTACTATATGTGTGAAATATACGTTGGGTTTTGTAAACTATGTATAGCCAAAAAAAATTTTAGTGAAAAATTTTTATATTGATTAAATAATGAAATGATAATGGTTTATATATATTTGGTTAAACAAAATCTGTTGTTAAAATTAATTTTAACTTTTTTTAAATTTGCTGCTATAAAATTTAAAATTACATATATGGTTTGCATTATATTTCTTTTTTTTTTTTTTTTTTTTTGAGACGAAGTCTTGCTCTGTCGCCCAGGCTGGAGTGCAGTGGCACGATCTCGGCTCACTGCAACCTCCGCCTCCCGGGTTCACGCCATTCTCCTGCCTCAGCCTCTCTGAGTAGCTGGGACTACAGGCGCCCGCCACCACGCCCGGCTAATTTTTTGTATTTTTGGTAGAGATGGGGTTTCACCGTGGTCTCGACCTCCTGACCTCGTGATCCGCCCGCCTCGGCCTCCCAAAGTGCTGGGATTACAAGCGTGAGCCACCGCGCCTGGCCCAGGTTTGCATTATATTTCTATTGGAAAATGCTGCCTTAGAGAAATGGATGTAAAGGTTAGCCAATGCTGGTTAGCAAGGCTAATTAGGTTCCAAGATGAAAACACAGGAGAGAGCTGTGTCCATGGCAATGTCTAATCGAGGCCTCTTCATGGTCCCATGGCTGAAAGTTGACATTTGTCAGGAAGACTACTCAGGATGTAAAGGGAGATACAGCTAATTGTACTGTAGACTGAGAGTTTGTAAAATAATTCATAAACAAAGGAGAAGCAGGCACAACATGCCACTGAACTGAAGACTTCCTTGGTGTTCATTACTCCATGAATTATACCAGTGGAAATCTGAACTCTAGGGGAGGCATGGGATCATGAGCAGTGAAGTGTAACTCAGAATATAACACAAACACTCAGTCATGAGCCTGTGCTTACCATTGTCTTGGCACACAGTTGGTGTTCAATTAATAATTGTGTGATGAATAAACAAATGAATCAGAGCCATAGCAGGTCAACAAGGAGCCAGAAGCCTTGGTGAACTAGCAGCATTTAGGTGAGTTTGACATAAATTGAGCCTCATTTAGCCTGCTGATTCATTCATTTCTGGTTCTTAAAAGGGCTGCTGTACTCTGTGCCCAGATAGAAGTGCATATGCTGAGGAAATGTTTACATAGGAAAATATGATCAAGTTTTAAATCTCCAATGCCCTCTCTAAACTCGTTTTATTGGTTTAAGCTGTTTAAGTTTGAGTTTTGTTATTATTTTACTTAGTGTTACTTTGTTTTGCTTAGACTTGAGCTCCAAAATCTGAAATTAGATGTGTAATAGTCATGCGATATGAACAAAAATTCTTGAATCTAGCAAAGCCTAACTATCCAGAGTACAGTTAATCTGGCAATGTTAAATACCCAAGAACCAGTAAGTAATCAATCAGTATGTTGAAGCATCAGTAAGGATGTCTCAAAATCCATGCCTCAGAACCCATGCATTTAATTCCTAGAAGTGAGTATGATATTCAGGTTTCTTTCCTGAAGAAAATTAAAATAAGAAATAATAATAGTTTTTGAGTTCTTACTGGATGAACACTTTATTGTATGAAATGTATTATTTTCATTTGTGTTCTACAGATGAGGAAACGGGATTAAAAATTTGGGCTTTGACTGAGTGCGGTGGCTCACGCCTGTAATCCCAGCAATTTGGGAGGCCGGAGGTGGGTGGATCACTTGAAGTTAGGAGTTCGAGACCAGCCTAGTCAATATGGTAAAACCCCATCTTTACCAAAAATAAACACACACACACACACAAAATAGCCAGGTGTGGTGGTGTGCACCAATAATCCCAGCTACTTGGGAGGCTGAGGCAGGAGAATTGCTTGAACCCAGGAGACAGAGGTTGCAGTGAGCCAAGATCACGCCACTGCACTCCAGCATGGGTGAAAGGTCAAGATACCATCTAAGAAAAAAAGAAAAGAAAAGTTGGGCTTAAATTCATATGTGTCTGACTCCAAATCCAGCAATATTAAGTGTCATACTATGCTACTTCTTTAGCAGATTAGCAGAACCACTGCAAAAGAAGAACGTATCAGAAGTAGATAGGAAGTGATAGCTAATGACCTCATGAACAATGCTAGCCTCTGCCTTTAAGTCAGGTCAAGTGAAAAACTAATTGCAATATAATGTGACTTATTGTTATGATAGAGATACACATAAAATGCAAAGTAAATTCATGGAGCTGCCAATCCAATCTGAATTTGGGAATGGACTTGTGTCAAGAGTGGCTTCTTAGAGAAGTCACCTGGATGTTAGATCTGAGAAACAAGTTTTTCAGATAAGACTGTTAAGAGATGGTTATTCCAGGCATGCACAAGAATACTGGCAAAAAGTTCATGGTATGTTCAAGAACTGAGTAGAATACACTGTACAAGGGGAAAGGAGGTAAGAGAAAAGGCTGGAGACATGAGCCAAAGTCAAGTTATTGTGGTCCTCACATATTAAACTGTATGTAATAGGCTAAAGGAGACGCAGAGCATTTAAAGAAATTTATATGATTAAATTTGCATTTTTACAGAATCTCTAGATATGGTGTGAAAAAAATAAGAGAAGAAATGGAAGACTAGAGGCAAGGAGATGACAGAAGAAACTGTGGTGTTAATCCAGATAAGACATTGAAGAGCTAAACCAGGATTTTGGTAAGACAGATGGAGAGATGTGGATGGATCTGAATGCTACCAAGAAGGTCAAATTCAACAGTGCTTACAGGCATACCTTGGAAACATTGCAGATTTAGTTTAGAACACCACAGTAAAGCAAATATTGCAAGAAAATGAATCACATGAATTTTGGGTTTCTCAGCACACGTAAAAGTTATGTTTACACTATACTATAGTCTAAGTGTGTAATAGCATTATGTATTTTAAAAGTACATGCCTTAATTAAAAAATATTTTATTGCTAAAAATGCTATCATCTGAGCCTTCAATTAGTTATAATCATTTTGCTGATGGAGGGTCTTGCCTCAATGTTGACGGCTGCTGACTCATCAGGGCAGTGTTTGTTGATGGTTGGGGTGACTGTGGCAATTTCTTAAAATAAGACAACAATAAAGTTTGCCACATCAATCAATTTTTCCTTTCATAAAAAATTTGTCTGTAGTATGCAATGCTGTTTGGTAGCATTTTACACACAGTAGAACTTCTTTAAAATTGGAGTCAATCTTCTCAAGCCCTGCCATTTCCACAGCAGCTACAATTACTTCCTCCACAGAAGTCTTGAACCCCTCTAAGTCATCCAAGAGGGTTAGAATCAACTATTTCCAAACTCCTGTTAATGAGGATATTTTGACCTCCTTCCATGAATTAATTACAATTGTTCTTAATATCATCTAGTATGGTGAATCCAGTCCAGAAGGTTTTTAATTTATCTTGTCAAGATCCATCAGAGGAATCACTATCTATGGCAGTTATAGTCTTCTGAAATGTATTTCTTAAATAATAAGACTTGAAAGTAAAAATTACTCCTTTATCCAGCGGATGCAGAATGAATGTTGTGTTAGTGGTCATGAAAGCAACATTAATCTCCCTGTACATCTCTATCAGAGCTCTTGCATTGCTAGGTGCATTGTCAATGAGCAGTAACATTTTGAAAGAAATTTTTTTTTCTGAGTAGTAGTTCTCAACACTGGCCTTAAAATATTCAGTATGCTGGCCAGGCATGATGGCTCATGCCTGTAATCCCAGCACTTTAGGAGGCCGAGGCAGGTGGATCACCTGAGGTCAAGAGTTTGAGACCAGCCTGGCCAACATGGCCAAACCCCATCTCTACAAAATTACAAAAATTAGTTGGGTGTGGTGGTGCATGCCTGTAATCCCAGTTACTCAGGAGGCTGAGGTAGGAGAATTGCTTGAACCCAAGAGGTAGAGATTGCAGTGAGCTGAGTTCATGCCACTGCACTCCAGCCTGGGAGACAGAGTGAGACTCCATCTCAAAAAAAAAAAAAATTCAGTAAGCTATGCTGTAAAAAATAATATAAAAGTGGTGTCATCCAGGTTCTGCTTCACTTATAGAGCACAGGGACAGTATATTTAATATAATTAGTAAGGGTCCTGGGATTTTTGGAATGGAAAAAGAGCACTGGCTTCAACTTAAAGTCACCAGCTACGTTAGGCCCTAACAAGAAACTCAGCCTTCCTTTGAAGCCTGAAGCCAGGCACTGGCTTCTCTTCTCTAGCAATGAAAGTCCTAACTGGCATCTTCTTTCAGTAGAAGATTGTTTCATCCACATTGAAAACCTACTGTTTAGTATGTTCACCTTCATTAATGATCTTAGTTAGATCTTCTGGCAGCTTCTCCATCAGCACTTGCCACTTCACCTTGCACTTTTATGTTATAGAAATGGCTTCTCTCCTTAAATCTCATGAACCACCAATGCTAGCTTCCAACTTTTCATCTGAAGACTCCTTCTCTATGCCTCCAATAGAATTGAAGAGACTTAGGGCCTTGCTCTGGATTAGGCTTTAGCTTATGGGAATGTTATTGTTGGTTTGGTCTTCTATCCAGACCACTAAAACTTTCTTTACATCAGCAACAAGGCTGTTTCACTTTCTTACCATTTATGTCTTCACCAGACTAGTACTTTTATTTCCTTCAAGAACTTTCCCTTTGCATTCATAACTTGGCTAACTGTTTGGTACAAGAGGCCTAGCCTTTGGCCTATCTTGACTTTTGAAATGCCTTCCTCACTAAGCTTAATCATTTCTAGCTTTTGACTAAAAATGAGAGATGTGCGACTCTTCCTTTCACTTGAACATTTAGGGGCCATTGTAGGTTTATTTACTGGCTTAATTTCAATATTGCTGTGTTTCAGGAAAAAGAGAGGCCTGAGGAGAGGGAAAGAGATGGAGAACAGCATGTTGGTGGAGGAGTCAGGATACAAAGTTTATAGATTAAGTTTGTCATCCTATATGGACAGTTTGTGGGACTCCAAAATAATTATAAAAGTAATATCAAAGATCACTGGTCACAGATTACTATGACAGATATAACAATCATGAAAATGTTTGAAATATTACAAGTATTACCAAAATGTTACACAGAAACAAATGAGCACATGCTACTGGGGAAAGGGAACCTCTAGACTTGCTTGCACCAGCATTGCCACAAACCTTCAATTAGTAGACAGTGCAGTAACTGCAAAATGCAATAAAGCAAAGTGCAGAAAAATGAGGTATGCCTGTATTGGTGTGTACGTAACAGAGAGAAAAAGATGACTCCTTGCATGATGCCAAGATTTCTGGCCTGGGAAGCTGGGCATATGGTAATGTCATTAACCAATATAATAACCACAGGAAGAACAATCTCAGAGAGAGAGTGACAAGCTCCTTTTCTCACTTGCTGAGTTTGAGATGCCTCAGTGGTATCCAAGAAGAGCGATAACCTGTGATCAGCTGGATAAATAGTTCTGAAATACAGAAAATGCATCTTGGCTAGAGATACATAGATTTGGAACTATCACAAACGGGACAAATTCCTAAGGATCATTCAAAGATGAAAATTAAAGGCTATCCAGTAAACCAAAAGATTATTTCTCCAGAGATTCTGTATATACAATAACTGTCTTATTATACACAGCATTACAGTTTACAAAGTACTTACATAAACTGATTCATTTGATTCACAAAAATCCCTCATGGGAAATAATGTGCTATAATTCTCACCTTACAGTTAGGAAAATTGAGGTTCAGTTTTGTTAAGAGACTCATGAGAGGTTGCCCATCTAAAGTTGTGGAGCCAAGTCCAAATCATAAGTTGAAGACTTCAGATGGAGTCTCTTTTCAGTAAGTCAAATTTCTATTTCCAATATTTGGTACAAATTCCAAGCCAGAGAGAGTATGAATTTTGACCAGAGTAGTAGGGTTGAAACATGAAAATGAGCCCAGAATTTATCCACGACTAGCCAAATTTAGGGGTTTGGAGCCATTTAGATCAATATTGAAGATACCTGCTTAGACTTTTAACCTTGTCTGCCAACACCAAACACTAAAACGGTATCTGCAGCCAGGCTGTCTTACAGATGACTAGGTCAGGCTGGAACAGAGCCAAAATTATCAACCTTCCAGGCTGTGTGACATGAAAGCTTTCAGATCTTTTCCAACAAAGCCCGTTAAAAGGATCTTAAGCCCTTGAGGCTGAAAACAAACGTGACATTCTGCTGCATTCAATAACTATTTGCTTCTGAGCATTTGTTTGCCATTATTTTCTGTGGCCCCTTTGTAGGATTTGTGTTGAGATTTCTCATACTGACAGGCCAAAATAAATTCATTGTAAATTCTTTTGGTGTATGATTAATTCCTTTCTGAATAAAACTTAAAATAGGGTAAAGATAAGAATATAAACAATAGAGAAGTTGTATTCAATTAATCGTATTTTTTGTCCACATGAAATTGGAGGCACAAATTACTAAAGATTATACAAATTACTATCCTAGTTAGAAAAAAATAAATCAGAAATATCCGTTTGATTTCCTGGACTTTTTCATTCAAAAAAAAAAAAAAAAAGATATAGCTAGAACAATATTTTGAATGTATGAAGTCCCTGAATTTATCTTGGTGGATTCCAAAGTATTAGTTAACTAACAAGTAATTTTTGTTAAACTTACATTGTAATTAATATCAAGATATGTCCTAATTAACAACCTTAAACAAATAAGTATTGGAAAATTGGCTGAGAAGTTTATCTCCATTTTAGAAGTTGTATTTCCCTGAATCTAATAACAACAAAAGATACTGGATCACTTAGTTTTTGCTGCATTATTTTTAAATAACTCCTCAAAACATTAAAACAATAACCATTTACCTATCTCCAAATTCTGTGGGTCAGCTTTGTCATTCTTCTGATCTGGACCAGTTTGACTGCTCTCTCTTGGGTTCTTTTATGAGTTTTGTGTTTAGCTATTTGGTCTGCTGATGACTCTATATCCTAGGACCTTTCACTCATATGTCTGGCAATTAGCAGTCTATCATCCTGAATATTGGAGCAACTGGTCCACATGTTGCTCATCCTCTAACAGGGCAGTCTAGACTTCTACACATAGTGGCCACAGAATTCCAAGAACATCAAGAAAGAACAGACTTCACTGCTCAACTGCTTTTCATGCCTCTGTTTGCACCATATTTGCTAATATCCCATTGACTAAAGAAAGCAACTGGCAAAGGTCAGACTCAAGGGGTGGAGTAATAGATGTCATTTTCTTGATAGGAAGAGTGCAAAGACATATTGGAAAAGGATGCACCTATATGTATGGAAGGAATTTCTGCCTGTCTCTTTCTACAACCTACCACAAAGGCAGAGGTATATACAATAGCTGTCTTATTATACACAGCATTATCTTTAAAATCCAACTACCAAAAGAAAAAATAAAAAGAACAGAAAATGCTGCATAAAGACTCAGCAATTAAACCCAACTACCTACCACAATTCACATTGTTGAAAGTTAAAGTCATGAGAATTTGTATTAATACTCCAAACCTGGGTAGAAAAACATTAAATGTGTATCCTTCTCTTGTTTCTTTTCGTGAGATGTAATGAAATGTACAGAAAGTTAAAAAATAGTTTTGACTTTCTCCTACAGAATTAAGAATTCTACTACTGCTCCCAGAAGAGGAATCACCTGAAAGTTCCAAACATTTCAGAAAAGAGAACAGAGCCCAGGTGCTCTAAAAGAGACTAAGCATTTCCTCCCTCTCTTCCTCTCCTCTTGTGCTTTCCCTCTTTCCCATAATAGCCTGTAGTTTGGAGAATACAATAATGTTGAAATAGAGTCAAGAAGTCACCCATTCTATACAACAGCAAATTGAATATATAGACAAAGCCACCCAAGCATAATCAAAATCCTAAAAAATAACAGAGAAACTTAAAGAAATACAGACAGGGATTACATTAAAAGGCCATGGATGCAGATTACAAGAAATTGTAACTGAAAAACAGAAGAAAAACTTTTACAATGTGATAATAACATAAATTCAAGATCATAAAAGCTTAAAATCAAATAATAAAGCATTAGAATATCATAGAAAGGAAATTCAAATATAAAACATTGAGGATAAAAACAAAATGTTTTTAGAATTAAAATACAAATTTCAAAGAGCAATGAATTCAGTAGTCATCACTGTAAAGCTAATTATTGTTACAGAGGGAAAGCTTGAGATAATCATGGAGGATGCACATGGAAAAAGAAATAATGGCATTTGGGAAGCAATTAGTAAATGAGAAAAGCAAAGATGATTTAATTAAGGACTATTATTTACAAAGTTAAAAGTTCAATAAATGGAATACAATTTTTATTCACTGATTTAATAAATAAAGTTTTGAAATAAAAAAATTGAATTTTCTATTGGAAAAATAAATGCAATGTGTTCCAGAAATTACAATACTGCTATTTGTGTGTGTATATATATACGTGTATATATATATATACACATACATATATATATACACATATATGCATATGTGTATATATGTGTATATACGTATGTGTATATATGTGTGTGTATATGTGTATGTGCATATATGTGTGTATGTGCATATATATGTGTATATATATGTGTGTGTGTGTATATATATATGTGTGTGTGTTAAGGTTTTAGACTTTAAGATGGAATAAGGAATAAGATGGAATAAGGAAAATGCTCTGCAAGCATCCAAGCTTTAAAGCAAATCATTTACAAGGCAAAGAAATCAGGTTGGCTTCAGATGTTTCTACAGCAATATTCTATGCCAGGAGACAATAGAGCACTAGCTATAAAATTCTGAGGGAAAGTTTGAAACAAGAATATTATACTTAGCTTAAATGGTGTTTATGTATGAAGGCAACAAGTAGGCAATCATTCTCTTGACTTCTTTGCTCTTTGAAATTTATATTTTAATTCCAAAAAGATTTTGTTTTTACCCTCATATTTTATATTTGAATTTCCTTTCTATGCTATTCTAATGCTTTTTTATTTGTTTTTAAGCTTTTATTATCTCACTGTAAAAATATAAAACAAGATGGAAAATACACAATCCATGAGACTTTCAAAAAACTACTTGACAAATATATCTACTCAAAAAAAATCTCAAAATAAAGAACTCAGGAATAACGATGCCCTGATAGTAATTTAAAATATGGAATTAATTTTTAAAACACTAGGAGAAGTATGATTATTGAAACAAATGGGTCTTAATTGCCTGGACAATGAAGAAAAACTACAGATTTTCACTATGATATTGGCTTATGACCAACTCTTTTACTGAAGAGAACCAACTGCTACTGTCTAAAATTGAACCAAATACTATAGTTAGAAAATTTGAAAAACACAAAGACTTCAATTCTTTATATTCTTTCTATTTTGTTTACCTATTTTCTTTACGTATTTTAGCAGAATCTTTTAGGAAGAATATTGCTTGTGATGAAGATATACACATTACAATATAACTGTAGACATCTGTATATATGTTTATACATAAATATGTATGTACGTACTGTGGGTGTAAATATATCCATATACATGAAGTTTTAAGATTTATCTTTCAATTCAGTTTGATTTTCTTATGTTTAATTGATTCAGATTATATATAAACTTTTATTTAAAGTAACATCTACAACATAATCCCATTTTATAAAAGTATTTATATCTCTTTATCTTTCTTCTCTATATTTATGTGAATAAAAAGATGTCTGTAATGTTGTTCATGAAATGCTAATGATGTTGGGTTTTGGGTGGTAGAAGTAGTTGAATTTTTAAAAATCTTTTTAAATTTTACTTTTCCTGCACTGTTTGAATTTGTAGTATGAGTTACACATCAATTTCATAAAACCTACACCATGATTTTTTTTTGTTGTTAAAAACCAATGAAAATGTAAAGCAAATGCACCAAAATTGTCAACAGTGGTTCATTCTTACTGGTGGGAAAATGAATTAATATTACATTACACTTTTTCTGTTGTAGTTTTCTGTAAATTTTTTAAATTCCTAAAACAATTTTTGGTTTCATTTGAAGAGAAAATGAATATGAATCACAAAATCTAATGCCTATTGATTAAAAAAATTTTCCTCTGTCGTAGCTCAACCCTCCAACAAGAATTTGAGTTCAATTTTTAGAATGTTCTTTCTTCCTCTTTTGTTACCAGATACAAAAACTTATGAGGAAATGCCTAATTAAGCCTCACCAAGAATTAAACCATTGCATGGAAAAAATCTGCAAAACATTTGAAATGTGTCCATGTATTATACGATCTGGTTAATATGAAAAAGTAGAATATTTATTTAGCTCAAAACTCTGTTAAAGAGATACCTTATTCGAAGCTAAATGATTAATGCAATGTAGCACACTATAGGGAGGGGAAGATAGATAGTTATTGGCAATATAGAAGAAAATATCAAAAAACTGCATAAGAGTTCTGTCAAATAATAAAATATCTGTTGTTATGGTGAAATCATAAGCACCTTTGGCAAGATGCTGGAAGGGTAGTGTATTAGTCTGTTTTCATGCTGCTGATAAATACTCACTGGAGACTGGGCAACTTACAAAAGAAAGAGGTTTAATTGGACTTATAGTTCCAGGTGGCTGGGGAAGCCTCACAATCATGGTGGAAGGCAAAGAGGAGCAAGTTCCGTCTTATATGGATGGCAGCAGGCAGAGAAAGAATGAGGAAGATGCAAAAGTGGAAACCCCTGATAAAACCATCAGATTTGGTGAAACTTATTCACTACCAAGAGAATAGTATGGAGGAATCGCCCCCATGATTCAATTATCTCACATGTAGTCCCTCCCATAACATGTGGGAATTATGGGAGTACAATTCAAGACAAGATTTGGGTGGGGACACAGAGCCAAACTATATCAGGCAGGATTATGAAAAAGAACAATAACCACAACCTACTAATTATTCTGCTATTGAACTGCAAATTGTAGGCAATAAGTAAAAGTTGGAATGAAAATAAAATCACAGAGCAATAATGACTAACATCAGTAAAGAGAGAAAAAGTAATCTGGTAGGAGGCTGCCATTTAAACTTTCTCAGTTCTTTTCTCCCCCTTGCCTCCATCTCCGTGATGGTTAGAAGTTCTTATAGAGAATCATTGTCTCTGAGAGGCAGAAATGCAAGTCCAATAAAGTTCAGAGACTGAGCATATGAATCCAAGAGTATCCTGTAAGAACTTTGAGAAAGTCAGGGATCCCCAAGCAAGTCCTGCATGAGATAATGAAAGTATCATTACAGTGAGAAGCTAAAATACAAACTAACAAAAATGCCTCTGTATTGTCAGAATAAATCAAAATAATATGAACTCTATCCTTCCTTCTATTTGGTAATAAGTAAGAAACTGTGTCTTGGTGAATGTTCTCTTCCAAGGCAGGTGCTATATGTTGATGGGATCACATAATTTTCTGACACAGAAGGTATTTACTAATATAATTTCATGGATAAATTAGAGAACGTACAGAGAAACTAAGCAATTTGCTCAAGGCAACACAAATGTAGAGTTAGGATTCAAACCCAAGTAGATCTGCTTCCAAAGCCATGCTCTTTCTACCACCTAACATTAGAAGTCAGTGTTCCTTAATTATAAGCACCAAAATTTGGTTTATTTTATATGTGATAAAACTGGAAAATCCTAGGGTGGAACCCCAGAGAAATGCCAAGGGTTTTTTTATTGTAATTAATCTGGACTTAATTCCAATTTTTAAGGTGGGGTTGTTTAATGGATGATTCAAAAATAATTAAATTGTGGTTTTGAAAAATATTAATTTAGTCAAAGCAGAAGCATATCCTGATGATAAAGGAATGATGTTGATGAAATGAATTTCTGTAATAGAAAATAATCTTGATGACATCTAGACTGATTTTGACACAAGGATTTTAAACACATCTAATGTTTGTTACAATAGAGTTAACTATCAACACATTTCCTTTAAAGTTCTTCCAGATAGTCTGTTTAAAATGACATATTTTCTAAAGAAAAAATATTCATTGTACAGCCAAGGTATAAATGACCACATGTTGGTCAAATCTGACATGGAAATACTAGAATCACTTCTGAAAAATTACTCTTTTGTGTAGTTATGAAAACAATCATGTATAAAAAAAAAGTGTGTCTAAGGCACCATCATATCAAAAAGCAATCTTTTTTTAATTTTTCAGTATTTCATACTTGACAGCATTTTGAGGTATTTACATAGCTCATCATGATTCTGCCTTGCCTAGGTATAGTACATGATAGCTTGATGTCCTTTTTTGTTGATTTTTAATTGGGTATGTTTTGCTTGACCACCTAACTATAATCTTGTCTCACATCCTTCATACTCAGCTCTGCCCAGTGAGGCTCAGTCACAAAGAAGCTCTGGTATGAAATGTGAAGATCTGGACTTGAGTTTTAAATCAAATTGTTTAGTAGTTAAATCAACAGAGCTGTATAAGTTCCACGGGGCAAGGACATCTTGGTACCTCAATCCTAGTGCCTAGAGGAAAGAATAGGCACTCAATCACTATTTGTTAAAAGTAAAAATAACATGCTTTCACTACTTTATAGGATTATTAAAATTAAGATTAAATGATTAGTATTTTTTAATTAATATACTATTTTTAGAGCAGTTTTAGGTTTACAGCAAAATTGAGCAGAAAGTACAGAGTTCCCATATACTTTCTGTCCCCAAACAATTACAATCACTTTCACTGTTGACATCGAGCACCATACATTTGTTACAGTCAATGAGCCAAACATCCAGATGATAATAATGCATCACCCAAAGGCCATAGTTTACATTAAGGTTCACTCTTGTGTTGTGCATTCTATGGGTATTGATAAATGTATAATGACACAGATCCATCATTGTAGTGTTGTACAGAATAGCTTCACTGCCCTAAAAGTCCTTTGTGCTTTCACTATTCATCTAGAACCCCTGGCAACCACTAATCTTTTTACTGTCTCCACAGTTTTGTCTTTTCCAGGATGTCGTATAGTTGGACTCCTACGGCAATACAGCGTTTTCAGATTGGCTTCTTTCTGTTAATACTATACTATACTTCTAAGTTTCTTCCGTGTCTTTTCATGCTTGATAGCTCATTTCATTTTAGCATTGAATAATATTCCATTGTCTGGATGTACCACAGTTGTTTTTTGTTTTGTGTGTTTTTTTAGTTGAAATATTTTTAAAGCATAAAAGGTAACACAGGTTATTACAAGTACTATGATTGTTGAAATTACATTTCAACATTGTCAGTTTGACTGTCTCAACTCCTGGTTCTGGGGTCACTAAGACTTACTGATTCCTCATTTTTTTGCCACCAAAACATATGAAAAAATATGTTCAAGACTTTGGCTGAGGCTTGTATAAATATAACACTCACAAAGCAGTCAGCTTGCAACTGTTGCGCCTATTACTTAATGTTATGCTAATGTTACTTAAACTTCAGGTCAAATAGTCACAAATCCTTTCATAGACAGACCATGCTAAAGGATTTCCAGAGAAACATTTCCCTTTTCTCTCCTCCAGAGATCAATTCAGTGTCAGTCTGATCCCTCATACTAAAAATTTGAAAAAGGCTTTAAAGATGAAGTATCAGTTTAGGTTTCCTCTCATATGGGCCCAAGCCAAAGAATGATTATATGTTGAATTAGCACCAAACCCAGATTTTGAGCCTGTTGAGATTCAATATTGAGCATATTGAGATTCCCTATGATCTGCCAAGCCAAGAATGACTGAACATCAATTAAGGGCTTCTCCTTCCCAAATAGTAGAACCACAGTGCCTCTAGACATTGGAATGAGAAGTGTAATTCACTTTGCTAACTCACTCTGTGACATTTATCTCTTGCAGAATTCTATTGGGTGCCATTTTTATGAAATTCTGGGTTCTCATTTCATTTTATGTTTTTAGCATGCTAAAACCACTTGATAAACCAAATTTAACCTATACCTGGCAAACAATCAGGGTCCCTTGCAACAAGTTTAAGGAATAAGGAAAGGGAACAGAATTCCATAGGAATTCCTCCTATGACCTGTGCTTTTCAAAATTTGATTGTTGCTGAGTGTAAGAAAAAGTATTAAGACAGGTAAAGAAAGAGAAAGAGATCTCATAGAAACTAGAAACATGATACTTCAATGTGTTCTCTGAGTTATTTTTCCCCCAGGCACCAGCACAACCTAACCAAAATTATTAGAGTAACTCAGTCTCTTGTTGATATTTAGGGTTTTGGATTGCAAGGGAGATAAATATATACATATATATTATTTTTGCTATATTCTGTAGGAGAACGCAGATGCTTCTCAACTTATGATGGGGTTATATCCCAATAAACCCATCATAAATAGAAGATCTTGTAAGCCAAGAATACATTTAATACCCAATAAATTCATCAAAAAGTTGAAAAATCATAACAAATCATCATAACTCCAGATGTCCCTCAATTTGTGATGAGATTATATCCCGATAAACCCATTGTAAAGTCTAAACATTTGACTTATGAAGTCAAATGATCATAAGTTGGGAACCACCTGTATTTAGATGAGTTATTTATTTGTAACAGAAATTTACACCGCTTAACTCAATGTTAAGTTGGCACATGCACCTACTGGAAATGAAAATTATGAATTATGTTCATAGCGATGCAGGTGGTCTGCCTCAAGAAGCTAATCATTTTTGGAAGTAGGGAGCGATCCATGTGTTCTTTCAGACTCTCTCATTTTAGAGCCACAGTTTCATTCATTCATTTCTACATCCAGTTTTCTAAACACCTGCCAGAACTTTGGTAGATGAGGCAGGAGAATGTAGTAATAGCTTTCAGTTCTCGTTCAATTATCCTGGGTTTCTAGGACAGACTGGCAGAGGTGAATTGTGATTCCTAAGAGGCCATTACTCTGATAATGGTCACTATGTCAAAACCTCTGGGATGTAATCCCCTATATACAATTTAATAACATCAACAAGTTTATTGTTTTATGTAAGGACTGCCTCAGATGAGCCCATTAATTCTGCAAAAATATCACTGTCTTAAAGGAATAAAATTTTACTTATGTCATTATTACCATCATTACTTTGAATATCTACTGTTAACTAATTTTGAATCTCCTTCAAACCTAGTGTTTGGGGATTTCTATACCAAACAAATATAGAATAATCTAGAATTTTTTAGGAGTAAAATTTCCTCCAGAGTTGATTACTCCTAGGAAACAAAGCTAACCTTTATTCTTGCTGTTTGCAACTCTACTACAGAATAATAAACTCCCTCCTACTCTTTACATTATTCCTGGATGCTGCAGACACATTTACATGGTTCTAGTTCAGCTCAATACTGAATAGAAATATTTATGATGTTTTCTACATTGGAAACAACTTGTGGGAGCTAATATTGTGAAGTCATTTTAGTCCCAGTTAAAATCACTTAATGGGATGTCATTATGTATGAGGAAAGGAATTTCCCATAATCAAGTTTTCTTGCTTACTAATATTTATCCATAAAAGTTTCCAGAATTGTTTCTTACCATCATGTTCACTTTCTTTAATAAATATATAGTCAATGAGTATTTTGCTGGATCTAAAATGTACCTTATCATCAATTTATCTTCACTGCACAGTAAATACTGAAGTCATAGTTAATAATTCAAAACCAAAAAGAGGGGAATTGGGGAAAGATTACAAGTAAATTTCAAAGTGCTAGATTACTGGAGTTTCTTGTTTATATAACAGAGATTTTCTTAAACAAAAATCAGCCATGAGTTTATTGACCTCATTTCCATATAATAATTTATTGCATGTATACCTGAGCATTACCAGAAGCTTCATCAATCAGAATCCCTTTTCAATAAATTACCTCCTCTAGGAAAAAAGAGTGTTAATAAGAAGCAGTCACTTCTATGAATGTGCTAAGCAAATGCTAAAGAAGATGACAAATACCATTTTCATGATTAATGTAACTAGGTCTTATAATCTACCTCTCCTATATAGTTTAATTTCGTTTTTCTACTATTCTGATTCAAAGTAATAAAGCAAGTTAAGAAAAAGCCAAAAAAGCAATTCTCAGAACACAGACAACAAAATTTAAAGAAAAGTGGTACAAACATTTTTAAATCAGAAAAGTATGTTTTTGCCAAAATGAGCCAAGAAGCCAAGAATCGCATCCTTCTGCTCTAAGGTGTGCAGCTCGCCATGTGTGTTTTTCTTTCTGAAGACAAAGAAAACAAAAAATGTCAATTGTCAAAGAATTTGGAGCCACCTAAAACCAATTTCTTCTCCCCAAAACGCCTGCAGAACTTGGCTCAGAAACCACTCTATCACTGTAAAAATAAATGAGAGGATTGTGCATAATACCACAGAAATCCAAGTTAGTGGTGTATTGAGAGGGATCTGCTTTCCTATTCCCAGATGAGTGAATTAAGACATAAACTGCAGGGAATACTTTCAAAATAACTCTGTTCATTATAGATGCTTTTGGAGGAAGAATCCAAAGTGCTCTGAGTCCCAAGGGCTGCTCTGCTACAGTGAGTGGCCTTTGGATTGACATACTAGTCAACTTACAACAAGCCATAGCTCAAATCCCACAACAGTTCTGCTGGCCAGAATATTTTTATAGTAGAGAGGATCAAGAAAATGGCTTGAAATAGGTTGATCTTGTATTAGAGTTACAGTAGGGTGGGATATTTAAAACCCATGAATTAAATTTACCTTCTATTAGGAGTGCAATCAGGAGTGTAGAAAACACAATCATAAAATGAATGTACACTCTAGTTCCAAGTTCCAGTCCAGCACATGATAGGTACACAAGAAATATATAATATTCAGCCAAAAAGAAGAAAACCTCAGCCAAAATTGTGTTTCTATAGAAGAAATCAGTCACAGCCAAAATCACTTATGAATCATATGATTTACTGTACAAGATTCACAGTTGGTTTGCAAAAGAAATTATATCTTTAACTTCTACACCAAGATATAAGAAAAAATATCTTACCATAAAGAAAGAATTTGGAGGCAATGTGATATTGCCTGATGGTCAAAAGCATTCTTTTCATCCTAGAAACTCAAAATTCATAGTTTGTGTTTTTAGCTGTAACCCTTACACCACTGTATCTGCCAATAAACAATTGTGTTCCACTTTGACTCTCATTTCCTAGACCATAATTCTATCATTCTTCTTCACTCCATATAATAAAACAAATGTATGTTCATCCTCATGGATTCAGAATAACATGTAGGTACAATTAGCTTTCTTCCATGATTCAAGAATACTTGTTCCAAGAAGCAGTTTCTATCAAAAATCAAATCCTGTTATTGAATTCATCAGTCACCACTGACTTGAAGGTAACACATTCTTAAGCTATCTGGCTCCAAGGGAATCTAACAATCTAAAGTTGTTTCAAGTTTTTTGACATTTGTTCACATTTTTATTCTTATATAGGTAACATCTGGGTCATATGAGATTGGAAGAATTTATGAGGAATTCCCTCCATAGTTGTCTAAAGCAGCAAAGGGACTTGTTAACAGGGGAAGTAATCCAATTAGAATAATTGGCATGTGCAAGGCATGGTTATGTTATGATGACTCAGTTTGACTTTCACCCTTTCTCACCTCTTATCATATAGGCAAGGAATCTGTACTAATATTGAAAAACCACAAATATCCAGGGAAGTAAAATGAATTTGGGTTCATTTCTGAGACTCATTCTTTTCTACACATAAAAGCCAATTGCTTTAGGTAACCACTCTGAGGGTGAAAACAGAGATTTAGATCACAAAAGGAAATGGAAAGAATTAGAGGTTTTGTTTTGTTCTGTTGTTGTTGTTGTTGTTGTTAGGCTAAGCAACTCCTTTTCATCTCTCAAAACTTTTCTAAATTTCATACCTTTTTAATGCTATGAAATCATAGTTCTCCATTAATGGTTGCATAAGAAGAAATTATATCTTGAAAGTAAAGCAACTCATACCCTAAGATGTAACGAGCAGAACACTTCAACCTCCCCTGCACTGCCTGACTGACTCAGACCTTGAACTCAGAAAGTGGATCTGTTTCTTATCCCTCACTTAAAAGAGAGGTGAACACACTGTCAACACTCAATTAATAAGCAATGATATGAAGTCTTGGGAGGCAATTTGTGGTCCACCCTGGACATCCTTCCCTTTGGCATGGCTCACTGTGCAATGATAGATCTGGCTGATGTTTACACAGAAATGATGAAAACTATCTGACACTTCACTCAAGTAGGGGGTAAAAACCTCTATATGAGGAACCACCAGGCTTACCGAGGAGGTAAGCAGTGAGAAAAACAACTTCTTTTCACTGCTTGTCAGAGACAGTAAAATTGTACATAGCTTTTGATAAAACCTTGAAAGATGCATTGAGAAGGATTTATGTCCTCTTACATCCAAGTGGGTTTTTCCAAGGGATTATTTGCTCCTTGGAAAATTAGAGACTTCTTAAATATCAGTATGGCATGGCATGGTACCCAGTCACTTACTAAACACCAAGAGCGTATATCACAATATATAATTAAAATTTAAAAATTCCACCACTGGGTACAAAGTATTTTCAAACATATAGGGAACATGGACAGTTACTTCTCCTTAAAATAAGGGTATCTCTTCCTTTTGCTGTGTGCTTCTCAATGAGATTTAAAGAGCAAGACCCTGGAATTAAAATTTACAAACTCATCTTTTGTTTTTCACTGTTTCACTTAAAAAGCAACAAAACAGAATTTTCTTACCAAAATCACACATAATAAAGAATGGATAAATCATGAACTTATCAAGATAGGACCATTAATTTATTTAAATACTATTTTAGAGGTATCTTCTTAGGTCTACCCTTCTCGAGAACTGCCTCTAGAACTACGAGGACATTTGGTAGTGCTCTCGTTGTCCTCTGGCTAAAGGTGCCTAGACCAAAGGTGCCTAGACCAAAGATGGGCACCTGCCCTATTCAGATTTCCTCGTTTATTAATTGAAATTGAGAACACGGAATGCCAGTGAGTCAATTATCGGCAGTGGAACACAGACAATGTCACTGCATGGCTGGAGCAGCCATTTCCTGTCATAGAGGAAGCAAGAAAGGAAGAGAGGGAGTGTTTAAAAAGAGAAACAAGAAAACATGTGACTCCAGAAAGAATCTGAAGGCTTGGTTGCCTTGTTTTCTAATGCCTTTCAGTTTCTTATTTATGGCCCTTTAATTTCTTGATTTTCTTATTATAGATTTCTCCTTTTGTTTAGACTAGTCTGAATGGATGTCTGGTGTAACTAGAAAGAACTTACCATGCGTATTTTGCATTTATCAAATAGTTGTGATAAAAGGCACTCTGCAAGGCATTGTGAAACAGTTGATGGAAGAGAAAAAAAAATTCTACTCTCAAGGCAAACATGTTTTAAAGTAAAATGCAATACATTCAGTTGTCATAATAAGAGGCACAAGACCTGCTGAGTCACAGATTATGTAAGTATTAGTGCTGGAGTGAGAAACCTTAAAATTGAATCCTGTCACTTACCGGTTGTGTGCCTGTTAACCACAAAGTGATGGTATTAATAGTACCCAACTTTTCGTAAGTGTACAGTAAATTCTAGCTATTATACTTCCAGAAGAAGAGCCAGAGAAGTGGAAATCGTGCATTGCAAGAAACTTGTGGCTAGAATTCACAGAGGTTGAGCTGAGTATTGAAAGATACAAAAAAATTCAGAAGTAAAAAAAGATATTCTAGGCAGAGGAAATTGAAGAAGCAAAGACAGATATGAAAATACATATACCCACATTGCCTACAACAAAGAGCTGTAGAAGATGTGCAGGTGATGAAGTTGAAAGAAAACAAGTGGTTAAAGGCTTTTAATGCCACGTGATGAGAATTCAACATTATTCTGAAGGAAATAGAATGTTAAAGACTAATCTTTCAAAAGTAGAGAGAAACAATCCTATGTTATCAGAAAATAATGGTAGTATTGAGGACAGAATAAAGACAATAAGATCAGCTAAAATGCTTTTCCTATGGCCCTGGAATTTCCCCCTAACTGCAACTTGATGGTTCTTACATCAAGAAAACACAAAGTTGATTTCTGCATTTGAGGACCAGATGTTTAAAATACCTAGGCTTACCCAAAGGCCATTTTATTCATGAATTTCTACATCTAAAACATATGTTCCACTCTTTAACACCCAGTTCAAGATACCCAGGGGGAAGAAACCATCCAAAAATGGGCTTCCTATATCCAAGCCCTAATAATAGATAACAGATCTGCCTTAATGCCCCATATCCAGGATTACCAGAAGTTCCTTAAACCACACCTGGTAAATGAAAGACTGGTACTAGAAGGATATTTTATTTATTATTTACCTTCTGTTTTTTCCCAGGATGGTTTTTGAGGCAATGTATCCTAAAGAATAAATGAGTACAACCCACAGTTCTCTTGAGAATTCAAGAACTGCCTTAAAGGAAAGCGCCTCTGAGTTGTAAGCCCATCCTAGATTCCTGTTCTCAGAATATCATCCTCTGGGAAATTCATGCAGTCTTATATTTTTGTTCTTTATACTGAGGAATGGCAAAAGAATAAAATAAAGGGTTAGATTAAAGGAGATTGGAGCTCAGCTAAGGAAAAGATGAAAGAGACTAAAATGGAGTCCTATGCCCAAGAAAATAGTAAAAGGAGGGAAATTGAATGGACTCAGTGATTACAAAGGAAGAGTTTTGCAAAGGAGAACCAGATAAAAAACAGTCAGAAAAGATAATATAAAAAGAAAACCTACAGGAAAAATCAAAATAAATACAAAAAAAATCACTGCAGGCTTTTTGCAGGAACTAATTCTAAATTCTTATTCCAATACATAGAACCTAAAGTAGGCAAAACAATTGTAAAACAGTTTCCAAAAATAAAAATCCAGGTTGTAGATTTATAGTACCTGATTTCAAAATTTACTATTAAGCTACTATAATCAGACAGTGTAATAGGGGCATAAGTATAGCCAAATAATTAAACAGAATGAAGTTCATAATTGTATCCACACATATGTGGTCAAGTGATTTTTGACAAAGATATAAAGGCAATTCTGTAGAAAGAAAGATAATATTTTTAATAAATGGTGCTGAAACAACCACTCACAAAAAAATCTTTAAAATTTTTACTCAAAATACATCATAAAAATGACTGTAAAACCAAAACTATAAAATTTCTAGAAGAAAATCTTTTGGCCTTGCATTAGCAAGATTTCATAAATACAATGCCAAAATCACGATCTATAAAATAAAATTTAAGTCATTTCTCAAAATTGAGAACTTCTGCTCTTTGGAGGGAAGTTGTTAAGGAAATGAAAAGACATGCAACAGACTACAAGAAAATATTTGCAAATTACATGTTTTATAAAATATTTGTATACAAAATATATGAAGAATTCTCAAAACTCAATAATAAATACATTTTTTAATTTTTATTTTAGGTTTGGGGGTACCTGTGAAGGTTTGTTACATAGATAAACATGTGTCGTGGGGGTTTGTTGTACCTATTATTACATTGCCCAGGTATTAAGCTGAGTATCCAATAGTTATCTCTTCTGTTCTTCTCCCTCTTCCCTCCACCTCCACCCTCAGGTAGCCCCCAGTGTCTGTTGTTTCCTTCTTTGTGTTCATAAGTTCTAATCATTTAGTGCTTGAGTTCTCATTATAAGTGAGAACATATGGTTTTTGGTTATGTGTTCCTGCATAAGTCTGCTAAGGATGATAGCCTAGAGCTCCATCCACATTCTTGCAAAAGACATGATCTCATTCTTTTTATGGCTGTATAATATTCCATGATGTATATGTACCATATTTTCTTTATCCAGTCTGTCATTGAGGGGTATTTAGCTTGATTCCATATCTTTGCTATTGTGAACAGTGCTGCAATGAACATTTGCCTGCATTTATGGTAGAATGCTTTATATTCCTCCGGGTATATACCCAGTAATGGGATTACTGGGATGATTGGCAGTTCTGCTTTTAGCTCCTTGAGGAATCGCCATACTGTTTCTCACAACAGTTGAACTCATTTGCACTCCCACCAACAGTGTATAAGGGTTCCCTTTTCTCCACAACCTCACCAACATCTGCTATTTTTGACTTTTTAATAATAGCCATTCTGACTGATGTGACACAGTATCTCATTATGGTTTTCATTTGCATTTCTCTAATGATCAGTGATATTGAGTTTTTTTACACGTGCTTGTTGGCCACATGTGTGTCTTCTTCTGAGATGTCTCTGTTCATGTCCTTTGCCCACTTTTTAACGGAGTTGTTTGTTTTTGCCTTGTAAATTTGTTTAAGTTCCTCATAGTTGCTGGATATTAGACCTTTGTCAGATACATAGTTTACAAGTATTTTCTCCCATTCTGTAGGTTGTCTCTTTACTCTGTTGACAGTTTCTTATACTATGCAGAAGCTCTTATGTTTGATTAGATCCCACTTGTGAATTTTTTCTTTTGTTGCATTGCTTTTGGTGTCTTTGTCATGAAATCTTTGCCTGTTCCTAGGTCCAGGATGGTATTGCCTAGGTTGTCTTACAGGGTTTTTGCAGATTGGGGTTTTACATTTAAGTCTTTAAGCCATCTTGAGTTGATTTTTGCATATGGTATAAGGAAGGGATCTAGCTTCAATCATCTGCATATGGCTAGCCAGTTATCTCAGCACCATTTATTGAATAGGGAATCTTTCCCCAATTTCTATTTTTGTCAGCTTTGTCAAAGATCAGATGGTCATAGATGTGTGGCCTTATTTCTAGGATCTCTATTCTGTCACCCAAAACAGCAAAGATGGTGGCCACCCCTTCCTCTGGGAGTGCCGTCTCAAGGAGATTTCAGATCTCTGTCATCTGGAGAGCTCGGACCGCAGTAGCTGGAGGCCCTGGTTGGGAGGTCCCACCCAGTGAGGAAGAACAGGATCAGGCAACCACTTAAAGCTGCAGTCTGGCCACACTTTGGTAAAGCAGTTGTGCTATGCTGAGGGATCCCTTCCACCCCAGCTCGGCTCAGACACTCCAAAGCCTGAAGGCCGGAACGCTAAGGCTTCTGAACAGCAAAGATGGCACCCCACCCCTCCACCTGGGAGCTCCTTCTTAGGGAGGTGCAATGCTGCTGCTGGTAGCTCGCTGGAATTCTAAGCCATTGGGTCTCATCTTGTGAGGTGCCATGAAAGTGGGACCTGCAGGCTGTTGTTGCTCAGCCCCCTGGATTCAGCCTCTTTCCTAGGGGTATGTACAGGAGTCTAACCTCCTATTTTGCTAGAGCTGCAGTGACATTTGCTGGAAAGACCAAGTATTCAAGGCTCCAGGGTCTCTATGTATACTTGAGTGGCTGCTCTGTTGAAACTCCATATAGCTCTGTCTGTCAGACTGAAGATTAAAGGCCCTTGTGGAGTGGGTTCACAAGGAGACCTCCTGACCTGAGGGTTGCAAAGATCTCTGGGAGAAACATGGTTTCCTGGGGTTGTTCATTCACTTACCACTTCCCTGGGTAGGGAAGGGTCCCCTGCTTCCATGTTGCTCCCAGGTTGCCTCCCAGGTTGTCCTGTCTTTCTTTTCTTCATTCTACATGGATCAAGTTGTTTCCTTGATTAATCCCAATGCGAGTACTTGGATGTTTCATTTGAAGGTGTTGTATTTACTCGCTCCTTCTGTTCCTCTCCATGGGAACCACACACACTACCTGCTTCTAGTTGGCTATCTTGGTTACCCAAATCAATTTTTTAAACGTTCAAAATATTTAAATAGGCATTTTAACAAAGAAGATGTATAGATGGCCAATAGCACATGAAAAGACATCCAGCTTTATTAATCATTAGGAAATTCAAATTAAAACCATAGTGAGATACCAATACATACTTTTTTGAATGTCTAAAATTAAAACAACTAACCATACCAAGCATTGACAAGGAAGTGGAGGAACTGGAACTCTAAAACACTACTTCTGCGAATGCAAAATGGTACAGCCACTCTGGAAAAGAGTTTGGCAGTTTCTTAAACTATTAAACATATACCTATTTTATGACCCCAAAATCCATTCCTGGCTATTTATACAAGAGAAATGGAAGTATATCTCCATACAAAGGCTTGTACATAAATGTTCATAGCAACTTAATTTGCAATAGAAACAACTGGAAACAGCCCCAATATCCATCAGTAAGTGAACAGGTAAACAAACTGTGATATATCTATGCAATGGAATACCACTGAACAACCAAAAGGAATAAACTACTGATACATATAACATCATGAATGAATCTAATAACAGTTATGCTGAGCAAATAAAAAAAAGAAGAAGCCAGAAAATAATAGAGTAGATGTCTTATAATTTCATTAAGAGAAAATTCTAGAAAATGAAACTGCAGTCATGACTTGGTATTCATGGGGGATTGGTTCCAGGACCCCCATAGATATCAAAATCCACAGATACTCAAGTACCTTATATAAAATGGCATAGTATTTACATATAATCTATGCAAATCCTGCCATACACTATATATCATATCTAGATTACTTATATAATACCTAACACAATGTAAATATTATGTAAATATTTTTTGTATTTTATTTGTATTATTTTTATGTTGTATTGTTACTTTTTAATTTTTTAAATATTTTTGATCCATAGTTGATTAAATCTGCTGATGCAAAATCCACAAATATGGAGAGTCAGTTGTAAATCATAGTAATGGAAGGCAGATCAGTGGTTTCCTAAAGATGAGGGGGAAGGTAAAAGCCAGGATAGAGGAATTACAACAGTACATGAGAATAATGGATATATTAATCATGTTGATTGTGGTCATGATTTCACAAGTGTATTCCTATGTCTAAACTTAGTAATTGTGCGTTTTAAATATGCAATTTATTTTATATTAATTATATCTCAATAAATCTATTTTTAAGATAAAACCCATAAAAAGATACCACCACAAACACACTAGAATTATCACAATTTTAAAAAGACTGACAATGTCAAATGCTGGCATGTATTTCGAACAACCTGAACCCTCATATTTAGCTGGTGGGGTACAAAATAGTAACAATCACTTCAGAAAACATGTGGGGAGTTTTTTATACAGGAAACAATGCATTGACTTTATAACCCAGCAATTTCACACCTAGGCAATTACAGGTTAAATATCCTTACCCAAAAATCTGAAATCTGAAATGCTCCAAAATCTAAAACTTTTTGAGTATTGACATGACATTCAAAGGAAATGCTCATTTGGGTTATTTCAGGTTTCAGATGTTTTAATTAGATATGCTCAACCAGTAAGTATAAGAAAAATTTTCCTAAATCTGAAACACTTCTTGTTCCAAATACTTTAGAAAAGGGATAGTCAACCTGTGCCCACGATAAATGAATCTTCATATGTAGCAGCTCTGTTCTAGTCAAAAACTAAAAAGCACAAATATCTATCAACTGGAAAACAACTACACTACACAATGAAACACTACTTAGCAATAACAAAAAAAATCTGCTGATATTTCAAACAACATGGATGACTCTCAAAAACATGTTGTTGATCAAGAGAAGTCAGACACAAGGGTACACAATTTTTATTCAAGTTACATTTTGTTCAATAATAGGCATAAGTTATCTATAATGTTTAAAATCAAAATATTTACTTTGGACAGAGGGAAGAGGACAAACTGGAAAAGGCATAAGGTCAGTTTCTGTGATTATAGATTTAGGGAATACAAGTACATGAATATATTGCATAATGAAGTCTGAGCTTTTAGTGTACCCATTACCAAACGGTGAACATTGAATCCAATAGGTAAACTTTCCACCTTCAAAGCCCTCCCACCCTCCCACCCTCTGGTATCTCCAATGTTTCTTTTTCCACTCTGTATGGCCATGTGTACCCATTTTTTAGCATTTATCAAAATTCAGAATTGTACACTGAAAATATGAGTAATTTACTATATATAAATTATACTTCAATATGTAATAAGAAAAAATAATTTTAACGACTTAAACAACTATGTGCCATCATGGACAGAATATATTTTTTATATATATATACATATATATATATACACACACACACACACACATATATGTGTATATATACGTATACTCGAATATATATATACACTTGAAGAGACAGAATTCTAAAACCACTGAAAAACTGTTATAACTAAGAAACAATATCAGCAAGGATTTAGGATATAAGATTAATACACAAATGTAAATTGTATTTATATTCACTAACAATAAACAATTCCAAAATGAAATTATGAAAACAATTATTTGCCATAACATTAAAAGGATACAAATGGGAATAAATTTAACAGATATGCAGGACTTGTCCACTGAACACTATTCATATTGTAGAAAAAACTGAGAGAAACCTAAATAAATGGAGAGATATCACAGGTGCAAATATCAAAAAACTATTTTAGTTTTTATTGCGTTTGCTTTTGAGGTCTTAATCATAAATTTTTTCCCTAGGCCACATCCAGAAGAATTTTTCTTGGGTTTTCTTCTAGAATTTTTATACTTTTCAGGTCTTATATTGAAGTTTTTAATCCACTTTTAGCAATTTTTATATGTGGTAAAATGTATGGATCCAGTTTCATTCTTCTTCATTTGGCTATTGAATTTTCCCAGCACCAATTATTTAATAGGGTGTCCTTTCCCTAGTGTATGTTTTTGCCTGCTTTGTCAAAGATCACTTGGTTGTAGGTATGTGGCTTTATCTCTGGGTTCCTTATTTTGTTCAATTGATCTATAGTCTATTTTTATACCAGCATCATGGTGTTTGATACTATAGCCTTGCAATATAATTTGAAGTCAGGTAATGTGATGCCTCCAGCTTTGTTCTTTTTGCTTGGGAATTCTTTGGCTATTCAGGCTCTTTTTTGGTTCCTTATTCATTTTAGGATTGCTTTTTCTAGATATGTAAAAAATGACATTGATAATTTGATAGAAATTGCATTGAATTTGTACACTGCTTAGGGAAATATGGTGATTTTAAAGATATTGATTCTTCCAATCCATGAACACGGAATATTTTTCCATTTGCTTATGTTATCTATGATTTCTTTCATCAGTGTTTGTAATTCTCCTTGCAGAGATATTTTAACTTCTTGGTTACATGTAATCTTAGCAATTTTTTGGTAGCTATTGTGAAAGGAATTGAGTTATACATGAAGGGTTGTATAGAACTGCTACTAACTTTCTTATGTTGATTTTGTATCCTGAAATTCTACTAAATTTGTTTATCAAATCTAGGAGTCTTATGGAGGAGTCTTTGGGGGTTTTTTTGTGTATAAAATCATATTCTCAGAGAATAGAGATAATTTGACTTCCTCTTTTCCAATTTGGATGCTTTTTCTTTTTTTTTTTGACAGAGTCTTGCTCTTGTTGCCGGGCTGGAGTGCAATGGCATGATTTCAGCTAACTACAACCTCTGCCTCCTAGGTTTAAGCAATTCTCCTGCCTCAGCCTCTTGAGTAGCTGGGATTACAGGTGTCCACCACCATGCCTAGCTAATTTTTGTATTTTTAGTAGAGACAGGGTTTCACCATGTTTTCCAGGCTGGTCTCAAACTCTTGACCTCAGGTGATCCATCCACCTCAGCCTCCCAAAGTGCTGGGATTACAGGTGTGAGCCACTGTGTCTAGCCACCTTTTATTGCTTTATCTTGCCTGATGGCTCTGACTAGGAATTCCAGTACTATGTTGAATAGGAGTGGTTACAGTGGGCATCCTTGTCTTGCTCCAGCTCATAATCTTTGACTGTGGCTTTGTTGTACAATGCTGGGAAAAAGCTGAGTGTTGGGAAAAAACACTGAGACACAGCTTACATGTCTGACTTAATATCCAGGGCTCAGGGCATAAAACTCCTCATAGCCTCTGGAATGAGTCTAGACTTGCTGGCTCCTTGCTTCTAGTTTAAACTAGAAGAACATGCTGCCCATTATCTCAAGTAGCAGAACACGTTATGTTCCATATGCCTCAAAAGAAATGCTAAACCATCACAGCTGTAGATCATTTGCTTGCCCTTTCATCCCCACATTCTCACCACCTGTTTCTTTGTTTGATCATCAATAAGTAGTTTGGGCTTTCAGAGCTTGGGGTCTTTGCAACCTCCATACTCGTGTTGGCCCCCTGGACCCACTTTCTCTCTCAAACCATCTTTTCTCATTCCTTTCACTCCACTGGACTTCATCGCCCCCACAACCTGGTGTTGGGTCTAATCACCCAAACATTCCTGGTGCCCAACGTGGGGTGACAAAGACCCCAGTGAAGGAAGGCTAGAGCATGTAACAGCAGAGGACACATCGTCAAAGGACACCAGAGGGTGATTAAAGGAAGCTCAGTGGGAAAGCTGAGCGCTCAGAAGAACCAGGGTAAAAATGGGACAAAGTGAAAGCAAACATTCTGCTTATTTAAATTTCTTAAGGCATTTATTACAAAGAGGGGGAGTGAAAGTTAGTACTCAGAATTTGTTATCACTCTTTAGTACAGTAAAGCAGTTTTGCCCATGGTTCCCAGAAAAAGGGACTATGGAGTTGGATGAATGGGAGAGAATTGGCAGAGATTTTAAAAAGATGTATAAAGATGGAGCAAAAATTCCAGTTTCTGTTTGGTCAATGTGGTTGCTAATAAAGGCAGCTCTTGAGCCATTTCAAACAGATGATGAGGCAGATTCAGATGAGGAAGAGTAGGACAAGTGTAAAGAACTAACTTCAGATTCTGAATGTGAGGAACAGAAACCAGAGGAAATTCAAGAAAAGAAAGGAAAACTTTAAAAAGTATGTTTTACTAGCCTGTCAGCTCCACTTGCTGAATTAAATGAATGGCCACCTCCTCTCTCTCCCCTTAATAGGTGAGAAAATGAATTAGCTGAAAAACTTACTGCTTCTGTAGTTGCAACATTAAAACCTGGATCAAATGGTGGTGCTATACAAAATTCTAGTCAAAAGGCTAGAGCCGAGGGAGACCTTGAAGCATGGCAATTTCCTGTTACTATAATCCAGCAAGGAGGACAGAATATAGCTAATTGGGCCACCTTTCCATTTAAGTTGTTAAAGGAATTCAAGCAAGCCATTAGTCAATGTGGGCCAAACTCTCCTTTTGTGCAAACTTTGTTAAAAAATATGGCTCTTGATAATAGGTTAATACCATATGATTGGGATACTTTGAAAAAATCTATTCAGACTCAATCTCAGTACTTGCAGTTTAAAACCTGGTTGGCTGATGAAGCTCAATCTCAGGCAAGGGAAAACCCACAAGCACAGCCACCTGTGCCTGTTTCCTTTGAACAGTTCATAGGAGTTGGCCCTAATTGGGGTTGATTAGAAAATCAAGCAGTAATGGAGGATTTTGCCATTGTTCACCTGCACTCTGTGTGCTTACAGGCATGGGAAAGGATAAATGTTACAGGGGGAAAAATATCCTTCTTTCAGTTCTATCCAACTAGGACCTAAAGAACCATATATTGATTTTTTTTGCTTGGCTCCAAGAGGCTGTGTATAAAGCCATAACTGATAAAACAGCTCAGGATGTTGTAATACAGCTTCTCATGTATGATAATGCTAATGCAGAATGTCAAATTGCTATTAGACCCTGAGAGGTAAAGCTCATTTAGCTGAATATATTAAGGCTTGCGTTGGCATTAGAGGTAACTTACATAAGGCTACTCTTTTAGCTCAGTCTATGGCTGAATTAAGAGTTGGAAAAATACGCCCCATTTCTCAGGCTCTTGCTTCAATTGTGGGCAATTTGAACCAAAAAAGGAATGTAGAAAAGGAAATCAAAATGCAAGAACTACTATCATCAATCAACAGAAAAGCCCTGGTGTATACTCCCATTGTAAAAAAGGCAATCACTGGGCAAATCAGTGTCATTCTAAATTTAGCAAAGACGAACAACCTCTTTTGGGAAATGGGAAGAGGAGCCCACCTCAGGCCCCTCAACAAACTGAGGCATACCTGGCACAGCCGGTGCCCTTAAAAATGTACAATAATTGTCCCCCGCCACAGCAGACAGTGTTGCCATAGACCTTTGCAGCACAATTCCCACCTCTTTACTTCCTGGGGAGCCGCCAAAGAAGGTCCCCGTGGGAGTTAGGGAACCCTCACCCTCAGGAAGAGTTGATCTATTACTTGGAAGGTCTAGTCTAAATTTAAAAGGTGTCACAGTGCATACGGGAATAATTGACTCTGATTATACTGGAGAAATTCAACTAGACATTAGTTCCTCGACTCCATGGTCTGCCTCCCCAGGAGAAAAAAATGCTCTGTTGTTGCTGTTACCTTACATAAAACTAGGAAGCAGCACAGTGAAAAGAACATGAGGCTTTGGTAGTACTAATCCAGCAGGAAAGGCTGTATATTGGGTTAATCAAGTGTCTGACAAAAGACCTGTTTGTACCATAACTATTCAGGGAAAGGATTTTGAAGTACTAGTAGATACTGCAGCTGATTTCTCTATTATTGCTCTAAATCAATGGCTCCAACACTGGCCCAGACAAAAGGCTTCCACGGGTATCATTTGCACAGGAACAGCCCCAGAGGTTTTCAAAGTTCCTTGATTTTACCATGTCAAGGGTCAGATGGCCAGGAAGGGACAATTCAGCCTATTATTACACCTATTACTGTCAATTTATGGGGTAGGGACTTATTGCAATAATGGGATGCTGAAATATCTATTCCTATGGATCAATATAGTAAAAATAGTAGACAAATGATGAAAAATATGGGATATTACCTGGGAGAAGGACTAGGAAAAAATAAAAATGGCCAATCAGAACCTTTAGAATTAAAAAGACAAACAGATCACACCGGATTGGGGTGTCATTTTTAGGAGCGGCCATTGTTGAGCCTCTGGCTCCCATTCCTCTTGTTTGGCTAACTGCCAAATTGGTTTGGGTGGAACAATGGCCACTGAAACAGGAAAACTGGAGGCTTTAAAAGAATTGGTGCAGGAACAATTGCAAAAGGGACATATAGAGCCTACTTTCTCCCCTTGGAATTTTCCTGTATTTGTCATTAAGAAAAAATCTGGTAAATGGAGAATGCTAATAGATTTGAGGGCTGTTAATGATGTAATTCAACCCATGGGTGAGCTACAACCAGGGCTGCCCTCCCCAACAGTGATTTCAAATTACTGGCCTCTTATAGCGATAGTTCTAAAGGATTGCTTTTTTACCATTCCTTTAGCTGCCCAAGATTATGAAAAATTCACTTTCAATGTTCCCGCCATAAATAATAAAGAACAGATACCATTGGAAAGTACTACCACAAGGCATGCTAAATAGCCCAATTATTTGTCAAACTCATGTTGGGAAAGCTATTAAGCCAGTTAGAGAACAGTTTAAAAAATGTTATATTATCCATTACATGGATGATATACTGTGTGCAGCTGAAACTAGGGAAGAATTGATGTGCTACAGTTAGAAAAGGCTGTAAATGCAGCAGATTATAGCTCCCAATAAAATCCAAACTTCTATTCCCTTTCAATATTTAGGAATGAAGGTAGAACAAAGTGCTATTAAGCCTCAAAAGTTCAAATTCAAAGACATAATTTAAAAACCTTCAATGATTTTCAAAAATTATTAGGAGACATTAATTGGATTCATCCAACTTTAGGCATTCCTACCTATGCTATGTCTCACCTCTTTTCTACTTTATGAGGTGATTCTAACCTTAACAGTAAATGCTGCCTGTACAAAGAAGCACTGGAGGAACTTCAATTAATTGAGGAAAAAATTCAGCAAGCACAAGTAGAACAAACTCATCTGATACAGCCATTACAGTTTTTAGTTTTTCCTACTAAGCATTTGCCTACAGGAGTTATAGTTCAACAGGATGATCTGGTGGAGTGGCTTTTTCTACCTCACAATACAACAAAAATGCTCACTCTGTACTTAGATCAAATTGCTGTGCAAGTAGAACAAGCAAGGTTGTGCACAACAAAGCTAATGGGATATGATCCAAATCAATCATAGTTCCATTAACTAAACAACAAATTCAACAAGCCTATATTAATTCCCAAGAATGGCAGGTTAATTTGGCCAGTTTTGTTGGCATTCTTGATCATCATTATCCTAAGTCTAAAATCTTCCAGTTTCTAAAATTAACATCCTGGATATTGTCTTCTATTACTCAAAAAGCCCCTATTGAAGGGGCCATTACTGTTTTTACTGATGGATCTAGTAATGGAAAAGCATCATTTGCAGGACGTCAACAAGTTTTGCAAACTGATTTTGCTTCTGCTCAAAGGGCTGAACTTATGGCTGTGATAACAGTGTTAAAAACTTTTAAACAGCCAGTAAACATTTTTTCTGATTCAGCCTATATAGTGCAAGCCATGCAAAATATTGAATATGCCTTAATTCAAAATGTGACCTATGAACAACTTAATCTTTTACTTCATTATTTACAGCAAGCAGTACAACAAAGGCATTCACCTTTCTATATCACTCATATGAAAGCACATACTAACCTCCATGGCCATTTAACTAAACTTAATCAAAAGGAGGATGCATTTGTGTCTGCAGTCTTTGCTGATGCACAAACATTCCATTCTTTAACCCATCTTAATGCTGCAGGCCTTAGAAAAAGATATGGTTTATCACGGAAACAAGCTAAAGAAATGGTGCAACACTGTTATGCCTGCCAAGTCCTGCATCTCCACATCAAGGAACAGGAGTTAATCCTAGAGGTTTATCTCTAAATTCCATCTGGCAGATGGATGTAACACGTATTCCTGCTTTTGGAAAATTGTCCTTTGTTCATGTTTCAGTAGATACCTATTCACATTTTATCTGGGCCACATGTCAAACAGGAGAGGCTATAGCTCATGATAAAAGACATCTTTTATCTTGCTTTTCAGTTATGGGAATCCCAGAAAAAAATCAAAACTGATAACAGCCCAGGATACTGTAGTAAAGCCATGGCTACATTTTTTCAACAATGGAATATTACCCATACTAAGGGTATTCCATATAACTCACAAGGACAGGCAATAGTGGAAAGAGATAATCATACTTTAAAAATTTAAATACAAAAGCAAAAGGGAGGAGAGCAGGAATGTAAAACACTGCATATGCATTAATTCCATCTAGCTTTATTAACATTAACTTTTTTAAATTTACAAAAAAATCAACCCATAACTGCAGCAGAACAACACCTGACAGGACAAAAGGAAAATAAAAAGGCTGGACAAGATACATGGTGGAGGGATGTACATACAAAGACCTGGAAAAAAGGAAAGATAATTATATGGGGAAGAGGATTTTCTTCTGTCTCTCCAGGTGACAATCAGGTGCCTGTGTGGGTGCCCACCAAACATCTGAATATCATGAGCCACAGCATCTAGTGGACCCACCTGCACAGTGCAAATTGAAGGTTTGAGAAGTCTTGATTTGCTTTCTCTGTGCCTTCTGTTAGAAGGGACCTGTTTCTCATTATTAGTGGAAAATTTTACCTCCTCGTAAGTAACCAAAGAGGCAGAAGCTGAGTTAACAAATGCTTCAGCAATGGCATGCCTCCTGCCTACAACCACAAAATTTTTGCTTCTGTTTCACTAGATTTACTAACGTGGGGTTAAGGGTATGCTTGTGTTTTTGCAGGAGATGAACAAACCATGTGGGTGCAACCCCCATAACATGGGGACAGATCAAGACAACTGCACAGGAAGCTGAGAAACTGCTGGAGCACCAAGGTTTTACCTATAGATGCTTAACGGACCAATGCTTTCTGACTGAGCTCTTCTCTACCCTGAATACAAGAGACCCTAATTAGTTAGGCCAGGAATATCATCGCCCCTATTCAGCATGAAGAAGTTACAGAAGATGGACGTTCATCCTTCTGCAACCCCTAGGATTAAGGGTCCTCTTGTAAAAGGGAAAGGAGAGATATGTGGGAAGTGGGAAGCATTCAAACCAGAGTGACTCCATTTTTAATAAGGGCTAAGAATAATGAAGCTGTATCACCAACCTGCAATTAAGGGCTGTACAGCCTGCAGTTGCCTTGCTCAGTTAATTTAAAAACAAAAAGGGCCACCTTTTATGATAGCAATAATGATAGCTGTGGTGGTTTTACAAAAAAGAGAAGGGAGTTATGTTGGGAAAAAGCTGAGTTTTGGGAAAAAAAGGCTGAGGCAGGGCTTGCATGTCTGACATAATATCCAGGGCTCAGGACATAAAACCCCTCATGGCCTCTGGAATGAGTCTAGATTTGCTGGCCCCTTGCTTCTAGCTTAAATTAGAGGAACATGCTCCCCATTATCTCAAGTGGCAGAACATGTTCCATAGGCCTCAAGGGAAATGCTAAACCATCACTGCTGTAGATCAATCATGTGCTTGCCCTTTCACCCCCACATTCTCAACACCCATTTCTTTGTTTGATCACCAATAAATAGTCTGGGCTTCCAGAGCTCTGGGCCTTCACAGACTCCATACTCGCATTGACCCCTGGACCCACTTTCTCTCTCAAACTGTCTTTTCTCATTCCTTTGACTCCGCCAGACTTTGTCACCGCCCCCACGACCTGGTGTTAGGTCTGATCACTCCAACAGTACATGGCTTTTATTATTTTGAGGTATGTTCCTTCCATGCCTAGTTTGTTGAGGATTTCTTATCATGAAGGGATGCTAAATTTTCTCAAATTTTTTTTGGCATTTATTGAGATGATCTGATCATATGGTCTTTGTTTCTAAGTCTATTTATGTGCTGAATCACATTTATTGATTTGCATGTGTTGAAACATCCTAGCATCCCTGAAATAAAACCGACTTGATCATGGTGTATTATCTTTTGGATGTGCTGTTGGATTCGGTTTGCTATCATTTTGTTCAGGATTTTTGAAACTACATTCATCAAGGATATTGGTCTGTAGTTTTCTTCTTTTGTTTGATCCTTGCCTGGCCTTGTAGAATCAAGGTGATACTGGCCTTGTAGAATGAGTTGGGGAGGAATCCCTCCTCCACAATTTTTTGGAACAGTTTTGGTAGAACTGATACCAGTTCTTTGTATATCTGGTAGAATTCAGCTGCGAATCTATCCGATCCTGAGTTGTTGTTGTTGTTGGGAAATATTTTATTAGTAGCTCATTCTCTCTACTCATTATTCATCTGTTCAGAATATTTATTTCTTCCTGTTTCCAGGAATTCATCCATTTCCTCTAGGGTTTCCATTTTGTGAGCATAGAGGTGTTCATAGTAGTCTCTGATGATCTTTTGTACTTCTGTGATATCAGTTGCAGTGTTTCCTTTTTAGTTTCAGATTGTTCTTATTAGAATATTTTCTTGGTTGATCTACCTAGTTTATCTTTTCAAAGAACAAAAATTCAATTTTTTCATTCTTTGTATTGTTTCGATTTGTGAGTCACAATTTCATTCAGTTCAGTTCTGATATTTGTTATTTTATTTTGCTACCTTTAGGTTTGGTTTACTTTTGTTTTTATAATTCCTTGAGGTGTGATTTTAGGTTATTAATTTGTGACCTATCTTTTTGATGTAGGCATTTAACTCTATAAACTCCCCCTCTTAGCCCTGCTTTTGCTTTATCCCAGAGGTTTTGGTATGCTGTGATTTCAATTTCATCCATTCCAAAACTATTTTTAATTTGGGTCTTAATACTATCATTGTCTCAAAGATCATTCAGGAGCAAGTTGTTTAATTTGTTTGTATTTGTGTAGTTTTGAGAGTTCCTCTTAAAATTGTGTCTAGTTATATTCCACTGTGGTCTGAGAAAATACTTGGTATGATTTCGATTTTTTTTTTATTTGTTGAGACTTGTTTTGTGGCTTAACATAAGGCCTATCTTGGAAAATGTTTTATGCACTAATGAGAAAAATGTGTATTCTGTGGTTGTTAGGTATAATATTTTCTGTAAATATCTGTTAGGGTCATTTTGTCTAGAGTCCAATTTAACTCCAGTGGTTTTTTTTTTTAATTTTTTGTCTCAATAATCTGTGTAGTGCTGTTAGTGGGGTGATCAAGTCCCCCCCCATTGTTATATTACCATCTGTCTTCTTTCTTAGGTATAGTGTTATTTGTTTTATGAATCTGGGTACTCTAGTTTTGGGTACACATATGTTTAGGATAGTTATATCTTCTTAAGTTGATCCCTTTATTATTATATAATGACCTTTGTCATTTTTTTACTGTTATAGATTTAAAATCTGTTATATCTGATTTAAGTAAGGTGACTCCTGCTCACTTTTGGTTTCTGTTTGCATTGAATATCTTTTTACACCCCTTTACCTTGAGTCTGTAAGTGTCTTTATCAGTAAAGTTGGTTTCTTATAAGAAGTGTCTGGCTGATTCCTGTTTGTTTACTCATTCCACCAACTTTTATCTTTTTTTTTTTTTTTTTAAGAAAGTCTTGATCTTGTCCCCCAGGCTGGAGTGCAGCAACATGATATTGGCTCACTGCAACCTCCGCCTCCTGAGTTCCAGTGATTCTCTTGCCTCAGCCTCTTGGGTAGCTGGAATTACAGGCACCTGCCCCCACACCCGGCTAATTTTTGTATTTTTAGTAGCGACAGGATTTCACCATGTTGGCCAGGCTGTTCTTGAACTCCTGACCTCAAGCGATCTGCCCACCTTGGCCTCCCAAAGTGCTGGGATTACAAGCATGAGCCACCATGCCCAGCCCAGTCTTTATCTTTTTTTTTTTGTTTTTTTTTTTATTTCTGAATTATTTTTTTTTATTTTTTATTTTTTATTATACTTTAGGGTTTTAGGGTACATGTGCACAATGTGCAGGTTTGTTACATATGTATCCATGTGCCATGTTGATTTCCTGCACCCATTAACTCGTCATTTAGCATTAGGTGTATCTCCTAATGCTGTCCCTCCCCCCCCACCCCACAACAGTCCCCGGAGTGTGATGTTCCCCTTCCTGTGTCCATGAGTTCTCATTGTTCAATTCCCACCTATGAGTGAGAACATGCGGTGTTTGGTTTTTCGTCCTTGCAATAGTTTACTGAGAATGATGTTTTCCAGTTTCATCCATGTCCCTACAAAGGACACGAACTCATCATTTTTTATGGCTGCATAGTATTCCATGGTGTATATGTGCCACATTTTCTTAATCCAGTCTATCGTTGTTGGACATTTGGGTTGGTTCCAACTCTTTGCTATTGTGAATAGTGCTGCAATAAACATACGTGTGCATGTGTCTTTATAGCAGCATGATTTATAGTCCTTTGGGTATATACCCAGTAATGGGATGGCTGGGTCAAATGGTATTTCTAGTTCGAGATCCCTGAGGAATCGCCACACTGACTTCCACAATGGTTGAACTAGTTTACAGTCCCACCAACAGTGTAAAAGTGTTCCTATTTCTCCACATCCTCTCCAGCACCTATTGTTTCCTGATTTTTTAATGATGGCCATTCTAACTGGTGTGAGATGGTATCTCACTGTGGTTTTGATTTGCATTTCTCTGATGGCCAGTGATGATGAGCATTTCTTCATGTGTTTTTTGGCTGCATAAAATCCCTTCCTTACACCTTATACAAAAATTAATTCAAGATGGATTAAAGACTTATATGTTAGACCTAAAACCATTAAAATCCTACAAGAAAACCTAGGCAATACCATTCAGGACATAGGCATGGGCAAGGACTTCATGTCTAAAACACCAAAAGCAATGGCAACAAAAGCAAAAATTGACAAATGGGATCTCATTAAACTAAAGAGCTTCTGCACAGCAAAAGAAACTATCATCAGAGTGAACAGGCAACCTACAGAATGGGAGAAAATTTTTGCAACCTACTCATCTGACAAAGGGCTAATATCCAGAATCTACAATGAACTCAAACAAATTTACAAGAAAAAAACAAACAACCCCATCAAAAAGTGGGCAGAGGACATGAACAGACACTTCCCAGTCTTTATCTTTTAAGTGGAGCTTTTAATCCTTTTATGCTCAAAACTAACATTTATATGTGAGGTTTTGTTCCTGTCATGAAGTTGTTACCTAGTTGGTTTGTAGTCTCAATGGTGTGATTATTTTATCAGACCTGTGAGTTAATAATTTCATGTGTTTTTATGGTGCCAAATATCAACCTTTGGTTTCCACATTTGGAATTTTCTTGAGCATTTCTTGTAGAGTCCTCTTGTTACAAATCCCCTTAGCATTTGCTTGTCTTGAAAAGACTTTATTTCTCCCTCAATTATGAAGCTTAGTTTAGCAGAATACAAAATTCATCGTTAACAGTTTCTTCCTTTAGTAGTCTAAAAACAAAACCCCAATCTCTTCTGGGTTGTAAAGTTTCTCCTGAGAAGCCTGCTGTTAGACCAGTGAGATTTCCTTGATAGGTGATTAGACATTTTTCCCTGGCTGATTTTAGAATTATTTTTCCTTAATGTTGGTAAAGTTCATCTTGCAATGTATCTGCCTGAAGTTCTCTGAGTATCCTGTATCTGGATGTCTACATCACTAACAAGACTATGGTAGCTTTCCTCATTTTTTTTTCTGAAATAGGTTTTCTAGACTTTTTACTTTTTCTTCTCCTTCAGGAATACATATAACTTGTAGGTTCAGTCATTTAACATAATATCATACTTCTCTAAGACTTTTTTATTTTTTTAATTCTTTTTTATTTATTTTTATCTGACTGATTTAACTTGAAAGACCTGTAGAGGAATTAATATTGTTAGCAGCTATAGATTCAACACAATCCCTGTCATAACACCAGCTAGCTTTTTTGTAGAGTTTGACAAGGTGTCACTAAAATTCACATGGAAACTCAAGGAACACAGACTAGCCAAAATGATTTTGAGAAAGAACAAAGTTGGAAAACTCAAATTTCCTGATTTCAAAACTTACAAAAAAAATTACAGTAATTAAGAGAGTGTTATACTCTTATAAGTATATGTGGCAGACAGAAAAATGACCTCTTCAAAGATGTCCATGTTCTAAATCCCACAATTCTGGGAATATGTTACTTTACAAAGCAAAAGAGAATTTACAGATGTTATTAAGTGAAGGATATTGAGACCAGAAAATTGTCCTGTATTATTCAGGTGGGGCCAGTGTAATCCCAATGGTCCTTATATGTGATTAAGAAAGGGAGAAAAATGAGAGTCAGAGAAGATATGACAATGGAAGCAGAGGTCAGAGTAATGCAATTACTGACTTTGAGGATGGGAGACGGCCATATGTCAAGGAATGCATGCCATCTATAGAAGATAAAAAAGGCAAGGCTGTCCTAGAGCCTCCAGAATGAACACAGCCTGCAAACAATTTGGTTTTAGCCCAGTGAAACTATTTTAGGCTTCTGACCTCTATAACTGCAAGATAATAAATTTGTGTTGTTTTAAGTCATTAAGTTTGTGGCAATTTGTTAACACCCCAGTAGGAAGCTAATATGATAAACATGTAGATAAATGGAATAGAATGTGATATTCTATTCTAAACCCCTACATTACTGATTTTTCACAAGATGCCAAGAATATCAATGGACAAAGAATAATATTTTTAGCAAATAATCCTAAGACAACTGGATAACTGAACAATGAACTTGGACCCCCTAGCTCATACTATACATACAAATTAACCCAAAATATATTGTAAACTGAATTGTAAGAGCTAAAAATTACAAAATTCTTAGAAGAATACTTAGAAATAATTTTTATGACCTTGGGTTTATGAATAGTATCTTATATATAAAACTAAGATCATAAGGAACAAAAGAAAAAATAAATGTACTGAACTTTAAAAAATTAACTTTTATACTTCAAAGAAGACCATCAAGAAAGTAAAAAAGACAACCCATAGAATGGGAGAAAATATTTGTACATTATATATCTGACAAAGCATTTGTATCTAGAATATATAAAAATTTTATAAAATTCAGTAATAAAAAGACAATAACCCTATTTAAAATGAGAAATCAAACTGGTTCCAAAGTTGTGGCATAGAAGGAGGCTGGCTTCATTTCCGCCCACCCCACCACTCCCCCAAAGAAAACCAGAAACAAATACACAGTACTGATATTACCACCAGCAGTATTCCAGAACTCAAATACAGGGATGAGACAGTTCCCAGGACCACAGAGAAATGTAAAAACTCCAAGCAAATATTAAGTAAATCTAACTCCCATATTCACAATGCCCCTCTCTCCAAATTGCCCCACACCAAGCATGCAGAAAATTTCTCATAAAATCACAGCTTCTACACTGGAAAAAGTGAGCTTAATGTGGACAACCAGCTTTACCCACATCTTGGGTTTCCTGACAGGAGACCTGTCACTGCCTCAACCCATGGAAAGCATCAGGAGTGCATAAAGGGAGAAATAGCCCTGAGGACAGCCAGAAAAAAAGAGGGGAGGTGAGACTACAATCCCCAGCCCTGAAAACTCCTTTCTGTGATTCAGCCAAGGAAGACGTCAAATTAGAGAGACTGTAGGAGGTTTGTTCCACAGTCTCCAGAGCAAGAATTCTTCATCAATATTACCACACTACCAGGATATCCCCTTTGGGATGATTTGGGACAGGCAGCACTGTCTACTAGAACCAAGGCAAACCTTGGCTTAAGGTGCTCTTTAGTGTCATAAACGAGACAGCACTCTACTGGAAAAATATTTTAAAAGAAAGAAAATCAACAAAGAATTTACAAAAAAAAATCTAAGCAAGCATATCTCATAAAAACCAAAACAAGCCAGACAAGGAAGCCTGGCATAAATAACCAATCCTTTAATGCAAAGGCATAGATTTACATGCAGAAGAAACAACAGCAAACAGGGAACCATGACCTCCTCAAATGGACAATGCAAAGAATCAACAATTGACCCTAATTAGATGGCAATATGTGAACTCTATGACCAAAGGGTAAAAATAGCAGTTTTAGGCAAACTTAGTAATCTTTAAGGTAACACAGAAAAGCAATTCAGGGGTTTATCAGAGAAATTTAACAAGATTAAAATAATTTTTAAAAAGCAAACAGAGGACAGAAACATGAACTAAAAAAAAAGAAGCTCTCAACAGAGGGAGTGATTAAGCTAGAGGAAAGAATCAGTGAGCTCGAACACAGGCTTTTTGAAAATGTAGAGTCAGAGGAAAAAGAGAAAAATAAAAGGAATGAAGGTCACCTACAAGATATAGAAAATTACCTCAAAAGACTAAATCTAAGCATTATTAGTGTTCAAGAGAGAGTTGAACAAGAATAAGAGGTAGAAAGCTAAGTTAAAGAAATGATAACAGAAAACTTTTCAAAACTTAAAAGAGAGAGAAATATTCAGATACAGGAGCTTCAGAGAATACCAAACAAATTTAGTACAAGTAAGACTAATACAAGGCATATAATAATCAAACTCTCAGAGATTAAGGGCAAAGAGAGGATCCTAAATGCAGCAAGAAAAGAGAGGGAAATAACAAATAAAGGATCTTTGATGTATCTGGCAACAAACTTCTCAACAGAAACCATACAGGTCAGTAGGAAGTGGATCAACATTTTCAAAGTAGTGAAAGAAAAAACTAAACTGCCATTCAAGAAAACTGTATCCAGCAAAGCTATCCTTTTATGGAGGAGACGTAAAGTATTTCCCAGATAAACAAAAGCTGAGAGAATTCACCACCAGCAGGCTCATTTTGCAAGAGATGCTAAAGAGAGTTCTTCGATCTGAAATAAAAAAATCAGTAATATAGAAAAAGAAAACATTTGAAGGTGTAAAACACACTGGAAAAATTAAGTGTACAAGCAAACCCTGAATACTCTAATACTGTAATTGTGGTGTGCAATTCACTCTAGTATGAGGCCAAAAAGACAAATCTATCAAAAACAATAACACATACAGCAACCAGTTAGGAGATAGACAATATAAAAACATGTAAATTGAGACAACATAAAGTCAAAATGTGGGGTAAATTGAGAGTTCAAGTATAGAGGATATTCAAAATCTTTTTCTTGTTGTTATTATTTTCTTAGGGTTTAAGCTAAGTTGTAATCCTTTTAAAATAATTTGTTATATCTATAAGATGTTCCGTATAAGCCTATAGTAATCACAATGCAGAAAAACTATAATATATTCACTAAAAATAAAAAGTAATGAATTAAAACATACTGCCAGAGAAAATCACTTAACCACAATGGAAGACAGTATGAAAGGAAGAAAGATAAATGTTATAAACTAACCAGAAAACAAACAATAAAATAGCAGTAGCAAGTCTTTACTTATTGATAACATCATAGGATGTAAATGGACTCAAATTGACAATTAAAAGGCATACAGTGGCTGAATGGATAAAGAAACAAAACCTAGCTCTATACTACTCTCAAGCAACCCACTTCACCTACAAATACACACATATATTGAAAACAAAGAGGTAGAAAAAGATATTTCGTGCACCTGGAAACCAAGAAAGACCAGAAGTAGCTATACTTACATCAGAGAAAATAGACTACAAATCAAAGCTCATAAAAAAAAAAGATAAAGGTCACAACATAATGAAAAGGGGGTCTATCCAGCAAGACAGTGTAACAATTATAAATATCTGTGGATCCAACACTGGAGCTCTCAAGTATATAAAGCAAACATTAATAAGTCTAAAGGGAGAGATACATTAATTACAATAGTAGTAGGGGATTTGAACACCCCACTCTCAGTAATGAACACATTATCCACATATTTATTTCATCAATAAAGGAACACAGGAGTTCAACTACACACTAGATCTAATAGGCCTAACTTGATAAAATTTAATATTCCTTTATGATAAAAACCTTCAACAAATTGGATATAGAAGAAACATGCCTGAAAATAGTAAAGGCCATATGTGAAACCCATAGATATCATAGTACTGAAAGAGAAAAAAATTGAAAGACTTTCCTCTAGAAAAAGGCAATTATTCAACATAATATTGGAAGTCCTGGCAGGGGCAATTATGAAATATAAATAAATAAATAACATCCAAATTAGAAAGGAAGAAGTTAAATTAGCCTTGTTTGCAGAAAACATGATCTTATACTAAGAAAAATCTGAACTATCCAACAAAAAACTCTTACAACTAATAAATTTGGTAAAGTAGCAAAATAGAAAATAAACATGTAAAGAATAGTAGCATACACACACACACACACACACACACATATACACACACAGATATATACATATGCCAATAGCAAGCAATTTGAAAAAGAAATCAAGAAAGCAATCATGGCTGGGCATGGTAGCTCACACCTGTAATCCTAGCACTTTGGTAGGCCGAAGCAGGCAGATGGCTTGAGCTCAGGAGCTGGAGACCAGCCTGAGCAATGTGGTGAAACCCCATCTCTACAAAAAGTACAAAAATTAGCCAGGCATGGTGGCATGCACCTGTTGTCCTAGCTACTCAGAAGACTGAGGTGGAAGGATCGCTTGAGCCCAGGAGGCAGAGGTTGAGGTTGCAGTGAGTTGAGATAGCACCACAGCACTCCAGCCTGGGCAGCAGAGCCAGATCCTGTCTCAAAAAAGAAAACAATTACAATAGCTAAAAATATAGATAAAATACATAGGAATCAATTTAATCAAAAAGTGAAAGATCTCTACAAGGAAACCTACAAAACACTGATGAATAAAATTGAAGAAGACACAGAAAAAATGGAAAGATGTTCCATGCTCATTGATTGGAAGAATTAATATTGTTATAATGACAATTCTACTAAATTTACAGATTCATCCCTATAAAATATAAATGACAGTTTTCACGGAAATAAAAAACAACCCTAAAATTTATATGGAACCACGAAAGACCCTAAATTGCCAAAGCAATCCTAAGCAAAAAGAACAAAGCTGGAGGTATCATACTACCTGATTTCAAATTATACTACAAAGCTATGGTGACCAAATCAGCTTGGTACTGACATAAAAACAGATATATAGACAAATGGAAGAGAACAGAGAATCCAGAAATAAATCCACACAATTATAGCCAACTGATTTTCTACAAAAGCATCAGGAACATACAATGGGGAAGGGAGAGTCTCTTCAATAAATGGTGCCGAGAAAACTGGATAACCATATGCAAAAGAATGAAACTAGATCCTTATCTCTCACTATATTAAAAAATCAAATCAAAGTTGATTGAAGATTTAAATGTAAGAGCTAGAACAATGAAACTCCTTGAAGAAAACACTGGAGAAATGTTCTAAGACATTGTTCTGGGCAACGGATTTTTTCTGTCAAAAGCACAAGCAACCAAAGCAAAAATATGCAAATGGGATTATGTTAAGCTTAAAAGTTTCTCCACAGCAAAGAAAACAATAGAATAAACAGACAGTCTAAAGAATGGGAGATAATATTTGCAAACTATCCATCTGACAAGGGGCTATTGACAAGAATATATGAGGAGCTCAAACAACTCAATAGCAAAGAAATAAATCATCTAACTTAAAAATTGGCAAAATATTTGAATAAACATTTCTCAAAAGAAGAGATATAAATGACCAGCAGGTATATGAAAAAATGTTCAATATCACAAATCATCAGGGAAATGCAAATTAAAACCATAATGAGATATCATCTCACTCCAGTTAAAGTGGCTTTTATCAAAAAGATTGGGCACAACGGATGCAGGAGATGATGGGAAAAGGAAGCCTCGTACAATGTTTGTGGGAATGTAAATTAGTACAAGCACTATAGAGAACTGTATGAAGGTTCATCAAAAAAACAAGAATATAACCACAATATGATCCAGCAATTCCACTGCTGGGTATATATCCAAAAGAAAAGTAATCCATTTAATGAAGAGATATGTGCATTCTCATGTTTACTAAAGCACTACTCACAATAGCCAAAATATGAAATTAACCTAAGTGCCTATCAGTAAATAAATGGATAAAGAAAATGTGATATATATATATACATACAATGCCATATTGTTTTGCCATAAAAAAGAATAAAATCTTGACATTTCCAGCACATGGTTGGAACTAGAGGTCATTATGTTAAGTAAAATAAGCCAGGCACAGAAAGGCAAATACCACATGTTGTCACTCATATATGGGCCCTACAAAAGAGATCTCATGAAGATAGAGATCTTACCTTTCCCAAAACCTGGGAAAGGTAAGAGGGGAAAGGGAATGAAAAATCATTGATTAATGGGTACAAATATATAGTTTGATAGAAGGAATAAGACCTAGTGTTTGATAGATGGGTGACTATTGTTTAAAATAATCTACTGTATATTTCAAAATAGCTAGAAGAGAATAATTCAAATGTTTCTAGCATAAAGACAAATATTAAAGGTGATTGATATTCCAATTACGCGGATTTGATTTTTATAAGTTATATGAATGTATTAAACTATCACAGGTACCCTCAAAATATGTACATCGATTATATGTCAATTAAAAAATTGTTAATGGGCAAAGGGCCTGAATAGACTTTTCTTCAAGATATATAATGACCAAAAATATATGAAATGATGCTCAACATTGTTAGACGTCAAATGCAAATAAAAAACACAGTAAGACAACACTTCACACCCACTAGGATGATGAATCAAAAGATAACAAATAACACGTGTTAGTGAGCAGATGGAGAAATTGGGACACTCGTACATTGCTGCTGAGATTGTAAAATGATGCAGCCAGTTTAGAAAACACTGACTCCTCCTCAAAACGTAGAGTTTCCATATAACCCAGCAATTGCATCATTGACCGATACACCTGACAACAAGAATGAACCTTGAAAACATCATGTTAAATGAAAGAAGCCACTCACAAAAGATCACATATTGCATGATTACATGTATATAAAATATCATAAACAAATCTAGAAGGGCTGGAGAAAGACAGCTAACCAAAGTCATGGGGAAAAAATATGCACAGTGCTAAGTTCATAAAATTGAGCAGAACGAAATCACATGAATGTATGGGTTGAGCTATTGGCCTTCAGCCACCTACTCAGAGGTCTCAAGAAATAGGATTATGTCTCTGATTCTGGGTTGGATTACTAAATGCTACTGGTACAGTGGAAGGATAGGGGTTCAAGGAAATCAAGGATACTTAGTGGGAAAAAGGTCATACACTTGTCTTTCCATTGAGTGAGACTGAATAAGAAAGGTAAAGTGCTCTGGAGGAGGTTAGATGATGAGAGAAAATGGCAGAAATCAAGAGACTAGAGAGATCTAAGAGCAGTTATAGTAGTAACAAGCATGAAGACAATCTTAACAGAGAGGAGATTTTGGTCACGGTAAGAGATATAAAATTAAGATCTTCAAACATTCATGTATTGAAACAATTCATAATGGAGCTTTGAAAATGAATGACTCTAATAGAGTAGAGATAAAATTAACTGAAGAAAAAGAAGGCTAGAATTTTAAAAATTGATTGCTTTCTACAAGTGCACTGGCTTCAGCTATGACAGGAGATAAACTGAAGAGGACAATTGGGAATGTGCATCGTCTCAAAGACTTCAAAGGGTAAAGGGAAATGATCGAGTAATCAATAAATGACATCAATAAGGAAGGGGAAAAAATCGTATTGCCCGATGGAATGAGACTCAAAAGAGAGTAGGCTTTTATCAGAGGCTAGAAAGGAGATGCTTTGACTGATAGGTGGTTCTTAGATGGCCAGCAAGAGCCCTGTTCTGGGTCGTGGCACTCTCATGGTGTTCTGAGCCTTGGCAGATGCCTTATTATGAAGAGAGGCATCTCAACATTTAAAAAAATACTTAATTAGTAAGTAGAATTTTGATAGAAAAAGGAGAGTTGGTGAGCAAAAGAAAAAACTCAGACTTGGAAACAAGAAGTAGTTTTGTGTTTGTGGGAGGTTGTTTTGTTTTATTTTATTTAAAAAATAATAAGTGAAACTTTTATAGTAATAAACTTGATTTAACAAATTGAGTGAGGCCAGATTTTGAAGAATTTTGCTTTAAAAGCTAATAATAAGGTTTTCTTTTATCCTGAGGTCAATACATTCACTGAATATTTTTACCAAGGAGGTAATATACTGAAATTAGTATTTAAACTTGTTGGTTAGAATGGAAAAAAGGATCAACAAACCACTTAGGAGGCATAACTTAAGCTGGGGACAAGAGGAATAAAAGTAGAAAATAATGAAGCCAAAGACATTTCCAAGAAGAAATTGTAAAATATTTTTTAATGGAACAAATTAAAATGTTTTATTTGATTGTTTGTTTTTACATATTATGTTTCCAAAAGGTTTCATAAGTTAGATTAGACCTAGAGCTTAAGTTGCCAAAACTGTTGAAACAGAGCAAACCTAAAATATCAAAATATTCACTAAAATAACCTATTTGTCTCATTCATTTACCTAGTCACCACCTATTGGGTGCCTATTATGTGCAAGGCTCTATGCTAGATTCATTTTTCCTTTAGCAGGCAAATTATTGGTGACCTGTAGTTTCATCTGTTCCTTAACTACTTGTTACCAAATCCTAATTTCAAAACCTCAGGAAAGGACTGTGGAGGAAACTTTTTGTATTTATCATAGTCTTAGAAAATAAGATATAGTAAGGAGAAATTTATAATATTTTTAATTGTTAATGAGGCATTGTTTTAGTTCAAAAAAAAAAGAAAGATAACAGTTGCATCCCATTGTAGATAATTTTCTTCAGTGTATCTGTTTTTCTCATTCTATTTTCATTCCTTGATCAACCGCAGAATTTACTCCAGGAAATAATAATCTCCAAAACAAAATGAAAAACCAAATTCAGAAATGTTCTTTGAGCTATTCTTACTCAAAAACTAGTATTTTTTTTAACAAATTATGTTTGCCTCTAGGAGAAGTCACCATTACTTTGTTCTTTTCATTACATAATTCTTCAGTAAACAAAAGACATTAAATCAAATTGTTTTTGCCACCAAATAAGGAAAAAACATAATCAATAGAATGAAAAATGTGTCTTTTAGAAAGGAAACCAATGAATGTTTTAGAAGAATTCTTAGATATTCTAATCACCAAATACGGAAGACTCATAGGTTTTTAGAAGCAAATGGATTCAGTTAGAAATCAAAGATCTGGCCATGAGCCCAACAATTCAAACATTAAAAAGAATTCTGATGACTCTGTAGATTGTAAATATATCTGCCTTCCATAATTCCTATATTCCACTCTCATGAAGTTGAAAGTAAATATTTTAGTGCAGTAAAACCCACTAGAAAAAATCATTAAGCTAAGATTAAAGTAAAATAAGTTTTTGCTTCAAGGTTCATTTTCTGACCAAAAACACGGATATTTGCCTTTCGGGGATTGTCTCCCACCTGGGCAGAAGTTGGTATTCTAGTGTAAATCTCTTGCTACAGAACCCTCATGTACTATTTTATTCCTTACCTCATCAGCAAATAGGAAAACCTACAGGCTGAAAACAGAGACTATTACACTGGGCTCAGTGAACTTCATGGTAGCATCTGCTATTTTAATAGCCAATGCTGACTTCATCTTCATCCACTGTAATTCCTGATCTGGAATGGCTCCTTAGAAATTTACAATTTTGTTTCTAGTATACAAATGGAAATGACAATGAACTCTCTCTTATATGACATGGTGAAGAATAGAGTGCTTTGTTTAGTTAGAGACTTTGGCTAACATAGCATTTGCAATATATACTAAGAAACGTATTGACAAAATCTATGTTAAAAAATTCATATTTTTCTGAAGACTTAAAGGTCATTTAAAAATCTTTAGTGATAATATCATCGTTTTACAAATCATTAGTCAGTTAAAGATAGATACCATAGACAGATTCCGGATTTTTAAAAAAATAATAATACTTTTACTATGGTGTAAGACTACTGGGTCAAGGCAAATTTCCGAAAGCAACTAAACTTTTTGGGAGTGGAGGACAAACAATTCTACTAGCATGATTCAACAGACAGAAGACTGAGTATACTGTGGGCAAATGATCAGAGTACGGACAAAGTTCATTTTCTGGCCTTGCCTATATTTACTTCAAGAAAGATCCTAACTTCTTCCTTCTAGGGAGGCTCCTGAGCCAGGTGGTAAAATCATCTTTGCAAAAATTATTAACTGAAAAAATTATTATAGTAAAAGAGATTGACCTAACTGACCCCATCTTGCTTCTAACCTCCATACTGTCCTTGTTCATTCCTAGGCTTAGGCCAAACTAACTTTGGGAGGAACTTAGTTTATAGTTTAGCTTTGAAACAAAGATAGTAACAGCCCCTTCTCAAAACAAACCCCCTTTCCTGCCTGGGGACTAGATTGCCTTTGTAGGACTAACAAATTAGCCACAAGATTAGAAATTATGGTTTAGGGGTCATGCAGCTGGAGGCTGCAAGATTCTAAACCTCCCCAAATTGTTCCTGGGGATAACATCACTATTGTAAAACCTAAGATCGGTGCTTGAGATATTTTGCAGATGCTGCACAAGATGGATCAGCTGGCATCACCCAGATCAATAAACTGGCCCATCAGGTCTTATGCCCCAGACCCAGGAACTGAGTCAGCACAAGAGGACAGCTTCAACTCCCTATGATTTCATCTCTGACCTGACCAATCCTAACTCCTGACTCACTAGCAGCCCACCCACCAAATTATCCTTAAAAACGGCAATCCCTGAATTTTCAAGGAGACTGATTTGAGTAATAAAATTTCAATCTCCCATATAGCTGGCTCTGCATAAATTACTCTTTCTCTATTGCAATTCCCCTGTCTTGATAAATCAGCTCTGTGTAGGCAGCAGGCAATGTGCACCCACTGGGCAGTTAAGTGGTGCACCTAAGTTTTATAGGTTGTTACTCGATGTTATTACTTCTCTGGTTGTGAGGGTAGTGTGTTCCTGACTTCAAGTCCAAAGTTTTTTCTTCTCAACATTTTTTCTTGCTAAGATGAAACACAGAGTAATAACTGCTTGATTCCCTTGCCAGCTTTCTCAAAGCCTCTAAGGGATTTCCTTGTCTTATGGGATAGAATGTTTGCAAATGATCTTCCAATCAAAATTCACCATAGCTGTATAGTGACTGAGGCGTGGTCTGCTCCTGCATTACATTGTTGAGATCAAGCCAGTCTTGTAGAAGCTTTCTCTAAGGACCTTACAGCAAGTTACACTGACCTGCCAGGTTTCTCATCATTATGCAGAATGCAAATTCCTTATGTACTTGGAAATCTTTGTAGTGTAGTTCTGGAGTAGGGTCACATTCAAGAAAATTTTGTGCTGACCATAAATTTAGAAACAACCCAAACTTTTATTTGCATTTCTCTAAAAATTAAACTGATTTCAAACATACAGTACACCTATTAAATTCTTTATTTGCCTTCTTAATTCTCTGTTCTAAAAATCTCCAGGGACTATCATACTCCAAGCAGGGAAAATGTATCTAACTCATTTCTTCTCTACTACCTTGGTCCCCATCATCTACGCCCATATAAGGCCTTTATCCATGATGTGTCTTCTAAGTGGAACATTCCCCTCCCCCACAGCCCCCAAAAGGCATAGCTTGGGCCTTCATTAGCACTGCTATCTTGAGAATCACTCATAGTTCCAACCCCAGACAGCCCTCTCTTCCTGTCTCCTCTCTTCATTCTGGAATCTGAACAATCAGAGCCTAATATTACTTTTCAGTAACTACATAGATTAGCAATGCACTCGGTAGTGGCAGACTTTGGCCACATTGATGAACATAACCCTCTATATCCATTTCTAAGACTCCAGAATTTTTCTCAATGACTGAATCGTATTGGCCACCACATTCAAAAACACCACTATATGCCTATATCTAATTTACCACAACCACTCTGTTTAATGCTAACTAAGAGGCCACAGGAAAAGAAATTTACCTGAAACCTACTTCATTTAAAACATCTTTTTTTAAAGTTTTTTATATGCCTCTTTTCAAGATGTATAGATGGAAAAAGGGTTGGGGTGGGGGTTTGATCTGTAGTGTGAGGAATCTGTCCTGCTGAGAAAATGAAAACAATCTCTGCTTTTCTCATTGTCATCCATGCATGCTGCTTACTGGGCTTCTCCTTGAAAGCAGTTGATTTGCATGATTAAGTACTTACTTGGTTTGGTGGGGTTTTTTGAAACTCAAAGCACTTATATTGAAAATCTATTTTTGTTTGCTTTCAAATGGAATGCATTTATTTGGGGTATGTAAACTTCTGGGATTTGTGGTAAATTTGAAATCTTAATTGTTATATACTCTTGGATGGGTTGTTTAGTTGAGGAACTATATTTAGCTTGAGATTTAAACACCTAGATTGTAATAATTTTTGAATGCTAATTTCATATCTAAACTGTTGATGCATAGTCCAGATGTTTGGACAGATCATGTGAGACAGTTGATACAAATATTTGGCTTCATGTAGGGTAATTGGTACAGATTCCTTTGTAGAGATTGGAAAGTTTCTCTTCTTGCTTGAAACTACTCATTAGCTGTGATCCACAGTAATAATAGCTGTTGGTATCTTAATTTTTATCAAATACTTTTAAATTATTTACTTTCTTAGCTACCTCATTTACATTGCTAACAATATAATGTTACAATATAATTGTACAACCTTTTATTCTACCCAAATAGACAGAATATTCTTTAATCCATTAGCCCCCAAAAGCAGTTCTATTAATGAGCTGGTTTAAGATTTCAGAGACATTATCCCAATGAGCTCAACTTTGTCATTTAATATTTATTTCTAGAGAGCAAATAACAAAATATTTTATTTTCCCTTGGAATTATTTCATAAGTTATTTATTGCACAGATTCACTTTTCAAAGAACATCTGATTTTCACTTACAAAAGTGAACCTCCAGTTAGTTATGCACTGGAGAAGATGGATGTGCTGGCCTGTGATGGGCACAGAACATTCTGAGCTGAAACCTGAACTAAGTGTGTTTAACTAGAGCCTATTCCTTGAGAGTCTATCAAAAGTTTTTTATGTATCTTGCAACCTGGATCTATCCCTACTTCCCAATGTATCTGTTACAGGAAAGGGGTCCCGATCCAGACCCCAAGAGAGAGTACTTAGATCTTGCATAAGAAAGAATTCTGGATGAGTCCACAGTACAAAGCAAAAGCAAGTTTATTAAGAAAGTAAAGTGGTGAAAAACAGCTACTCCATAGACAGAGTAGGGCATTCCCAAAAGTAAGAGGAGGAATGTGTCCACCCTAGATACAACACTTGTTTATATATAAGATTTTAAAAAAAGATCATGGGGAGATGTGCTCTGCTACAAGGGTTTGTGATAAAGGATTAATTTTCTTAATTTCTGTATTTTGCAAGAATTGATATTGTTATCTTTAAAGCAAAATTAGGAATGCTTCTGTTCTCAAGATATCAGGGTATCAGAACACTCCCAAGTCTGAGTCTGTTTAGTAAACATTATCAATCTGTTCCCCTAACTGTAAACATCTAGAGGCTAGGAATACCTAACTTTCTGGGAATGCAGCCCAGCAAGCCCCAGCCTCATTTTCCTAGCTCTCACTCAAGATGGAGTCACTCTGGTTTGAACACCTCTGACACACCCATGGGTCTGAAGCCCACAAACATGAAGTCTAGGACAGAGGGCTCAGAAAATAAAAAAAAAATTTAAAAATTTAAAAAAATTTTAAAAAACAAGAAATTTATGTGTGCCTGATCCAGACCTGGACACTAAAGGATAGCTTCTGTGCCATGGGATAGGCAGATATTAAACAAATATGAAACTCATCTACCACTCTTGCATCACTGAAACTACCTTTGCAAAAATCATCCCTGAGGAAATTATGACAGTGAAAGAGATGAGACCAAACCAACCCCATCTTGCTTCTCACCTTTAAGCTGTCCTTGTTCATTCCTGGGCATAGGCTGAACTAGCCTTGGGAAGGAACTTAGTTTATAGTTCAAACTCTGAAACAAAATTGATAATAGCCCTTTCCCGACGGGGAAAAAAATCCTTCTTGCCTGGGTACCAGTCTGGCTGTGTAGGACTAACAAGTCAGCTACAAGATTAGAAATTATGGTTTAGGGGCCATGCAGCCTTCAGCTGCAAGAGCCTGAACTTCCCCAAATTGCTGCTGGGGATAACATCACTGTTGCAAAACCTAAGATCAGGCTTGAGATATTTTGCAGACTCTGCATTCCAATGCAGCAGATGACACAGATGACACCACCCAGACCAGTAATCTGGCTCAACCACTTCTGCAATCCCACCCAGGAACCGAAGTCAGCAAGAAAGAACTCACTTCGACCACCTATGATTTCATCTCCAACCCAATCAATCAGCAATCCTCACTTCCCAAGCTCCTATCTGCCAAATTATCCTTAAAAACTCTGATCTCCAAGTTTTCAGGAAGACTAATTTGAGTAATAATAAAATTCCAGTCTCCCACACAGCCAGTAATGTATGAATTACTCTTTCTCCATTGCGATTTCCCTGTCTTGATAAATTGGCTCTGTCTAGCAGGAGGCAAGGTGAACCTGTTGGGTGATTACATCAACAGCCATGAAAGCCCTTCCTATAATTTCCATAGATCATCATTTCTTCTTGCTTTAAAAAGCTGAGTATTGTCTACAGATTTGAGATCTAATTGTTAACACAGTTTTTAGATTGTCTCTTACCATTCTTGAACAGTGCACCATTGCTCAGGCATCTGTGATGAAATCTGTTACACACAGATGTATAAGCATAGGATTCTTTGGTAGCTCTCAATGATGTCCTGTTAATTAGTTGTCTTTCCCTAGGTCAGTGCCACACTATCTTAATTAAAAATATTAGATAATAAGTTATGATACCTGATACAGCAAATCCACTTGCCTTGTGACACTTGTTCAGCAATGTCTTGACTATCCCCAGGTCTTTGCTCTTTCACAGACATTATAGAATCAATGTGTTAATTTCCTATAAAACTTCTATTTATATGTGAATTAGAATTGTAATTACTAGATACTAGTTTAAATCTTTTGACATTAACGTTAAACTGTTTTTCACCTACAAGGATGACAATTTCATATGGTTCTTCTACTGAACAGATCACAAGGGAAAGAATTAATGTCTTTCTGATATCTACTCGTGAACATGATGTATCTCTCCACTTACTTGGGTTTCTTCATTATCTTTATTAAAGTTGTAACTCCATGCAGGTATTGAATATATGTTGTAAGATTTACTCCTAGATTTCTTGCCTTTTTTTTTTTTTTTTTTTTTTGCTGTTGTAAATGGTATCTTTTTCTTATTATTATACTTTCAGTTTGTGTGTATGTGCTACGGTTTGGGCCTTTGCCACCTCCAAAGCTCATGTGGAAATTTGGTCCCCAATGTGGCAATGTTGAGAGGTAGGGCCTGGTGGGAGGTGTTTGGGTTCTGGGGGTGGATCCCCCATGAATAGATTAATGTTCTTTCTCAGGGTGAGTGAGTTCTCCCTCTATTAGTTCCCCTTGAGAACTGGTAGGTAAAAAGCACCTAGGGCCTCCCAGTGGCTTTCTCCCTCTCCATGGGATCACTCTTTGCACTCTTGGTATGGAAGTGTTCCAGACCCAAGGCCATTCTTATGCAGCTATGTGGAGGCATCATGCACAGGACTGCAGTTCCCGATACTCATAAATCAGAACTTCTACTGGATTTAACCAATTTTCTTTAATCTAACTTTATTCCTATTAGTTTTGAGTTATGTAAGCTATTTCTTTTTCACACCTTCTTTCATACAATGCAAGGTCCTTGAAGTGTTTGATTTTAAACACTACCTCTCAAATTCCATATTATTGTCATTTAGCATTCCAGTTCAATTTGTTAATGTCATGATAGTTAGACATTATTTCATCATATTTTTGTCAACGTTTATTTGGATTATACTTTTTTTACATGACATAGTTCTTTGCACTCTACTGCTTTATTAATTTCACTCTTGTAGGGACCAGCCCCACAGGTTCAGTAGGTTTTTCTCCCTGTGTGTGGAGAAGAGATATAGAAATAAAGACACAAGACAAAGAGATAAAAGACGGCTGGGCCTGGGGTACCACTACCACCAAGACGAGGAGACCAGTAGTGGCCCCGAATGCCTGGCTGTGCTGTTATTTATTCAATACAAAGCAAAAGGGGCAGGGTAAAGAGTGTGAGTCATCACCAATGATTGATAAGGTCACATGAGTCACGTGTCCACTGGACAGTGGGCCCTTCCCTATTTGGCAGCCGAGGCAGAGAGAGAGAAGACAGTTTACACCATTATTTTTGCATATCAGAGACTTTTAGTACTTTCACTAATTTTGCTACTGCTATCTAGAAGGCAGAGCCAGGTATACAGAATGGAACATGAAAACAGACCAGGAGCATGACCACTGAAGCACAGCATCACAGGGAGATGGTTAGGCCTCTGGATAACTGCGGGTGAGCCTGACTGATGTCAGGCCCTCCACAAGAGGTGGTGGAGTAGAGTCTTTTGACATTAGAGACTCCCTTTCCCAGTCTACTAAGTAGCGAGTGTTTTTCCTTGGCACTGATGCTACCACTAGACCACAGTCCGCTTGGCAACGGGCGTCTTCCCAGACACTAGTGTTACCGCTAGACCAAGGAGCCCTCTAGTGGCCCTGTCCGGGCATGACAGAGGGCTCACACTCTTTTCTGGTCACTTCTCACCATGTCCCTATCTCTGTACAGCCTGGTTTTTCCTAGGTTATGATTGTAGAGCAAGGATTATTATAATATTGGAATAAAGAGTAATTGCTACAAACTAATGATTAATGATATTCATATATAATCATATCTATGATCTATATCTAGTATAACTATTCTTATTTTATGTATTTTCTTTATTATACTGGAACAGCTCGTGCCCTCGGTCTCTTGCCTCAGCACCTGGGTGGCTTGCTGCCCACACATTCTGAATGAAGAACATCCTTCAGTAGGTTTGCAGGTCTTTGACCAAACCCCTCAAAAACAAAATTAAATGTTGTTTAATTTGCCCTCAGTCTGGAATGATTGTTTTGGGTGGGTTTAGAATTCTAGATTGATGGTTGCTTTTCCTCAGTACTTTAAATATATTATTTTATTTTCATCCAATTCCTAGTGTTGGTGTTATTGATGAGAAGTCTGCTGTCAGCCTAATTATATTCCTCTCTACAAGAAATATCTTTTTCTATCTGAATTTTTGGGCTTTTTTTCAGAAAAAAGATTTTCATCTCACTATAATGCACGATGGTATGGATTGTATTTTTTGTTTGGTTATTTCTATTTCAGGTTTGGTATTGTTTTGTTTTTGCTGCTGAGGATCAATCGTGCTCTTTCAATATTGGGGTTCATATATTTCTTTAATTCTGAAAACTCCCCAACTATTATCTCTTAGAATACTTTTTCTCTCTTTTATCCTTTACTTTCTCTTCTGGAATATCTCATTCTATCTCTTTATCTTCTTTATATTTTAACATTTTTTATAATTTTTTAATCATTGTATCTCTCTCTGCTAGATTCTGAGAGGTTTACTCAACTCCATCTTTCAGTTCTCTGATTCTCATTTTAATTGACATTAATATGCTATTCATCCCATCCATTTAACTTATTTTTGTGATTATATTTTTATATCTAGAAGTTCAATTTGGTTCTACTTTCAAAACTGCTTACAGTTTTTCAAGCACTCCTAATATTTTGTTATGAATTTTAATTCAATTTTTTATTTTCTATTCTTTTATCTCCATAATCCTTTTAAATCTACTTATATTATCGTCTTTTCTAGATTTTTATTTTTTTTAATCTTCAGTTTTGGGAAGGCTAATCTCCTAGATATAATATTTCCTGGTATTCCACTACAGTGGGTCTTTTCTCGAGTTCTTTAAGAAACTAATACTCTGTCCTGTAGTAGCTGCATTTGCTTTAGTTTATATACATGTACCCACAGAATCATTCCTCATTTTTTTCTGCTAGGCTCTAGGGTTACAATACAATAGCCAGTAGCCATATGTAAATTTTAAAATAGAAATTAATTAAAATTAAATAAAATTTAAAATTTATTTTTGCAACCTCATTAGACACATTAAGTGTTCAATAGCCACATATGACCAGTAGTTACCATATTAGATAGTGCAGATTTAAAACATTTCCATATCACAAAAGTTCTATTGTACAGTGTTGCTGTAGAGTTTACACAGTCCTAAACTAGCTTTAATGTTAATTTCTTTGTTCTGTTTCCTAACCCTTGCAGGTCATTAAATTGTAAGCCCTTCAGGTCTCATAGGTATAGAACTTTGATTAATTGCAATTGACTTATTTATTCATTCATGACCTCCAATAGATAGCAAGTGACCTTTTCATTTCTCCAGGCCATTAAGCAGATACATCTAGATTCCTTTAAATAAATAACTTGGTAACCCTTCAAGACTCTGGACTTTATTCAGGGCACTCAATTCCAGCTTTCCAGCTTGAATAGACCTATGGCCACATCTTTTTTCCCTAGTGAGTATTAAAAGCCCTTTATATATATTCCTTCCACAATCCCCGAGTAGTCAAAGGGCCTACTTCCACTTGCTTTTCTGGATTTGAATCCTCTCTTCTGTTCTGTCACCTGGAGATTTCTCTTTCTGTTTTTCAAGCTGCTTTGTATAATTTATTAAAAATTACATCACATTTTATCCAGCATTTCACCATGTTTGTGGAGAGAGAGAAAAATTGTCTACATTAGCTAAATTTATCATGTGATTAGAAATATACTGACATTGTATTGCATGCTTTAATATTTTGAGAAAGAATAAGATATGTCATGTTTAAAATGAATTTCATTGTTAAGCCCGATCTTTAATACAATTGCTCAAAAATTTCTGTCTAATTGTAATCTGGTGCTTGAAGTTCTACAACTTCACCCGTCAGTGATTTGTTTTTCTTATTAGAATGCCTCATATCTAATCTAAATACAAAAATATTGTTTTTTTAATGACACCTCTTGTATCAATCACTTCTTTCTAATATCATTTTACTTTTGCATAGAACCTGATATCATTTCCAGAAATGATTTTAACATTCTCCTCTAAAATTGTAAAGTAATGCTTATTTATTATAACTGATAAAATAATATGTTTAAAGAAAAAAGTAATCATCTCTCTTCTCTACCTCCTTTCTATTCCTTATTTCCAAACCACCTCGTTGCCAGATGGTCAGTGATATCAACATTGTTTTATATTGTTTTAGTAGTTTTCCATGCACTTTTAAATATATACAAACATATGAATTTATAATTAGTGGTTCCTGTCCTTGATTATTTTGACCAAAATGAGTATTTCACTAACTAAACACTAGAGCATCTCTCTAGTCAGCATATATAAGCCTAATATATTTTTAAAATACTTTTATATTATCCATAGTATAAATATCCGTAATTTATTGATCTTTTCCCTCTTGATGAATACTCAGGATGCTTCCAGTTTGCTGCCACTATGAATCATAACACAATAAACATCCTTGAGTAATTCTTGCATACCTGTAACACTTGGATTTTTATATAACCTTACTCTAAGTTAATATAAAAATGTGTTATCTTTCTTTAGTAAGTCTCTCATTTCTCTCCATCCCATATAAATCTAAAATAATCTTTTTGTACCAGGTTTTTATTAAAGAAGTTAGATTATAAAAATATTATTTAAACACAAAATTTATGATAGGTTCTTCTGTCTTCAGAGCTGACTAGCATAATTCATGTTGGTAGGAAGATATGTCTCTATATTTACTTCCTACCAATTAAGGAGATTGGCAGAAGAAAGAAGAAAACAAGTGAACTCTCAATGTTTCTGCCAGAGGGACTAGCTGACGTGGCACTCTGCTTAACAGGACATATTGTTGACCCTCTGATTATGCCAAGCCTGATAGGGCCTGGAGAGCAGAACTGTTTTAATGAAGACTGGAACTGAGTTTGGAAGAGTAGTTACTGTAGGGAAATATAAGAGAGAGAAATTGACAGATGAGAAGAATGAGTGTTAAAGAGGGCATGGACCCAAAAATGGCAGGAGGCTGAAAGCTACATAGAAGAATGAGAAATGTCAGATCATGGGAAGGGTTTTAAAATTGTATTCCTTTACTTTTGAAACCCCACACCCAGGACAATGCCTGTCACAAAGCAGATGTTCCAGGAATATCACTAAAATAATAATTAGAGATGTTTGATATTAAGTTTTAAGTGATTGCATTTTATGTTCTCCACAAGAAACCCATTTTAAATATAAAAACATGGCTAGATTTACTACCTCTGAAGTGGTATAGTGTTATTTGAAAGAAAACTAGGATTAGTTATAAATGGGCAGCTACTTTAAAAAGTACAATGACTGCATTGTCATAATGTAACACCTTTCCCTATCATCTCAAACTTTCAATGAAAACTCTAACATCTAAATATGTTATTAAACAATAGGGGGTCAGGGTTGGGAAATCAAGAAAACAGATTGAATTACACCCTCTGGAGAGCCCAGAGCTTAGAGAAGCCAATCGTCTCCGGATCTGATAAACGTATTAAGAGCAGGAGTTCCCTAAAGCAGGAACTTCTTGTAGAGGTGATCATGGAAACGCAAGCTCCTAGGAATCTAGGATAACTGATGGAAAACATTACATATCCTACAGAACAAGGGGTAATGGCTTAAAGTAATATTATGATGGGGTGACCAGAGCAAACATTTGTTAAGCAATGAATCATATAATCATAGAAAATGTTTAAACCTGGAAAGCAATAATCTAGTCCAGTGGTGATAAACACCTTCATTTCATGAGGTATTTCAATTGATAGCATCCTCCCAGCATGCTAAGTTGAGCAGAGTTCTGAGACTGGAAAATGGGTCTGTGGCGAAGATGGTTGGAAATTATCAAAAAGCCTAAGGAAGTGCAAGGGGGGAAAGTAAAGCATGTAAATTTCCAGATTGCAAATTTATTGCGGAAACATATAATTTGTTTTTTGTTCCTTCACACCTTTCCCTCCTCACAACTCCATCAACTATTCTCAATGGGTTATTGATGCTGATTTAGTCTATCCCTGATTTACTACAAGCACCTCCTTGTTAAGAAAAATACTTGTTTATTTTTTAACCTACCAATATTGAATCAGGAAGAAATAGAAAGCCTGAACAGACCCATAACAAATAAAGAGATTAAAATAGTTATTAAAATCCTCCTCCCAAAGAAGAAAAGCTCAGGACCAGATTGTTCAGGGGAACAACCAGTCAGTGGAGCATTCAGAACATACACAAAATTTATCAATTAAGTTCACTGTCTTATAAGCGCACAGTTCATGGTGCCCCAAAATAATGAAAATAGTAACATAAAAGATCACTAATTACAGATCACCATAACAGATATAATAATGAAAAGTGTAGAAATTGCAAGAAATGCCAAAATGTGACATAGTGTCCCAAAGTGAGCCCATGCTGTTGGAAAATGGTGCCAATAGACTTATTCCACATGGGATTGCCACAAACCTTCAATTTGTAAAAATGCAGTGTCTGTGGAGCACAAGAAAGTGCAGTGCAGTAAAACAAGGTATGCCCGTGTCTATAAAAGGGAGACAGAATTGTTCCTTCAGAGAGTTGCTAAATAGCTAAAAATTTGCAAGTAGTTACACAGTGCCCTGTCTGTCATTGACAATTATAAAATGCCTTGCAACATTTTGCATTGTTTATTGAGCTGGTTCTTGACTCTTCTTTATTTGTTTGTATTTCATTTTCATACTTTTACAACCATATGGTAAATTCCTAAAATACAAATATTTTATCTTATAGAGTCTTCTCATTCCTACATACCTAATAGGCAGTCAATAAATATTTGAATCGATTAATGCTCTGAATTTTACCTCTCAAACCAGATTACATATTTATTGAGAAAAAATGCATTTTTTCACAATTTTCCCTCCTCATAATTCCTCAATCCACTATGCTTAGGAGGTTATTGAAAACATACATGAAATGTATAAATAAATAAATGAGCTTGATAAATTATTAAATATAGGAGAATAACTCTTGAGAACATAAGTCCTTTCTCAGCAGACAATTAAAAATTGGTAAAGGAGATTTGCTAAAATTTACTGCAAAAAAATTTCATTACCACCTGTTTTCAATTATGCATTATTATCTTTAAATTCTGCCCTAATTCGATATTTTACAGCTTCTGCTTCTTTATAATAAAATTTGTATATAAACATAACTATAGCTTTTGATTTTTTTTGCATGGTAGTGCATATTTGCCACGTTGAAAATACTGTTGAACAAATAAGTATGCAATACTAGGAAGGAAACCCCTTCTCTCAAGGAAAATAGTGATGAAAGTGGGAGAGAAAAACATCGTCGTTGTTGTTGTTGTTGCTGTGTTTTTATTTAAAACTGTCACCTCATTTGGTTTCCATATTCTGAACATAAAGGAATATTATTCACTCAGTAAACATTTACCAAGCACCTGCTATGCTATGTCTGAGAGTCACAAAGATGAACGATCATGATCTGTCTTCAAGATTCATTGTTTCTTGGAAAAGGCAGAGACATCAGCAAATAGTTTGTGATGAGTGCTCTCTGATGGGGGTATGCCCAAGGTGCTAGGAGACTGCAGGGGAGTGAGAAATAAGAAAAAGCTGAATGGAGGAAGAAAAAGTTTCAGGCAGGGATGGTCTGAAAGATACACAAGACCTGATTGCTTGTTCAGTTATGACAGGCAGCCTTAGGTTTCTGAATGAATTGGTTTTGGATGTGATAAAGGGAAATTCCTATGCCACTTATTCTACATATTGCATAGCCTTCCTAGTAACTTCAAAAAACTCTGTAAAGTGTTTATGCCCATTGCTAAAGTTGAATTACATGTGTGTTGGAGCAGGGATTCACTGAAGTGCAGCCAAACCCACCTAGAGACCTGTTGAAGTGAAAAGTAACTAACTTCCCCTTCTGCCAAGAGCAAGTAAAAAGTATTGAATGTTTGAGAGAGAGGGTCTTCTGCCTAAGGTAATACAGCACATGATGACACCCTAACCATGGCATTGTCCTCAAAAGAAGTCTCTCACCAGCCCTCTATAACCACAAGGTCCTGTTTTGTCTTTTGGGGTTGTGTTTTTGTTTGTTTAAATACATAAGAACTAATTTTGGGGAAGAGGTGGGATAGGGGGAAATGAGATTAAAAAGTCACTTCACGGGCTGGGCATGGTGGCTCACACCTATAACCCCAGCACTTTGGGAGGCCAAGGTGGTAGTATCTCTTGAGCCCATGAGTTCAAGACCAGCTGGGCAACATGGCTATATTTGGCTGTGTCCTCACCCAAATCTCATCTTGAATTGCAATCATCCCCACATGTCAAGGGCAGGGCCAGGTGGAGATAATTGAATCATGCAGGCAGTTTCCCCCATGCTGTTCTCATGATAGTGAGTGAGTTCTCACAAGATCTGATGGTTTTATAAGGGGCTCCCTCCCTGCTCTCTGCCCTTCTCCTTGTTGCCATCATGTGAAGAAGGATACGTTTGCTTCCCCTTCTACCATGATCGTAAGTTTCCTGAGGCCTCCCCAGCCATGCTGAACTGTGAGTCAGTTAAACCTCTTTCACCTCTTTCCTTTATAAAGTACTCAGTCTTCAGTATGTCTTTTTTTTTTTTTTCGGTCACTGCAGCTCCCTCTGGTTCCCATTGTCCTGCCTCAGCCTTCTGGATAGCTGAGATTACAGGTGCATGCCACCATGCCCGGTTTTTTTTTTTTAGTAGAGGCAGGGTTTTGCCATGTTGCCTAGGCTGGTCTTGAACTCCTGACCTCAGGTGATCTGCCCACCTCAGCCTCCCAAAGTGCTGGAATTACAGGTGTGAGCCACTGCACCCAGCCAAGTATGTCTTTTTTAGCAGTGTGAGAATGGACTAATACAGTAAAATGGTACCATGGAGAGTGGGATGCTACTATAAAGATATCTGAAAATGTGGAAGAAACTTTGGAACTGGGTAACAGGCAGAAGTTGGAACAGTTTGGAGAGCTCAGAAGAAGACAGGAAAATACGGGAAAATTTGGAACTTCCTAGAGACTTGTTGAATGGCTTTGACCAAAATGCTAATAGTGATATGGACAATGGAGTCCAGGTTGAGGTGGTCTCAGAGGGAGATGCGGAACTTGTTAGGAACTGGAGTAAAGGTGATTCTTGTTTTGCTTTAGCAAGCAACCAAACAAGCAGTGAGGTGGATCGCATAAGCCAGGAAATGGCACGATGGACTTGTGTGCCGTGTGAAGAGGTTTTACTTGATCTAACAGACAGTGTAGAACCACTGAAAAGTTTTGAGCCAATGGACAATTGAAAAAATTGCTATGGCTACAGTGCAGATAAGGGGTTGGAATGAGAGAGGCAGGACAGGAGTAAGTTCAATTAAAAGCTGTCTAAGTAATTCAGGGAGGAAATAACATTGACCTGGACTACAGAAATGGCAACAGGTGTAGAAAGAAGTTGGTTCAGAAGAGGTTGAGGTGATACATGCAATGGGACTCAGAATTCCAAAAGTACACATCTTTAGTCTTATATTTCATTTCTTCTTTAGCAATCAATAATGTCCCTTGTGTCCTCACACTGCTTTCAACTCCCTTTTGGTTTCTTTGAAATTTTTGTTTTTTTAGATGTATTAACTGCATCTGCTAGGAGTAGAGCCTTCAGTTTTGTTAATCATGTGACAGGCAGAGAAGGAAATAGAAATGTACATGAGGAGCTACGTGTAGTAGTGTCAATGCTCATTTCTTTAAGCAGATTGAATTATCTATAGGCATCTAATTGCTGAAAACTATATCAGACAATCCTATCTGTCCTTCTACCTCTAGGAAGGATTACATCCAGAAAAGATGGACTTCTATTCTTCCAAAGTTTCAGCAAAAGAGACCTCTACTCCCATTATCTACTCTCCCCGCAGGAAACAAGAATAGGAACCTTATAGACATATGCCTAAACATTTCATATCATCAATATTGCATTGCAGAATAATCTCTCAGGGGTCTGGTTTCTTTTATACCTAGAGATTACTCCAGATTCCTCCACCTAGGAATGAAAGATCCAGAAAAACTTTATTTCTAAAAATTCTGTATTAGGTATCACATAATTTCACCATTAAAACTTTTATCTTGCCATGAAAATCCTTTTATACTGCCTCAAATCCTTTTCTTTTTGTATTATTTTGCTTAAAAAAAAAAAACAAATGGCCAGAAGTTTTGACCTAATTAAAACATTGAAAATATGGCATCAAGTCTGCTAAACTTAAAAAATTCTGTTGAATCTTTTAGGAAAACAAAAGAAAACCAAACCAAACAAAAATCCTTCTTCATAGATTAAGACCTGTGCTTTTCTAAGAAAACCTTTGAAACGGTTGTCAGATTACCAACCCCCATTTTGATCATGCATTAAACCTCACAAAAGCTCTGCACGTGTGGTTTTGTAGCTAAGTTATTGGAAACAAAAGTTATAAAACCAATCGACCACAAAGAGAAGAAAATAAAACTAGCCACTTATGCCTGAACTGCCAACTTCTACCATATGTAGCCCCACAAAAACCGAAAGGGAAAAATAATCAAAGTAAAACCCAATTGTGCTAGAATCACAGAGTAAGGGAATGGAATTTCTAAAGAGTTTCACCAAAATCTATGAAAATGAAAATCACTTTGTTTTCCACAGCTGGCCCCCAGACCCTGTAAAGGAATACATTACTGTGATTTGCATTGATCTGATTAGTGTATTTACATAATGCCTCCTTTCTTCTACACCACTCCCACTCAGCTGGACATCCAGCACATGCAGTTCTGGAGTAAGAATCAAGTAAACACTCCCAAAAGTATTTTGTCTTCTCCTACACAATTAAAACAATTTGCAAACTTGTATGCATGAAAATGGGTTGGCTTTGTTTACAAAATTATAGATTTTATTTGCTTTTATTCCCCAAATGTTGACAGTTTGTATAATACATTAGGCTTTAAGCACAAACACACACACACACTCACAAAGTCCTTAATAGAGGGAAAGTTGTAGAGCAACTAGTACACTATATAGAAATTGTTCAAAATTACAAAGCATTATTTTATCTCAGGGATCACTTAAAGCTATTAACTAGGATTCCAAAGGATGCATAGGAGAAAGAATGAGAACTAGCAGAGCAGACACATAAATTAGAATATGTTCATGTGCACAATGCCTAATGAAAATCAGTCCAAGTCTAAAGGAAGTCCAGCAGAAGGCATAAAAGGAATCAATTAAGTACTCTTTGGTAACCTATCATGTAGCTCATTTTTCCTAGGAAACTGTGAGTGTCTAGATGTTGCTGGTTTAGGTGTGAGGCAAGCTGGAACCTGCAATGTGTGTTGGCAGGGAGAAGTAGGAAATCTTCCACCACAGTGAAGGATGGGGAACTAACTGTGCTGCAGAAGTAGTGTTATGTGATAGAAATTAACAACATCTAAAATTTATTTGGAGTACCTATGTCACAAATTAGAAAACTGAATCTTAAAAAGACCAAGTTATTTATGAAAAAATCACAAGCTAGTAAATGGCAGTATGGAATATAAACAAGGTCTGTATGACTCCAAAATCTATGCATTCTGTTCTACAACACTGATACCCCTCCTAAAGAATTTGGCCCTATGTATATTTTACAAACTCTTCTTTTATATTCTGTTCACCTGCCAACTTTGGAGGGCTGGCAACAGGATCCATCTTTAAGGACAAAGAAGATCAGGAGCTTAGTAGGAAACTGATGCTCCAGTGATCACCTAGGATTTAGTGGGAGGATTGTCCAGTCCAGGGAAGTAAAAGAAGAAACACTACGGAGTGTGAAATCAAGGCAGAAGCCTGATTCTGTGGAACAGATGCAACTTGGAAATGGAACAGGTGCCTGGGGCCCAATTTCAGGTTTCAGGTTTCAGTATCCAGGTTTCAGGTACCTAGGTTTCAGTCTGATTGTCTCCAGCACAGCTGTAACAGGAAGAAACAATGAGAGGCACATAGTTGCTGAGTATTTATGATTATGAAATGTGTTCATGTGAAGACTATTCATATACTTTTTTTTTCTTTTTTGAGACGGAGTCTCACTCTATCGCCCAGGCTGGAGTGCAGTGGCACAATCTTGGCTCATGGCAACCTCTGCCTCCCGGGTTCAAGTGATTCTCCTGCTTCAACCTCCTAAGTAGCTGGGATTACAGGCACGTGCCACCATGCCCAGCTAATTTTTGTATTTTTAGTAGAGATGGGGTTTCATGATGTTGGCCAGGCTGGTCTCGAACTCCTGACCTCAGGTGATTCACCCGCCTCGGGCTCCCAAAGTGCTTGGATTACAGGCAATGAGCCACCGTGCCCAGCTTCATATACTTCTATCTTAGTGCAGGAACTGGGAAAATAAGTAGGTCCTTCCATAAGCTAAATTATTAGAGGTTAGAAAGAAAGGAACAAATGAACAAACCAGATGATAAATAAATAATTAACAGATAGAACTCTGTTTTCTCTTAGCCCAGTTAGGAAAATCATAGAAATAAAGATAACTGCAAGGCACAGAATATGAAATATACACAGCCAATGTACAATTTTTATAAACTGTTTCAGTTATCTGTCACTGTATAACATATCATCCAAAAATTGAATTTCTTAAAACCATTTATTTTTCTCACAATTTTGTGAGTTGACTAGGCTGAGTTGGGTAGTGACACTGCACAACATGACATAGCGGAGATCCCTCGTTAGACAATATTCAGTAGGGAGCTCAATTGAGGATGAACAGCCAAATGGCCTCTCATCCTTCAGGATCTCTCTCCACATGGCCTTTTCTTATTCAGTAGTGAAGCCCAGTCTTAAGACTACATCAGTCAATTGAGCTATATAATTGGCTGTATTTCCTGTCAGGCTAACTTTTGCAATTTTCATTTTCACCTAGTCATCTCTTTGGCACATTTGCCTGTAGAACGTTCCTATCTGCAGTCTTATAGTTTGTTATAATTAAGGGAGAGGGCTTGTGAAAGAAATGGGAGAGTTGTCCAGTCTTTTCACATTGCCCAGTTAACGTCTCCCAAACATAGAGAGTATTTTCTACAGACCTGATAGCAAAGATCACGATGGTTTCCAGGAGTAGTTCTGCACTTCTCCATTTAATTAAAGCATTAGAAGAACACTGACATGAACATTCTATCATCAGAAGATGAGAAATATTGGATATTTCTTTGATTTTTTATATACCTATTTTGAATTTGAACAGGGAAATCCATAGTATAATAAAACACACAAAAATTAATCTGCTATGTGAACTTGAACACATCATTTTACCTCTTTAATCTTCAGAATCTTTGCTATGGACTGAATTGTGTGCCATCCAAAATTCATATATGAAGGCTCTAACATTCAATGTGATTGTATTTGGAGATGGAGCCTTTGCGAAGTAAGTAGGATGCTATGAGGTCATGAGAGTGTGGCTTCCTAATGGGATCAGTGGCTTTTTAAGAAAAGAAGAGATCTCACTCTCTGTGACATGTAAAGACACAGAAAGAAGCCAGTCATCTGCAAGCCAGGAAGAGAGCCTTCACCAGGAACCAAATCAGCCAGCACCTTGATCTTGAACTTCCCAGCCTACAGAATTGTGAGAAACAAATGTCAGTGTGTAAGCCACCCCATATATGGTATTTTGTTGTTCCAAACTAATACAATCCTCTTTCATAAAATGTGCCATTGGAATAGAAGTTCTCTAAAATTATTTCCAACTAAAATTATATTATATTCTGCTATTTTTATATAAAGTTGTATTATTAAGTAAATATTGCCTGATTAATGTTAAAGGAAACACTCAAAGAAAATTAAGTCATCTAAAGAGTAAAAATAACTTTCATTCCAAAGCAAAAATTTGGAACTCATTTTAGAAGATATGGATATGCTCATTTATTTAAACTTCAGAGGCAGGAAGAAAATCAGTGAAGACATAATCAAACTCACCACCACCACCAATCAACTGGATATAATTAACACTTATAGACTACTTTCTCTGAAAACAGCAGGATAAACATTCCTCTCAAGCTTACACAGAATATTTACCATGGTAGACCACATTCAGGACCACAAGACACACCTTAACAAATTTAAAAGGATAGAAATTATATAGTGTCTGCTCTCATGCTGACCCCAGTGGAATTAAACTAAAACTAAGTAACAGTAAGATAATTGGAAAATCCCAAATACCCGGAGATTAAATAACACACTACTAAATGACATGTGAGAAAAGAAAAAAAATCTCAAGAGAAAATTAAAAATGTTTTGAGCCAAATGAAAATGAAAAAATAACGTCAAAATTTTTGAGATTCAGTGAAAGCAGTGCTTAGAGGGAAATGTATAGCACTGAGTTCATACATTAGAAAAGAAAAAAACTAAAATCAATAATCTACATTTCCACCCTAGGAAACTAGAAAAACAAGAGCAAAATAATTCCAGAGCAAGAAGAATAGAAATAATAATTAGAGCAGTGGCTGGGGTGGTGGCTCATGCCTGTAATCCCAACACTTTGAGAGGCCAAGGTGGGCAGATCATTTGAGGACAGGAGTTTGAGGACAGCCTGGCCAACATAGTGAAACCCCATCTCTACTAAAAATACAAAAAATTAGCTGGGTATGGTGGCACATGGCTTTAATCCCAGCTACTCGGGAAGCTGAAGTACAAGAATCACTTGAACCCAGGAAGTGGGGTTGAAATTAGCCGAGATTGTGACACTGCACTTTAGCCTGGGCAGCAGAGTGAGACTCTGTCTCAAAAAATAAATAAAAGAAAGAAAGAAAGATTTACAGCAGAAATCAATAAAATTTAAATCAAGATATTAATATAGAAAATCAACAAAACCAAAAGCTGTTTCTTTGAAAAGATCAATAAAATCAGTAAACTTCTGGCCAAGCTAAGAAAAACAGAAAGGAAACAAAAATTGCTAGCATCAGAAATGAAGGAAGGGACATGTCCACAGATCTTATGGACATTTAGAGGATACTAAAGGAATACTGTAAGGAACTCTATGATAACCTCAATGAAATGAACCAATTCCTTGAAAGATACAATCTGTTAAAACTCATATAAGAAGAAATAGGTGGCTGGGCATGGTGGCTCATGCCTGTAATCCCAGCACTTTAGGAGGCCAAGGCAGGCAGATCACCTGAGGTTGAGAGTTTGAGACCAGCCTGACCAACATGGAGAAACCCCATCTCCACTAAAAATACAAAATTAGCCAGACACAGTGGCACATGCCTGTAATCCCAGCTACTCAGGAGGCTGAGGCAGGAGAATCACTTGGACCCAGGAGACAGAGGTTGCGGTGAGCTGAGATTGTGCCATTGCACTCCAACCTGGGCAACAACAGCAAAACTCCATCTCAAAAAAAAAAAAGGAAGAAATAGGCAATCTGAGTAGGCACCAGCCTCAGGTGGGTACACACAGGTGAATTCTACCAAACATATAAAGAAGAAATGACAACAATTTTCTACAATCTCTTTCAGGGCATAGAATCAGAAGGACTACATCTTAATACATTTTATGAAGCCAGTATTACCCTAACACCAAAACTACACAAAAACATTACAAAAAAACAAAACTACAGACCAATAACTCTCATAAACATATATGCAAAAATCCTCAACAAATATTCCCAAATTGAGTTCAACAATGTATAAAATGAATTATACACCATGACCAAGTGGGACTTATCCCAGATATGAAAGTCTAGGTCAGTATTAGAAACTCAATTAATATGATCAATCACATCAACAGACTAAAGAAATCACATTATCATATCAATAAATGCAAAAAAAGCATGTGACAAAATCTGACACCTATTAATAACAGCCTCTCGGCAAACTAAGAAGAGAGGAACTTCTCCAATATAGTAAAGAATGTCTACAAAAACCTACTGCTAACTGAGAGGTAAGAAACTACAAGTTTTCCTGCTAAGATTAGAACCAAGACAAGGATATATCCTCTCACTACTGTTTTTCAACAATGGACAAAAAGCCTAGCTAATGTAGTAACACAAACAAAGAAAAGGGATACAAAATGAGAAAAATGAAATAAAACTGTGTATTCACAAATGACACAATTTCCTATGTAGAAAATCTGAGAGAATCAACACAAAAAAACTCTAGAACTGATAAATGATTATAGCAAGGTTGTTAAATACAAGGGAAATAAACAAAAGTCAATCACTTTTCTATATACTGGAAATGAACAAGTGGTATTTAAAATTAAAAATACAATACCATTCACTTTAGCACCCCCGAAAATGAAATACTTAGGTATAAATCTAACAAAATATGGATGAGACATTTATAAGAAAAACTATTAAACTTTGATGAATGAAATTAAAGAACTAAAGAAATGGAGAGATATTTCATGATCATGAACAGGGAGGTTCAATACTGCCAAGATATCTGTTCTTCCCAACTTGAGTGATCTATAGATTCAATGCCATTCCAATCAAAATCCCAGCAAGTTATTCTGTGGATTTTGACAAATTGATTCTAACATTTATATAGAGAAGAAAAAGACCCAGAATAGCCAACACATTACTGAAGGAGTAAAATAAAGTTGGAGAACAGATATTACCCAGCTTCAGAACTTATGATAAAGCTACAGTAATAAAAACAGTATAGCATTGGTGAAAGAATAAACAAATAGATCAATGGAACAGAATAGAGAGCCTGGAAATAGACCCACATAAATATAACCAACTGATCTTTGACAAAGGAGCACAGGCAATACAATGGAGCAAATAAAATCTTTCATCAAATGGTGCTTGAACAACTAGACATCCCTACACCAAACAAAGAAACAAACAAAAAATCTAGATACAGAGTTACATCCCTCACAAAAATTAACTCAAAATTAATCATAGACCTAAATGTCAAATGCAAAACTATAAAACTCCTAGAAGATAACACGAGAAAACCTGGGTGAACTTGGGTATGGCAATAATTTTTTAGATATTTTGTTGTAAGACTGATGAATAAAGGGGTAATATACAAAAGTCAATCACTTTCCTATTGTGGCGGTTAGTACTGAGTGTCACCTTGATGCAAAGTATTGTTCCTGGGTGTGTCTGTGAGGGTGTTACCAAAGGAAATTAACATTTGAGTCATGTGGCCTGGGAGAGGCACACCCACCCTCAATCTGGATGGGCACCATCTATTCAGTTGCCAGCACGGCTTGAATAAAGCAGGCAGAAGAAATTGGAAACAGCAGACTTGCTGAGTCTTCTGGGCTTCATCTTTCTCCTGTGCTGGATGCTTCCTGGCCTCGAACATCAAACTCCAAGTTCTTCAGTTTTTGGACTATTGGACTTACAAAAGTGATGTGCCAGGGGCTCTTGGGCCTTCAGCCACAGACTGAAGTCTGCACTGTTGGCAGACTTTGAGACTTACACTGGCTTCCTTGCTCCTCAGTTCTCAGACAGCCAATTATGGGACTTCACCTTGTGATCGTGTAAATCAATTCTCCCAATAAACTTCCCTTCATATATACATATATCCTATTACATCTGTCCCTTTAGAGGGCCCTGACTAATACACCTATAACCAGAAATGAACATGTGGAATTTAAAATTAAAAACATTATACCATTTCCATGATAGTTTAAGTGAAATCATATCGCTGGACCAGGTGTTATGAGCAGAGCTGAAAGCACCCCCATTAGTGATGAGGGGATAGGATTAACTATATGGTAGACTTGGGTTTGGTGAGTCATTAGATTAAGCGTATTAATATTATAAAAATGTATGCTTGAAATAGGACTACAGTGAAGTCAAAAATAGTTAACATAACTAAAATAATAAATGTAAATGTAATTGAGGCTATAGTAAAGCTAACTGATGTTAGCACTGGCATGGCCTCTCCAATTAAATGTATAAGTAGACTGCTAGCTGTAATGTTAGCTGTTCACTATACAGCTAAAGGGACTGTCCATGAAAGTAACAGTTTATAAGCTGAACTTCATTAAAATCAAAAACTTCTCTATGAAAGACAATGGCAACAGAATGAGAGGATAAGCTACAGACTAGGAAAAACGTTTGCAAATGACACACCAGATTAAGGACTGTTCCCCAAAATACACAAAAACTTCTCAAAACTCAACAACTAGAGAACAAACAATTCAATTGAAAAACACGCCAAAAGCCTAAACAGACACCTCACCAAAAAAGATATACAGATTGCAAATAAGTGTATGAAAAGGTGTATAACATCATATAGCATCAATGAAATGCAAATTAAAATAACAATGTGATACCACTACATATCTATTAGAATGGCCAAAATCCATAACATAAAACACATCAAGTGCTGGCAAGTATGCAGAGCCAGATGACTCTCATTCATTGCTGGTGGGAACAATTTGGAAGAGAGTTTGGCAGTTTCTTATAAAACTAAACATACTCTTACCATATGATCCAGCAAATATGCTCCTCAAAATTTACAAAAAGGAGTTGCACATACAAAAACCTGCACACAGAATTTTATAATAGCTTTATTCATAACTACCTAAACTTGGAAGCAACCAAGATGTCTTTCAGTAACTAAATGGATAAATAAACTATACTATATCTAGACAATGGAATATTAATCAGTGCTAAAAAGAAATGAACTACTAGGTCATGAAAAGACATGAAGGATCCTCAAATCCATATTACTAAGTAAAAGAAACCAATCTGAAAAAGCTACATCCTATATGATTCCAATTATTTGACATTCTGGAAAAGCCAAAACTATGGACAAAAGTAAAAAGATCAGCAGTTGCTGAGATTTGAGGTGGGTAGAGAGGAATAAATAGGCAGAGCACAGAGAATGTTTAAGGTAGTAAAAACACTCTATATGGCATTATAATGATCGATGCATGTCATTATACATTTATAATAAAGTATTTTAAGTCCCAAAACAATTTCAGAGCATATTTGAGTCTATTAGTATACCAATATTATGATTTAGAAAGTCTATCTGCTTAGAAGATTTAGAAATCATATCACCCAGAAAACTGAACAGAGACTGAGCAACAGAAGACTCTGCTTTCGTAGTTACTGTTACCTTGCCTCAGCAATCTCAGGTAAATGGTTTGAAAGCAAAAGAAAGAATTGTCTAAAATGAGGACTTCTCACTAATTTAATCTAATTGTTACAATCTGATGATCCTTTAATATTGCTTTCCCCCTTCTTCACACACACACACACACACACATACACACACACCTCCCAAAGTGTTTCTTAGCAAAAGATGGACAAGTCTAAGAATAAGATATATCTTTTTTTCATGATTTAATTAGTAAAATAAAAGCCAAATTTTTGGTTCCAGAAACTAGGAAGATAAAAAAGCAGGATTGTTCAATCACTTTTATCATTCACTTTCCTCTTTGAACAAATAAAACTCTCATAAAAACTCCCATTAAAAATCAAAATGCATGTTGAAGTCCAATTTAATGATTTAAGAGTTAATTCAGAAGTTACTTTTGACTCTGAAGCCCTCTGTAATTTTAAAATTGTAGCATGAGATCAGCAAGGAAGGAAAAAGTGATGATTGAACTTTATTCTCTTTTTGCCATTTCAATGTAGAGACAGTATTTCTGGTGCAAAAGAAAAAGTCAGCAAATTACCACATCAGCAGCAAATCCCACGGAGATCATAAAAAACCGACTCTTTTCTAAGTCTGTCCAAATTTATCCCCCTAGTGTCAATATAATATGGTCTTTTAACGGGATATTACACAATAAAATACACAAATAAAATTAACTGAATGCATCAACATATAAGGACCATGTGTTTACATATCAAGGGTGATTGGCAGTTAAAGACTCATAAATCATAAGCCAAAGAGGGACACTGCAAGTGTGCTTTTCTATGCTCCTTACCCCTGCTGTTTCAGAGGCATGCTCTTTAATGGTTTTGCACTTGGGTATAAAGTAATTAGCAGGCCTAGCCTGAGTGAAACAGAAAAATAGTAGAAACAGAGCTGAAATCATTGGGACAATTATTACCATCTTTGATTGAATATACCTAGCACATAACACAGTGGTTTACCTAAACCACTCCAGACTGATTTATATGGATTTTTTCATATAAATAGTGAACAAAGAAAACAATTCAATTAGGTTCCACTATTCATTTCCTAAGTGTTGGTGCCAGGCATTTAGCAAGATACTACAAATACAGTAATGACCAACTAAGACAGTCTCTGCCTTTCATGGAGCTTTCAGAGGGGAAGAAAAAGAGAAAAGCAAATGTAGTTTAAACATTAAAGAGAATATGTGTATATTTCTTGCAATGATTTAATGATTTGCCCTACATTGTAAGCAACTCAAAGCCATAAAGTTTTTTCCATCTTTTTTATGGACTATGAAAAGATACAGTAGTTGCTCAACGCCCATTGTATCTTTTTGGAATAAAATGTTTCTGGAAATATCTACATGTATATGAAACACATATATATTTATATATGAAACAAGCGGGTGATGACTTAAAAGGACATTCCTCTTTGCATTTCTCATTTCTAAAATGATATGTGCTCTTCTAAAGACTTTTTGAGAGGTAAAATCTTAAATACTTTTTTGTAATCAGTCTTAAAATATACCCAAATATGGCCAGGCCATGTTTTGGCCATACATAGTGCCATAAGAACACTTAATACAGTACTATGAACTTATCAACACTCACAAATGTTATTTGAATGAAATAAAGTATGAATCAATTATGCAATGATTAAAACATGGGCATGAAATTATCTGAAGCATCCGCTTCACTTTGGCATCAATAAAATGAACTTCAGGAAACATGGAACATCCAGACTTTGTCCCTCATCTGGACATCAGTGTATTGCCAAACCTACTCTCTTTATAGTGTACGTATGTAAGATATGTATGGCATATTGCATAAATAGTATATATTGTCTCTTCTGACATTTCTGATTCACATTCCTTTCAGTTCCACTTGTGACAATTTTTTCATCATCTTATAATTCACAAGACGCCTATGATATCTCAACCAGTCTATTAAATGACAGCTCATCTCTGCAGGTCTTTCCTTTTCAGCAAGGTCTCCCTTAATTACCTTACTTAAGATTATACTTCTCTTTACCTCAGCACTGTCTCTCCCCTTACCTTAGTTTATTTTTCTTTAAAGCACTTTTTACTCTGTAATTTCTCATTTGCTATGTAAGTTCCATGTAAGACAGGGATTTTATCTTTGTTTTTTATTGTTGTATTCCCAGCACTTAGAACAGTGCTTGGCACATAGGTTTTCAAAACCTATTTGTTGACTGAATACGCTCCTGACGAAGAAGTTTCCAAACTGCTATGAGGTGATTATAGGGCTAGCTGTCCTCTAATAGTGACAGTATAAGCTATATTCAGTAAATTTGAGACTTTAATTTTTCTTTTGAGCACTAGAAATAAACCAGGAACTATTTTGTTCCCATATACATCAGGTGGTTTCTCTCCTTTACACCTTTCCTCAAGTTTTCCCTCTTTTAGGAATGTCCTTCTATCATCCAAACTCTTCTCTGCCTGGATAATTCCTGATAATTGGTTCAGTCTCAATGTACAATGTGTCTACTACCTGAATTGCTCCCTGACACCACCTTCTGCCACCTCCCCCACTGGGAGCGTGGGCTCTGACCCCATGGCAGTGTCTAGGGTTGAGTGTTTACAGCTCTGAATGCCCCAGTAGCCATGTGTTACATACAGTGTGCTTTTTCAGCTTAGCTGTCCACAGGCAGCTTGTCTTAATTAGCTCAATTAGACCCTCTACCTTACAGCAAGGACAGAGGGCTTTCTGTATCATGGGGTCCTTACCCTAGTGTTTCAAAAAAAATCAGATCGCATGTGGGCTTGGAGAATGAATGCAAGGTTTTATTGAGTGGTGGAAGTAGCCCTCAGCAGATAGATGGGGAGACAGTAGGGGGATGGAGTGGGAAGGTGGTTTCCCCTGGAGTGGTGTCACTCAGCAGCCAGGATCTCCTCCAACCACCCTCTGCTGAATTCCCATCGGCATCCATGTTGTTCTGCCGTCAGTGTACCGCCAGTGTCTGTCTGTGTGTGCTTCTGCCGGTGTGTTTCTCTTTATGTCCATCCACTTGTGTCTGTGCCTGCTAGGGTCTCGGGGTTTTTATAGACACAGGATGAAGGGCGTGGTGAGCCAGAGTGGTCTTGGAAAATGCAACATTTGGGCATGAAAACAGGAGTGCCTGTCCTCACTTAGGTCCACAGGCACAGGCCCGAGGATGGAGCCCTCGCCAGGGACCCTGTGCTTCTCTGCCCAGCACTTTCCTGTCCCCTTCCCATATCAGTATCACAGCCCTGAGTTCTGGGGTGTCCTGGCCCTTAGCATACTATCTTGAAATTGTTGGTTACTTACCTGTCTCCTCAATTAGAACGTAAGCTCTTGTAGGACAGGGATTGTTTTATTGATCTTTGCATGAGTGCAACACAATGGAAACTGAGTGAATAATTGAAATGAATTGAGTTTAATGCCCTTGGGACGGGCAACATCTAGTGATTCCAACAGAGGCAGGTGGTGTAGGGGGAAATGCAGGAAGTCTTAAGACCTGGACTCTAGTGCTAACTCTAACAAGGGTTAAACCCAAGACAGCTTCCAAATCTATAAGACTGTAAGGCAGAAAGTATTCCATGTAACCCAATGGAAGTAGTTATTAAATGTCAGGTTTTCATGCTCCATCTGCTGGTTAAATTCTACAAAAATCTCAAGACCTTTTTGAAATGGCAGAGTAAAGGACTTAGATATCAGCAATTCTTGCTTGTGACCAATTGTGGGATATGATGAGGTTTCTCTCCAAATAGCCTGATCAATCCTTTATTCTTTAATTCATAGTAGCCCCACCCCACCTCATTTTCCTTTTTCTCCTTTCTGCCTTTGTTACATGCCCGGACATGCCACACTACCAGGCTTATCCGCACCGCTCACATTCCTTTCCTTATTTGGAAAGAAAACTAGCTCTCTAGCTCATTGCAGACACCCCTTCCCCTTTTCCCCTCTCTCCCTTATGTGCCCACCTTATCTATAGAAATTTCAAATGTCTAGCCAACTGGGATTAGTTCAGATTGTGCAACCTGACCCTGGCCAATGGGGAAAGGGTACAAGGGCAGGACTTGCATCAGGAATAAAGGCTCTTGTGCCCCTTTGTTCAGGTACGCTCTCATGGCGACTGGCCAAGGAGAAGCACCCCTCTGTGCAGAAGTAAAATTGCTTTGCTAAGAATCCTTCGTTTGAGTGTTCCATCTCCTTAGGATTTTGAGCATTATTCCCAACACCAATGAAGAAAAGAGTTTTAAAAATAATGTTTGTGAAGTATTAATGACCTAGAAAATAGATAGTTGGGAAAGAAAATAAACAGTGACAAGCACATGCCTGTAGTGAAAAAGCACACCCTGTTACTTTCACCCCACATACAAACTGTGGATGCCAGCTCAGACCCACCTGCTGGGATTCACACCCTTGTGTAGTTCTCCCCACACATAGCAGGGTTTGTTTGTATGAACAACAGCATACAGCAAAAGTGATGGTCCTGTCACTTCTCAGATTAGGGTATAAAAAACTGCAGCTTTCATCTTAAGTGTGTGCTTGTGCTCTCTCTCTCACTCTCTCTCATTTCATTTGCATAGGGGAGCCAGCTGCCATGTCATAAAGACACTCAGGCAGTCCATGAAGTGACCCACAGGGTAAAAAAAAATACCATTTCTGACCAACAGCCAGGGCTTGGAAGCAGATCCTCCCCTATTTGAATCTTCAGGGTAGAATGACTGTAGCTCAGGCTAACGGCTTCCTCTCACGAGAGACTCTGAGCCAAATCCACGCAGATCCTTCACACCCAACTCCTGCCCCACAGAAAATGAGATAATCTGTGTTTGCTGCTTTAAGCTCTTAGGTTTCAGTTATTTGCTATATAGCAATAGATAACTAATACACATTCAGACACATACATCTAGGATTAACTCAAATATGTATTGACCACCTATGTATTCGATGATTGTAGCAAGGTTTTTTTACCTAAAATTGTCCATATCATTTTCCTCAAGAATGTTAATTGCTTTTCCCATATATTTGGTGTTTTGCATGCATCATCTGTTTTCTGATAAACCTGTTTAACTGGAATAAGAACTCAGAAATAGACTTAAAAAGCATGTATATATTCTGAAGAGTTTTTACTAACATTATCTGAGAGAAAATTATAGGCCTTAAAAAAGCATGATTTGTTACAAATAAGTGATAGTTATAAGCCTCAGTGGACTTCACAATAAACAGTGATTTATGTGTTTTTTTAAAACTCTGGATGATCCATTAGAAAAATTCATCAATTCTGTAGTCATTTTTTTACAAGTCTTCCATTTTGCCAATAAATAGATAAATATTTATGAACTTTTACTTTTCCTTTTCTTTTTTGCTGTAAAGAGACTGAACCACTGACGGTATGTAAATGAAGAAGATGCAAAAGTGAAAAGCGTCGCATATAGTTGACTCTATGAAATACTGCCAAGGAATGGTTGCTATATTTTCTCACAGCTTTTTACGAAAAACGTGTAAGATAAAATTTTCTACTGGGATTTGAATTTAATCCTTAAAGCCTTAAAAACTTTAAATAGAACTAAAAATCAACGCATCTTGACTTAACTAAAAGTTTGAGGAGCACATAATAAATATAGATTCTAAATCTAGTTGGTGACTTTTAATGAATTAAAATGTAAAGAGACCATAAAAGCAAACAAAATTTCTTAGCCATCATCCAACATCTTACAAAGTCATGAAAACAAAGTTCTTCTGAGACAGGGAAAGGGTAAGCAAATTATTTTTCAAGTGTCTAACTCTTCATTAAAATGTTTGGCAGCACCTTTCACATATTGAAAAATTTGACTGGACCATTAAGCAAAGGGATATTTGTCCAATGGGGACCATCTGTCGGAAAGAGGAGGAAGAAAAGCAAGAAAAGAGATACCACTAGAGATAGTAGAACAGTCAGGTCCTTTGAGAAGTTCTTTTTGACATTCTCACAGGGTCTTCCATGTTCTCTTGTTCTAGAAAGCCTCACTACCTGCCTGCTCCCCAACCAGCTGTAAGCAGCTCATTCTATCATGTTTACTATTAAGACTAAGTAAATAAAGGTCAATTTTCCAGCCCTCATAACCCAGTGGGTCAGACTTTAAAACTGTATGAATTCTATTTCTACACGCCTAATAAATTTAGAGAATCATAAGATCCCCTGCAAAATACCTAAAAAATTGACTCTACACTTCCAGGAGCCTTTGTTTCTAAATTCTGTGTATGCAGTACTTGAGGGCAGAAAAGTAGACTTAATCTGCTTTCTGATGATAAATCGACCTGATCTTAATTTGGGGTAATAGGCTGCTTACAATTGTCTTTCTTATTATAAGCTATGTATCATCTCTTATTTCTTTAGCTTGTTTTTGCTCGTTACTTTTTTAAAGTTATAATTCCCATGACCTTGGTAATGAGGAATGGGAGGATGAGGGGCTACTACAGTAGAGTTTAAAATGCTAAGCTTTAAGAAGATGTTAGGCCATAATATCCTTTGTGACAATACCCTGGGATGGTGTGCTGCCTTCAGATCCACATTTAGAACACTATTGAAGTACATAGAATTGGACCACCTCTTTAAGAGTAAATTGGTTTCTTCTACTATAGAATATGTCTATCAAAGAGGTTTATCTGGCCAAAACACCACATAAATGAAGATTTGATGAATACCAAGACAGCAAATAATAGATCATCCATTATCATATGCAAATACTAAAAGAAATGAAACCTCAAAACACCCAACCTAGTGCTTACCTAACACATGTTTATACTAAGCTTGTCACCACTCAGAAATACCTAAAGATCAAATCTTCATCTCCTGGCAGTATTCAGCATGGTACCTTGTACATAATAGGTGCTCAATAGATATTTGTGGAAGACAGGAGAGGGAGGGAGAGAGGGAGGGGGGAAGGCAGGAAGGAAGGAAGGAAGGAAGGAAGGAAGGAAGGAAGGAAGTTAGTTAGTTAGTTGCTGGATGTGGTTCAGATAAGGTCCAGCCAAATGTCCAGCTTAGTCTAGATACAGCCTGAAGGAAGGAAGGAAGGAAGGGAGTTGGCAGCAAGGCACAATGCAGCTAACCACCACATAATACAACTAAAAGACAACTGATTCTATTAAGATATTCAGTCCACCAGGCTCTATAAGGATTTATCGCCCCTCCCTCCTCCACCCCTAGGGATCTATAGAGGTCAATACAATGTGAATTTACTTAACTCTAAGACACACTGTCCCAGAACTATTTCACTTTTCAAAGTAAGTAATTATTCATTCCCTTATGTGGTGGAAGAGAGGTAAAGATGGGGGAATAAAAAGACAGGGCAAGGCTCATTTACTGACAAAGAAATACAAAGTCTTCTGTATTCTCTCACCTCAAATGCCTCCCAACTTTAGGCCAATCCTACAGGCAAAGGAGGGGGGTAGCAAATGAGTTAGCTTGGTCACTTTTGGTGATTGTCAAAAAAAAAAAAAAAACCCTAAATATTTTCCCCAAATGTTTTGCAATCAGTAATACCCAACCACAATGTGCCAAGCCTTTTTTCTCTTTATTCTTCAAACCCATGTGTATTCCAAGGCAAATGTAATCCATGTGTCTCTGATTTGCTTTCACTTAAATCATTATAAAAAGTTAAGCTTTTTCAAAGAATGTTCAACGTCTATTTTGTGTGTTCCTCATGATCCTCCTTTAGGATTCTACTTAAGAAGGTAGCGTTTCGAAGAGATATGCTGACAGAACCCTGAATAATTGATCAGAACTTGGGACTTACCAGTCTCTGCATGGATTTTGTCTCTGTACACAGGAAAACATGAATTTGTTCAAACACTGAGAATCAAAGGACAAGTAGAGTTCTTATAGAAAATTCACTAAATTGATCTATTTATTTACAATACCTTTTAGATCTCTGTAATTAGGCCTCGCTAATTTGGACTCTTCTGTGGGTACCTCTTTTAGACTACTCCAGTAAGGTACTTGAAGCAGTGCATGTAAGAAAAAACCTTCTTGGGGACATCTAGGAAAATGTAAAAGATGATCAAGCAACTCAGGCACTAGAAGAATTAGGTTCATGATTCCTTTAGATAATGTTCTTTAATATGGTACAAGATAAGCACTCATCACATATTATAGTTTGCCTTATCATAACAGTGTAGTGAACTAAAGACTCTAAAGCAAAGAGAAGCTCACTGTGAAGCTAAATTCATTAGGTTTCAGGATGTGAACTTTGTTCCTCTAAATTAGGACCATTCTAAGCTAATTAGGGAAAGATAGCCTGCCTTCTGCCATTCTCATTTTCTACTGCAAGCTCCTCTCAGTGGTGGTGGTGTGCTATGGAAAAGGGATAAGTTCACAGTGAGTCTACATGTTTAAAATAAATACTTATAAAAAGTATTGAAAATGTTTACATTTCTTGTTCCAAATAGAGAATAACAAAGTAATAAAGCAAAACCTTCTTGACCACATCTGCATTTTAACAAACAAAATGAAGAAACAAAAATAAAAAGTTTAAACGCTATTGCCTTGAAAGCACCCAGAAAGGAGGCCAGCTCCTTCAAAGTGAAAGTGAACAAAGTGAACCTGACATTTGAGGAATAAGCACAGAACAAACAAACCAACAAAAAAGTAGGAGAAATGTGCTTCATCAGTGCTTATTTGCTCTAGTTTGTCATTTTATGCTCTCAACAATCCAGTACATTTATTCCATGGATCTAATCTCAAGTTGTGGCAGTCCCACTTTTATAAAGTAGCAACATGACCTTTCTTTCCCTCCCTAGTCTGTGAGGATGTGGCACTGACCTCCAAAAGCCACAGTACAACCCAAGCAATGGCTACCCTGGAAGAGACACTGTGGGAGGATCTGCTGCACAGATCAGCAACCATCTGGATTGAGTCACTGGATGCTGGCGTCTGATGCAAGGAGGAAGCTGCAGAGACATCTGGGACACCCTGTCATAAACCTAGTTTCTGACCCAGACTTGCAAAACTGGACTGATTTCACTGGGGAAAAGGAAGGTCTTGATTTATTTTCAATTATGTTTATCCCTATCAGGAAAAGCCTCAGATACCCTTTTGCTTCTTTGGAGAAGCCCACAATTATGAGCCATAAAAGTCAAGTTATTTGTAATAAAACAAGACAGCACCACATATACCAGGGTTATTTGCCATTGCTGGATGTGGTTCAGATAAGGTCCAGCCAAATGTCCAGCTTAGTCTAGATACAGCCTGAAAGAAAACATTATTTTATTTGAACTTGACTATCATTTTGCCCTTGAAGTCAAAGAAACTCAAATTCTATGGTCAGGAAATTGATTTTAACAAGATACAATCTGTGTCCTTTAAAAAAAATGGAAAAGAACTCACAAAAGCCTATTCATGATTACTTGCACTAGCATACTTTTTTATTTTTTAATGAAATTGATGACTCTTCTTCCGGTAAGCCTTGGTTCCAAGGATGTTCTTCAATTTTCCTTTTCTTCTCAGAGCTCTTTGTTCTTACAGCATCCCCATTGCCATTACTTCTCCTCATTCTATAGAGACTCATGCTGATTAACAGCAAATATATCAACAGATTCAGACTTGAACATCTTGTATCCACTCCTTAAGAAATTCATTTGTTGTCTTAGTTTTTCGGTATTATACCAGATCTATGTTTCCAGAACCATGATTATTTTCTCTCCAGTTTTATGGTTATCACTGATCCTTGTCAGTTATCACTGACATCACATTCTCATGCATATCTAACAATTCAGTTAAATGGGCTGAACTCAGTGGGGTGCAGTCAGAAAACAGTTTTATTTTTCTGCACTACCATTTTTGATTGCTCTCTGTAGAGGCACTTCAGCCAAAGGAAGCAATACAGAGCAGTGGTGAAAAGTCCAGATTCAGGAGAAGTAAATCAGTCTCAATCTCAGCTCTGACAACACATACACACACACACACACACACACACACACACACACACACACACACGGATAGTTTACTCTTAAATAACATGAAGGTTAAGAGTGCTGACCCCTCACACAGACAAAATTCCACATAGAAGTTTGACTCCCCGGAAATTTAACTACTAATAGCCTACAGTCGACGGGAAGTCTTATCAATAACATTAACAGTCAATTGACACATATTTTGTCTGTGTATTAAATACTATATTCTTACAATAATTTAGAGAAAATATTTTTAAGAAAATCATAAGAAAGAGAATATAGATTTACTATCCATTAAATGCAAGTGGATCATCATAAAGGACTTCATCCTTGTCATCTTCACATTGAGTAGGCTGAGGAGGAGGAAGAAGAGGAGAGGTTGGTCTTGCTGTTTCAGAGGTAGCAGAGGTGGAGGAAAATCTGCATATAAGTGAATCTGTGTAGTTCAAATCCATATTGTTCAAGGGTCAACTATATACATATATAATTGGTTAATATATATGAATAGAATAATATATATACAACATATATGAATAGAATATATATCAATACATAGATATATATCAATAATATAAATGAACAGAATAATATATGTAATTTAAAATATATTAAATTATATTCATTTGTCACTGATCAATTTCTAGTCTTTTTTTTATATAGCATGGAAATGGATGATGAGCTAATATTTGCACATACATGAGTATGGTTCAGAAGCTTTTTCTAAAATGTGGGGGTAGTCATCAAATACTGTCCTCAGGTCAGAACTTCAGATGAACTTCCAAGACAACAAAAAAGTCCCATTTATGGCTGGGTTCGGTGGCTCATGCCTATAATTCCAGCACTTTGGGAGGCTGAGGTGGGTGGATCGCTAGAGCTCAGGAGTTCAAGACCAGCCTCAGCAACATGGCAAAATCCCTTCTCCACCAAAAATACAAAAAATTAGCTGGGTGTGGTGGGGCACACCTGTGGTCCTAGTTACTTGAGAGGCTGGGGTGAGAGTATCACTTGAGCCTGTGAGGCAGAGGTTGCAGTGAGCTCAGATCACATCACTGCACTCCAACCTGGGCAACAGAGCGAGACCCCATCTCAATTAAAAAAAAAAGAAAAGAAAGAAAGTCCCATTTCACCCTGCTATATATTTATATATACATTAAACACCTAATAGAAAGCTTTAAGCATAGGAAGTACAAGACCTTGGTCCTCCAAGGATTCCATTTCTGATGGTTTGGCATCACTATCAAGGCTACAGGACACATAACGACTCCCCTCATATCATCATTATTGGGCCTCATATTTAAAAATGGGGCTGAAGTGAAGATGCTATTTGCTTGGTTTTCTGTGTCTCACAGTGGCCTAAAGACCATAAAGCAACACAGCTTGAGCTTTCTACTTCAGCAATATAAATTAGAAACCTGAGGCCAGAGACATGACCAACTTTGGATAAAAGCTATTTCCAGGGTTTAGATAATTTGGTTGTAAAAGAACACAATAATAAAAAAACATGCTTTATTATATAAGGTATGATTTGTAGTTTATGAAATAAGATAAAATAGATTTAAATATATATTATTTATTTAATATAAACAAGACTGTATAGTTGTTAATTTTATGTGTCAACTAGGCCACGGGATGACCAGAGTATGAGTACACTTCTGAATAAGGTAAGAATTTGAATCCATGAACTCAGTAAAATAGTGATGTTGGCAGGCACCGTCCAATCTATTGAGGGAACAAAAATAGAACATATCGGAGGAAACAATGCTTTGTCCCCTCCCTGCCTGCCTGAGCTGAGACATCATTCTTTTTTTTTTCTTTTCTTTTTTTTTTTTTTTTTTTTGAGACAGAGTTTCGCTCTTGTTGCCCAGGCTGGGGTGCAACAGCACCATCTTGGCTCACTGCCTCCTGGGTTCAAGTGATTCTCCTGCCTCAGCCTCCCGAGTAGCTGGGATTACAGGCACCCACCATCACTCCCAGCTAATTTTTTAAATATTTTTAGTAGATAGGGGTTTTCACCATGTTAGCCAGGCTGGTCATGAACTCCTAACCTCAGGTGATCCACCCGGCTCGGCCTCTCAAAGTGCTGGGATTACAGGCATGAGCCACCATGCCCAGCCAGGACTCTCTTTCAAGTAGTAAATAGAGCACAGATAGTTCATGGCACAATCTGGCAACAGAGATATGTAAAATACTGATATCAGATACTCGTTGTCAACTACTTATATGAAACAAGAAGCTGGATGACTCTATATTTGATACTTTTTAACATTTTTAGAAAACAAATGAATACAATGACATTGGCTGGTTGGTTCTAATGTTGCTGGAAAAAGTGATGCAAGTAAAAGATGCACTCAAGGGTTCAACTTCCCAGCTCTGGTGCCCCATAACTAACCTAAGAGCTTCTCTCTGTGTCCTGAGGGAGACCTCTATCTCCTATAATGCAGGGCTGAAATTGCTGAAAATCAAACACAGAATCTCTTCCTATAACTGGCTAAATTTCAACACGAGTTAATTTCCAGCCTCTCAGGGAGTCTATGTTAAAGTCAAGGTACTGAAAGGGAAAGAATGGGATCTTATAAGTTGGGATGTGGTTATGTGGGAAGATCCAGGTGAAATGGGGGACATTGAGCCCCTAAATTCTGATGAGTCTTCTTTGTCAGTGGAAGCAGCCTCCCCATTCCCAGCAGAACTGGCATCTCCACCCTCATCAGAAATGGCCTACCCAAACCCAGTGGAAGTGATCACACCACCCCCAATGGCAGTGGTATCCCCAGTCACAGTGGTATTGGCCTTTCTACCTCTGTCTGAGAGGATTAACCCTGCATTGCCTGAGGAAACAGTAATTACCTCCCTTGAGGCAACTGCCATGCAAGACAATACTGAACCTTCTCAGGACTCACCCTCACCACTCCTCTTTAATTCTAGACCTATAACTAATCTTATGTCCCTAAAATTGAGAAGCAATGCATGACCCATGTAGAGGTGCACTACCCTCCAAAATTTTCTTCAATCATAGAATCTGAGATCTCAGGTGATGCTTAGTCTTCTACAATCAAGTCTATAAATGACTATGTATGGTTCAATGTCCAACTGACTAAAATGATATTTCTTTTCCCCACTTGTACTCAATATTCAATATATTCAGTGGTGGAATAAGGATGGATAACTTCAATAACCACCTTCATTCAGAAAGAGGAAGAATGAGTGGTATGTGGTTGTCACTAGAAAAACATTGTGCTGGCCCCTGCTCTGGGTCAGGGAGAGGGGTGTTTTCTTGATCTAACTCTGATTCTGTTGGGATTGAGGAACTCCTTCATCCACAGTTCTCCTTGGCCCTTGAGGAGGATACCTATCTAAGGTAGGTATTAGGGAACATGCCCTCTATGAAGGCTCTTAAATCTTTGAAGCTGCATTCTACACGTGAAAATTTGGAGCTCCAATGTTTGCATTGATGCCATCAATCAAAGACTTTCTAAATTAATGTCGTGTTTTTTGAGGGGAAATCAATTCCCTTAAATAATCAGTTAACTCCTAATTTTTTTCTTCTAGTCAGTTCCATGTTCTGTGAGCCAGTAACCACACCCAAATTGTTTCCTAGACACAGTAAGAAATGGCATTTTAAAAGACTTTGAAGAATAAATCCCAGTAAAAGGTCTTTATTTAATGAAGTGACTCAGGAGAAATCAAATTAAGGGTGTGGTCCTCCCATTCAAGCCAGTTAAGTTCAAGGTAGCCAACATTAAGTTGAAAGAGAGAGGTGTAGAGACAAGAAAACAAATAAATAAGGCCAACATGAGATTTAATTAACTCAAGCTGCTTTAACAAAAGGTTTTCTCGCCTAAAATAGCCCCCTCTCTTTCTTCCAACTTGTTTTGTAGGAGCACCCTTCTCAACACCCTTGCCAAACACACAATGGTTAGTTGTTTGTTTGTTTCTCACATGGCAAGAACCCATTTATGCCTAGTGTTCCATTATTGGAACCCTAAGCATGTGGGAGTTATTTACATCCTACTGCTCAAGGTCATCACCAAAGTCTGATTGAAAAAGTTCAAAAAATTACAGCCTCAAGTATAAATGGGTTAAATACACAACTGCTAATCAAATATGTCAGAGGTAGCAACTTTGAGAGCCTTTTGTTTTGTTTTATCATGGTTGAAAGTTAGCTCCCACAAATCTAAGAACATCTATACTCATGGAAGGAATGGGCAGAAGATGTGATGTCAGCCATATGTTCCTTTTATCTGGAAGTCATTCAACATTACCATCCAGTATGTACTACTTTGCCTGTGCTCTCTTCACAGGTTTGAGTTGGGCAAATTGTTAAATGTCTAAGCTTGAAAGAAGTAAGCCCTATTAATTAAAATATTACAATCAGAGTAAAAGATGCTTAATATTTAATATTAAACCAAATCTTGTAGTGTTGTAAAAAATGAAAAATTGGGAACATTAAACAAATTGCCTTACCTTGCAATATGGCATAAGGCAAATAATTTGTAACTTGGAAAAAATCTTGGACAAACTAATTTCTTTTTAAATCTTCTATGAGTTCTTCAAATGTCAGCTCAGGCAGACAGGCAGGAGGGGACAAAATATTCCTTCCTCTGATATGTTCTATTTTTGTTCCCTCCATAGATTGGGTGGTGCCCACCAACATCACTACTAAGTCCTTGGATTCAAATATTTATGTTATTCAGAAGTACACTCACAGACACATCCTGAAATAATGTTTACTCTGGTCATCCCATGGCCTAGTTAAATCATGAGAAGACCTGAAGGAGAAGGGAAGAGGAGAAAGCTTTCCAAGAAGAGGCAACAGCTGGTACAAATGCACTGGGCAGAAATGTGTTAGGCTTATTGAAGGAATGGGAAGGCCAGTGTGGCTAAAACAGAGTGAACAAGACAGAAAATGCCAAAAGATGATCAGAACAGTAGGTAGAGTCCAGAAAAATTATGCAGGGGCCTTGTATAAAACAGAAAGAACTTTGAGCTTTGAAAGATGGAAACCACTGGAGAGTTATAATCATAACCATAGTGCTGTCTTTAATTGGCCCAAAGAATGGACTCTTGGAATAACTTACAAACTTAGAGGCTAAGAAACTATGTCAAGGATTACCTTGATTCACATGAATGAAAGGTTACACTGATACCAGCTAAGGAAAGCATGCCATGATGGAGGCCTGGAACACATACAAAACTCAGCTTTTCCAACCACTGCAGCAACTATAGCAGCATCAGGCAAATGCTAAGGTAAGCGAAACACAGTAACAAGAGATTAAAGGAAGAAGCCAAACGTGCCAGTTCTGCATTACCAATAATAATAATTATGTACATTTTGGTATATCACAGCCTACAAAGAACCCACATTATCTCACTTGATCCTTTACAGTCTCCCAGTGAGGAAAGCTAAGAAGAGATTATCCCCATCTTACAGATGGGAATCAAGATTCAAGGCCACACAACCAAGGGTAAAATGCAGATCTTCCGATCGTAGTCCCTTGTTCCTCTTAGTAAATCATATTACATAACCAAATCCTAAATAAACTACTCCCAAAACATATGGAAAGTTACAGCACATGTGGAAAGTTATTTAGGAACTCACTGGAGGTAACTCACTAAAAAGCCTTATATTCATCTTCATGGGGCACCAAGTAGGGTTACCGTGTTTCGTGATTCAGGAATGAACATGCCCTTCAGATGGGGATATGACAAATCTTGACCACCTGGCTTCATAAGGTTTCTGACCTCAACAGACATGAAAGAAAGAATTCCACATCACTTTACTGCACAAATTTGAGCTTAGAACTGCAACTTAAATTTCAAAAGCAATCTTTTCACGTACTCATCCAGCAAAGTTTTTAATGGATTGTCTTGCGATTCTTGGGAAACTTGGGAAATAACTATTGACAAACACTGCTGACAATAACTCTCCTGTTATTCTTGTGTGTTCTCCATTTTCTTTTACATTTTCCTCAACAGAATGGAACTACATAATCAATAACCTTAAAATTATCAAAATAATAGATCTGTAGTAAACAAATATATCCACTGCGTTTATATATAACTGAATAATGTACATAAAAGTTTATAAAGAGAATGCCAGAAACACACAGAAAATAGCTTCATTGAATCAACAGAGCCTTTACCATAGATTATAATAACCCCTTCCTAGAATGCTCTTGGGTTATTTATAAGGCAATTCCTAGAACAGTTTTGTCTCTGAAAAACTATTTATTTAGTAGCTACATCTTGGCAGTGAGGTGCTTTGAAATGCTGAGAGTACAAACTTTCCACACACTCAAATATATTCAATCAACTATTTAGTCATAATACTATGTTGTGAGAGAATTTATATTCTATATAGGTATAAATTTATTATGTGTTTTTAAAGCAATAAATCTTAAAATAATTTTTTTGTATTTTATGACAGATTATTTGATTCATAACCTGATAACCTAGTGTAAAAATTTCAGTTTATGAATCATTGAGTTACTTTAATAATATATTCTTCAGAGTTGAGAGATACAAAGCTACAAAAATGTATTTGGATTTCTCTATAACAAATTTTGCTTCCCTAGTGGTATTTAACCAGCCCCTGTGGAATTCACAAAATGACACGCCCCTCAAATTTTTAAATTATATCCAGAAAGAGCATTCTGCTTGTATTATCCCTGTAGACTACTTGCTTTTGACATGATTCAACTTGTTTTGTTTTTCTAGTGTTGAAAGAAGTGGAAAAATTGATCCGTTTAATGAACATTTCTGAAAAACATTAACACACAACAAGTGAAAAGGGACATGCTTTTAAAAGTTGAGAAGAAACAAAGCCAGCTGTTAGTGGGGGAAAACAAGTCTATTAAAAAAAATGAACAGTTTTCTTTTCACCATAGCCTCAAAGACCACTCATATTTCCAATCTAAGTAAGCAATAAAGGCCACTTTGGAAAATATCTGTTCAGTAACAGCACTGATTTGAAAAATTAAGGAAATAACCTCCTGTAAAAGGGAATATAAGGAGAGTAACTAACCACAGTAATAATAATTATTATCACCACCTAGAAATCTGATGTATAAGGTATCATGTGCATGCTGCAGAGTAGGCCACACAACAACTTGTAGGTCACCAGCAGCAAGCACTTAAGAGACCTGGTGGGAAAAACAAACAAACAAACACCTTCGAGCTCAACACGTTTGACTTTTCCCAGATGTACCACTAATTAACAGAGACCGAGACCTCCATTTATCAACTCAAAAATGGAAAAGGCAACACTAGGTGACTCCTGTGGTGCTTTATTACTCATTCTACATCATAAGAAAATACACACAGAAGGCTGGGTGTGGTGGCTCACGCCCATAATCCCAGCAGTTTGGGAGGCCCAGGTGGATGGATCGCCTGAGGTCAAGAGTTCAAGACCAGACTGGCCAACATGGTGAAACCCTGTCTCTACAAAAATACAAAAATTAGCCAGGTATGATGGCAAGTGCCTGTAATCACAGCTACTCAGGAGGCTGAGGTAGGAGAATTGCTTGAATCTGGGATGTAGTGAGCCAAGATGGCACCATTGCACTCCAGCCTGGGCAAAAGAGCGAGACTCCTGGGTGACAGAGCGAGACTCCGTCTCAAAAAAAAAAAAAAAGAAAAGACACACAAAAGTAAGAATAAGGATAAAATAGTGAGATACCAATTATCACAGGTAATAATTTGGAGAATTTTTTAGTTAAAAGTTAGCAAATTTCCCAGTTCCTAGCAATGCTATACCCCCACATTATGCCTCATCTCACAGTTCTTATGAAATCATTAACATTTAAGTCCCTATTTCTTTCTAGCCATGACTATTTTGTCACCAGAAAATTTGTTCCCCCTCACTGGAGTATCCAAAAACATGCTGCATCATCACCTAGCTAAGCTTAGGCAGAGGATTCGTACATCAGTAGGTAGGTGCTGGTACCTTCTGTGCCTTGCCTCTCTCAATAATCCTGCACCAAAAGTGTTGTCACCCTGTAATGCAGATGCAGAAAATGAAGCTCAGAAATTCACTCTGCTCATAAGCTGAGATTTAAGCCCAATTCCTAAGATGCTACATTTTCCCCATACCATCATTTAATGCCATCACAAAATGTAGAAAAATATTGATTAATGGAAAATAGAGTTTATATTATATGTATATAAATCACTACATCACCAAAAGCATTTAAGAAAATCTAATTTCTAAATTTTTCAATTCACAGTAATTTGCTGCTGGGTCATCTACAGCAGCAAATGCTCCCCGATGTAATGAAACTATTTGTGTGTCTCTCTGCTCCATTGGATTGGAAGATCATCAAAGACAGGAAATGTGTATGTTTCATTTTCACATTGCCAAGCTACCACTTGCCTGGCAAATAGTAATGTTTTATAAATGTGGACCTGATTTGAAACATTTAAAATACAGTTATGGGAGAAAAAAGTAATATTGAGAAGAATCTAGCCACTGTATCAGTTTGTTTCACATTCTTTCCTTTTATTACTTTTTAAAATTAATTTGTGAATCAGGAGAAAGTACTTTATTAACTTTTCATGATAAACCATGTTGGATGAGCACCAGCATTCTCCCTGAGCAATTTGGAAATGACTGGTCGAAGACAGAAATAGAATCTGGGTTTGATGTCCTCCCTTAAGATCTAGTGAGTCCTCCTCTGGGGAAATAACAGTGAAAGTATGCTTGTTATTCTTGTTGTTGTTACTGCTGTTTGTTTGGTTGGTTGTTCAATTGGTTTGCTTCAGTTTATTTTGCACACCATGGTGTGAGCAACTCAAACAGAGCACCAGAAATAGCTTTTCACATTTCCACTTCTTTCCTATTCTCATTCCTACTCCCACCTCAAGAAGGGAGGAAAATAGTTCTTTGGCTGACTACCTAATCTCGTGTCCACTGAGACACATTAGTAATTCTCAATGGGGTGACAGTAGTGAATCTGGCTGATGATAGCTTGGCTGAGCTGTTAGTTGACCTACCTGCTGATGAGCTCATCCCCAAAGCCATCATGACTCTAACAGATGTTCAGACTTCACAGAGTTGTTTCCTCCTCCTTCAATCTCCAAAGCCAACCAGAACCCCATGGAACTCTGCTAAGCAATGCGGCACACACACAGTTAGAATACATAGAACGAGGAGAAAGACATCCAGAGGACCTGCTACTGTACTACTTCCTCACATTCAAATTCATACTACTGTAGCTGCAAATGACTTTGCGATGGAGATACAATGCATGGCTGTGGGAGCTGTCTGCTAGAAGAAGAATGAAAAAAGAGACAAAGATTTATGCTGAGATCAAAATATCCCTGCTTACGTGAAGGGAAATTTGCATTATAGCAGATGAATCATAGTGATTCTGAGACTAGCACTCCTTTCACAGGGAAATCATTATTTAGGAAACTAGTTGTCAAAATAATTGTTACAATGTCCCTGCAACAATTATTTCTTTCTCCAGAAATAAGAAGATAACCCACATATCCTGGGTCATAGATCCTGAATGTCTCATAGGAATTAAGGTGCAATATCAGGCTTTGGTGGCATTGGATTTAAGCCTGTACACAGCTTGCCAATATGAGTTAACATAAATCCATCATCTAGTAATAATTTTATATCACCGTGGAATTGGAATGTGTGTGCATATACATAGATACATATTTATTGTAAATTCAATCTGCAGATTGAAAACTATGTGGTAGATATCAGTGCTCAAATCTCATCTCCTCCACCCATGCACAAAGTCCCTATATAATCATTGTGTTGGTACTTTGCCCTGGCCCAACTGAAAATAAAGTCATATATTTTTTGTTTGACTTTTCTCTTCAAAGTATATTTTTCAAACGCTCATTCGGGGTTTTCAAATCAAGGTACAATTGTTACACTATTACAATGCATGATTTAGGGATTATACAACTATGAAAATTGTATAATCTCTAGCTGAATATTTTAGTTTTGATAGATGCCACAAATGAGATACAAATCAACAGTGAGATTTGCATTTAAAAACACAAGAAACTCTTCAACAAAAATCTTTAGGTAGTATCATGTTTTAGAGTTATATTTCCAATGATTTTAAGTCTTGGTTTTGTGACATCCCAGTGAGTTTCCAAATGTTTAAAGTGTGTTATAAACATTTCAAATAAGATATGAAATTATACTGGGAAAATCATCCATGCTTTCTAGTGTTAAAGTGGAATATGTATGCCATAGATTCTGGCTGGGGGGAAGTTTTGCAAATTCAGACAGTTCCTAAAGGGTTAGAAACACTGGAGTGGAGACTGAGGGAATGTACATTTTAAGTCTCCACAGCTAAAACAATAATACAAAGAAAAAGCCATCAATTGCTGCTTAGGCCAAACAAAAGTTTATTATTTTAGGTAAAAAATATTTTCAAGTTTATTACTCTAAATCCATTCTCCATTTTTCTTTAAGCAGAGCAGTTTCCTTTTAAGTGGAAGTGGCTGCATCTTCACATCTATTTGAAAATGCAATTAGATAGTAATATAATACACTACAGGTGGAAAATGAACAATCCATTTTTCCTCTTCCTAGACAAGGTCATACTGCTGAGCATACTCGAGTTAAGCGTGATACAGAAGTTAAGCCATAAATTCAATGAGATAGAAGACTCTGGCATCCAAGACACACGCATGGTCCAGTGTCAGAGGGGCTCACACTCAATTCTCTCTGTTTCACTTAAAAACTCTCAGTCCTTATTAACAAATAACCTCTTTATTAAGAAAAAAAATCATTTTATGGACCAGATAAACAAAAGACTCTGTCATTTTTAAACCAAAACATATTTAAGAAATAAAATGTGAGTGAAACTAATTTGCTACATATGTTTTATACATACAGTACATAAGGGGGTTTCTCCGACGCCATATGGAAAGCATCTGAATTTGTAAGACAATGACCTTCATAAATCACTCTAGGCTCCAACTCCAAATTATGTCTTGTTCCCTCACTCATGGGATAGTCACTATATCTCATATAAATTCATTATGTTATATGTGCACAATAATCTATCTCTACCTTTATAAGGAATGATGTCATAACACATAGGCAAGGTTTTCTAGAAAAAGGAACAAGCTCTCTCACCAGATGGGCCAACCTATAGTACTGTTTCTCTGAACATAATATGTTTCACAATGCAGCTTATCCTTGCTGCTTGAAGGAAAAGCAAATTAATGGGGAAAGAAATGAGCAATCTGAGAACCAAAATGTTTTCTGAGCCTACCTGTTTTTTTTCTTTTTTTAAGGTAAATGTAAAATAAAAGTCTTACATACCTTCACATAGTTTCCTTTTATGTATTTACCATTTATATCCATTAAAAAGGAATCTATATTCTTTTTTTTTTTTTTTTTTTTTTTTTTTGAGACAGAGTCTTGCTCTGTCGCCCAGGCTGGAGTGCAGTGGCGCAATCTCGGCTCACTGCAAGCTCCGCCTCCCGGGTTCACGCCATTCTCCTGCCTCAGCCTCCTGAGTAGCTGGGACTACAGGCGCCCGCCACCATGCCCGGCTAATTTTTTGTATTTTGTATTTTTAGTAGAGACGGAGTTTCACCGTGGTCTCGATCTCCTGACCTCATGATCCGCCCGCCTCGGCCTCCCAAAGTGCTGGGATTACAAGCGTGAGCCACCGCGCCCGGCCAGGAATCTATATTCTGCCTAGTTATTTTTATCTGTGTTGAATCACCAACCATGGCTCCAGCAGGGTTTTCTCTTTAACAATTGTCTTGCCATGACAAAGGTTTAAGTTAAGAGAAAGCAAGTTTTTGCCACTGGCTGATGGAGGAGGAAAATGAAACAGGTATACTCCATCCTCCAGCCTGTTTTTCCATAGAAAGTTACTTCTTACCACCTTCTTTCCTAATTCAAACTTTCTTCAGTTTCTTTCAACTATTTTCTGTAGTTCAGCAGTAAAGATTTATCTGTTCTCTTATTCACTTTTAACCACTTGAGGAAGTGAGCACTGAGTTAAAATACAACTTCTTGGTCTTTCTTCCTTAAGAACATTAAGGTTTGTAAATCCATAAGCTGAAATAAAAACAACAAAAATCACGTGCAAACCTATATAAAGGCTACTTTTCAATCCCTTTAATTGTGTTCCTTTTTTTTTCTACTTCTTTCTTTCTTTCACTCTAGGCTAAGGATCAAGCATGAATATAAGGGAATGAAAAGGCCAAAACAAATACATGTTGAATGAATCAAATAAATGTTAATGACTAGAATAAGGAGTTATTATGAGAATGAAAACCTGTAGAAATTATGCCCCATCTGAAGTAGGCAGCTCTGAAAAATTGTTGCATCTCAGAACTGCCAGAGGGATGGAGGGGAACGGGCACTATATGGGCCAACAATGTACAGGCTGAAAAATTATGTGTACAGGCTGGTTAAGGCCTGAAAAACAAAAGTATGCAACCTTTTACCTAGAAGCTAAGAACTGCTGAAGAAAGAAAGTAGACTTGGAAATACAAGATCCAAATCAACTCTAACTGCTATATAATGCTAGATATTATTATAAATATCTGAAGATATCAATAAAGAATGGCAAAAGAGTAGACTATAAGAGCAGTAAAAACATGAGCATCTCTATCTTTAATCATCAAATTTTGCATGAAACTATCAAGAGTGGAGTATTTTGTAGTAAATTTATAGTTGAACTTGTCTTCTACTTTTTTTTAAAAATTGTGATAAAAAGATTAAGACTCTTAGAACCACTAATTACCAAACATATTCTGAAAAGCCTGCAAACTGGTATCATTAAACATGCACACACACACAGAATATTAAGTGTAAGGGAGTGCCCACAACCTGATTTTTCTATTATAACTTTAATGCTTCCCTTAGAAAACCAAATTTCTAGAAAATAAATTTCCTTAATGCCCCTGTTTATTTGAATTACCTACTGGAAATTTCAGCACTCTTAGAAAGAAATAAGTTTGCACACAAGTGCTATACTAAATATGGTAAGGATTCTGACACTATCATGAGGAATTTAAAATAGTACCATATTCTAAATAATATCAATATTGTTTTATGAATACTTTTATTTTACACACTGGGCATAAAAATATAAGATCAGGCCCTTCAATAATATATACATAATATTTTCATAATACCATATTTAACTTTACTTCCAAAAATTGCCACCACTTTTAAGCATTTGACAAAATCACTGCATCTTCCTCCACTTATGGCTCTGAGGGAGCAATAGGGTGCAGAATTATCATCATTATAAATAACTAGAAAAGCAAACAAAATGGTGAAAAAAACATTTTCAGATGTGGACAACAATGCAGGATGTGATCCTCAGAAAAAAGAAAGAAAGGCTGGGCGTGGTGCCTCACACCTGTAACCCCAGCACTTTAGGAGGCCAAGGCAGGCAGATCACCTGAGGTCGGGCGTTTGAGAACAGCCTGACCAACATGGAAAAACCCTGTCTCTACTAAAAATACAAAAAACCAGCCCGGTGTGGTGGTGCATGCCTGTAATCCCAGCTACTCAGGTGGATGAGGCAGGAGAATCACTTGAACCTGGGAGGCAGAGGTTGTGGTGAGCTGATATTGCACCATTGCACTCCAGCCTGGGCAACAAGAGTGAAACTGTCCAAAAAAGAAAAAGAAGAAAGGAAAGGAAAGGAAGAAAAAAAGAAAGAGAGAAAGAAAGGAAGAAGAAAGAAAGAGAAAGAAAGAAAGAAAGAAAGAAAGAAAGAAAGAAAGAAAGAGAAAGAAAGAAAGAGAGAAAGAAAGGAAGAAGAAAGAAAGAGAAAGAAAGAAAGAAAGAAAGAAAGAAAGAAAGAAAGAAAGAAAGAAAGAAAGAAAGAAAGAAAAAAAAAAGAAAAAAAATTGGGTGATCCTACAATTGCCCTGGATTTTACCTGGGGACAATTTTTAACATAAACAAGGGAGGCAGAATGCAAACACAGCCTTCAAGACTTGCTGAGTTAAGAAGATATACATCAGTTAAAAGAGGCAAAAACTAATAAATAAATACAATACAATAAAAAATAAAGCCTAGAATTTGCAGAGTATAGTACTGAAGAGAGAAAAAAGTAGCTCCAAAAATCTGCATAAAGGTTCTCTGAGATTTTGGGTGAATAACAAGTTTGAATGCCTAGAATGAAATACTATGAAGCTAAAATGAGAATAATTTCCAGGAAGCTATAAGCTAAACAGTTTTCAGAGCACACAGGGTTAATAATCATTCTGGTTCCACAATAACAGTGAAGAGATCTCATTATATATACAAATAATTGAGTAGAAACCTCTAGCAAGTATGCCTTAGTAGAGGGACTCAGCTAGCCTTAAAATAAAGGTCACGCCATACTTGCCCCAAAGAGTTTTTTTAAAAAGCTTTCAAAGGATCAACATAAACCACAGATATCTATTTTAACTGCCTAGCAGAACAAGGTTCAGCAATCTTTAAAAACCACAACACAATCAAGCACAAAACAATGAAAACTTCACAGTATCTGACATCCACAAAAAAATTCTAAATATGCAAAAAAAAATTCCAGGCATATGATCCAAAGAGAAAAAAAAATCAACAGAAAAAGAAGTAGAAATGACAGAGATGACAAATTAGTGACAACACAGTTAAAATGATTATTTTCAATGTGCATATTATGCTGACTTTTTTTAAATTAGGAAAAAAATGAAGAAAAAAATGGAACATAAAAAAGCATTTGAAAGGGGTCAGTTCTGCAACATGAAGGAATAGAAGGCTCCAGCTATCCTTTCCCCATAGACACACTAAGTTAACTCCTACACATGGATCAAGCCTCTTCAAGAAAAAGTCAGAATCCAGTTGAAATTCTCTGGGGCCAGGTGTGGTGGCTCATGCCTGTAATCCTAGCACTTTGGGAGGTGAAGGCAGGTGAATTGCTTAAGCTCAGGAGTTCAAGAATGGTGTGGGCAACATGGCAAAACACCATCTCTACAAAAAATACAAAATTAGCCAGGCATGATAGCATGCGCCTGTGGCCCCAGCTACTCAGAGGGCTGAGGCAGAAGGATCACTTGAGCCTAGGAGATCAAGTCTGCAGTAAGCTGAAATCACACTACTGCACTTCAGCCTAGGTGACAGACCAGACCCTTTCTTGAAAAAAAAAAGAAAGAAAGAAAGCCTCCTGCACAATATATGACTGAGAAAAATTCCACATTAAAACAAGTAGAAAAACCACTTAACAACTAAAAACTCAAAAGTAGTGGCTGGCAAGATGGCCAAATAGGAGCACCTCCAGTCTGCAGCCCCCAGTGAGATCAATGCAGAATGCAGGCGATTTCTGCATTTCCAACTGAGGTACCAGGATCATCTCATTGGGACTGGTTAGAGAGTGGGTGCAGCACACAGAGGGCAAGCCAAAGCAGGTTGGGGCATTGTCTCACCTGAGAAGTGCAAAAGGTCGGGGAACTCCCTCCCCTTGCCAAGGGAAGCCATGAGGAACTGTGCCTTGAGGAACAGCGCACTCCAGTCCAGATACTACACTTTTCCTACAGTCTTTGCAACTGGCAGACCAGGAGATTCCCTCCAGTGCCTATGCCTCCAGGGCCCTGGGTTTCAAGCACAAAACTGGGCAGCCATTTGGGCAGAGACTAAGCTAGCTGCAGGAGTGTTTTTTCATACCCCAGTGGCACCTGGAACACCAGCAAGACAAAACTGTTCTATCCTCTGGAAAGGGGGATGAAGCCAGGAAGCCAACAAGTCTAGCTCAGTGAATCCCACTCCCACAGGCCCCAGCAAGCTAAAATCCACTGGCTTCGAATTCTCACTGCCAGCACAGAAATCTGAAGTCAACCTGGGATACTTGAGCTTGGTCAGGGAAGGGGCGTCTGCCATTACTGAGGCCTGAGTAGGTGGTTTTCCCCTCACAGTGTAAACAAAGCTGCCAGGAAGTTCACACTGGGTAGAGCCCACCACAGCTCAGCAAAGCCGCTGCAGCCAGACTGCCTCTCTAGATTCCTCCTCTCTGGGCAGGGCATCTCTGAAAGAAAGGCAGCAGCCCAGTCAGGGGCTTATAGATCAAACTCCCATCTCCCTGGGACAGAGCACCTGGGGGACGGGGCAGCTGTGGGTGCAGCTTCAGCAAACTTAAACGTTCCTGCCTGCTGGCTCTGAAGAGAGCAGCAGATCTCCCAGCACAGTGCTTGAGCTCTGCTAAGGGACAGACTACCTCCTCAAGTGGACCCCTGATCCCCGTGCCTCCTGACTGGGAGACACCTCCCAGCAGAGGTCAACAGACACCTCATACACGAGAGCTCTGGCTGGCATCTGGTGGATGCCACTCTCAGACAAAGCTTCCACAGGAAGCAACAGGCAGAAATCATTGCTCTTCTGCAGCCTCTGCTGGTGATACTCAGGCAAACAGGGTCTGGAGTGGACCTCCAGCAGACCTACAGCAGAAGAGCCTGTTAGAAGAAAAACTGACAACCAGAAAGGAATAGCATCAACATCAATAAAAAGGACGTCCACAAAGAAACTCCATCTGAAGCTCACCAACATCAAAGATCGAAGGTAGATAAATTCACAAAGATGAGGAAAAACCAGCACAAAAACGCTGAAAATTCCAAAAACCAGAATGTCTGTTCTCCAAAGGAACACAACTCCTGGCCAGCAAGGGAACAAAACTGGACAGAGAGTGAGTTTGATGAATTGACAGAAGTAGGCTTCAGAAGGTGGGTAATAACAAACTCCTCTAAGCTAAAGGAGCATATTCTAACACAATGCAAGGAAGCTAAGAACCTCAAAAAAAGGTTAGACAAATTGCTAACTAGAGTAACAAGCTTAGAGAAGAACATCAATGACCTGATGGAGCTGAAAAACACAGCAAGAGAACTTCATGAAGCATACACAAGTATGAATAGCCAAATCAATCAAACAGAAGAAAGTATATCAGAGATTAAAGATCAAATTAATGAAATAAAATGTGGAGACAAGATTAGAGAAAAAGAGAATGAAAAGAAATGAACAAAGCCTCCAAGAAATATAGGACTATGTGAAAAGACCCAACCTATGTTTGACTGGTGTACCTGAAAGTGATAGGGAGAATGGAACCAAGCTGGAAAACACTCTTCAGGATATTATCCAGGAGAACTACCCCAACCTAGCAAGGCAGGCCAACACTCAAATTCAGGAAATACAGAGAACATCACAAAGATACTCCTTGAGAAGAGCAACTCCAAGACACATAATTGTCAAATTCACCAAGGCTGAAATGAAGGAAAAAATGTTAAGGGCAGCCAGAGAGAAAGGTTGGGTTACCCACAAAGGGAAGCCCATCAGACTAACAGTGGATCTCTCAGCAGAATGCCTACAAGCCAGAAGAATCATTTTTAAAGAAAAGAATTTTCAACCCAGAATTTCATATTCAGCCAAACTAAGCTTCATAAGTGTGGAAGGAGAAATAAAATCCTTTACAGACAAGCAAATGCTGAGAGATTTTGTCACCACCAGGCCTGCCTTACAAGAGCTCCTGAAGGAAGCACTAAACATGGAAAGGAAAAACTAGACCAGACAAGGCAAAAACATACCAAATTGTAAAAACCATCTACACTGTGAAGAAACTGCATCAACTAACAGGCAAAATAACCAGCTAGCATCATAATGACAGGATCAAATTCACACATAACAATATTAAACTTAAATATAAACAAGATAAATGCCCCAATTAAAAGACATAGACTGGCAAATTGGATAAAGAGTCAAGACCCATTAGTGTGCTGTATTCAGGAGACTCATCTCATGTGCCAAGACACATATAGGCTCAAAATAAAGGGATGAAGTAATATTTAAAAAGCAAATGGAAAAAAAAAGCAGGGGTTGCAATCATACTCTCTGATAAAAAAGACTTTAAAACAACAAGATGAAAAAGACAAAGAAGGGCATTACATCATGATAAAGGGATCAATGCAACAAGAAGAGCTAACTATCCTAAATATATATGCACCCAGTACAGGAGCGTTCACATTCATAAAGCAAGTTCTTAGAGGCATACAAAGAGACTTAGACTCCCAAACAATAATAGTGGGAGACTTTAACACCCCACTGTCAATATTAGACAGATCAATGAGACAGAGTATTAACAAGGATATTCAGGACTTGACCTCAGCTCTGGACCAAGCTGAACTAATAGTCATCTACAGAGCTCTCCACCTGAATCAACAGAATATACGTTCTTCTCAGCACCACATCACATTTATGCTAAAATTGACCCCATAATTGGAGGTAAAACACTCCTCAGCAAACACAAAAGAATGGAAAACATAACAGTCTGTCAGACCACAGTGCAATCAAATTAGATCTCAGGATTAAGAAACTCACTCAAAACCACATAACTACATGGAAACTGAACAACCTGCTCCTGAATGACTACTGGGTAAATAACCAAATGAAGGCACAAATAAAAAAGTTATTTGAAACCAATGAGAACAAAGGCACAACATACCAGAATCTCTGGGACGTAGCTACAGTGTGTTTAGAGGGAAATTTATAGCACTAAATGCCCACAGGAAAAAGCAGGAAAGATCTTAAATCGACACCCTACCATCACAATTAAAACAACTAGAGAAGTAAGAGCACACTAATTCAAAAGCTAGCAGAAGACAAGAAATAACTAAGACAGAGCAGAACTGAAGGAGACAGAGATGCAAAAAAAACCTTCAAAAAGTCAATGAATCCAGTAGCTGGTTTTTTGAAAATATTAACAAAATAGATAGACTGCTAGCCAGACTAATAAGGAAGAAAAGTGAGAAGAATCAAATAGATGCAATAAAAAAATGATAAAAGGGATATCACCATTGATCCCACAGAAATACAAACTACCATCAGAGAATACTATAAACACCTCTATGCAAATAAACTAGAAAATCTGGAAGAAATGGATAAATTACTGGACACATAGACCCTCCCAAGACTAAACCAAGAAAAAGTCAAATCTCAAAATAGACCAATAACAAGCTCTGAAATTGAGGCAAGCAACCAACCAACCAAAATTGAGCCTATCAACCAAAAAAAGCCCAGGACCAGACAGATTCACATCTGAATTCTACAAGAGGTACAAAGAGGAGCTGGTACCATTCCTTCTGAAACTATTCCAAACAATAGAAAAAGAGGGACTCCTCCCTAACTCATTTTATGCGGCCAGCATCATCCTGATACCAAAACCTGGCAGAGATACAACAAAAAAAGTAAATTTCAGGCCAATATCCCTGATGAATATTGATGTGAAAATCCTCGATAAAATACTGGCAAACTGAATCCAGCAGCACATCAAAAAGCTAATCCACAATGATCAAGTTGGCTTCATCCCTGGGATGCAAGGCTGGTTCAACATACACAAATCAAAAAATGTAATCCATCCCATGAACAGAACCAATGGCAACAGCCACATGATTATCTCAATAGGTGCAGAAAAGGCTTTTGATAATATTCAATACCGTTTCATCCTAAAAACTTTTAATAAACTAGGTATTGATGGGATGTATCTCAAAATAATAAGAGCTATTTGTGACAAACCCACAGTCAATATCATACTGAATGGGCAAAAACTAGAAGCATTCCTTTTGAAAACTGGCACAAGACAAGGTTGCCCTTTCTCACCACTCCTATTCAACATAGTATTGGAAGTTCTGACCAGGGCAATCAGGCAAGAGAAAGAAATAAAGGGTATTCAATAGGAAGAGAGGAAGTTGGTGCACTCACCTTTGCTCCATATGTAAGGACGGACCCTTCTATAGAAGTACCTTACCTTGCTGAGAATTAAAAAGAAAATGTTATATCTGAGTGCTATTTCTTTTGTGGCACCAAAACAATTTGGGGGCTCACCCATGATTACATTCCCCTCCAGGGATGGTCTCTGGTTCTCTCTTGTGAAGAGGCATGCCCTGCCCCCTTGCGGCAGCCTCAGGGGTGAGAAATCTGAGCTCACCCAGTGCAAGGAATAACCCAAGCTCTCAGCAACATGAAAAAAAATGGCCAGTAACCTAGCTTAAAGGATCCTCACATACTCGGTGACAACTCTGTGCACAGATCAAGGAAGGAGAAGCCACGGGAGCTGGTAAAGTATTTCCTCGGTGTTTGGGACCAAGGTAAGAAAGCCATGGGGGTGTTCAGTGAAGTTCTCCTTGGTTGGGGTGGCTTAAAGGTTAGAAAGAGGTGAGACATCCCCATTCGGGGGGATTGAACCTCACACAAACCTCCAGTAGTAGAAAAGGCAAGAAATTTCCAGTGGGGAAATTGAGCCTCACCCCAAAAGGCAAGAAATTTCCAGTGGGGGAAATTGAGCCTCACCCCATAAGGCAAGAAATTTCCAGTGAGGAAAATGAGCCTCACCCCAAAAGGCAAGAAATTTCCAGTGGGGAAATTGAGCTTCACCTCTAAAGGCAAGAAATTTCCAGTGGGGAAATTGAGCCTCACCCCAAAAGGTGAGAAATTTCCAGTAAGGGAAATTGAAACTTGAACTTTACCCCAAAACCATCAAGATGGGAAATACCATGAGCAAGACAGGGAGCAAGGGGGATAAAGATGGAAACAAAGATATCCCCCTGGATAGCCCCCTAGATCTCATGCTAAAACACTGGAAGGATAATGAAAGGATGAAACATAGGAAAAAGCAACAAATGATAAAATATTACTGTTTTATTGGGACTCAGGGACCCATCCTCAAGCCCTCAATCTTCTGGCCAAAGTTTGGGTCGAATGAGGATGTAATGTGTCAGCTTCTAATCCGATATGTAAATGATAAAAGTCCAGCATCTCAAGAACTAGGCTATGCCCTTTGTTGGAGGCAAGGACCTGCCCTCCTTTTTCCATTAAAAACAAATACAGAAGAACCCAATCTGGCACCTCAAAATGAAAAGTCAGAGGAGCCAGCTCTCATGTCTAAAGATTCCAGCACATGGGATCCCCTAGACTATCTTCCCCTGTTCAGTGTCCCCAACCTTTCCCCACAGACACCCACTGCCACCTCAGATCCTGTTCCAAATTCCCCCTCTACTCATCGCCTTATAACCCTGACTCTTGGGAATTACCATCCCATTAGCCTGTTCCCTCCCAACCTAAATACCCCTCTCTAAAAGGACTCCAGTGGGAGGTAGAACAATGTAAAAAAAGATATTCATAATTTCCCATTTCCCTCCATACCTAAGAGGTCAGGTCCGACCTCCTTCCCCTTAAAAGAGGTACTACAAGGAGGGGGGAAATTGGCTTTGTAAATGCTACCCTAACCAGTTCAGAAGTCCAGAATTTTAAAAAGGAGCTTAAACCACTACTAGATGACCCTTATGGAGTAGCAGACCAAATTGACCAATTCTTAGGACCTCAGTTATACACTTGGGCCGAGTTAATGTCCATCTTGGGCATCCTCTTTTCAGGGGAAGAAAGAGTACCTCCACTCCCACTGGTCCCTCCCCTAGGAGAAGGGGAAGGAGAAGAGAGAACAGCAGCATAAGTGGCTGGCAGAAGCAGGGAAAGAACAGCAGAGAGAGAAAAAGAGAGTGAGAGGAAGAGACAGAGAGGCAAAGAGGGAGTCAGAGAGAGAGAGAGAGAGAGAAAGAGACAGAAAGTCAAAGAGAGAAAGAAAGAGAGAGATAGAAGTAGTAAAGAGAAAACAGTGTACCCTATTCCTCTAAAACTTATAATTGATAATTGAAGGTCTTCTCCATGACCCCATAACAGTCCAAAACCACCTTGTCAGTATAAACAAGGGCGTAGCCCGAAATCACTGAGGCCACTGACAACCCGTAGCCTTCCTAATCAAAAATCCTTAACCCAGTAACCTGAAGATGGCTCAAACGCATTCAATCTGTAGCGGCAACTGGTTTGCTAACAGAAGAAAATAGAAAACACCAAAAGCAATGGCAACAAAAGCCAAAATTGACAAATGGGATCTAATTAAACTAAAGAGCTTCTGCACAGCAAAAGAAACTACCATCAGAGTGAACAGGCAACCTACAGAATGGGAGAAAATTTTTGCAACCTACTCATCTGACAAAGGGCTAATATCCAGAATCTACAATGAACTCAAACAAATTTACAAGAAAAAAACAAACAACCCCATCAAAAAGTGGGCGAAGGACATGAACAGACACTTCTCAAAAGAAGACATTTATGCAGCCAAAAAACACATGAAAAAATGCTCATCATCACTGGCCATCAGAGAAATGCAAATCAAAACCACAATGAGATACCATTTCACACCAGTTAGAATGGTCATCATTAAAAAGTCAGGAAACAACAGGTGCTGGAGAGGATGTGGAGAAATAGGAACACTTTTACACTGTTGGTGGGACTGTAAACTAGTTCAACCATTGTGGAAGTCAGTGTGGCGATTCCTCAGGGATCTAGAACTAGAAATACCATTTGACCCAGCCATCCCATTACTGGGTATATACCCAAAGGACTATAAATCATGCTGCTATAAAGACACATGCACACGTATGTTTATTGTGGCACTATTCACAATAGCAAAGACTTGGAACCAACCCAAATGTCCAACAACGATAGACTAGATTAAGAAAATGTGGCACATATACACCATGGAATACTATGCAGCCATAAAAAATGATGAGTTCATGTCCTCTGTAGGGACATGGATGAAACTGGAAACCATCATTCTCAGTAAACTATCGCAAGGACAAAAGGCCAAACACCGCATGTTCTCACTCATAGGTGGGAATTGAACAATGAGAACACATGGACACAGGAAGGGGAACATCACACACCAGGGCCTGTTGTGGGGTGGGGGGAGGGGGGAGGGACAGCATTAGGAGATATGCCTAATGCTAAATGACGAGTTAATGGGTGCAGCAAAACAACATGGCACATGGATACATATGTAACAAACCTGCACATTGTGCACATGTACCCTAAAACCTACAGTATAATAATAATAAAAAAAGAAAAATAACTTTTAGAGGAAACCTCATTGTGAGCACACCTCATAAGGTCAGAACTATCCTAAGTCCAAAATAAATAAATAAATAAATAAAATAAAGTAAAAAGGTAGCTTACTAACTCAAAAATCTTAAAGTATGGGGCTATTCTGTTAGAAAAAGATTATTTAACCTTAACCACTGATAATTCCCTTAACCCAGCAGGTTTCCTAAGGTGGGATCTAAATCTTAATTAATTACCATACAAAGGCCTGACCAGACCTAGGAGGACCTCCCTTCAGGGACAGGATGATACACAATGGTTATTCAGTAATTGATAGGGAAACTCTTGTAAATGCAGAGTTAGGGAAATTGGTCTGCTCAACCGTGAGAGCTGTTTGCACTCAGCCAAGCCTTAAAGTACCTACAGAACCAGGTAGGAACCATCTATACCAATTCTAAGTTAATTTGGACTAAACAAGGTCTTATTAAAAGCAAAGAATAATTGAAATCCCAAATTTATAAGGTTTTCAGCAAAAGTAGTTCACTAAAAGTTAACTGTGTAACACGTATTATCCTAACTTCTGATCTTGTGGCCTTAGACAGTCTAGTCCACAGATATGAAGAAAGTTTGCTTTGGAAAAGAATGGTTATTATCTTTGACAAAAAAAAAGTCGGGGGAGAATGTATGTAAAAAGGAAATGTTATATGGTAAATTCTTGTCCTAAAATAAGTTAACTGGCTGTTTAAAGAAAGGAATGTTTGCAACAAGTCAGAAAGTTGAGGCATGTGGAAGAATTGTCTGTAAAAGTCATAGGAAAAAAAAGTTATAAAAGGGAATTTATGCAAGAAATGTTTAAAAGTAATTAGGCCTCCTGAATGTAAAACTATTGAAGAAACAGTTTATGTGCAAGGTGTATAAGAAAAGTAAAATATACCTTTGGTAAAAGGATTATAAGGAGGCATAAGAATGTAGATTTTTACCTACATATACATTAACATATATATTTTGTTTTAAAGGTTTAAGCAAGTTTTGAAACGTTAATTGCAAAGGAAATTCTGTGTGTAAACATATTGGCTAAAGTTAAAGGGGTATCATCCAGTTTTTCTGTGAAATGGATATTAAAATAAAAGCACAACAGGTTTTTCTTAAAGCACTAACCTGCTCTTTAACAAAAATTGTAAAAGGTTAAAAAGAGTCTATAAAAATCTTACCTATGGTCAGACATTAAAAGTTGAATAAATATGCCTACAAAGTTTTATTAAAATTAAGTTTAACATTAATAACACACCAATATAAAGGTGAAATTTAGATTATCTGGTATAAAAATCATACAGGAAGCATTGTCAAATATAAAATGGTGTTTGGCTTTCTTTGGTCTAAAAACTAATAAAAACAGGTGCTAAAGGAAATGTCTCAGTAAGAAGGCACCAAGGACTATAAAGTCCACTGCTGATGTCCCCACATTTAAAACAAACATCAATTTTTTAGAAATTATATACTTGATCTTCCACTTTAGTTTCCCTCAAAACTAAAAGTCTTTTAGCACAGATACCACCCCTAGAATTTCTAGTAAACCAGACTGAGGATCATGTTCTCATCAAAGGGTGGAAAGAAGGAAAACTCGAGCCAGCCTGGGAATGACCCTACCTTGTGCTGCTAACCACCGAGATTGCTGTTCATACAGCAGAAAAGGGATGGACTCATCACACCTGAGTCAAGAAAGTGTCGCCCCCTCCAGAGTAGTGGGTCAAGGTCCCAGGGAAAGAACCCTACCAAACTAAAGCTAAGAAAAATTTAACTCTCTTTAATCTATCCTATTACTCTTTCTTCTTTCTTCGCTCTATTGCTGACCATCTAATTATTGACATAACCAAGTCAATTTTGCCTCAAACTATTGCATTTAATGCTTGCCTTGTTATACCCCATGGGGACCTGTCAAGTCAAAAACAGCTCTACACTTCAGAAAAGTACCTCTGTCCCTCCTGACTCTCCTCAGACTGGGCATTAATGAATTGGGACCATTTAATCCAGGGAGATTTCTATAAAGACCCCAGTGTCAACCAGGAAGTCTTGCTTCCCGATGTAGAGCTTTTATGCCATAGTTAGTCTAACATTCTGTGGACCACTAAAGAGCAAGGATGGACTGCCCCAACCAGTTTTTGTAATTTCCTAAAACCATATATTAATTTTACTAGAGGGACAGGCCTCCCTGCTAACTGTCAGCTAAACCAATGTAATTCTATACAGGTTATTATCTCAAACCCTCAAAGTTCTTCCCCTTTTCTAAGTCGGTTCCCTTCTTTAAGCCGGTTTTATGGTATAGGGGCTGAGGTTTCAGGGACAAACCCTATTAGATTATTTGAAATGCGTTTCTTTGATCCCCCACCACCTGCACCTTCCTCTAAGCCTTCTTCCAAAACCTCTCACACTGGAACCATTGCTCCTCCACCATCTAACAACAAGACAAAGATAGCTATCATAAAAGTTGAAGCCTTAAACTTTGGCAATTAAGACAGGATACCAAGATGCAAATGCCTGATTGGAATGGATCAAACATTCTGTCCGCACATTAAACAAAAGCAATTATTATGCTTGTGCACATGGCAGGCCAGAGGCCCAGATTGTCCCCTTTCCACTAGAGTGGTCCTCCAGTCTACTGGGCATGGGCTGCATGGTAGCTGTTTTTCAGGATTCTACAGCCTGGGATAACAAGTTCTGCCAAGCTCTCTCTCTGCCATGTCCCGAAGTCCAACACCCTGTGGGTCAGCCACCGAGGGCCATCCAGCTTCCACCTGCCAACACTAAGTTCACTTCGCATCTCTCACTGCGGGGAAGAAACTTAGCTTTCCTTGGAGACCTGAAGGGATACAGTGAGCTTAAGAACTTTCAAGAGCTTACCAATCAGGCAGCCCTTGTTCATCCCCAAATGGATGTGTGATGGTATTGTGATGGACTTTTACTGGACACTCTGCCAAATAACTGGAGTGGCACTTGTGCTTTAGTCCAATTGGCTATCCCTTTCACCTGGGAATTTCATCAACTAGAGGAAGGAAAAATAAGACATCATAAAGCAAGAGAAGCCCCTTATGGGTCTTGACTCTCCCGTCTATTTAGACACAATTAGAGTCCCACAGGGAATACCAGATTGATTTAAAGCCTGAAATCAAATAGCTGCAGGATTTGAGTCAATATTTTGGTAGGTGACAATTAATAAAAATGTATATTGGATAAACTACATTTACTACAACCAACAGTGATTTATTTACTACACTAGAGATGCTGTTAAAGGAACAGCTAAATAATTAGGGGCTACTAGACAGATGGCTGGGGAAAATAGGATAGCCCTAGACATGATATTAACAGAAAGAGGAGGAGTTTGTGTCATGAATAAAACTAAATGTTGCACCTTCATCCCAAACAACACTGCCCCTAATGGAAATATAACAAAGGCATTGCAAGGTCTGACTGCCCTGTCCAATGAGTTAGCCAGCAACTCAGGGGTAAATGACACCTTTACAGAATGGCTAAAAAGGTGGTTTGGTAAATGGAAAGAAATAACAGCCTCAATTCTTACTTCCCTCACAGACATAATGTGTGTACTTATTCTTGTCGGGTGCTGTGTTATACCATGCATCCGTGGGTTAATGCAGAGGCTCATAAAAACGGCACTTACTAAAACCTCCTTTAACTATCCTTCACCTTATCCAGAGAAGCTTCTTCTTTTGAAAAATCAAGTGAAACAACTAAGCCAAGACATGTTTTTAAAAAAGTTTGAAAAGCTGTAAGGAAATACAAGGGCAGGGGTTGTTAGACATGAGTTCTAAATTTCTTTTCAAAGAATCAATATGTCAGTATGTTCAATTCTTTGTCTTCTACTTATAAACTTAACTTCCTCATAAAGCAACTTTTTTTGATTACCTGCTTCACCCTGATTCATTTCAATCACCTGCTCAACCCTGACTCATTCCGATTACCTACTCCACCCTGACTCATTCTGATTACCTGCTCTGTCATAACCATTTTTCCCACCAAACCACTCACCCCGTCACTCTCTTTAAATTAGCCAATCAGAATTAGTTTAGCCTGTGTGGTCTAACCCTAGCCAATAGGGGAATGACACAGCAGCAGTGGCCATGTGCATCAGGGATAAGAACCCCTTTCCCTCCCTTGTTCAAGTGTGTACTCACCATTGCTCCATCTGTAAGGGTGCACCCTTCTATAGAAGTACCTTGCCTTGCTGAGAATAAAAAAGAAAATTTTTTTAAAAAAGGAAGAGAGGAAGTCAAATTGTCTCTTTGCAGATGACATGATTGTGTATTTACAAAACCCCATCGTCTCAGCCCAAAATCTCCTTAAGCTGATAAGCAACTTCAGCAAAGTCTCAGGATACAAAATCAATATGCAAAAATCACAAGCATTCCTATACACCAATAATAGACAAACAGAGAGCCAAATCATGAGTGAACTCCCATTCACAATTGCTACAAAGAGAATTAAATACCTGGGAATAAAACTTACAAGGGATGTGAAGGACCTCAAAGAGAACTACAAAACACTGCTCAAGGAAATAAGAGAAGACACAAACAAATGGAAAAACATTCCATACTCATGGAGAGGAAGAATCAATATCATGAAAATGGCCATACCGCCCAAAGTAATTTATAGATTCACTGCTATCCCCATCAAGCTACCACAGACTTTCTTCACAGAATGAGAATAAACTACTTTAAATTTCATATGGAATGAAAAAAGAGCCCATATAGCCAAGACAATTCTAAGCAAAAAGAACAAAGCTGGAGGCATCATGCTACCTGACTTCAAACTATAATACAAGGCTACAGTAACCAAAACAGCACGGTACTGGTACCAAAACAGATATATAGACCAATGGAACAGAACAGAGGCCTCGGAAATAACACCACACATCTATGACTATGACCATCTGATCTTTGACAACACTGACAAAAACAAGCAATGGGGAAAGGATTCCCTATTTAATAAATGATGTTGGGAAAACTGGCTAGCCATATGCAGAAAACTGAAACTGGACCCCTTCCTTACACCTTATACAAAAAGCAACTCAAGATGGATTAAAGACTTAAATGTAAGACCTAAAACCATAAAAACACTAGAAAAAAACCTAGGCAATATCACTCAGGACAAAAGCATGGTCAAAGACTTCATGAGTAAAACACCAAAAGCAATGTCAATGAAAGCCAAAATTAAAGAGCTTCTGCACAGCAAAAGAAACTACAATCAGAGTGAACAGGCAACCTACAGAATGGGAGAAAATTTTTGCAATCTATCCATCTGACAAAGGGCTAATATCCAGAATCTACAAGGAACTTAAACAAATTTACAAGAAATAAACAAACCACCCAATCAAAAAGTGAGTGAAGAATATGAACAGATACTTCTCAAAATAAGACATTTACGCAGTCAACAAACATGAAAAAAAGCTCATCATCACTGGTCAGTAGAGAAATGCAAATCAAAACCACAATGAGATACCATCTCACACCAGTCTGAATGGCAATCATTAAAAAGTCAGGAAACAACAGATGCTGGAGAGGATGTGGAGAAACGGGAACACTTTTACACTGTTTGTGGGAGTGTAAATTGGGAGTGTAAGTTCAACCATTGTGGAAAACAGTGTGGCAATTCTTCAAGGATCTAGAACAAGAAATATCATTTGACCCAGCAATCCCTTTACTGGGTATACACCCAAAGGATTATAAATCATTCTGTTGTAAAGACACATGCACACGTATGTTTACTGCAGCACTATTTACAATAGCAAAGACTTGGAACCAACCCAAATGTCCATCAATGACAGATTGGATAAAGAAAATGTGGCACATATACACCATGGGATACTATGCAGCCATAAAAAGGATGAGTTCGTGTCCTTTGCAGGGACACGGATTAAGCTGGAAACCATCATTCTCAGCAAACTAACACAGGAACAGAAAACCAAACACTGCATGTTCTCACTCATAAGTGGGAGTTGAACAATGAGAACATATCGACACAGGAAGGGGAACATCACACATTGGGGCCTGTCAGGGGGTGGGGGGCTAGGGGAGGGATAGCATTAGGAGGAATACCTAATGTAGATGACTAGATGGGTGCAGCAAACTACCATGGCATGCATATACCTATGTAACAAATCTGCATGTTTTGCACATGTATCCCAGAAAAAGTGTAATTTAAAAAACATAAATAAATAAAAACAGAACAACAGCAGTAAAAACAAAATACATTAATTAATTAAAATAAAATAATATAAAAATAAAAAGTGGGCAAAGGACATGAACAGACACTTCTTGAAGGAAGACATACACATGGCCTACAAACATGAAAAAATAGTCAACATCACTAATCATTAGAGAAATGTAAATCGAAACCACGATGAAATTACCATCTCAGAAACCAGTTAGAATGGCTATTATTAACACTAAAAAGTCATAAAAATGTTGGCAAGTTTGCAGAGGAAAGCGAACACTTACATATTGTTAGTGGGAATGTAAATTACTTCAGCCACCATGGGAAGCAGTTTAGAGATTTCCCAAATAACTTAAAACAGATCTACCATCAACCCAGCATTCCCATTACTGGGTATATACTCAAATAAATAAAACTCACTCTACCAAAAAGACACGTGTACCTTTATGTTCATTGCAGCACTATTCACCATAGCAAAGACATGGAATCAATCTAGATGTCCATCGGTGGTGAAAAGAATAAAGAAAACATGGTATGTACATATCATGGAATACTATACATCCCTAAAAAATGAAATCATGTCCTTTGCAACAACATGGGTACAGCTTGAAGCCATTATCCTAGGTGAATTAATGCAGAAACAGAAAACCAAATAACACATGTTCTCACTTATAAATGGGAGCTAAACATTGAGTATACATGGACACAATGAAAGGAACAAAAGCCACCAGGGCCTACCTAGTCGGGGGGATGGGAGGACGGTAAGGGTCGAAAAACTACCTATTGGGTACCATGATCACTACCTTGGTGATGAAATCATTTGTACACCAAACCCCATGACATAAAATTTACCCATGTAACAAATCTGCCTATGTACCTTCTGAACCTAAAATGAAAGTTGAAAAAATAAAAATAAATAAATACCTAAAATTTATCCACACCTGAAGAAGATACATCCCTTTGCATAAGCAAAATTGAACTGGTTCCTGGTAGTAAGGAGAAAGATGAAGAGCACGTTATTTAGAACCAGAGGAATTGGTAGACAGACTCACACAGTTCCCACCATGTTCCTGCTTAAATGTACAGAACGTGATGCCTGCCAATGAAAAATAAACAGTTGTTTTGCAATCTTATGAGAATAAACAGTAAAAAAGAAAACTTTAGTGGCTACATCAACATCTGGCAAAGACTTTCAACAAAAAATATTACCAGGGAGGCCAGGCACAGTGGCTCACATCTGTAATCCCAGCTCTTTGGGAGGCCAAGGCAGGCAGATCAATTGGCCCCAGGAGTTCAAGACCACTTTATGCAACACAGTGAGAACCCCATATCTACAAAAAATAATACAAATTAGCTGGCTGTAGTGGCATGCACTCATAATTCCAGCTACTTAGGAAGCTGAGGTGGGAAGATCACTCGAGGCAAGAAGTTTGAGGCTTCAGTGAGCTATCATTGTGCCACTGCCCTCCAGCCTCAGCAAAAGAGTGAGACCCTGCTTCAAAAAAAAGAAAAATTACCATTGATAAAGAGGAATATTTTATTATGATAAAAGAGCCAATCTATCTAGATGTTGTTACATCTGATAAAATGGGTAGGAAAACAAGAGCAATACAAGTAACTGCAACCTTCAATTTCAACTTTCATATCTGTCCTTTATTCTGCCATTTCCCCTGCTTCACAAATTATCTTCTCACTGACCTGTTTCTTCCATCACTAGTTCACTTCTGATTTCTTCTCCTCTAATCAAAAACAAGTTCAAAACTTTTCTGTTCTAAAAGAAACTTTCTTAGGCACCCCCGCCTTTTATTATCTATGCAAGGCCCTTTCTCTTTTATTCCCTTTCGTAATCCAATTTTCTGAAAGTGTAGAGAAGTCTGTGCTTCTGGGATTCCCCTAAGATTCTGGGTTATCTTTTGCTAGTCAGATAAAAAGCAGTCTTATGCAGCAGAGTATCCAGCAGTTACAGCAGCAGTAGGAATTCTAAGAGCAACAAGCTGCTGCAAGGGCCAAAGCACTTTCTTTCTGATGAGGCTGTGGTTTCTATTAGTTGCCACTAGATGTGCCCAGCTGGTTTACTCTTCTTATTCTTTATTCAAAATTTAAATGAGCACTGACGTAATTATAACAATTGAAAAATTGTTTATGGCCAGGTGCAGTGACTCATGCCTGTAATGCCAACAGTTTGGGAGGCCAAGGCAGGAAGATTGCCTGAGCCCAGGATTTCTCAACCAGTCTGGGCAACATAGCAAGACTCCCAACTCTACAAAAATTGCTTAAAAACTAGCTGGACATAGTGGCTTGTGCCTGTAGTCCCAGCCACTTGGGAGGCTGAGGTGGGAGGATTGCTTGAGCCCAGGAGTTTGAGGCTGCAGTGAGCTGTGATTGTACCACTGCACTCCAACCTGGGCAACAGAGTGAGACCCTGTCTCAAAAAAAAGAAAGAAAGAAAGGTGTTTACAGTTTTAGATCTAGAAACTTCACTAATTTTTTTATAATGGGAGACCATCTAAAGACAATTTCATTTTATGGGCATTGAACAAGACAAAAAAAATTAGACCTCAAGCCCAGAAAGATGTTTCTAGGTTTTCACCCTGCTAAACTCTTCATTCTTTAACATTCACCAATATAATTTCCACTCCTACACCCCATCAAATCTTTAAGGAAACCATTTTCATATTTCAACAGTGGACTCTCAATTGTTAAAATCAATGAGTGATTGTCAATCATTGTATATTTAACTCCTTTAATAATTTTGACATCATTCAATTATGAAAACCCACATCTCCATTGGCAGAAGAAGTATTATGAAGCTAATGAAGTTTAAACTTCAAGATCCTTCACTTACATAGGACCTTTCCAACATGCTGGGAATAGCTCTAGAAATGTGTTCATGTAATTATATATTTCTAACTTGAAAAAGTAAGATATTAAACCTCAATTAACTAATACTATATTCTCTATCCACATTGACTCCCACTCCATCACACTTCCTTCATATTAGGTGGCATTTGGGGTGACCATGGACATTTTGGAGATCTAACTAAGGAGAAACTGAGTTGAGAATGAATTTAGCTTAAATTTAGAGGATTAGTCTGTTCTTTCATTGCTATAAAGAACTACCTGAGACTGGATAATTTACAAAGACAAGACGTTTAATTGGCTCACAGTTCTGCAGGCTGTACAGGAAGCACTGCTGAGGAAGCCTCAGGAAACTTTCATGGCAGAGGGGGAAGGGGAAGCAGGCATGTCTTACATGGCTGGAGCAGGAGGAAGAGAGTGAAGTGGGAGGTGCTACACACTTTGAAACAACCAGATCTCGTGAGAACTCACTCACTATCATGAGAACAGCAAGGGGTAAATCCACCCCCATGACCCAATCACTTCCCACAAGGCCCCTCATACAACAATGGGGGTTACAATTTGACATGAGATTTGGCTGGGGACACAAATCCAAACCATATCAGAGGGATATATTTGTGTGTATGACAAGCACTTTAATACATAATTATAACTAATAAGATTTTACAGACTATAAGTGGCAGAGATAGTAAAAGTAAGTACTGTCTGACTCAAGTGTTAACAATCTCAATACAACACTATTGCCTTTCAATTATTTAGTGATTCGTCATCAGGCCCCCAATTCCTTAATTCAGTCTATTCTATCCTCAGCCACTTACCAGTATTTCATAGTCTATTCTCAGGTACATGCTAGCATTTGACATCTTTTCCCTTCTCTTTTTCTGAGCTTCAACATACCCTGTGTGTTCACCACACTCGATGCAAATGTATCCTCCTATCTTCACTAGATCATATCTTCGTCCATGCTTTGTTCATGCTCTTCCCTCAGCCTACAATGGCCTTGCTCAATCACATCTGCACTCACTTTTATTAATTTCCTGCTGATTTCACAGGACAAATAAATTTCCATGGAAATAACATGACATCAATTCTGTACCACTATCACGAGAAAGACATTGACACCTGACTGGTTGATTATGTTCATTCAGGCAATTTAGCAGCTCTTTATGTTATCCATTGTTGTATGACAAACCGTCATAAAACTGACTGGTGTAAAACAGAGTTTTTAAATGTGGATTTAGAATTTGGATATGCACAGCAAAGATGGCCTATCTCTGGTTCACCATGCCCAGGGCCTCAGCTAGAAAGAACCAAGTACTTGGGGGCTGAAATTCTCTAGAGACTCCTTTACTCATATGTCTAGCATCGAAGGTGGAATAATTTAAAGTCTGGGCTCATCTGGAATTGTCAACCAAAGAGCCTGCACATGGCCTTGCAATGTGCCTTTATCTTCCTCAAAGCATGGCAGCCTCTGTGTAGTCAGACTTCTAACACTGAGGCTTAGGGTTCCAATAGCAAGCGTTCCAGCAGCTAAGTAGGGAAATGCATGGCCCTTTTTTGCTCAGCCTCAGAAGTGATATTTCCACCATGTCATATTACTTAAAACAGGAAAAATCCTGCCCCTATTCAAGTGGAAGGGACATGCACCTCCACTTCTCAATAGGAAATGAGTGAAAGAATCCATGGCCATATTTTAAATTGCCATAGTAACAGCATGGGATACTTTAAATACCCTAAAATTAGTACTTACATGTGGAAGAAATCTTATAGAACTTTCCTCAAATTTGATAATAATCCTAAAAATCTGTCATTACCAATAATGAATGATAAAGCTGAAAAAAACTTTTCTAAATTCTAAACAATGAAAATTGAACTTTAACCAAACATCCCAGAGGACAGATTTTATTATTTTCCTGTCTTTCCAGAGAGGAGAAGTAATAAAATAATATGCAGTCAAAAACAACAGGGAAGGCCGGGCGCGGTGGCTCACGCTTGTAATCCCAGCACTTTGGGAGGCCGAGGCGGGCGGATCACGAGGTCAGGAGATCAAGACCACGGTGAAACCCCGTCTCTACTAAAAATACAAAAAAAATTAGCCGGGCGTGGTGGCGGGCACCTGTAGTCCCAGCCACTCGGAAAGGCGGAGGCAGGAGAATGGCGTGAACCCGGGAGGCGGAGCTTGCAGTGAGCTGAGATTGCGCCACTGCACTCCAGCCTGGGCGACAGAGAGAGACTCCGTCTCAAAAAAAAAAAAAAAAACAACAGGGAAAATACTACAGAAAGTTGTTAGGCAGTTAGCTAATTAAAATGTCATATTCTTTTTCTCTAGATTTGTGAAGTTTTGGTATTTATTTTCTCTTTATAAATAAATATCCACTTTTACCTAATTTGTATTAGTAATGTAATAAGATTAAGTTATTTATAATTGAATAAACTTCAGTTACTTATAATTGAATAAGCTTCAAAGCCCGCAGAACTTGGATTTTCCTGGCTCTGTTTCCATGATACCACTCTTTGTCTTCCTCCGCCTCTTTGGCAATGCCATCTCACTCCCTACATTCTTCTTCCTCTGTTCACCCTCTTAACACTCACCAGTATTAATCCTCACTTCACGGTACTGAAGAAACTCCCTTTTTGCCTTACTCAAAAATAACATAGGTCAGATCCAGAAATTAAACTTCTCAGATCAATATCAAATTCACAACTCCAAACTTAACATTAAAGCTTTTCTTTGTCCCCTTCCTGGGGCCTGCTATGAGCTAGTCACTTGCCTTGGGAGAATGGGGCCTGGCTCTCTTGTCTTTCCCAAATAAGCATGTCTGGGTAGGGAAAGGAAGAGTGCTGAAAGAAACAGGAAATGATGATACCTGTCACTGCGGAAGCTGGCTTCACACCCTGTGGGCCTGACAGATGCTAACAGCTGGCTCTTCCTCTCACATGTACTTTTTTGGGTTTCTCAAGGCTACCCTATTGAGTCTCTCAAATTGCAACTCCTGTATTATGGACAATACCTGTCCACCTTAAACTGGGGTCCCCTTGCCCCAAGGGGCTGCCCTCTTGGTCACGATTTCTTTCTAAAACATCCACAGCTGCCAATCCTCCCTGTGATTTCACACATGGTCCCAGGGACACCTTTGATCCTCCAGTGCAAGGGAGTGCAACTCTCTGTTCCTCTGTTCAGGTACTATGAGCTGCTTCCAGCTTTCTCAGGTTCATGCCAGTCAAGAAACCTCTATGTCCCCCAATTTCAGGGCACACATAGCAAGCTCTCCATGTAGTCCCACCGGAGTCCCTCTCATTCTATATCGAGTTTAGAAGCAGCCTCCCCGTCCACAACAACCACCGTGGGTACAGGAAAGAAGAAAAAAAGGAGATATATTTTGTAGCTTCTTCCAATGTTTCCTTATAAAAGTCTTCTCTATTTGCACTCTCTAGATTCTTTTATATCTTTGCAGTTTTAACATATGGTCTAGTATCCTTTTTGGAATGCAACATATGCCCTATCATGATGGTTCAACTGAAATGTCAATTTTGGTATCCTGTTAAATAACATATATATATATATATATATAATATATGTATCATATAAAATGTCCTCCAGAATGTGCTGCAGAGTTCAAAACTAAACTCAACTAACTTGCTCACCCTTCCCTCCATGGTCCCTCAATTAGTAGCCCAATCTAAAAAGCCCAGTTATGCTAAAATTCTTCCATCATCAAAACTTAACACTTACAACTCAGAAGTGCCAAAAACTTGCCCACTTTTTCCTTGTTTAGTATTAGGAACCAATATCTTCTTAGCTAGATTACTGTAATAGTTGCCTTTGCCAAACAAGCAAATAAATAAGAGGAAGCCCACCTACATCCAACAGCCCATGCAGGTGGGCATTCTCTTATTTATTTGCTCATTTGGCAAACATCTATTGAGGATCTACTGTATCCCATGCACTTTGGACACAAGGCTTTAAAACTCAGGAATTCCACATGTTAATGAAGAAGATGATTAATCAACATACACCATATATTATAATCTAATAAAGCCTTGAGGGCAGGATTTTGTCTGTTTTGTTTACTATTGTAAACCCAAGACCTTAACAGGACCTGGCACTTGGTAAACATTTAATAAACATTTGCTAATAGAATGAATAAATAAAAGAGGAAAGTGGTATAGTTGGATGTGGATGCTATCAGAGCAACACAGGCAAAGACTGAGAATGAGGTCTCAGAATGAGGAAGAGACCGAAGAATACAATGCTGGATTTGAGTACAAACATTTATTCCTAGCCAGGAAAATAGAATATAGAAAAGCACAAACAATAAGACCATTAGACCATTGGAAAACTGCAAATAATTCAATATGGTATTGTATGTTGTGAACTGCAACTTGCAAAGGGTGGGGAATTGTTGAAGGGCTTTAAGCGAGCACGTGTGGTGATCAGATCTTTCATGGAGAAAGCTTACTCTGAAAGCAATACTGAAGTTGACTCAAAGAAAAAATGTCTGTAGATAGAGAAGCCAGCTTAATCGTAATTGTATTTGGGGTTCTAAGTAGTAAAACAGAAAAGAAGCTACTGTGTTCTCTTTTCAAAAATTACCTCTGAACCATGAGCAGAAGGAGAAACACAAACACAATTTCAGCAAAACTGTATATAAGTTTGAACCACAGTGTGTGGCAAAGGCTCCCAGATGCAGTGAATGTCAAGACAAGGGGCATTCCAAGTGGGACACATGGCCACAGTTGCACCTCATAGGAGGCCACAGAGTGATATTCTTCAAAACAGGAGATGCTCCATGAGCAGAACCCCAACAAGACCTTGTGCTCCCTGAGTAGACCCAAACAAGCCCACAATGACAAGTGCCTGCACAGACTGTCCAAAAGACTTTCCCAGGATGCAGAAGAAACCTGGAAAAAGAAAAAATCACACCAACACCCTACATTCCCAGGAGTGGGATGTTGGTGAGGCCGTCAGGCCCGTTCTGCATGGCGAACAGTTTCACAGGGCTGATGCCTGGTGGCTGGAGAGAAGAACAAAACAAAGAAATCTGAGAAACAATTTGAATCACAAGGAGCTTTGAATTAGCATTAACACTTATGAGCAAAAATAAAATTAATACAAACGAATAGGAAAACTATTAATAGTCAAAATTTTATTTTTCCTCTCTCTGTCTTAGAAGACCAAGTGGACCAAAAAATACGTATAAGCAGGAATGACCTAGTGGCCAACTATTAAGGTAACATAATTATTGTTTAATTGAGTGGTATCCAACTCTGTACCCTAAAACCAAAAATGTACATGTTTTTTCAATGCTAACAGCAAATTGTCAAAAATTAACTTTTTTGTACCACAAAGAAAATATTAATAAATTTCAAAAAGCAGGAATAGCAAAGTTGATGGTCTGTGATCAAAAACAATAAAACTAAAGACATTACTAGATCAGGAGCTCTGTCACTTGCTTGTACAATTTAGCACAAAATATAACTACAGTAATACAGGCAAGAAGTTATGGTGGTCTGAAAAAAGAAGTGGGAATGAGGAAACAATCAATTGATAGAATTATGTGGTGATTAGAGATTGAAGCTGAAGGAGATCAATGTGTCTTTAGAGACTTCTAGGCTTTTCACTTAGGAAACAGATAAATAACATCACCATTTATTGGCATTGGGAATACCTTAGGAGAAACAGCTTTTGAGAAAAAAAACAATAAATTCATTTTCACTCAAGTTGTGTTTGAAATATCAGCTAGACTTTAGTAGGTAAGATTGGAACAAGCAGTTAAATATATCAGTCTAAATCTCAGAGCAAAGATGGAGCAAGGGACATATACTTGGAAGACAATCATATATACTAGATAAGTGGCATTTTTGGATTTATGAGAGACTGCTGAGAAGCTTTGAATGAGCAGTTAAGAGGGCACAGGAGAGAGCCCTGGGGCTCACGGGGCTTAAAGAAAATCAAGAGAAAGGGTTTAGGGAAGAAGACGTTTCATAGCATTTATCACAATTTACTGGTTTCATGTCCACATTTCCTGATGCACTCTAAGCTGCATAAGGAAAGGAATACATATTTATTTTTATTATTATTTGCCTAACAAGTGCCCAGTAAATAGTAGGTGACCAATAAATATTTGTTGAATGAATAAGTGACAGAATAAATTAAACCAAAGTAATATCTTCACTTGGACCTCCTTTGCTCCTTCTACCTTCCTACTCTATTAGTGAATCTGAGCCATCTTCTAGCCCTTTCCCTCCTGTACCTCCAGCCTCCCTCATTTTGTTAGCATTTCTCTTTGTTCTATGAAAAATCTCTAAGAAAGGAAAAATTCATGGAATATTCATCTTTATAAATAAATGACAAAAAATAAAAACCCTCTTTGGGGCCATCAGTTTATACTCTTTGTTCTTAGAGAGTGTAGTGTGTTGGTCAAGAGCAGATTGCCTGGGTTTGAATCTGGCTCTGCCACTTACTAGGTGTTTGACAATAGACAAGTTATTGAGTCTCTATGTATCTGTTTCCTCTCTTATAAAATGGGACCTTGACTCCCTACTCCATGTGGTTGCTGTGAAGATTAAATGATTAAATGAGTTAATATATACAAAGTGCTTAAAAGTATATTGACAATTAGAAAATATGGTTTTCTCAATCAGTTAATCATTTAGCAAGAAAGACTTCATATTACAGTATTTAAAAATAAGAATCTAAATTATACTGTTTTGCTGAAAGGATGAGTATTTACAATGTTTTTGCATCAAAATTTACTTGACATCGTCAAAAGGGAAAAAACACTAGAAACTAGAATAGATGCATATGCACAGCTCATGTATACAAGTAATTGGAAGGAAATATGTAATTTACAAATGAAGAAACTCATTGAAATAATCATTCTATTTGGCATTTATAAATATAAAAATAAAAATGGTTTATTATCATATAGGAAAGAAGATGTGGCAATGCTCCATTGAACAAAAATATGTCACCAAATGTTTTCAAAGTATTGCATTTTGAAAATGAAAATACTATTTAAATTCTTATTAAAATTTTTAATGGCTCTTTTTCAATATCTCCTTATTCTTACTTGTATAATTTATATGTTAAATGGCCTAAAAGTATTTTTAAAGAAATAAAAATACTTCATTGAACCCAGAAGATAAATAATGGTAAGTCAGGACCTAAAAAGGGTCATATTGAGGAGCTAAAAAAAAAAAAAAAAAAACTACCATCAGAGTGAACAGGCAACCTACAAAATGGGAGAAAATTTTTGCAACCTACTCATCTGACAAAGGGCTAATATCCAGAATCTACAATGAACTCAAACAAATTTACAAGAAAAAAACAAACAACCCCATCAAAAAGTGGGCGAAGGACATGAACAGACACTTCTCAAAAGAAGACATTTATGCAGCCAAAAAACACATGAAAAAATGCTCATCATCACTGGCCATCAGAGAAATGCAAATCAAAACCACAATGAGATAACATCTCACACCAGTTAGAATGGCCATCATTCAAAAGTCAGGAAACAACAGGTGCTGGAGAGGATGTGGAGAAATAGGAACACTTTTACACTGTTGGTGAGACTGTAAACTAGTTCAACCATTGTGGAAGTAAGTGTGGCGATTCCTCAGGGATCTGGAACTAGAAATACCATTTGACCCAGCCATCCCATTACTGGGTATATACCCAAAGGATTATAAATCATGCTGCTATAAAGACACATGCATACATATGTTTATTGTGGCACTATTCACAATAGCAAAGACTTGGAATCAACCCAAATGTCCAACAACGATAGACCGTTAAGAAAATGTGGCACATATACACCATGGAATACTATGCAGCCATAAAAAATGATGAGTTCATGTCCTTTGTAGGGACATGGATGAAACTGGAAACCATCATACTCAGTAAACTATCGCAAGGACAAAAAACCAAACACCGCATGTTCTCACTCATAGGTGGGAATTGAACAATGAGAACTCATGGACACAGGAAGGGGAACATCACACTCCGGGGACTGTTGTGGGGTGGGGGGAGGGGGGAGGGACAGCATTAGGAGATATACCTAATGCTAAATGATGAGTTAATGGGTGCAGCAAAACAACATGGCACATGGATACATATGTAACAAACCTGCACATTGTGCACATGTACCATAAAACCTAAAGTATAATCATAAAAAAAAAAGAAGGAAACAAAAACATTTTCTCCTTAGGAATGATCGTATTGCTGTATTCATTGTATTGAACAATTTGATACCAGACTGGGGAAAGTATTAAAAATAAATCTAAGTTAAGACAAAATGAAGACCAAATCATCGTTTAGAGACAAAGTTGAAAGGTATAAAAAGACTGAATATATGCCAATGGTCATTGAGTTATGATTTCATGCAAAATCCCCTTCGGACCTGTCTTTGTAGAGACAACTAAGCTCATTAACCCAACTTTGCTTACACAGTCTGAGCAAAGAAAACTCAGCTTAGGGAGCTTACCAGGGACCATTTTATCAAACTGTTTCATAGTATTTTTTGAACTTTTTGATAGTATTTGTTGACAATGTAACAGGATTAAAGCTCATGAGGTTCATTTCACATAAAACTGCATAAAGCATGTTAATTATCTTTCTAAAGTAAATGTACAACAATCTTTGTAATATGGAATTCTAATGGTAAAACATACATTTTATTGTTTCTTTCATTTAAATAAAGATATAACTATATCTGCCAGTGTTCTTCATTATAAACATGAAAACCAACTCTTACCATCTTGGGGAGAGAGAATTTATTAGAAGAATATTGTGGGCCCATAGAATGAATGGGAGGCCGAAGAAGCAGATTCTAGCTTTCACCAAGATGATGACTAATAATGTGGGAAATAGTGGGGAAGAGGATTCCTTGAAAAAAAATTGGGATGCCATAAAGAAAAATGTGACAGGCAAGTATTAGTAATTAGAAAGAGAATCTATCACATTGTGGGAGGAAGGGAACAAAGAATAGTTAGAATTGCAAGATATAATCAGTAATTTCAAGAAACCATATGCACATCAACAGGATCTCATACTGAGTCAGACAAAAAAGAAGTATACTACAGAAAGCTTGGATCTTTGCCATTACCATTATGGGGTGAGCCAAGCATACCCTTGAGTACAGCAGAGACTGAACTATGCATGCATCCCTCCTAATTTTCTTGCTGATGGAGCTGCTAGCTCAGGCTAATTATATTGTAATGAGCTACTTCAATTGCAAATGAACAATCCTCTCATCTCAAATTTGCTTTCCCTGCAGCCTTCCCTACTTCATTGAAATAGCATCTTCGTCCTTCCAGATGTTCAGGCTAAATTCATGAATCAGCCTTGATTCTTCTCATTCTTTCACACCTTGGATCTAATCCATCAAAATTTCTGATGATTATACCTTCATATTATATCTCTAATCTTACGTCCACTGGCTACCTAGGTCTGAGCCATCGTTATTTCTCAACCGCATCCTCCTCTTAACAGGCCTCTCTGCTTTCATCCTTGCTCCAATCCCTGCCACCTTCCTGGCCCATTCTCAGTGCATTGGACAGAGTAATTATTGTAAATTTTAAGTCAGAATATGTATTTTCTCTGCTGAAAACCCTCCAAACACTCCATGTTTCACCCAAAACAAATGCCAGATTCTTGCAGTGACTTAATTGGCCCTACATGCTGTCCCACAATTACCTCCCTGACTCTCCTACCACCTTCCACTTTGTTCACTGTACTCCCATTGTATTGGCCTCTGTCTCACATACACACCAGGGATGCTCCCACCTGAAGGCCTTTGGTCTGGTTGTTTTTCCTAGAATGGTCTTCCTACAGTTATCTGCTTGGTTGACTACTCAATGACTTCAAGTCTTTGCTCAAATGTCCTCTTCTCAATGAGGCTCACCCTGACCACCTTATTTAATACTGTAACCAGCCCATACCCCAACACTCTTGATTCTACTTACCCCTGCTCTACTCTTTCTCTTCTCTACAACACTTCTTAATCTCTAGCAGACTATACTATTTATTCTGTTATTATTTATCTCTCTGTTCCTACTAGAAATTAAGATCTGTGAGGGGAGAGATCTTTGTCTGTTTTGTTCATGGTGTTTTCCAAGAAAAATATTAATTTGTTACCATTAGACATCATGCTGAAAATATTTGTTGAATGAATGAAATAAACAGTAATAACAGCAAGCTCCCAAAGAAGGAGCTAGCATTTAGGAAAACATCAAGAAGCATAATATCAATGCTATCAATGGAAAGATCCTGTGCTCTGAAAAAACATGCTATACAAATTTATGGAAACATGATTTCAGGGAAAGGAATAGGGATGTTGAAACATACTGTGTGGTGATAAAGACTCCAATATGTTTTTGTAAGTAGGACTGGTGCTTTTATTCATAATAGCTATTGCCATCAACTTTTTCTAGGACATTCCTTAGGCCCATGAAACCTGCCTCATAGGGGCAGTTACTTTATTTTCTTTACAATTGTCTCAGTTGGAGATTCCTAAGTTGAAGTTATGGTTGAAATCTGGGTCCCTAAAGATCTAACAAAGCTGAATATTTCTGCCATGTGTTCTTCTCCAGAGCTTACCTTTTCCTCAGCTTTTGAGTTTTCTGGGCATTGAATAACGAGTTCTTTCAAATGCAGTGGAAATACTTTCCTGTGGAACATCTTTTTCTCCTATTAGGATGTATGTCTCTAGTGCTTAATTTTCCTCCAAGTGTTTAGCAGTTGAACCTTGTTCTTACAGTGGTTCTTAAAATGGTTTCTTTCCTTTACTTAATACATCCATGACAGGCACAGTTTGCTGGAATCAATGCTTGTATTCTTTTTCTTCCTTTTTATTTTCTTACCCAGGTTTATTTGTCTAACTTTGAGTCTGAGACTATAAATTGATGCCTAATATTCATTCATTCCTTTTATTTTAATAACAAGGCTCCAAGTTTTAGTTGGACACCTTGCCATCTAACTACAAGACTGTATTTCTCAGACTCCCCTGAAGCTTGATGTAACCGAAGTTATAGCCAATGAGGGATAAATAAAAGTTTTGTTTGGGACTTAGGGGAAAACTCCTTAAAATGGGTGTGTGTGTTCCTTCCTTCCTCCATTTTATTCAGAATGCAGATGTAATAATCAGAGCTCAGAATCTCAGATCATGAGAATCAGAACCATATTTTAGGATTGGCAGAGTTCTGATCTGCACGTAATTGGTGTCACTGATGACTCTGTGGAGTAGACTCATTACCCCAGCCCTCTGGATTTTCTCTTTGTAAGAGAAATAAGTGTGAACTTGTATAACTAGTTCTAGTTTGGGCATATCTTTCACATGCAGTTGGACCTATTCTAAATAATACAAATTCCTTTTAGGATCCCTCTTAGTGTTAAGATGCCAAAAGTATCCACTGCTCAGACAAATCCTGCCCATATGTATATTCATCTCAGGCTTGTACTTTATTATTTTCCTATCTTCCTCCTCTTTGATATGTTTCATGTTGTCGTTGTTTTTTTATTTGCTTTTCTGGTGCTTCATTTTGGCAGCTCATATACTAAAACTGGAATAATACAAAGATTAGCTTGTCCCTTTGCAAGGATGACATGAAAATTCATGAATCATTCCAAACACACAGCCAACATCATACTGAACAGGCAAAAGTTGGAAGCATTTCTCTTGAGAACTGGAACAAGACAAAGATGCCCATTCTCACCACTTCCAGTAACATTGTCAGAGCAGTCAGGCAAGAAAAAGAAATGAAACACATCCAAATAGGAAAAGAATAAGTCACATTATCTCTCTTCACTGACAATATAATTCTACACCTAGAAAACTCTCTAAATTCTGCCAAAAGACTCATAGACTTGATAAGTGACTTTAGTAAGGTTTCAGGATACAAAATCAATGAATAAAAATCAGTAGCATTTCTATTTATCAATAATATTCTAGCTGAGTATCAAATCAAGAATGCAATCTGATTTACAATAGCCACCAAAAAAAAACCCAAATCTAGAAATACAGCAAGGAAAGTAGTTGAAAGATCTCTACAAGAAGAAATATAAAACACTGCTGAAAGAAATCAGAGATGACACAAATGAAAAACCATTCCATGCTCATGGATTGAAAGAATCAATACCTTTAAAATGTGCATACTGTCCAAGGCAATCTACAGATGCAACCCCATTACTATCACAATACCAATTACATTCTTCATGGAATTAGAAATAACGATTCTAAAATTCATACAGAATCAAAAAGGAACCCAAATAGCCAAAACAACCCAAAGCAAAAATAACAAAGCTGGAGGCATCACAGTATCTGACTTTAAACTATACTACAAGGCTATAATAGCCAAAACAGTATGGTACCAGTACCAAAATAGGCACATAGATCAATGAAACAGAATACAGAACCCAGAAATAAACCCACACACCTACAGTCAACTGACCTTCAACAAAGTTGACAATAATAAACAATGGGGAAAGGTTTCACTCTTCAATAAATGGTGCTGCAATAACTGGCTAACCACATACAGAAAAATAAAACTGGACCCCTACCTCTCACCATATACAAAAATTAACACAAGATGGGTTAAAGGTTTACATGTAAGACCTCAATTTATGACAACTCTAGAAGAAAACTTAAGAAATACTATTCTAGACATGGGCCAAGGCAAAGAATTTATGACTAAGTCCTCAAAAGCAAATGCAACAAAAACAAAAATTGACAGTTGGGATGTAAATAAAGAACTACTGCACAGCAAAAGAAACTATCAACAGAGTAAACAGATAACCTACATGATGGGAGAAAATATTTGCAAACTATACATGTGACAAAGGACTAATATCCATAATCCATAAGGAACTTAATAAACTCAATAAGAAAAAACAAACAATCCCATTAAAAAGTGAGCAAATGACATAAACAAATGCTTCTCAAAAGAAGACATATAAGTACCCAACCAACATTGAAAAAATGCTCATCATCACTAATCATCAGAGAAATGCAAATCGAAACCACAATGAAATACCATCTCACACCAGTCAGAATGGCTATTAATAAAAAGTCAACAAAATAACAGATGTTGGCAAGGCTGCAGAGAGAAAGGAACATGTATACACTGTTTGTGAGAATGTAACTTAATTCAACTCCTGTGGAAAGAAGTTTGAAGATTTCTTAAAGAACTAAAAATAGAATTACCATTCAACTCAGCAATCTCCTTACTGGGTATATACTCAAAGGAAAATAAATCATCCTACCAAAAAGACACCTGCACTTGCATGTTTATTGCAGCACTATTCATAATAGCAAAGACATGGAATCAACTTAGGTGCCAATCAACAGTGGATTGGACAAAGAAAATGTGGTACATACACACCATGGAATACCATGCCACCATAAAAAGAATGAAATCATGTCTTTTGCAGCAACATGAATGTAGCTGGAGGCCATAATCCTAAGCAAGTTAATACACAAACAGAAGACCAAATACTGCATAGTCTCACTTATAAGTGGGAATTAAACCTTGAGTATATACAGGCATAAAGATGAGGACAATAGACACTGGGGACCCAAAAGGGGGAAAGGGAGAGAAAAAGCAAGGGTTAAAAAAAAAACTATCTATTGCAGCGCTCTCCAACCTTTTTGGCACCAGGCACCAGTTTCATGGAACACAATTTTTCCAAGAACTGGGCAAGGGGTGAGGGAAGATTGTTTCGGGATGATTCAAGCACACTATGTTTATTGTGCACTTTATTTCTATTATTATTACATTGTAATATATAATGAAATAATTATACAACACACCATAATGTAGAATCAGTGGGAGTCCTGAACTTGTTTTCCTGCAACTGGATGGTACCATCTGGGGGTGATGGGAGACAGTGATATCTGAAGTGTGTTGATGTCCAGTCTGCTCCTTAATTTTGTTTTCATTGCTGTCACTGCAGAAACCCTGCTTCGCAAAGATAGGATGCTGAAAATGGAAGCAGGCTTTTCAGTACTTTTGCGGCAATCTCAGGATATTCCTCGCTGACTTTAAACCAGAATGTATGGAGATTTGCAGTTGTCTCAAATATACTTTTAAGGCCACCATCATTTGCGATCTCAAGCAGTTGATCCTCCTCTAGCACAGACAAAGTCGACTCAGCTGCCTTATTCAAAAATAGGTGGGGGATCCATTCCTTCCCAGTTCTATGGTTCTTTGTGCTTGGGAAGTAATGCTCAAACTCTTTTGAAAGCTGAGACAGGTGATCATGCACCAGCTGGGAGAAAGAAGGCCCTGGCTCAGCCTCTTTCAAAATCTCTGTTAATGTTTGAAACATGTCAGAAATCCCAATGTTCACTCATCGCCCCCATAATTCCAGCTTAGCTTTGAATGAAGCCATTTTATCTGCCAACTTGAACACAGTTGTCATTCTCCCTGGAGTAACAAATTGAGTTTGGTTAGCAAGTTGAATATGTCACACAAGTAAGCAAGTTTGCGGATCCATTCTGTGTCACTGAAATGTGCTGCCAGTGGTGACTGTTTTTCTAACAGAAATGTCTGGAGCAGCTCTGATAACTCAAGAGCTCCGGCCAGTGATCAACCTTTAGAAAGCCATCTACTTCTGTGTTTAAGAGAAGATATGTGTGCTCTATGTTCACCTCCTCACAGAGCTGAGCAAACATACGTGAGTTAAGGGAATGTATTTAAATGTGGTTGATAATTTTAATCACATTCTGCAAAATGTTAAGTTCCAGTGACATTTTTCAGCTAGCCAGCATTTCTCTATGGATAACACAGTGTGTAGACTCACATTCAGAAGCAACCTCTTTGACCTGAGTAGTAAAACCAGAAAGCCGTCCAGTCATGGCAGCCCATCAGTCTGTCCATATACAGACACAAAGTGACCAATTCAGTTTTCCTGATATCTAATCATTCAACGATTTGAATAATTCTGCAGCTGTGGTGTTGGTTGGCAACAAAAGTGCACGTAATATATCCTCATGTGCATCCTCCTAAAAAATATATCCCACAAAAACAAGCATTGTTTCATTGTTGTTAACACTGGTAAACTTGTCAACCTGGATTGCATACCATGGTGACTCATTAATTCTAACAATTGTGCCTCAATATCTTCTGCTATTTCATCAATTTGTCTGGTTATAGTGCTAGCTGAAAGAGGAACATCTGCCACCTTTTGAAGGGCATCCTCTCCTTAAAGTTCATGACAAATGTCCTTAGCAGCAGGCAGGATCAACTCTTCACCAATAGTAAACGGCTTCTTAGCTTTAGCACTGTGGTTAGCCACTAAGAATGACGTTCTCAGCGCCGACACATTTGATGAAGTGGTGGCCTTCAGTAATTGCTTCTGTTCTTCATGTTCATAGGATTTTTTCTTTTGAAAAACTCCAAAGGTTTGTCTTCTAATGCAGGCTGCTTGGTCTCCATGTGGCAAAGCAGTTTTGAAGGTTTCATGGCTTCATTGGATAGCTGGTCACTACATATTACACAAAGCAGACTTGGAGAATGTGAATCACCTGTTGCGATGAACCTGTAATTTAAGTAAGACTCCTGGTATTTTCTTTTAAATGTAACTTTATTTTTTTTTGGCAGTCTTAAGAGTCTTCTGCTCTCTCACCATTGGGTCTTTCCCCCTTTTCAAAGAAGCTCTCCAGTGATGTTTGTATTTTACTCATTTTGGCCAGGGGTTAGCTTGTGGGCTCACCAAAACTGTGACTGAGACAAGTGTGCGATGCAAGAAAAAGGTGCAGATGGAAGTGGTAAATAAAATGAGCAGGCCATGTGTGGACTAAAATAAGTGTTGGATTCTGACTTAAAGCCTGCCACCAGATGCAGCCTGTCACTTGCCACTCACTGATAGGGTTTTGATATGAGTCTGCAAGCAATTGATGTATTAGGGTTTCTGTGCAGTCAAACCTCTCTGCCAATGTTAATCTGTATTTACAGCTGCTCCCCAGGGTTAGCATCACAGTCTCAGCTCCACCTCAGATCATCAGGCGTTAGATTTTCATAAGGAGCCTGCAACCTAGATCCCTCGTATGCGCAGTTCACAATAGAGTTTGCATGCCTATGAGAATCTAATGCTGCTGATGATCTGACAGGAGGCAGAGTTCAGGCAGTCATGCAAGTGATGAGGAGTGGCTGTAAATACAGATGAAGCTTCACTCACAGGCCTGCTGTTCATCTCCTGCTGTGTGGTCTGGTTCCTAGCAGACCATGGAACAGTACTGGTTTGAGCCCCAGCAGTTGGGGACCCCTGATCTATTGGGTACTGTGTTCAAAATTTGGGTGATGGGATCAATAGAAGCCCAAACCTCAGCCACACAATATACCCAGGTAGCAAACTTGCATATGTACCTCTGAATCTAAAAATTTTTAAGTAAAATAAAAAAAAGCTTTTCTGTAATAAAGGTGATGTTTTGATTGCCTGCATCTGTCTCTCAGATGGTTCTGAATTCAGTAGGAGGAGGAGTGTTACATATTGTAGATGAGTTGTAGCATCCAATGACCTTAATTAAAATTAACCTAATTAATAAAATAAATATAATCTAAATTGCTTCAGTGATTTCTCCTCTGTATTTTAGATGCTTAAATGCAACTTCCTAGTAGGCATCTCTACTTAAATGCCTACCAAACAGCTCAAATCCAATATTCTCAAAACTAAACATTTAATCTTTCCCCCTGCTTTGTGCTCTCTGTCTCCTCCATCACAGCCATGGTAACTCTATTTTTTTAGGTGTTTAGGGCATGCCCAGAGCCATACTTGAGCTCTCTATTTCTCTCACACACTACAGCCAATTCAACAGGAAATACACTCAGCTCAATTTCCAGATGTATCATACCTATATCATGTCCTCAGCATGGATCACAAGCTAAACTGCCATTACCAGCGTCTGTGCCACCATCACCTTTCTCCAGCATTATGGCAATTACCTTCTGTACTGGGTTGAATCAAGTCCTTATAAAAATCACATCCAAGCGGAACCTCAATGTGATGAGCTTATTTGGAAACTAGGTCTTTGTAGATGTAATTAGTTGAAATTTGGTCATCCCAGATTAGGGTGACTCCTAATCCAATGACTAGTAGTGTCCTTATAAGAAAAAAAAAGAGCTATAGAGAGACACACAGGGAGAAGACCATGTGATGACCAAGGCAGACATTAGAGTAATACATCTACAAGCCAAAGAACATCAAGGTTTGAGGGCAGTCACTCGAAACCAACACAAAGCAAGAAAGGACTCTCCCTTGGAGGCTGCAGAGAGAGCATGGCCCTACTGACACCTTGATTTCAGATTACAAGCCTTCAGAACTGTGAGAGAATAAATGTCTGTTGTTTTAAGCCACCTAAAGCATGGTACAGTTGACCCTTGGTATCCATGGAAGATTGGTTACAGAACACCCCCCCCATCTCCAACTCCTCCACCCATGCCCTACCAAAATCCTCCTTGGATGCTCACTTCCCTGATATAAAATGGTGTAGGATTTGCTTTTAACCTATGTACATCTTTCCATATACTTTGAGCAAATTAACATACAAACAGAAAGCCAAATACCTCTCTAGATTACTTATAATATCTAATACAATGTAAATACCATGTAAATAGTTGTTGTACAATATGGTTTTTATTTGTATTATATTTGATTGTTTTATTATTATCTTTATGTTTCTTCCCCCCATACTTTTGATCCATAGTTGGTTGAATCCAGATGCAGAAACTGCAGATAGGAAGGGCTGACTGTACTTTGATCCTGCAGCCCTAGGAAATGGATGTAGCTTTCTAGCAGTCCCCTCTACTTTTACCTCTCAGCCTGGCCTCCACCTCATCAGTAGACTCTCTCAGTAGCAGCCAGAGAGGTCTTTTTAATGTACCATAGTCAGACCATGTCCCTTCTCGGAGCCAGCCCTTAATGACTACTTATTTCACTTAGAGTTAAATCAATGCCGTTCTAGTGCCTCCTGGTCTCCTAGTACCTCTCTGACTCCTCCATATTACTCTCCCTCCTTCCCCACTGCCGTGTTTTTTGTTTGTTTGTTTTAACTTGTCTCTGCTCTTCCTCAAATACACCAGATACGGTCCCACCTTAGGGTCCTTTTCTCTAGCTGTCACCTCTGCCTGGAACACACTCTGTTCCCCAACATCTGCTCACACCTTACCTTCTCCAAGAGGCCTATTCAGTATTCTTTTTAATACTACAGTCTGTACTCCATCCAAAACCCCTTTCACTTGTTCTTCATTTTCTCTTTCTATATACTTATGACATTGAATGTTGTGTGTGTTTATGTTTTAGTTCTTCTTGTTTATTTTCTCCTGTTAGAAGGTAATGTCCATGAGGGCAGGAATTTTTGTACCTTTTATTCCATGATGTAACCCAGGCTCATAAAGCAGGACTGTTCAGTAGGAGTATAATGTAAGCTACATATGTAACTTTAAATTTTCTAGCAGCCACACTAGGAAGATTAAAAAGAAACAAGTGAAGTTAATATTAATAATATATTTTATCTAGCCTAATATATCCAAAATGTATCAAACATGTAACCAATATTTAAAAATATATTAAAACAATATTTCACCTTCTTTTTGTGGCTGTCTCTGTAGCATCCAGGGTGTGGCTTGCACTTACAGCACAACTCAATTCTGACTAGCTATATTTCAAGGGCTCAACAGGCACACAGGGGAGTGACTTCCATATTGGAAGGCACAGGCCTAGAACAATGCCTGGCACACAGTTGATATGGAATACCTATTATTGAATAAATAAATGATTAAACAAAGGATCTTCTGTGATGCCATTGCCACATAAAAAGAAACCTTCAAGGAAGCAGGCAAGGTAAACTAATCCATGCCCAACAGCAAGAAAAAAAATCATAAAAGATTCCTACAACGATGATCCCGTAAAACAAAAAGGACTTAGTTTTACAGAATTAGAGCTATGGCAAATTTCTTGAGTGCCATTTTCTTGGAAGGGAAAGCCAAATGTAGTGTGATAGTGGTTTGGAATTAGATAATGAATGACCTTCATAGACTTTATTTTCAAAGAATGAGCCAGTTCTCATCCTACAATTTATTCTAAAGTCTGAAGTCACAAAACATGAGAATTTGACTTATGCAAATCAAACTCATGAATATGAGGAAGTGGCTTAGTCTAGCAAAGACTGTAGCCCAGCTGTTGGAAGTCCTTATGCTTTACAACTTTTTTATGTCCTAAAAAAACAAACTAACTAAACAAAACACATGGGTTTGTCTGACAGATGCCAGAGAACAGTTTCTGCTTGTGGACCTCAAATGCACTGATGCAAATTAAAACATGAAAGGTAGCCTGTGTCTTTACGGCCTGGATCACCACCATGTTCACTCCCTGGGTTCTTATATGGCCACTTCATAGTTTCCCAAATTTGGCGTGTTTACTTTAGTACTGCCAACATGATTGCATAAATCAAGTGCTTTGACACAAACACACCCTTTGCTCATTTTAAACTGAATGATCATTAATCTCTCATAATTTACCATTCATGAATGCTATAGCACTTCTTGAAGTGCAAAAAACAAACTGTCGACAGCTTCAAAACATAGCAGCCCATTAATCTGCTTAAAGCAAGTTCTAGGATTTTCCTTTCATTAGCATACGAGTGAGAAAGCCACTTTACTTCCTGAATACACTGAGAGGTGTCTCTATCTTCAGTAACTTGTTCAACCTGCTTCTCCTGTCAAAATGACATTTGGACCACAGTTTGTAACTTAACTTAGATTCACTAGCCAATAGTATATATTCACCTTGTATAAAAAACTCATACTGAACCATGTCAAACAATTTTGCTTTGATATAGCTCTCAGAGGCTATTTTGAAGAAATTTCTAAAGTCTGAAATAGCAGATTTTCCTTATGAATAATTTGCTTATAAAATTAGTAAATTAAGACAATATAAAATTATGAACTGTTTAAGATATTAACTATCAATCCTTGCACCGCCTTGACATTTGACTTAGAAAAAAAAATGTTTTCGTACACCTTAATTTCCCTTCTAAGATCAATGAACACTTTTACCTCTTATAGCTATTACAATAAAAACCTTCCTTTGAACACTCCTAAATCTCTCTTTTGATGAAAGAATTGAGATTATAAAAAGAATATAAAGTATTAATTAAACTACTACCAGAAAGTCTACATCTTATTATAACACAGTTGTGCCCTCAATGCTTTAGGGGCCCAAAATAGACAGCTGCAGGACAGGCCTTTCCAAATAACACAGCTTGGAAGATGAACTGCTGAATGTCCCAGTGGTGTCGTTGTGTTTGAGTGGGCATCATTTTCTTTTACTTTCTATTCTCCTTTGAAGTCTGAGTCAATGCTCCTACATTGTTAACTTTAAAAAATTATTTAGAAGGTAGAGTTGGGGGATGGTCAATCTGAGTTTAGGAAACTTTTCTTTCAAACAAAGATGTATTCCAAGGTATGGCTGTGATCCAACTTCCACATCAAATGAAAATTCCTTACAGTATTCTATGATGGAAACTGTGCCACTCCAACCTTCATAGATTTCAAATACAACCATTTCATAGTAGTTACCTTCATATGTTACTTTTTAAAACTTTTTCCAAGAGGCGTCTTTAGGCTTTTCTAGGTAAACGATCAGGTCATCAGCAAACAGCAACAGTCTGACTTCCTCTTTACTGATTTGGGTGCCTTTTATTTCTTTCTCCTGTCTGATTGCTCTGGCTAGAACTTCCAGTACTATATTGAAGAGGAGTGGTGAGAATGGACATGCTTGTCTTGTTCCAGTTCTCGGAATGCTTTCAACTTTTCCCCTGTCAGTATTATGTTGGCTGTTGGTTTGCCACAGATGGCTTTTATCATATTGAGGTATGTTCCTTGTATGATGATTTTGCTGGCAGTTTCGATCATAAAGCTATGCTGGATTTTGTTGAATACTTTTTCTGCATCGAGATGATCATGTGGTTTTTTTTTAATTCTTTTTTTTTTTTTCCTGAGGCGGAGTCTCACTCTGTCGCCCAGGCTGGAGTACAGTGGCGTGATCTCGGCTCACTGCAACCTCCACCTTCCGGGTTCACACCATTCTCCTGCCTCAGCCTCCTGAGTAGCTGGGACTACAGGTGCCCACCACCATGCCTGTCTAATTTTTTGTATTTTTAGTAGAGATGGGATTTCACCATGTTAGCCAGGATAGTCTTGATCTCCTGACCTTGTGATCCACCCACCTCAGCCTCCCAAAGTGCTGGGATTACAGGCGTGAGCCACTGCACTCGGCCTTTTGTTTTTAATTCTGTTTATGTGATATATCACATTTATTGACTTACATATGTTAAATCATCCCTACCTCCCTGGTATAAAACCTACTTGATCATGGTGGATTATCTTTTTGATATGTTGTTGGATTTGGTTAGCTAGTATTTTGTTAAGGATTTTAGCCTTTATGTTCATCAGGGATATTGGTCTGTCGTTTTCTTTTTTGGTTATGTCCTTTCCTGGTTTGGTATTAGGGTGATACTGGCTTCACAGAATGATTTAGGGAGGCTTTCCTCTTTCTCCATCTTGTGGAATAGTGTCAATAGGACTAGTACCAAGTCTTCTTTGAATGTCTGGTAGAATTCTGCTGTGAATCTGTCAGGTCCTGGGCTTCATTTTGTTGGTATTTTTTAAATTACCATTTCAATCTTACTGCTTGTTATTGGTCTCTTCAGGGTATCTAATTCTTTCTGATTTAAGCTAGAAGGGTTGTATCTTTCCAGGAATTTATCCATCTCTTCTAGGTTTTCCAGTTTATGTGTGTAAACATGTTCATAATAGCCTCGAATGATCTTTTGTATTTCTGTGGTGTCAGTTGTAATATCTCCTGGTTTGTTTCTTATTGAACTTATTTGGATTTTCTCTCTTCTTTTCTTGGTTAATCTTGCTAAGAGTCTATCAACTTTATTTATCTTTTAAAAGAACCAGATTTTTGTTTCATTTATCTTTTGTATTTTTTTTGGTTGTTGTTGTTGTTTCAATTTCATTTAATTCTGTTCTGATCTTGGTTATTTCCTTTCTTCTTCTGGGTTTGGGTTTGGTTTGTCCTTGTTTCTCTAGTTCCTTGAGGTGTGACCTTAGGTAGTCTGTTTGTGTTCTTTCAGACTTTTTGATGTAGACCTTTAGGGCTATGAACTTTCCTCTCAGCATTGCCTTTACTGTATCCCAGAGGTTTTGATAGGTTGTGTCACTATTGTCATTCAGTTCAAAAAATTTTTTAATTTCCATTTTGATTTCATTTTTGATCCAATGATCATCCAGGAGCAGGTTATTTAATTTCCATGTATTTGCATGGTTTTGAAGGTTCCTTTTGGAGTTGATTTCCAGTTTTACTTCACTGTGGTCTACGAGAGTGCTTGGTCTAATTTCAATTTTCTTAAATTTATTGAGGCTCATTTTGTGGCCTATCATATGGTCTATCTTGGAGAAAGTTCCATGTACTGCTGAATAGAATGTGTATTCTGTGGTTGTTGGATGGAATGTTCTGTATATATCTGTTAAGTCCATTTGTTTCAGGATATAGTTTAAATCTATTGTTTCTTTGTTGACTTTCTGTGGTGATGACCTGCCTAGTGCTGTCAGTGGAGTATTGAAGTCCCCTATGATTATCGTGTTGTTGTCTATCTCATTTCTTAGGTATATTAGTAATTATATTATAAATTTAGAAGCTCAAGTGTTAGGTGCATATATATTTAGGATTGTGATATTTTCCTGTAGCAAAAGGCCTTTTATCATTATATAATGTCCCTCTTTGTCTTTTTTAAGTGCTATTGCTTTAAAGTTTGTTTTGTCTGATATGAGAATAGTTACTCCTGCTCACTTTTGGTGCCCATCGCCTGAAATGTCTTTTTCCATCCCTTTACCTTAAGTCTGTGTGAATCCTTATGTGTTAGGTGAGTCTTTTGAAGGCAGCAGATGGTTGATGAATTCTTATACTTTCTGCAATTTTGTATCTTTTAAGTGGAGCATTTTAGCCATTTACATTCAATGTCAGTATTGAGACGTGAGGTATCATTTCATTCATTATGCTACTTGTTGCCTGCGTACCTTGGTTTTTTGTTTTTTGGTTTCGGTTTTTAAATTGTAATTTTGTTTCATAGGTCCTGTGAGATTTATCTTTTAAAGAGGTTCTGTTTTGATGTGTTTCCAGGATTTGTTTCAAGATTTAGAGCTCCTTTTAGCAGTTCTTGTAGTGATGGCTTGGTAGTGGTGAATTCTCTCAGCATTTGTTTGTCTAAAAAAGACTGTATTTTTCCTTCACATATGAAGCTTAGTTTTGCTGGATGCAAAATTCTTGGCTGACAATTGTTTTGTCTGAGGAGGCTGAACATAGGGCCCCCAATCCCTTCTACGTTGTAGGGTTTTTGCTGAGAAATCTGCTGTTAATCTGACAGGTTTTCCTTTATAGTTTACCTGGTGGTTTTGTCCCACAGCTCTTAAGATTCTTTCCTTCATCTTAACTTTAGATAACCTGATGACAATGTGCCTAAGCAATGATCTTTTTGCAATGATTTTCCCAGGTATTCTTTGTGCTTCTTATATTTGGATGTCTAGGTCTCTAACAAGGCTGGGGAAGTTTTCCTCAATTATTCCCCCAATATGTTTTCCAAACTTTTAGATTTCTCTTCTTCCTCAGGAACACTGATTATTCTTAGGTTTGGTCGTTTAACATGATCCCAGACTTCTTGGAGGCTCATATTTTCTTATTCGTTTTTCTTTGTCCTTACTGGATTGGGGTTATTTGAAAACCATGTCTTCAAGCTCTGAATTTCTTTCTTCCACTTGTTCAGTTCTATTGCTGAGACTTCCAGAGCATTTTGCATTTGTATAAATGTGTCCATTGTTTCTTGAAGTTTTTATTGTTTTTTATTTGTGCGATCTAGCTCCTTGAATATTTCTCCCTTCATTTCTTGTATCATTTCTTGGATTTCCTTACATTGGGCTTCACCTTTCTCTGTTGCCTCCCTGATTCACTTAATAACTAACCTTCTGAATTCTTTTTCAGGTAAATAGGGAATTTCTTCTTGGTTTGCGTCCATTGCTGGTGAGCTAGTGTGATTTTTTTTGAGGTCTTAAAGAACCTTGTTTTGTCATATTACCAGAGTTGGTTTTTTGGTTCCTTCTCATTTGGGTAGACTCTGTCAGAGGGAAGGTCTAGGGCTGAAGGCTGTCGTTCAGATTCTTTTGTCCCATGGAGTGTTCCTTTGATGTAGTACTCTCCCCCTTTTCCTATGGATGTGGTTTCCTGAGAGCTGAGCTGTAGTGATTGTTATATCTCTTCTGGATCTAGCCACTCAGCAAGTCTACTGTACTCTGCACTGGTACTGGGGGTTGTCTCCACAGAGACCTGTGATGTGAACTGTCTGTGGGTCTTTCAGCCATGGATACCAGTGCAATATTTGGGGTGTCTCCCAAGTCCGGCAGGAGCAATCTGCTTCCTTCAGGGGGCCTGTGGGTCCTCTTAGGTTTTCTAATTTATTCCTAAGGTCATTCTGGAGCAAAAATTCATGATAGGAACCTCCACATGCTGCTCTGTCTGTCTCAGTTGAAGCTGCAATCTAGTCCTACCTTCCATGAGCCCCATTCAGTCAATATTTCATATGTTACTTCTATCCCATGTTCATTGACTCTGTGTCCATTGTGGACAATTTAAAATTATATAAGTAATTTATGCACATGTATTTGATATTTATACTATTTATAGCTTAAATGGTTGCATTTTGCCAGCAAATTATTACCTAAAAAGAATAAAAGTGTCTTGCCAATGACTTGCCAATAATACAAAGTTCTCTTATAGGTGACTACTTAGAGCCAGAGGTACAATATGAACAAACACCCTGTAATAAAGAGGAAAAGTTGCAAATGTTTGCAAAAGTTTTCAATCTAATGGATATCTAGCTTATATGGAAATTTTATGGAATACAATTCGAGCTATAATATTAAATCAATTTTTTTAAGTTTGAGATTTTATGAATTTTTCCTTTAGCCATAAAACGCATTTTCAAAGCATTATTTCTTTAATAAATAACACATATAGATACACATATATATGCATGTTTAGTGGCAAATAACTAGACTCACTTTGTAAAAAACTCTCGACCCTCATTCCTTCTAGATTTCACACCCTATCCTTACTCCCTGCCCTCTCTCTCTTACTTCTTTACTGTGTAGATTGTTTTAACCTCAAGCAGAATTCACTACTTTCTCTCAGATTTTGCATCAGAAAATGTCTAAGATGAGATCTATGATTGAGGAGCCTGTAAAATGATGGATTTTTTTAATAGTCTAGGAAAGAGAGAAGTTTGTAAAGTTTAATAAAACCACACCAGTAAATTATATCCCCTATAATTAATAAATTGTAATATGGATTATAAAAGAAAATAACATGTTGTTTTGAGAAAAAAATACAGATGGGGAGAAGAGTCTGAGAATCCTCTGCAGAAGTTGAATTTGAGCTGAGCTGAGACCTGAAAGATAAACCAATTTCTGTGTTTAAAGTCCTCACAGTCCAGATAGAACAGCAGACCAGTAGCAGTGGTCTACTGTTTTGTTTGCTTCTTGACTAAGAAAATGACCTTCTAATTTTACTTGTTTTTTTCTTTTTTTTCTTTTTTGAGACAGAGTCTCACTGTGTCACCGAGGCTGGGATGCAGAGGTACGATCTCAGCTCACTGCAGCCTCAACCTCCTGGGTTCAAACCTTTCTCATGCCTTAGCCTCCTGAGTAGCTGAGATTACAGGTAAGTGCCACCATGCCCAGCTAATTTTTTTGTATTTTTAGTAGTGACGGAGTTTCACCATGTTGGCCAGGCTGGTCTCAAACTCCTGGCCTCAAGTTGATCTGCCCGCGTCAGTCTCCTAAAGTGCTGGGGTTACAGGCATGAGCCACAGCACCCAGCCACAATTTTACTTTACATGTTACATTTTCATTCAGTGAGCCTCCTAAGAATAAAACAAAACTTAACACACTTGTTCACAAACTATGAGGCAGATCATACGAAGTGGCTGATATCTGAACAGTTTTTTCCTATAACAACCTAAAACAGAGAAATGAAAACAAACAAAACCTCTTAATGCAGCCTATTTACATTCCTTTCATCCCCACATTAAGTGATTGTAACCGAGAATAGTCTGTGGAAATTCTCTATCTTGTCCAATTTGTCCCACTGCCAAAGGCATACAGTGTTAAACAGCGACCTGGATCCTGGAAAGAGTTCACAGTTTCCAAAGGCACCTAATTCTACCATCTGGATGTGAAATTGCATATGGTTGCCCGCTTAAAGTTCAGGGTCATAGCTGACACTCAGAAAATTTTAAAAGGTAAAAATAGTACCTCCAATAATTTTTTCTACTTGTCCCCGATGGAGTTCAGGACACACTCCCTCAAAATCCACCACCTTGGCATACTGAGTATTTTAAGCTGGAGAAAAGAGAGGAAGTAGACAGTTCTCTCTGACTTCAGCCCTTCTCCCATAAAGAAAGTCACAAAACCTAGGAACGTTTTATGACCTATCCCTGAAGCAAGTCATAGGACCCACACGTGAGAGGATCCCCGCCCCCACCTCATCAGCAAAAAGGAATATTCTTATCCCTGACAGGAAGAGGCTGAGAAAGAAAATAAACTTTTTATCTGAGAAATCCTAGCCCCTTTAAATTGTCAGGCCGAGGAGGCATGGAAATGAGACAGCAGTCATATACCACTTTAACCCCCATCCTTGAGCTAAGTAATCATTTGAAACCACTTACTATGTGGGGTCTAAACCAACTGATGCCACAAATATCTATCAATTAACCTAACAATGCCATACACTAGACACTCTAACTGAAAATACACTATAGTTCAACAATGTATGGCCAATTGCTAAACAATGTTATTTCTGAAAGCCAATGAGAATTCCTGAAAAACAGTTTTGTAATCTCTCCATCCAGATTCATCCATTTTTCTTTAAAAGCTTGAGCCTCTCTTTTGTTCTCTGAAGTGCTTCCCAGGGCAACTTGAAAATGTTTTGTGGGCTGCAGTCCTTGACCTTAGCCCAAATAAACTCTCTATCCTAAATTGCCTCCATTTCTTCCTTTAGGTTGACAGGGCACAGAGAAGAATCTGAGCAAATGGGTCTTCCCAAGTTTCCTCAGTTTATTATCATTAGATCAGACCCTTCCTGCTCAATCAGATTTCTCCACAACTCTCCACTCTTCATGAAACCTACTATTAGAAAACTAAGGTTTAATTGTTTCTTCACATCTTCATTTATTTATAAAGTCTCCTGTGTCATTTAAAGCTTATACTGAAGTAATGTGTATGCCTTTCTCTTGCTAATCCATTGTTTGTTATGGAGGCCTCAGCCATGAACCTAGGGTAGGTGAAGAGAAGATATTTTTCCTCCTCTACATCTTGCTCCCATGCAACAATTTTTCCTCCTTTTGTGTTCAGTATGGGCAGGTTGTAGATGTACACTTTAGACCACACAGCATAATAACTCTGCAATTAAGAATAATACCTATTGATAAGTTACTTTACTTTTCTGTTTGGTGGCATTTGGAGAGTCCTAGCAATGACAATAAATAATAAGAATTCTCCTTACAGCTATATGATCATGGGTTAGCCTACTAAATAGATATAAATGAGTATAAAAATGGAAAGACATGAATGGAAAAGAATTATTTCCCTTAATGCAATGTTTACCTCAAAGACTCAGGTAACTGCAGATAATTTTGAAAGTATTTTATTGGCTGCACAGGAAGGTTTGGGGCTAGCTAGCTAACTAGTTAATGCTGCTTATATTCTCTACTAGCTCTTGTTTTATAAGTTCGAAAGCTGGTCGCTAAAACTCAGGATGGTGATTAGCTGGCATTGAACATTTCTGAGGTCATGATAGGCATAACGCACACCTAATCTGATGTGTGCATAAATTAAATGAAAACAAAAGCCATTTCCTGAAACACTGAATAGGTGACAGAAAAACAGAAATGAATGAAATAAAAGTAAAACCTTTTTAAAAAAAAAATCAAAATTGCTAGGTCTTCAGGACTTAGTCTGGCATTTCTTTTCCTTAAAGCACTTTAAAAACAAGAAACGATACCATATTTCATTGAAGACAGTAACACCTATTATTCCCATTTCTTATCCCTTTCCATAAACCAGAAGGGCCACATTCTCACTGGGCAGGGTGTCCAGTTTCCTACAGTCTTTGTTCTTTTTTTTTCCTAATGAAAGCTAACAGCTAGACTTTTCTTTATGCTATCCAACAGACAAAAAGAGCATTTTTGCTCTAGAGAAATCTAATTTTAGAGACAAAAAAACTGAGGTGTATCAAGGCCGAACGAATGATATTACTGATCATTCTTGTGATTATTACATTAATAATTATAATTAAATCTGTTTAGCACTAATCACACATGAAGTAATATGTTAAGATGTCACATGCGTTAATTCATTTTGTTCTTTAAACAGGTCTGCAATTTTGGTATTATTTTTCCTATTTTACCAGTGAAGGAAAAACTTTAAGAAACTAATGATCTTATGGGAAAGCTAGTAAGTAATAAAGCAAGGACATTAAACCGCTCCATTATACTGTCTCTTAAATAATAGGCACCATTTATCGAGCACCTTCTATGCACCAGTTACTTACTAAATTGTATCATTTAATACTGACCCCATAAAAATACTTGAATAACCCCTTTTATAGCTGTGGCAACTGAGAGTAAAGAAGGCCAGTAATTTACCAAAGGCTGCACTGCACAAGAAAGACCATGGCAGAAGCTTGACTTAAATAGAGGCCTATATTTTAGAAGCTCCTGCTATTTCTTCCAGGCTTTCCAAGAGGTTCAGAGGAGCCAATATTTTAAGTCCACGGGGCTTGGTTTTTAACACTCCTCGTCAAAGCCTTGCTCATCCACCAGTCATTAGCACACTTAGTTATTCCCAGACTTAATCTTATCCCCAAACCTTTAGATGTAATTATTTGTCCCCTGTGATCATTACAAACACCACTGATATGCAATTACCTATGTTTTGGACTTTTTCAATCTATTGAAATGTTTCCAAATGCCCTGGGACTTAAGCTCCCACTTTTAACTCTCATATCATTAACAATTATTCATGTGAGAGCCAGAATGGATATTTCCATATAAACAGCCTCAGTGACTGTAAAATTACCAAAGCAAAAGCTCATAGATTCCAGCTACCAGAGCAGACACGGGCTCTGCTAAGAATATCTCTGATCACAGCCAGAGAGAGTCCTTGGAGAGTTTTTGATTTGATATATGATAAGGCTGTTTAAAACACTACATTTTTGAAAGTTAACTTATTTATCTCTTCCATGCTCTAAATTTAACTTCTGGTTTTAATTTAAAATCATCGTAAACTATTTATAACTTATCAGTAAAATGTACATTTACAGAAAGTCAAACCCAGGTCATAGAATAATTATTTGGTTTATTTGGTTTTGTTTTAGGAAGGGAAAAATTAGTCCAGAGCATCAATATAAAAAACCATTAAATATGTGCTTATGTCTTTCTCCCATTCCTAAATTCCAAAATGAAGAATTTTTATTTTCTTCTCAGTTTGTATATTTTATAGTAGATCCAAATTTGGGTTAACTTTTTGCAAAGACATTTTGGCTTTAACATAGACTCTCTGCCTCGTGGTCAAGTTACATTCTTATTGCAACTTGATGTGAATCACTTCCCATTCGTGGCCCACAGTCAATCTCTCTCTTAGATAAAGTTATGTGCAACAATAAAATTTTAAACATGAACTGAGTATATGACTAGCTGTGAAATAAAGTTTCTTGATCATTTTTGTTTATTCTGAAACTGACAGACAGGTGTGCATTATTTTTCCAGAGGCTTACAATGAGGTCAGAAGAAAAATACAATACTTTGTACATTCCGCTAATACTGTGAACTGAATTATTGTAACATACAGCTGTTCTCAATTTTGAAAAGCCAATGCTATCCTCTGGATTACAGAAATTTATTTTTTTATTTAAAAATGAATTAGAATAGGAAGCACAATCAAAGAGCAGAGTACAGCTTAGCTCAGGATCCAAAAATACAAATGAGAAAAACTTTACCTGGAGACAAAAACTACATAAATTTTAGTAAAATATCTGTTTGGACAGTTTTAAATGTGGTGGAGTAAGGAATGTGTCATTTATTTATACATAGCAAAGTTTAGGGCCACAAGAGACAAGCATGGACCTAAGAAAGGGGGACATTTATGGCAAATATGACCAAAAAATATCTCTAGCCCTGACAGATCATATAGTCTATGAGGGAAGCTAGACACTAATAAATAATTACAACATAAATACTTAAACACACACAGGATAACTTACAGAAAAGCACAGGGAACTGTGAGAACTTCTCACGGGAGAACCTGAGCTGGTTGGGGTTGGGGGTGGGTGACAGAGCAGGCCCCCTTGAGGAAGTCCTACAGGAAGGGAGCGGGAAGCCAGATAAAAGAACTGGGAGAGCCATGGAGCACGTTCTCCATTGACTTTGTGATATGCTGGCAAAGGGACAGTGTAAACTGCATATTTCCAGATATGGGATCAACTTGGGATGTGTAGTCAAACTAATTATTCGAACTTCATGACCAAAAACAAACACACAAACCTCTGGTCTCTTAATTTTATTAGCACATATTATTACCGATTATGTCTTTTAATTTAAAAATATAATCAGTTAAATCTTTATCTCTCATGTCACAAGGATTACTTTATCTTAAGAGATTTGAGTTAAATTGTTCAATATTCCTTTCTCCCTGTAGTGGGTACAACCCATTTCCTCATTTACATTGTTCTTGCCATCTCTCCATTACATGGAGTCTCCAGCCCTCTAGACGACTTAGCCCCTTTTCCCTGAGGTGACTACAATACCTCATGCAAACCTACATATTTTTTCTACTGTTGAATACTCACATGTGAGCTTTTTCTTGCCCATCCACAGTAAGGAACATAAAACCCAAAAGAAAGAACAAACAGGCTTCGTATAACTAGGTCACACCTATCACATTTTATGTTCCAAGACAATTAGTTGGGTTGGAATTTCCCAGTGAAAATATACATTTTATTAAACTGGAAACAGAACCTTGATAATGATTCTTGGATCCCAGCATGAGCAAACTATTATATATTCCTGTCAGGGAAAGAAATAAATGTGAGTGCAAAAAAATCTAGTGATTTTTTGAAGTAAAAGTGATTGTAAAACATTTTTTTATTGGCTTAGAAGTCAAATATTGATGCCTTATTTGGAATTGCTTCAACTTAGAACATTCAATATTTATTTGTTTATTCATCTTAAAAAGTACGTGAGAAACTAGAAAATGCAGATAACTTATTAAATGCCTCTGCTTATTTACCTAACTGGACTATTGGCAGCAAAATTTATTTCTTTCTAGTACTATGGGAGATTTATCCATGATTCAATGGTATTTTGTTGTTATATTTAAACTGGAATAAAGTAGATATATAGAAAATTATATAACAATTTTAAATGACAAAAGGAGGCATTGTTATATTAAACTATTTTAATAGATGTTCAGTTCACTGAGGATTATCAAATAATTGAAAAAGATTATGATGTGGGCTGATCGTTTGAGTCCAGGAATTTAAGAACAGCCTGTGTGACATGGCAAAACGCCATCTCTACAAAAAAATACAAATATTAGCTGGGTGGGATCATGCATGCCTATAGTCCTAGCTACTCGGGAGGCTGGGGCAAGAGAATCACTTCAGCCCAGGAGGTGAAGGTTGCAGTGAGCCGAGATCATGCCACTGCACTCCAGCCTGGGCAACAGAATGAGACCTTCTCTCTCTCTCTCTCTCTCTCTCTTTCTCTCTCTCTCTCTCTCTCTCTCACACACACACACACACACACACACACACACACAATGAAAAAAATGTCATTTTCGTATAGAATGCTCTCCAGTCACTGATAAAGAATACTCCCCTTTCTCAATGTTTCCTAGAAATCTCATTTGAGTTTAACAAAGTTCACTTTAAGAAGTTGGATCACATTTGATGTTTTTATTTCCTTTGCCACAGTTTTTCCCCCTTCAAACTAACTTCTAACATAAATCAACGTTAAAAAATTTTTTTCAAAAAAGACACTTTATGTAAGGTAGTAGAGTTCACCAAAGTACCCAGATATCATGAACCAAGAGAAGCTCTGGGAATGATAATCCTTTGACAAAACTGCAACCACCTGAAGCCAATTATAATTTAGGTTTAACAAAAAAGTTGGAAGACTTCAGCTTTTACCTAAATCTCAAAATGACTCAAACATCCCTGAAGACTGATCATTTTTCAGATGGGGTCTTTTATAGTTACATATTTCACATATATTGTTTTTCCCTGGAGCTAGAATAAGATATGTGAAAATATCATTAAAAACACTTTTATTTGTGGTATTTCTAATCCGTGGAAGGAGAAAGTAAACACACATCAAAGTAAAATCAATTCTTATGAGATATCCACCACAGTTCTTCATCCTCCAGAAAAAAAAACAGAGAAATATTCAAACTAGAGCCTCCAAACATTTTGCCATTCATCTATCACTAGGGTACTGTGTCTTCTGTCTCTTTTGTACACTTTTGATTCCTTAGTGGGCAGATTGATATAATACAATGGTTAGCCTCAATAATTATTCCAAATTTTAAAAATTGATTGAAAAAAAACACTGGATGCAAGCCAATTTTATAAACTCGAGTTAAAAGATTTGGGTGCTCACAGAGAATGTATTTTAGAATGCAGAACAAAAAAGAAGATGGCTTTTTATCTATTATTGGAAATAATCACTGCTTGCCCTGACAATAGTTCACGTATGAACTTAGACTCATGTTTTTCTGTAATCAAGTTTAGGATGAGACCTAGTCATCTGAAGTTGAAAGAGTGTGAAATTTAAACTTTATTAGTTTCAGGACTTTGCTGTAATGTAGAATAAACTAATGATTCAGTGTGTACTTAAGGACTATTCAGTCTGTATTAAGGACTATGAAGGACTGTCCTACACTATTGACAACTTCCAATAACCAACAATGTCTTACGTACAGCTCATTATCATCAATGAAGCCAAAGCCATTATTATATTAACTGTGGATCTTATATCCTGTAACTGTTCATGGTAGCAACGGTTGTACTGGAACAACGATAATAAATTTATCTGTTCACTCAACATACATTGACTGAGTGCTTACTCTATACTCCATTCTCCACAAATTGGCCAAAATTATATTTTTAAAATGTAAATCAGATCATATTATTCTCTACCGAAAATACACTAAATTAGTGGTTCTCAACCTCTGGCAATTTGCCTCCCCAGGGACATTAGACAATGTCTACAGACAGGTTTAACTGTAACAATTCAGGAATGAATGTTACTGGTTTCTAGTAGATAGAGGCCAGAGATGCTGCTAAACATCCTACAATGCACAGGACAGCCCCACAACATTAAATCTGGTCTAAATGTTTATAGCACTGCTATGAAGAAACCCTGCACTAAATCCAAATCCCTTAACCTAATTTGCAAGGTCATGTAGTCTGACTTCTGCCTCTCTCTTTAATCTTGCCTCTGGCCACATTCTCTCTTGCTCATTATACTCTAGCCATGCTGGTTATACTTTGTATTCCTTGAACCTGCCAAGCCAGTGTGTCTCAGGACCCTTTAACCTCCTCATCTCTGGTTCCTTTCCCTGTAATGTCCTTCTACCTGGAATGGTCTTCTACCAAAACTTTGCATGGCTGCCTCCTTCTCAACATTTAGATCTCTGTTCAAATGTCACTTGCTCAGAGAGAGTCTCTGTAACCATTTCATCTAAGGCAGGGGTCTCCAACCCTCAGGCTGTGAACCAATGCCAATCTGTGACCTGTTAGGAACCTAGACACACAGCAGTCAGTGAGCGGGTGAACCAGCATTACCACTTGAGCTCCGTCTCTGTAAGATCAGTGGGACAGTATTAGATTCTCATAGGAAGGCAAACACTGTTGTGAACTGCACATGTGAAGGATCTAGGTTGCACATACCTTATGAGAATCTAATGCTCCCCCCACCCCCTGGTCCATGGAAAAACTGTCTTCCATGAAACTGATCCCTGGTGCCAAAAAGGTTAAGAACCATTGATCTAAAGTATGTACACCCATTCCACCCCTGTGTATCTCCATCTCATCATGGTTTCATTTCCATCTATGTACTTGACACTCTGAATTTACCTTGTTTATAAACTTCCTGTGGTTCTCTTAGAATGCAGGCTCCGAGGACAGAGGAGCCTGGACAGACGACTGACAGAGGACTAACCAGTCTCAATCGCTCTTCTATTCCCTAAACATGGAACTCAATCAATCTCACTCTCCGTCATCTGCTGAGCCCAGTTATAAGGTCAAAACATAGGGAAAGAGATGGGGCAAAAAGTGAAATTACAAAGCTGACAATAAAGGAAAAGAACATGCATGCAAATAGATAATTCTAGACTTAGAGAAAGTAGTACCAGGTCATTTTAGTGCTTTCTTTGTTTAGGATACTGTTTTAAGAATTTTTAGTGGATTACATCATTTAATCCTCAGACCACCATCATTCTCCAAAAAACTGTTAGTCCTATTACTATCCTGACTTTACACACAAGATATAACAGCAGAGAGGTTAAGTCACTTGCTCAAGCTCACCTACTCATTGAGTACTGACACCGGAAATTAAACCCAGGCACCCTGCCTTCACAGCTCTGCTCTCTTACCCACATCCCTCCCCAACCCCCATGCTATGTGCAACGCAGAAAACTGACTGCTTAGGAATGCCAAAGGCAAGGAATCTTCATTTCTTCCTCCTTTATTTTTGCATAATCATTTGTGTTCTTTGAAATCAGTAAAGCTATGGGAATAAAGAGAGCAGGAGAAGAAGAAAGAACTGGCAAAAAATAACGGACATAAAGAAAAAAGTAGATTCAAAGATTTAATATAGGGAGATTTATATGAGCTTATATGTAAGCTTATATAAAATGTGTTGAAAATATGTGCTTAAAATGTATATAAAAGAAACAACATCTATGAAAGACTATAGAATGCTCACCCTGATGCCCATGATTTAGCGCCAATTTCTCTTGAAAGTGTTTTATGATGAGATTTAAGGGGGGTGAAACAATTCTTTTTAAATTGAATTAAAGTGGTCTTTACTTTATTCTGGTTTGCTTTGAAGCACAGAGTCTAACAAAGAGTCTCTACCATGCTTTGAAAAGAGAATATAACCCACCAGCAGCACAGTGTCAAATGAATACAATTATCTCCTCCTTTCTCCAGGTTCCTGCTTCTCATTCTTAAAACAATGCAATAGTATTAGGATGTCCCTCTTCCAAGTTTCCAACACACTATATTTAAAACACGTGGGTTTATTTGTCAGAACTCATAATATCCTCCCTTCATATTAACAGGAAGTGGGGCTCAAAATCTCTGATCCACGTAATATTATTATGGCTAGAGGAGAAAACCTGGGAAAATAGTTCTTTTCCTTGCGGTTGTCGGGCCACATATTTTATCCTGCAAATGTTGGCCATGGATTCAATCCACCATCCACAGACAATGTGTATTGAAGCGATCATACTAATGATGAGTGAACACTGTCTCCGCCTTACACAAACAGCCCCACAGTTCCTGAAGGGATTTTTCCTGAAAGTTCTGGGTTACATAAACTTGACTATTTCAGCAATGCAGCTCCCCCAATACCTTACTATGCCCACCCCCAAAACTTTCAACTCTCCCCAAAAGTGGCCAAATGATTCACTTTTAGTTTGGTCATGTATATACATATGTGTGTGTACTGACTAGTGGTGATTTTTGAAATACTGAATAAGCAAGAGACACCTCAGCTAATTCTCTCACTTGGGCAAAAGCTGGAATCATTCCCCTTGAAAATGGGCACAAGACAAGGATGCTGTCTCTCACCACTCCTGTTCAACATAGTACTGGAAATTCTGGCCAGGGCAATCAGGCAACAGAAGGAAAGAAAGGGCATCCTAATAGGAAAAGAGGAAGACAAACTATCCCTGTTTGCAGATGACATGATCCTATATCTAGAAATCCCCATTGTCTCAGCCCAAAAGCTTCTTAAGCTGATAAACAACTTCAGAAAAGTCTCAGGATACAAACTCAATGTGCAAAAATCACTAACATTGCTATACACCAACAGTCAAGCCAAGAGCCAAATCAGGAATGAACTCCCATTCATAATTGCCACAAAAAGAATAAAATGCCTAGGAATACAGCGAACTAGGGAGGTGGAAGATCTCTACAAGGAGAACTACAAACCACTGCTCAAAGAAATTAGAGATGACACAAACAAATGGAAAAACATTCCATGCTCATGAATAGGAAAAATTAATATCATTGAAATGACCCTACTGAACGAAGCAATTTAAAGATTCAATGTTACTCCTATTAAACTACCATTGGCATTCTTCACAGAACTAGAGAAAACTATTTTAAAATATACATGGAACCGAAAAAGAGCCTGAATAGATAAGTCAATCCTAAGCAAAAAGAACAAAGCTGGGGCGTCATGCTACCCAACTTCAAACTATACTACAGAGCTATAGTAACCAAAACAGCATGGTACTGATAGAGCAACAAACACATAAACAAATGGAACAGAATCATGTACCGAGAAATAAGACCACACACCTGCAATTATCTGATCTTTGACAAACCTGACAAAAATAAGAAATGGGGGAAGGACTCTCTAATGAATGCTGCTGGGATAACTGGCTAAGCATATGCAGAAAATTGAAACTGGGCCTCTTTCCTTACATGATACACAAAAATTAACTAAAGATGGATAAAGATTTAAATGTAAACCCAAAACTATAAAAACCCTGGAAGACAACCTAGTCAATACCATTCAGGACACAGGCACAGGCAAAGATTTCATGACAAAGACACTAAAAGCAATTGCAACAAAAGCAAAAGTTGATAAATGGGTTCTAATTAAAGAGCTTCTGCACAGAAAAGAAACTATCAACAGAGTACACAGACAACCTACAGAATGGGAGAAAATATTTGCAAACTATGCATTCAGCAAAGGTCTAATACCCAGAACCTATAAGGAACTTAAAGAAATTTACAATACAAACACAACCGTATTAAAAAGTGGGCAAAGGACATGAACAGACACACCTCAAAAGAAGACATACATGTGGCCAAAAAGCATATGAAAAAAGCTCAACATCACTGATCATTAGAGAAATGCAAATCAAAACCACAATGAGATACCATCTAACACCAGTCAAAATAGCTACTATTAAAAAGTCAAAAAATAACAGATGCTGGTGAGGTTGTGGAGAAAAAGGAAAATTTCTACACTGTTGGTGGAAGTATAAATTAGTTCAGTCATCGTGGAACACAGTGTAGCAATTCCTCAAAGACCTAAAGACAGAAATACCATTTGACCCAGCAATCCCATTACTGGGTATATACCCAAATAAATAACAGAATATAAATTATTCTGTTATAAAGACATATCTACACATATGTTCATTGCAGCACTATTCACAATAGTAAAAACATGGAATTAACATAAATGCCCATCAATGATAGAGTAGATAAAGAAAATGTGGTACATATATACCATGGTATACTATGCAGCCATAAAAAAGAACAAGATCATGTCTTTTGCAGGAACATGGATGGAGCCGGAAACATTATTCTTAGCAAACTAACACAGGAACAGAAAACCAAATACGACATGTTCCCACTTGTAAGTGGAAGCTAAATGATGACAACACATGGACACATAGAGGGAAACAACACACACTGAGGCCTACTTGAGGGTGGAAGGAAGAAGAGGATCAGGAAAAATAACTAATGGATTCTGGGGTTAATACCTGGGTGATGAAATAATCTGTACGACAAACTCCTGTGACACAATTTTACCTATGTAACAAACCTGCACTTATAACCATGCATTAGATTAAAGGAGACACCAGACTGAAGGGACAGAGATCCCTATCTCACTGCTAAATAAAATACTTTCAATTTGCTACCCTTTCAACTAGAATACTCCTGAAACTGGGATGCTCATAAAAGTTTTTAAACATTTAATAGGTAAAATGGCTCTTATGCTAAAAGGTACTAGTATAAGGCTCCATTCTGTCATGAACTCATATAATCTAGAAGCTCTATTCTGAGATATAAATATATGTTTGCATATGTGTATATATATATACACACACACACACACAAAAGCACACACATATGTATATATAAAACATATAGTCATGTGATTCACTTTTAAACTGTATCATGTTGATGAAATGTGCACAATATTTTTGAATATTAAACTAAAACATTTTTATTTCTGACAATCTCTTGTTCTTGGGGTAAGTGGAACCCAGTCTCAAACAAAGAAGTCAACTTTAAGTCTTAGATTGGTTTATTCTATTCACAAGTTTGTCTTTATAGAGCAAGGGGTTTTCCCTGGAACTTAGAGATCTTACTATAAGTCACAGAATAGCAGGGGAAGAAAACACGACATAAGAGAAGTCTCCATGGGGCATGGGGGAGGAAGCCCTTCTAGACTAGGGAGAAGGAGCCAAAGGAAAAACACAGAAAAGGAAAGAAAGTCCAATGCAGTGTTCTTGTTTTCTCATTCCCAGCCAGGGTTGAACCTCAGATGGAGAAGTGTGGTTGAGTTGCCCTAACAGAATTGGCGAAAGCCAGAGGTTAGCAGCTCATTTCTTGCCTTCCCAGAGACAGCCTAGGAGACCTGCTCCCTCCCAGAGAAGCTCAGCCTTCACAGGGCACTATGTAACTATGGAGACAGAGCAGTGGAATACCAGTAACTCCAAGAGATGCCTAGGCAGTCAATTCCAAAACGCTCTGAAAACCAAACATGTTTTTTACAACTCACGTGATGGTAAAATGTGAACTAAACTCACCTGAAGCTATTTAAGATATTAATTTACCCCACTTACTTTAATGTATTTGACTGCAATGTGCTGATTATAGATAATATACAGTCTATGTACCTATCGCCTTTTTAAACTCAAAAAATATATAAAAATTGCAAAATATACCTGACCCCACCAGTTTCAGATAAAGAAAATGGGACTGTATTGAAAACTAAGGATGATTTTGCAGACTTTTGTTCTATTATACCTGTATATGCTACTGAGAATCCTTCCATTCTGCAAAATAATAGGCTTATAGGGAAATTAAGATTGTGGCCCATTATTCAAAACCCATGCAAATTTTTCAACTGTGGACTAATAGAAATAATTATTGTATCTTCTAAGGTAACTAGCAAAAATGATAAATAACTAACAGACGCAAATACCTTACTAGCTCAGCAAACCTACAGGATGCCTCTGATGATGCTAAAAGTACAAAAATCAAAGTGAGGATGCTGGCTTGGGAGCACTGAAAAAAATGCAGATGCTGGGTCAAGAGCAACCTGCCAGGAACTCGGAGCCCTGCAAGATTAAAGGTGCTTCTCTCTGAGAATGAATGCAGGGTACAAATGTTCATTTTGAATTTTCATGAAATAGAGTTAAAAGGGTTCTATTTTGGCTCTATTTCATGTAGCTGTATTTCATGCAGTAGCAAAGTTTAGGAATTTTGTTTTCCTGATGAAGGTTATAATTCTACTTCCATTATTCCACTTCTTTTGCATAGGAAAACTGCATATGAACCAATACTACTTCCACTTTAATCTGACATTATTCTGTTATTTATTACTTACATATTCTGAGTGTATTAGTTCATTTTCACACTGCTATAAAGAAATACCCAAGACTGGGTAATTTATAAAGGAAAGGGGTTTGATTGATTCACAGTTTCGCACGGCTGGGGAGGCTTAAGGAAACTTATAATCATGGCAGAAGGGGAAGAAACACATCCCCCTTCACGAGGCAGCAGGAGAGAGAAGTGCGAGGAGTGAAGGGGGAAGAGCTCTTATAAAACCAGCAGATCTCATCAGAACTCACTCATTATCACAAGAATAGCATGGGGGAAACTGTTTCCATGATCCAATCATCTCCCACCAGGTCTCTCCTTAGACAAGCAAGGATCACGGGGATTACAATTCAAGATGAGATTTGGGTGGGGACACAGCCAAACCATATCACTGAGTTTAAGGTCTGACTGAGTGGAATTGAATCTTTTTTTTTTTTTTAATGTGAAGACTGTGATTTTTTTTCTATTATTATACTTTAAGTTTTAGGGTACATGTGCACAATGTGCAGGTTTGTTACATATGTATACATGTGCAATTTTGGTGTGCTGCATCTATTAACTAACTCATCATTTAGCATTAGGTATATCTCCTAATGCTATCCCTCCCCCAGCCTCCCACCCCACAACAGGCCCCGGAGTGTGATGTTCCCCTTCCTGTGTCCATGTGTTCTCATTGTTCAATTCCCACCTATGAGTGAGAACATGTGGTGTTTGGTTCTTTGTCCTGTGATAGTTTGCTGAGAATGATGGTTTCCAGTTTCATCCATGTCCCTACAAAGGACATGAACTCATCATTTTTTATGGCTGCATAGTATTCCATGGTGTATATGTGCCACATTTTGTTTATCCAGTCTATCGTTGTTGGACATTTGGGTTGGTTCCAAGTCTTTGCTATTGTGAAGAGTGCCGCAATAAACATACGTGTGCATGTGTCTTTATAGCAGCATGATTTATAATCCTTTGGGTATATATCCAGTAATGGGATGGCTGGGTCAAATGGTATTTCTAGTTCTAGATCCCTGAGGAATCGCCACACTGACTTCCACAATGGTTGAACTAGTTTACAGTCCCACCAACAGTATAAAGGTGTTCCTATTTCTCCACATCCTCTCCAGCACCTGTTGTTTCCTGACTTTTTAATGATCGCCATTCTTTCACAAGGCAGCAGGAGAGAGAAGTGCGAGGAGTGAAGGGGGAAGAGCTCTTATAAAACCAGCAGATCTCATCAGAACTCACTCATTATCACAAGAACAGCATGGGGGAAACTGCCTCCATGATCCAATCATCTCCCACCAGGTCTCTCCCTAGACAAGTGAGGATCATGGGGATTACAATTCAAGATGAGATTTGGGTGGGGACACAGCCAAACCATATCACTGAGTTTAAGGTCTGACTGAGTGGAATTGAATTTTAACTGAGCACTCTATAGGACAAAAGAGATACAAAACCTGTCCACAATCCTGGCCTCAGTGGGATTATGACCCAGCCAGAATCCGAGTCCAGTAAGATGCTACACCAGAGCTGATGACAAATGACATTTATGAAAAAAATGAATAAAAATATTTCCAGACTAAGACATGACAGGAGAACCAAAGCTTTGGTCAGGCCTACAAGAATCTGCAAACCATAATGTTAAATCTCTTTAATTGTGAGTTTGCTGGGGCATAAGAGGATAAATATTGAATCTGTACTTAATTAACTACTTCTCTTTGGACAACCCACTTAACCTTTCTGAGCCTTGATTAGCAAAAGCCACCTAATAACATATTGTGGTGAAATTAGATCAAATGAGATACAAGACGTGAAACTGCATTGAGTAAAGGGCTCTAAAAAGGCAAATTTTAAGGCTAGTGTTTATTGAGTGCTTTCTAAAGCCAAGCACTTTTCAAAGTGCTTTACATGTGTGTTTCATTTAATCTTCTTAGAATGTACTAATACAAACCTACATTTTCACAGATGAAATACTGAGAGAGAAAGAGATCAAAAAGTTAAACATATTGGTCAATCTCAAACAGTAACTGGTAAACCCCAGATTATAGCCCCAGTAGGGTATGGGTTAAGAGCCCAGACTTTTAATGCTATTAGTGTTGTTTCCTGGCAGTAGTGACACTACATTTACTTGGAAATAACAAAGTTGCATTTTGAGAAGATATTCTTGGTCAGGTAAAGTGGCTCATGCCTATAATCCCACGATTTTGGGAGGCCTAGGTGGGTGGATCACCTAAGTCCTGGAGCCCGAGGCCATGCTGGGCAACATGCTGAAACCCTATCTCTACTTAGAAAAAAAAAAATATTAGCCAGGCACATGCCTATAGACCCAGCTACTCAAGAGGCTGAGGTAGGAGGATCACCTGAGCCTGAGAGGTAGAGTTAGCAGGGAACCAAGATCGCACCACTACACTCCAGCTTCGGTAAGAAAGTGAGACCCTGTCAAAAAAAAAAAAAAAAAAAAGATATTCTCTAATTCAAATTATTTCTCTGTCATTCAAAGAATCCTCTCCTTTCTTTCAAATTATTAAGGTTTTCCTCTATTTACAGCATTAATTCCTGGTAGCAATCATTCTCTCCTGAATTGCTACACTTGCCTTAAATAATTCAAAGAAAATATAACTCAGCATCCTCAATGGCAAATGACAGATAGCAAGTATGACAGGCTTCTATGGTTTGAATGTTGATATAGTTTGGCTAGTTGTCCCCACTCAAATCTCATGTTGAATTGTAATCCCCAGTGTTGGAGGTGGGGCCTGGTGGGAGGTGTTTAGAGCATGGGGGCGGATCCCTCACCATTTGGTACTGTCTTCACGACAGTTCTCATGAGAGCTAATCATTTAAAAGTGTATGGCACCTCCTCCCCACTCTCTCTTGCTCCTGGTTTTGCTATGTGAAGTGCCTGCTCTGCTTCAACTTCCATCATGAGTAAAAGCTTACTGAGTCCTCCCCAGAAGCAAATGGCAGCACTACATTTCCTGTACAGCCTGCAAAACCATGAGCCAATTGAACCTCTTTTCTTATAAATTACCCAGCAGTCTCCAGTATTTCTTTACAGCAATGCAAGAATGGCCTAATACAAATGTGTTCCCCAAAAAGCATGCATTGGAAAGTTAATACAGTATTAGGAGGTGGGTGTAATGGGAAGTGTTTATATCCTGAGGGTTCCCATCCTCAATGAATTAACGCTGATTATAAAAGGGCTTGAGGCTGCAAGTTCAATCTCTTGCTCTCTCATGTGCTCTCTTGCACTTCTACCTTCTGCCACACGATGACACAGCAAGAAGGCCCTCACCTGATGTTGGTCTCTCTACCTGGAATTCTCAGCCTCCAGAGCTATAAAAATCAATCTCCATTCTACATAAACTAGACAGTCTTTGGTATTCTGTAATAGCAGCATAAAACAAACTAAGACACAGGCAAAAATGACTTCTGTACCTTGGTATCTTATACAATGTACACTTTCATAAGTAAAAGTTGATAATTTAACCCACCTTTCATACCCAGAGGGGGATATTTCCTAACTACATAATGAAGGATGCCACTGCAGTACTGCATAACAGTGCTGCAGGTCCGTCCTAATGACTGAGGCAAAGGCAGGGCTTCGACTACAGCAGCAAAAGGATGTACATGTACAACCAGCTGAGCTGAAGACAAGCAGCCCTCAGACCTCTGTGTCTTCCTCACACCCTTTTTAAACTGAAGGCACCTCCTGGGAAGTTGCATCTACCCTTCCCTTGACAAGGAAGCTTGAGTGTAGACATCATCACTATCATCAACCTTACTGTATGAAACATAACTTTCTGTTCATTATCTTTCACCACTAGAAGATAAACTTCTTAGGGGCAAGGGCTATGAACTAGGCACCTTTGAATCCCCAGCACCAGCACAGTGCATCATGTGAAGTACATACCCAAGTGCTGAATATATGAACACATACATTTTCTACATTAAAAATATTTATTTTAATAATTAGTATTTTCATGTTATAAGATCATTAATCACTTACAGTAACAGTAATAACCAGATGTAGCATGACTAAATTGTGCATTTCCATAGATTGGTATGCTTAAAAAAAACATTGGAGATCATCAGCTTCTTTCATACAGATGAGGCTAATTGGCCCGATAGCAAGAAGTCTAGCTAGATCTCAACATTTTCTGCCCCACATTTTATTTTCCTAAAACATTCTAAACAGGTATGCAAATCATTTTGGCTAAAGAAAAGCTGTTGAAATAAAGTCACATTGAGGATTTATTATCATTAAAAATGCTCAGAACTCAGAAGTAGACATATGTGTTTTTATGTGTGGGCAGATAAAAGGGGAAGTTCTGGTGGAAGAAAGCCAGTTGTGGGAAATAGTCAATATATGACCCTTGACTTCTCTTAGTGTGTTTCAGAGAATCAAAGTGATCTAAAACGATCACACAAAGGAAAGGGTAGTACTTCCCAAACTTACATGTATGGGCACAGAATGCACACATGGTAAAGACTGCATGGCAAACATCAATGTAAATGGACAAGTCACCTCCAGCCCAAGGTGATTGTCTCAATGGCTCCAGCTGCCCTCGGCCCCCACAGTCACCTGGAGGGCTAAGGCCAACAGTAGCTTGCACACCTGCAACCCATTCTTTTCAGTTGATCTACACTGGAGTAAAGTGAAACCAAGCTTTAATGGACTAAGTCTCAGTTTCAAAATCCAAGAAAAGAAACAGAAGTTTGCATAATAATAATAACAATAAACTGGCTATGTAAACCCTCATAAAAGGAAAGTCATCCTGCCTCTCATCTACCACTTACATGTACAATTGACTGAACTTTTAGTTCAAACTCATGAGCTGTTTCCCTATCACTTTGGCACTAAATATTTCACCTGATAAAAGAGGCTGTATCCTATATGATTTTTTTTAGTCATATGGAAGAGTTTCTTCCATGTGTTACTCACAGGTAACAATGAGTGATGAATATTCCTGGCATGAACACCATGTATACCATTGCAAGCTTTTTATTCTGCAAGCTGTCCATACTGTGATGTGAAAGTTTCTATTAGATTCCCCATGAAGATGATAGAAGATGTTAGCAGCCCCAAACACAAGGCAGGCCACAGAAATATGAATTCAACTACAGGAATTAATAGTCACCATTGTAAACTATTCATGCCTGGAGCCAACCCACAAAACTAATGCAATAATAGAGATTCTAAGTCAGAGCTGGAAATTACTGCCTAGGTCAGGCTATTCCCTAGAGCCCAGCTAGGATTACTTTGGGTGCATTCTGGAACGCCACAGCTGGTCTAAATTTTCATTGTCTCATATAATGAACTTTCACCATTTCCTTTAATAATCCCCAACCCCCTGCCTTGGACAGTCAGAATGAATTTATCCTTCTCTAATTACGTTTTTAAAAACTTCTTCCCATACCTATTTCAGACACAGCTAAAAAAGAAACTCCTATGTCCCTGTGGAATTATACCTCGATTCTCTTATTTAGCTCTTACCTTTCTGCAGAGCTTTGCTCCTTTGATACAATGGTCACTTTTTTTCCTAAAACTGCCAAATTGTCAAATTCTCATAGGTAATTCTAAGATCCACAATAGATTTGTTATAATAGGAAGAATAGTTAATTGGTCAGGTTCTAGATCATAAACCTGATCTCTATTTTACTATTCACATATTTATTAAGAGAAAAGAAAGGACTTTAGTGCTATATGTCTTGGTTCTCCGATTCACAAAATCTAAAATAAGAGTTTTGTGGTTTCTACTTGCCTCCTGTTAACACTGGATTTTCTCCCAAATAAAAAATATTACCTATTAATTTGGTATTGCAAAGATTTAAACTAATTTATTGCTAGTTGCATAGCATTATACTTTGTCACAACTCATGAAGCCCATAGTACATTCCAACACAATCTTTATACAGTCTTTCAACCCCAGCAACCCACATTCCCATGCATCAGTTCTTAAAGTGTGTTATCAATGGCAGGAGTTCCTCTGAAGCATTTGTTTGAGCAATTGATGTGAAACAAATCATTTTACTTGCAGAAAGAAAAAACCATAGGCTTATAGGCTTACCTTAGCCAAGGAAATAGTACCCCTGCCTATAGCAATTTCAGTTTGAGTTCCACTCTACTCATAGTGACAGTTATAGGACAATTTATTAATTTATAATACATAAGTAATCCTTCCTTACCAGGGCTAAAAATGAAGTATCTACTGAAAGTTATAGTTATTGAAAAAGAAGACATTATGTCAATAAATGTGACAGAATGTTATATCTCACACAAAATAATCTTTTTAAAATTTTCTTTATCTAGACACATTAAACAGCTGTTAAATTAAATAAGCAGGAGGCCATGGGCCTGAGGCTGTCTTTATATTTTGAATTCCTACATAAGGAACTGCAATGAACTTACAACATAAATGAACCAAAACGTAACTTTAGAAACCTAATTTTTGTAACACATAGCCAGGTCTCAGCCAATCTCAAGCAGCCAAGAGCCAGCCATTCATAGGCTGCTGACTGAGAAAACCACATGCAAACAAGACAAAAGACTCGCTGTAACCAACAAACTACTTCTGCAGTTTTCTTCAATGTTCTGTCAACAAATACTCACTGCCTACAGTTGCAGAGTGGAGCTCTCTGAACCTCATGTGGTTTTGAGTGCTGCCTGATTTATGAAACTTTTGTTGTTGTTGTTCAAATAAACTCTGTTAAATTTAATTTGTTGAAAGCTTTTTCTAACACACACAAAAAAAGTTTTTTACATTTTTAATGAGATTATCCTTTGTTCCAATTTAACATCCTAGTAAGCAAAACTGTTTTTTAGAATATTGTTTTTAGAAAAGATGTGTTAGTTTGAGGTCTCTGAGAAGCAGACATCAAGATGGTATTAGATGTGAACAATGGTCAGCTTCTAAGATGGCCTGCAATAATTCTCTCTATCCGGCATTTAAGCCTTACATAATTCCTGCCTCTTAAGTGCAGGCTGGTCAAGTGACTTTTTTGTAGCCAGTAGAATATGGAAAGGCACTGGGATTTTATTTCTGTGATTAAGCTACAAAATGTTTTGACTTCCAGCTTAAGAGACTCTCCCTTTACAGCTTTTATGAAGCAAACCATCATGGTGACCAATGTGGCAAAGGACTAAGAGAGGCTTGCAACTAATAGTCAGCAACAGTCTGTGGTCCTCAATAGAATAGCCTATGAGAAACTAAGTCCTGCAGATCCTTCTGTATTTAAGCCTCAGATGACACCCAAGCACTGCCTGACTCCTTGATTGCAGCTTTGTGAGAGACCCTGACGCAGAGGGCCCATTTAAGCCATGTATATCATAACTGTGTTGTTGTAAGATGCTAAGTTTGGGGATAACTTGTTACACAGCACTAAATAACTAATACAATATGCAAGTAATGTATTGAGGGAAACAGAAAAAGGCAGGAAGAGCCTGTGATGCACGTCTGACATCTAAAACATGAGAGAGAGAAGAAAGGAAAATTGGGCTGGAGGGGCCTTGGACTCTAGTACAGTCCTCGGCAAAATTGCCCATTGGAAGAGTCCCATATCTTGCTGGAATGGGTCTGCCTTTTTACAATTGCCATGCTTAGTCATTGGCTGGGAGTAGTTGAAGGAACCATGGTCCTGGCATAAATGAAATGATAAATACACAGGGGAAGCAGCTGGAACCCCATAGCAGGAGATCTGACTGGTTTATTTCCATGATACAGAAGAGAAGCAAACCAATATCATAATGTTGGGAAGAAAAAAAGAGTATCTTTTTAAAAATCATTTTGCTTACAATATTATTGAAAATCATACCTTGTATGATAGCCTGTTCTCAGTTGTGCTGCCCAGAGTGAGCAGAAAAGCAGTAGACAACGCCTAAGGGGAACTTAATGCAGCAGGAGTGTGAGTTCTATCACCACTTATCTGCATCGCCTCACTGACATCACATCTGTTGGATTGACAGGCTCTATCATTCTGCTTATAAATCTCTTGCTTTAATGAATATGGAATCTAATCTGATTTCTTTCTCATTCAAAGGCATCTTTTTCAAGAGAAAAAAAAATTCTTTGAGGACAAGAGTTGAAATAAAGTGATAGAGAAAAACCCTTGACTAGAAGAATGATGAAACAAAAAGGGAGACAGGGAGAAATATCAGCATGTCTTTTATACATTTGAATAGTCATTGAGCATATTTCAACAACTACAAGACTGTCTTTTATTTTACAAAAAGACAGAAATAATTCATGCATGTGAGGGACCTGAGCATGACTATCAACAACTTTTCAATGAATTTGGAAGAGCTTACATTTGTTAACAAGAATTTTAAAATGTTTAACTAATCCAGTTCAAAATCAAATAAAATTTTAGACTCAACTCTTCCAGCCTGTATTAGAAGAATGTTGAAGAAAAAGCAAGGAGTTGCAAGGTAGAAGGATTGGAATAGATTAATTATATGAGACCATAAAACCTTCCCATGAGGGACTAAAGGACACTCCCTTTATTGAGGTGAAAAGGAATATATTCAGCCTCATTTAGAAGCTCGGGGAGGATATTTTCTGTGGGCCAGAAATGATAGCAGGAGGTTCTTTAACAGAAACAAACTTTCTAGTGTCAATATGGATTATATGACTTCAGAACAGCAAAGGCCAAATGACAGAATTTAATAATTAGAGGCAATGTAGATATAATTACTGTAATCACCAGTGACAACTGGGAGCCCTAGACCTATGAAAATCTATGGCAACAGCTAATAAGCCATTCTGTTCCTGGAAGCAAGAGAGACAGAAAGCCAATGAGAGTGTTGCTCAATTTATGTAACAATTAAAGAGATCAGGTGTGCAGAAGGTCAATGTCTATATCTTATTAGAAAATCATGATTCCTTACCCGACTCCTGTTCTAAGCTAGTTTTCAGGACTTCCAAATCAACTGCCAAAACAAGAATATATAATATACATTAGATTATGCCCCAGAGGGACCTATAGCTATTTTCCAAGTAACTACACATGAGAAAAGGGAATACCCAGATCCTCTGAGAGTAATTGAATATAGTATCAGAGCTAATACTGATACTAGGAAACACAAAATGCCATAATAGCCGCTCTGTTGGACTGAGAGTCTAATTGCTTCAAAGAGTCTGTGGATCCACTCTTAATGATTCCCCAGTCCCTAAGTGCATAATCAGAATTAGTTACTAACATATCCATTCTGATTATGTCACATTAGTTTTCTGATCTGCGAAGTAACAATCATTAGGATGGTTAAAAGTCAAGTGAAGCCCTTGATAACATCTCTGATCACCAACAAACCTTTGGGGTTTGATGAGCTCATGTCCTTTGCAGGGCCATGGATTAAGCTGGAAACCATCATTCTCAGCAAACTAACACAAGAACAGAAAACCAAACACCACATGTTCTCGCTCATAAGTGGGTGTTGAACAATGAGAATACATGGACACAGGAAAGGGAACATCACACAACAGGGCCTGTCAGGGGATCAGGGGCTAGGGGAGGGATAGCATTAGGAGAAATACCTAATGTAGGTGACCGGTTGATGGGTGCAGGAAACCACCATGGCACATGTATATCTATGTAACAAAACTGCAGGTTCTGCACATGTATCCCAGAACTTAAAGTATAAAAAAATTTAATTTTAAAAAAAGAAAAGAGATAAACAGTAATACAATAAAGAAGAGGCTTTAACACCGCAATGATAGCACTAAACAGATTATCAAGGCAGAAAAGTCAACAAAGAAGCATTAGATGTAAATGGGACTCTAAATCAAATAGACCTAGTGGAGTGAGCATTTACAGAACATTCTATCCAACGACACAATATACATTCTTCTCATCTGCACATGAAACATTTTCTAAATAGACCATATGGGCAGGCCACAAAAGTCTCAATGAATTTTTAAAAATCAAAATCATATTAAGTATTTTCTAAAATCACAGTGAAATACAACTAAAAATAAACATCAGGCCAGGCATGGTGACTGACACCTGCAATCCTAGCACTTTGGGAGGTCGAGGCGGGTGGATCACTTGAGGGCAGGAGTTTGAGACCAGCCTGGCCAACATGGTAAAATTCCGTCTCTACTAAAAATCCAAAAAAAAAAAAAAAAAAAAAGCCAGGTGTGGTGATACACGCCTGTAATCCCAGCTACTCTGGAGGCTGAGGCAGAAGAATTGCTTGAACCCAGGAGGTGGAGGTTGCAGTGAGATGAGATCACCCACTACACTCCACCCTGGGTGACAGAGCGAGACTCTGTCTCAAAAAAAAAAAAAATTAGTATCAACATGAACTCTTAAAACTATACAAATATATGGACATTAAATAACCTGCTTCCTGAATGATCTTTGCGTCAATAACAAAATTAAGATGGAAGTCAAAAAATTTTTGAGGTGAATGAAAATGGAGAAACAACATAACAAAACCTCTAAGATACAGCAAAATCAGTGCTAAGAGGGCAGTTTATAGCAATAAATACCTATATCACAAAGATACAATGATCATAAATTTACCTAACGTCATACCTCAAGGAACCAGAAAAACAAGAACAAACCAAATTCAAAGCTAGCTAGAGAAATAACAAAGATCAGAGTATAACTGAAGGAAATAGAGGCAAAAAATAATAAAACGAACCAAGGAAATAAAACCTTGGTTCTTTGAAAAGATCAACAAAATTGATAGACTACTAGCTTGATTAACCAAAAGAAAAGAAAAGATATTCAAATAGGCACAATCAGAAATGAAAAAGGAGAGATTACAACTGATACCACAGAAATCCAGGTTATGCATGACTACTATGAACATCACTACATGCACAAACTAGAAAACCTATATGAAATAGATACATTCCTAGAAACATACAACCTCAAAAGAGTAAACCAGAAAGAAATAGAAACCCTGAACAGACTAATATTGAGTAGTGAGTTTGAAACAGTAATAAAAAATCTCCCAGTTAAAAAAAAAAACACACACAGAAGCAGATTCACACCAAATTCTACCATCCATACAAAAAATTAGCACCAATCCTCCTGAAACCATTTAAAAAATTTCAGGAAGAAGGGTTTCTCCCTATTTTACAAGGCCAGTATCACCCTGACACCAAAGCCAGGCACAAACACACACACACACACACACACACACACACACAAAACTACACTTCAATATGCCTGATGAACATAGATGCAAAAATCTTCAAAAAAATACTAGCAAATCAAATCCAACAGCACATCAAAAAGATAATATACCACAACCTAATGAATATTATACCAGGGATGCAAGGATGGATCAACATACACTAATCAATAAATGTGGTTTACCACATAAATAATTAAAAACAAAAACCATATGAGCATCACAATAGATGCAGAGAAAATATTTGATAAAATTTATACTTTTGTGATAGAAATTCTCTACAGACTATGTATAGAAGGAACATACTTCAAACTAATAAAAGCCATATATGACACACTCACAGCCAACATAATACTGAATGGGAAAAGTTGAAAGCATTCCTCCTGAGAACTAGAATAAGACAAGAAGGCTAACTTTCACCACTCCTATTCAACAGAGTATTGGGAGTCCTAGCTAGAGTAATCAGGCAAGAGAAAGAAAGAAAAGGCATCCAAATTGGAAAAGAAAAAGTCAAATTATCTGTTTGCTGATAATATGATGTTAAATCTAGAATACACTAAAGACTCTTCTGAAAGATTCCTAGATGTGATAAATGATTTCAGGAAAGCGTCAGGATACAAAATTAATACACGAAAATAGTAGGGTTTCTATACAACAATGAAAATCAAGCTGAAAATCAAATCAAGTCTTCACATTTACAATAGCTATGAGAAATAAAATACCTAAGAAAGCATTTAACCAAAGAGGTGAAAGATCTACAAGGGGAACTAAAACACTGTTGAAAGAAATCATCAATGACACAAACAAATGGGAAACTATCCTATGCTTATGGATTAGAAGAATCAATATTTTTAAAATGACCACACTCCCCAAAGCAATCTACAGATTCAGTGCAATTCCTATCAAATTACAATCAGGCAACAAAATTTTTTCGCAGAATTTTTTTTAAAATCCTAAAATTATTATGGAAACAAAAAAAGGCCAAATAGCCAAAGCAATCCTAAGCACACAGGATAAAGCCGGGAGCATCACATTACCCAACTTCAGACTATACCACAAGTCAATAGCAACCAAAACAGCATGGTGCTGGTATAAAAACAGAATCATAGATCAATGGAAGAGAATAGAGAACCGAGAAATGAAAGCACATTCCTAAAATCAACTGGTCTTTGACAAAGCTGACAAAAACGTACACTGTGGATAGCATACCCTATTCAAAGATTGGTTCTGGGAAAATTGTATACCCATATGCAGAAGAATGAAACTGTACCCCATCTCTCACCACATACAAAAATTAATTAAAGAGAAATTAATGATTTAAATGTAAGACTTAAAATTATTAAAATCCTAGAAGAAAATGGTTTATTATCTAGGAAAAACTCTTCCGGACATTGGCCTAGACAAAGAATTTATGACTAAGACCTAAAAGCAAATATAACAAAAACAAAAATAAACAATGAGACTTAATTAAAGTAAAAAGCCTCTGTACATAAAAAGAAATAGTCAACAGAATAAACAGCCACCAGAACGAGATAAAATATTTGCAAACTATGCATTCAGCAAAGGACTAATATCCAGAATCTACAAAGAACTTAACCAACAAAACAAAACAACAACAAATAACCCCACCTGTAGGAACTATGAAAGCAAAAACAAAACAAACCCAAAATTACAGAAGAAAAGAAGTAATAATTATCAGAGCAGAACTAACCAAAATAAAAAAAAAAGGAAACAATATAAAAGAATCAACAAAAAAGTCGGTTCTTTAAAAAGATAAACAAATTAATGAACTGCTAGCTAAACTAACTAATAAAATAAAAAGAGATGACCCAAATAGACAAAATCAGAAATGAAAAAAGATAAATTACAAGTGATACCACAACAATACAAAAGATCATAAGAGACTATTTTGAACAACTATATGCTAACAAACTAGAAAACCTAGAGGAAATGGATAAATTCCAGGAAACATACAACTTATCAAGACTGGATCAGGAAGAAATAGAAAATCTGAATAACCAATAACAAGTCATGAGATTAAATTAGTAATAAAAAGTTTCAACAAAGAAAAGCCCAGGACCAGATGGATTTGCTGCTGAATTCTACTTAATGTATAAAGAAGAACTAATACTAATCTTCCTTAAATTATTCCAGGAAATATAAGAGGAAGGAATTCTCCTTAACTCATTCAATGAAGCCAATATTACCCGGATGCCAAAACAAGACAAAGATGTAACAAAAAAATAAAACTACAGGCCACCATCCCTGTTGAACATAAATGTAAAAATTCTCAGCAAAATACTAGCAAATCTTCACATTTACAATAGCTACAAAATATAAAATACCTAAGAATGTATTTAACTAGGGAGATGATATCTACAAGAAGAACTAAAAAACGCCACTGAAAGAAATCATCAGTGACACAAACAAATGGGAAACTATCCTATGCTTATGGATTGGAAGAATCGATATTTTTAAAATGACCACACTGCCCAAAGCAATCTACAGACTCAATGCAATTCCTATCAAATTACCAACAAATTTTTTCACAGAATTAGAAAAAACTATTATAAAATTAATACGGAAACAATAAAGGCCAAGTAGACAAAGCAAACCTAAGCAAAAAGGACAAAGCTGGAAGCATCACATTACTCAACTTCAAACTATACCACAACGCAACAGTAACCAAAACAGCATTGTATGTTCTCACTCATATGTGCGTGCTAAGAAAATTGATCTCATGAAGGTAGTAAGTACAATGATGGTTACCAGAGACTTAGAAGGTATAATTTATAATCATAATATATTTATAATTTATATATAATATTTATAATATATTTATAATTTATAATATATTTTTAAATAGGTAGAAGAGAATATTTAGAATGTTCTCAACACAAAGAAATAATAAATATCTAAAGTGATTAATATCCCAATTACCTGATTCAATCATTATATCTTGTATGCATATATTAAAATAGAACATGTACCCCTTAATTAAGTATGTACAACTATTATGTGCCAATAAAAAAAAAAAAACTTCTCAAAAGAAGACATTCATGGGGCCAACATTCATATGAAAAAAAGCTCAACATCACTGATTATTAGAGAAATGCAAATCAAAACCACAATGAAATACCATCTCACATTAGTCACTATAGCTATTATAAAAAGTCAAAAAATAACAGGTGCTGGCAAGATTTTGGAGGAAAAGGAGCGTTTATACCCTGTTAGTGGGAGCGTAAATTAGTTCAGCCATTGTGGAAAATAGTGTGGCAATTCCTCATAGAACCAAAAACAGAAATAGCACTTGACCCAGCAATCCCATTACTGTGTATACACCCAAAGGAATATGAATCATTATATTATAAAGATGCATGGCTGCATATGTTCATTGCAACACTATTCACAATAGCATACATATGGAATCAACCTAAATGCCCATCAGTAACATACTGGACAAAGACAATTTGGTATATGCACCATGGAATACTATGCAGCCATAACAAAGAATGAGATCATGTCCTTTGCAGAAACATGGATGGAGCTGGAGGCCATTATCCTTAGCAAACTAATGCAGGAACAGAAAACCAAGTACTACATGTTTTCACTTATAAGTGGGGGCTAAATGATGAGAACACATGGGCAAATAGAGGGGAACAGCACACACTGGGGCCTACTTGAGACTGGAGGGTGGGAGGAAGGAGAGAATCAGGAAAAATAACTAACGGGTACTAGGCTTAATACCTGAGTAATGAAATAATCTGTTCAACAAACCCCCATGACATAAGTTTACCTATATAACAAACCTGCATATATACCCCTGAACTTAAAAGTTTAAAAAAAACAGAAAAAATATATTTATAGTGAACCTGTAGGTACAGTTTTAACCCCATGACAACCAGAAGAATTAGTAATTGTCAAGATCTATAAACTATTAAAAAGACAAAAAAGCTTAATTTAGTTTTAAATTAAATGTTTTTGTGAATAATAAACTAACAAATGCAGTAACCAAAGTTTAAGAAAGAATCTCAAAGATGAGAGAAGATTCTTTGCACACCAATCAGTTAAACATTTTTTAGCAGGCACAATAACAGGCCATCTCTTTCCCTAAAATTATCCTTGAGAACTTGAGCTCTTTTAGGGTGCTTCTTGTGATGGTTTATGGTGACATCAAATACAACAATTCTTATGCAATATGTTTCTGGGAAAATTCTACATTTTAATATTTTTTCTTATCTGATTTCTACATAAAAGTAGTTTTCCAAATATAAAAATATTGAGAAAGTTTCAGGAAAATTCTGCTCAAAAGATCTGACCAAAAGGCTTAGAGTTTTTATAGTTGTGAATATAAATCTTGTTTTTTACTATGCCAAACCCTAATTAAATCATTTAAATCATTAGAGGAAAAAAATCCAAGCATTTTAACATTTCTAGTTTCTTGGAAATTATAATTCTAGTCACTAAAGCACTCTAATTTCATAAGAAAGATAGGAAAAAAAATATGAAATGTGAGTGTACTCTGGGCCTCTAGTTTTCAGTTAGCTTCGTCTTGTCTTTCTACCCTACAAAATTTTAAACAGTTATGCTCTCTTCCAAAGTCAAAATGTTGTTAAGCAAGCTGGTAAATAATCTTACTAGGTTTATATTGGAATTACCTTTAACAAATGAAGTATTTAAGCAGAGGTCTAGAAAAGAAATAGTTGAGAAGAAAAAGGAACAATTACACTCCTCAACTAGTCCTTACTGCGTGTGTTCTATGGGCCCAGAACTGTGTTTCAAACTCTGACGTTTGGCTTTATACTTTTTTTTTTCAAAGACCTGACAATCTCATTGACGAGACAATCACACCAATCTAAATTATTTAATAAATATTTACTAAATGCTATATCTCTGGTATTGTTGCTAGTTGTAACAATGGCAATAAGACCACAAAGTCTGTATTGATATGGAACTTAAGTTTTATAAGGGAGCCATACCAAATAAACAAGTAAGCAAAAAATAAAATAATAGCAAGATCATTGTCCTAGTTTGTTCAGGCTACTATAACCAAGTACCATGAATGTGTGGCTTATAAGCAACAAAAATTTATTTCTTACAGTTCTGGAGGCTGAGATGTCCAAGATCGAGGTGCCAGGAGATTTGCTGTCCAATGAGGGCCCCTTTCCTTGTTCATGGATATGCCCTCTCACAGTGTCCTCACATGGTGGAAGAGTCTAGGGTCACTCTGGGACCTCTTTTATAAGAGCAGTAATCGATTCATGAAGGCTCTGCCCCTATGACATAATCTCCTCCCAAAGACCTCATCTCCTAATAATGTCACCTGAGGGTTAAGATTTCAACGTGAATTCTGAGGGTCTATAAACATTCAGTTCATTACAATCACCTACTTCAGATGTTTCAACAGATAATCTATGGAAAACTTCTAGTGCAGGTCTTAGCAGATAATAAACACTTGGAAAACATTGGCTTCTTTTTTTCTTTTTAAATTTTTCTTCTTAAAATTCTGTAGTGTGTAAACGTCTTCAAGGCATGCAAAACTGCAACACGCATACTTGAAAGTTTACAGAGCTTCCCATAGCAAAAAAAGAGAACTGTGCATTTGTGCTTGTACTCAGAGTTTCCTGAAAGTGTCCTTTGAGTGCTCTCATCGGCTTTGTTCTAGTATCCCCAAACAGCCTCGGCACACTCCACAATGCTGTACAAGCAATAGATATGTAATAAATGTTTGTCCGATTGAATCAAACAACCGTTACTTGAAAACAAGGTCCAGTATGAGTTTCACTGGTGTGAAAACATCAATAACAACATTAATGGGTTAAAGAATATAGAAGAGGTTACAACAGGCTTGTTTGCTAGTGGAAATGCTCTAGTAGAAAGAGAAAGATTGACGATATGAGAGTGATGAAAGATAAAGCAAAGAAGTGGGCAAGCAATTCCAGGAAATATATAACTGCCCAATGTTTCAATTTAGCAGCTTCACCCAACTACTTCTAGTTTAACCTTATCCATGGTTCTGGAATGCAATATTCCTATGATCCAGAGTATTAGGGTTCCCCAAAAAGACAGAACCAATAGGACATATACATATGTATGTATGTGTGTGTGTATATACGTATGTGTATATATAGATATATGAAAGTGAGAGGTGACAGCATGCTGGCAGTCCTCACAGCCCTCGCTCGCTCTCGGCGCCTTCTCTGCCCAGGGTCCCACTTTGGCGGCACTTGAGCAGCCCTTCAGCCCACCGCTGCACTGTAGGGGCCCCTTTCTGAGCTGGCCAAGGCCAGAGCCGGCTCCCTCAGCTTGCAGGGAGGTGTGGAGGGAGAGGCGCGACCAGGAACAGGGGCTGCCTGCAGCGCTTGCGGGCCAGCTGGAGTTCCGGGTGGGCGTGGGCTTGGCGGGCCCAGCAGGCCTTGCCGGCCCGGGGCAATGAGGGACTTAGCACCCAGGCCAGAAGCTGCAGAGGGTGTACTGGGTCCCCCAGCGCCAGCCCACCAGCGCTGCGCTTGATTTCTCGCCGGGCCTTAGAAGCCTTCCCGCAGGGCAGGACTCAGGACTGCAGCCCGCCATGCCTGAGCCTTCCCCCGCCTCCGTGGGCTCCTGTGCAGCCCGACCCTCCCCGACGAGCGCCGTCCCCTGCTCCAGGGCGCTGAGTCCCATTGATCACCCAAGGGCTGAGCAGTGTGAGCGCATGGCGTGAGACTGGCAGGTAGCTCCACCTGCAGCCCCGGTGCGGGATCCACTGGGTGAAGCCAGCTGGGCTCCTGAGTCTGGTGGGGCGGTGGAGAACCTTTATGTCTAGCTCAGGGATTGTAAATACACCAATTGGCACTCTGTATCTAGCTCAAGGTTTGTGAACACACCAATCAGCACCCTGTATCTAGCTCAGGGTTTGTGAGTGCACCAATGGACACTCTATATCTAGCTGCTCGGGTGGGGCCTTGGAGAACCTTTATGTCTAGCTCAGGGATTGTAAATACACTAATCGGTGCTCTGTATCTAGCTCAAGGTTTGTAAACACACCAATCAGCACTCTGTGTCTAGCTCAGGGTTCGTGAATGCACCAATCGACACTCTGTATCTAGCTACTCCGGTGGGGCCTTGGAGAACCTTTGTGTGGATACTCTGTATCTAACTAATCTGGTGGGGACATGGAGAACTTTGTGTCTAGCTCAGGGATGGTAAACACACCAATCAGCGCCCTGTCAAAACAGACCACTGGGCTCTACCAATCAGTAGGAGGTGGGTGGGGCCAGATAAGAGAATAAAAGCAGGCTGCCCGAGCTAGCAGTGGCAACTGGCTCGGGTCCCCTTCAACACTGTGGAAGCTTTGTTCTTTCGCTCTTTGCAATAAATCTTGCTACTGCTCACTCTTTGGGTCCACACTGTTTTTATGAGCTGTAACACTCACCGCAAAGGTCTGCAGCTTCACTCTTGAAGCCAGCGAGACCAGGAGCCCACCGGGAGGAGCGCACAACTCCAGACGTGCCGCCTTAAGAGCTGTAACACTCACTGCGAAGGTCTGCAGCTTCACTCCATAGCTAGCAAGACCACGAACCCACCAGAAGGAAGAAACTCCTAACACATCCGAACATCAGAAGGAACGAACAACTCCAGACGCGCCACCTTAAGAGCGGTAACACTTACCGCGAGGGTCCGCGGCTTCATTCTTGAAGTCAATGAGACCAAGAACCCACCAATTCCGGACACAAAAGGACATTTATTATGGGAATCAGATCACACAATATAGAGGCTGAGATGTCCCTCAAAAGGTCCATTTTTCATGATAATCCTTTATTTTGATATAACAAAATGTGACTGGTTCCTGTTCCTTACAACCCAAGAATACTGACTCCTAACCAAAACATAATTCAGTAGTAAATTGTTTATTCAGGACTCCAAGTGCTCTAGTACAGCATCACCCAATAAAGCCATAAAGTAAGCAACATACGTAATTTAAAGATTTTTAGAGATATATTTTTAAAAGTAAGATGAAACCGTTGAAATTAATTTAAGAATATATTTTATTTAGGCCAATAAATTCAAAATATGATCACATCAAGAAATCAATATAAAAAATATTAATAAGTTATTCTACAGTGTTCTTTTTTTTACTAAGTCTTTGAAGTCCTGTGTGTATTTACACTTACAGCATATCTCAATTTGGATACGCCATATCTAAAATATTAAATAGCCACATACAGACAGTAGCTACCCTATTGGGCAGGCTAGTTCCAGAAGCTCCAACGGGGGAGACAAATGTGCGTATAATAAAATGGAGACCAGACGGGTTTGGCTTTGGCTATCTTTGTGAAAGCAGCATGAGAAGACGCAGAAAGATAATCTATTAGTGGAGAGACGGAGGATAGTATTAGAATAAACTAATGAGAAGCATGAAGCACTCCACCAACTTAATCCAAACCTTTAGCCATTATCCCAAAGAACACTGCTAGATAATCTCCAGTGTAGGTATACATCTTTCCCTGAAATGGATTTCAACTTCAAAAAGTGGAACAAACATTCTATTAGGTTTTTGCAAATGTTAATTGCAAAAACTGTAATTACGTTTGCACCAGCATAATATTTATCACCGTCAGTGAATTTAGAACCTCTAAAAACCTGTTATTTGCTGTTTTTGTGAGACTTTAGTTTTCCTTCCAAGTTAGAGGCCAGTGATAATCTCTTTCACTGACTTAACCCAAGAACCCTCAGGAAAAGGAAATAAGAGTTGTTCCCAATGTCATCATTTTTCTGAAAAAAAAAGTTGGTATATTTCAGTCTCAAAATGAGAAGCATCTCTAATTAATACGCTTCCCCTCACCTGACTGTTTTGTGCGACTCCTCAGAATGTTTCTGAGGATCTGAATTTATTTATTGGAAACCGGTGGGTTTAATGAGCTAGCATTTATAAGGCCTTCTTTTCTCCCTTTTAGTTTTCCAGGAAATACAGGGTCTGCATGATGGAGTAGAGGTACATAAAAAAAAAAAAAAAAAAACGTGCAGCATCTTGGAAAGATTTGCTGCTGTTTGTACCTGGTCAACAGCCCAGTGATCAGGTGGTGTCAGGCATACACCCTCTAGTCAGCACATCACAGGCAGGAAGAGGAACATGTCTTAACTGTTTTTATCCTCCCAACACCATATTTAGCATCTTCATTTATTAAGTAATCAATAAGAGTGGAGGGAGTGAATAAATAAATGAATGAATGCAGCTCTTCCCCCAGAAGAATACAAGCTGCAACCTGGTATCTGAGTTTGCTATGGTCCTTTCCTCTGTGATGCTAAGTCTCAAGGAGAGTAATGGGACAGAAATATACATCTGCAAATAACCATTCATATCAAACCTATTATCTCTAAAGGCCATTAAGAAATTTCACAAAGCCACATAGCTCCTTGACTTCCTTCCCAGATAAACATGGATGGGCATATAACCCTGGTACTCAGCATCTCTTCTGCCTGCTAAATTGGCTTGAGCATCTACATATGCATGAAAATATGGGCACACTCTTTTTCTCCTCATTTCTTCAGTAATTTAAAATCAATCATTTGGCTTGATTCTCCAAGACTTAGCAGCTGAGGAATCTTTGAATCAGTTATTTAATGCAGCTTAGCATTCTGCCCAAATCATCATACTCTTTTAGCAACTGTATAATGCACTCTTATCTGTATTCACTATGCTATCCAATCGATCACAAAGAAAAAAGGTACTTATTCCTTCTGATACTTTGTATCCTTTGATTATAATAGCCTGTCTACCCCACTCCCCAGTCTCTGTAACCATAATTCTACCCTTTGATTGTTTTAGATTCCACACATAATGAGAAGACGCAGTATTTCTCTTTCTATGCCTGGCTTACTTTATTTAGCATAATGTTCTCCAGTTCCATCCATTTTGTCACGAATGACAGAATTTCCTTCTTTTTAAGGTTGAATAGTATTCCATTGTGTTTATACACCACATTTTCTTTAACCATTAATCTGTTGATGGATACTTAGATTGATTCCATACTTGCCTATTGTGAATATTGTTACAAAGAACATAGGAGTACAGATATCACTTTGACAAACTTACTTCAATTTTTGGGGGGTAAATACCCTGAAGTGGAATTGCTGGATCAAATACTAATTCTATTTTACTTGATTGAGTGTGCTATCAAAGCTTTCTATTGAATTTTTCATTTCAGTCATCGTGCTTTTTATCTATAGAAGTTCTATTTGTTCTTTTATTATTGCTTCTTCTTTGTCAAACTTCTTGCTTTATTCATGCTTTCTTTTACAAGTTACATTTAATATTTGAACTGTATATTCTTATAGCCCACTGAACTTCTTTAACAGGATTATTCTAATTTTTTGTCAGTTATTTCACAGATCTCCATTTAAGATCCGTTATTAGAACTTTATTTAGTTTCTTTTGAAGATGGCATGAGTCCCTGATTCTTCATAAGTCTTGTATCCTTTCACTGTTGTCTGTGCATTTGAGGAAACAGCCACCTCTTCCAGCCTTTACAAGTGTTCTCTGGCATGGGCAGAACTTCACTATGTGTTCTAGCCTATAATTCTGGAAGAGCCAGCTGGTGACAACCCTGGGCAGGCAGAACTTGTTGTGGATTATCTAGTTTGCTGGACCACTATCTTTGCTCTGATGTTGGTGGGGCTGCTGACTGTGCTTCACTGCCTGGTGAGATCACTGACTGAGCTCTGTTATCAGGCAGAGCTGCTAGCTGGATACTGTGATGGCTTCTAGCCAGGCTAGCCACAGAATATGTTCTCTGGTTAGGTGATTCTGCTATATGAGATCTATAGTTGGGCAGTGCTATAGTCTAGGTTCTGAAGTTAGGAAGAGTAACTGCTTGGCACAAGCAAGAGCAGAGGCAATGTTCCTTAGAAATCCATATTTCAGAATTGCCTGCCTCCCTGTCTGGTTGGAGCCATGGGGTGGGCTTTTGGCTGAGTCAAGCTGCTGTTTCACCCTCCCAGGTTGAGCAGGTCTAGTGACCACACTTCTCCAAAATGTCAAGAGGTAAGCATACCCCTTCCTGGATAGGTGACTGGTCGGCTTTTTTGGCTGAGCCACATCACTTTTTAGACTATTGGGTCAAGAAAGTCTAACTTTTCTGCTTCTCTGAAATGGGTACGGAAGGCATTTCCCTGCCTGAGAAGGGTAGTTGAGGTGGGCTTTGGGGCTGAGCATCAAAGTTGGCCATCCAATTGATGGGAAGTCCAACTCAAGTCAGATTGAACTTCCCAACACACTTCTGAAAGTGACCTTCTCATCTTTGTAAATGAGCTATGCAGTGGGCTTGTGTCTCTAAGTGAGCACCACAGCTGGCAGGAACACAAAGGTACCACCAAGACCCACACACTAGTCACCATGAACTTTGCCTCTTTTGTTTCTGTGTCACCTCTGATGGTCTAGCCATGCCATTACTTGTAGTATTCCCCGTGAGGTGAGACTGGCATGGGCTTCCTGGGAAGCATCTTGGAATGCTAGGAAAGCTGGGATGACATCCTCCTGTTCTCTTCTCCCCTGTGGAAACCATGAGCCCAGGGTGATCCTCTTTGTCTGGTATTTTTTCTGACTTAGAGGAGGAGAATGAGTGGCACAGTCAAAGTGAGACTATTCTTTTTATCCTTCTAAGTTTGTTTTCATTCAGTTCTGTGGACCACACAGCTTTCTTGAGCTTGTTTACAAGTATTGGGGTTTTCAAAAAGATGTTGTGGTCTGTGGGTAAGTTGCTAGCTTCTGTGGAAGGCAGTGTGGCCTGGGACTTCTTATTCTGCCATCTTGCTTATGTCACTCCTGTCTTGTCTATTATTATGGCATTGTAGTGCTCCCCGATAATCCAATCCCAGTTATACTCTAAAAAAATGCAGTAAGAGAGACTAAGAAAACCATGGACTTAGTCTATTCATTTATAGGTGGAAGCTTCAGGCACATTTAAGAAAGTGTAATGCAGAAAATAATATCGTGCTTAATTGTCAACACTGTTTCTGTTCCTATGAAGCAATTTGAACCACAGTCCTGTTATTCTCCACGTCTTAAAGTTCAGATGATTTGCCCCATTCCTTGCATCAGTTCAAAATAAACAATTTGTAATAGATTGTTATAAATTGCTTAGTATAAAACTTAGTATACTAAGCTTACTATAAAAACTGAAAAATACATAAGATGTTATCTGATGCATCTAAGAACATTGTTTTTTAGTTTAAAGGTAGAATTTCTGCTTGTTTTTTGGCTTTTGTCTTTTGAAACAGGCAGACTTCATGTTTTATGGACTCCATTCACAGAATTACTTGCCATTCCTGGTGTGGTAGTAATTTGGTTCTTTTCTAGCACCGTCACTGAAATGAAGTCTGCTGCCCTGTTTTGTTTCTTCTTTTGTACTGACTAGACGCATATTGACCACTACTTATTAACTCTTTGATCTTTATTTTTGAACATATGGTTAGGACCTTGCCAGTGCCCAGAATGACAGGCTGAAATTCTAGTAGGCTCAGGCCCATGTGATAAAACTGCTTTGCTCTGAGAAAAAGTAAGTGTTGGGCAGAGCAAAAGCTGGTACATATTAAACACTCCCATCATTGGGAGAGAATGTGCTTTCCTGAGCGTCTGTGAACATAGGACTGCTGCCTCTCCATAAATGTAAGGGACCTTCCATGAAAGTCTTATTCTACCAGAGACTTGGATGATCCAAATGTCACCAAATATAGAATTCAGAAGCTGCCCTGACTTAAGGGAATCTACTTCACAAGTAAAAATGTATTTAATTGAACCTGCTCTCTGTTCTTATTTTCCATTTTATGTGCCCCTTGCTTCTTCTAAAACAGTATCTGCATGGAACTTTATTCCAAAAGAAATTAAATCATCTACAACCCCTGCTTACATTTCAACAAGCCTAGTTTCTCTTAATGGCATTTAATGACCATAACATGTACTTTTGAAAAAAAAAAATCGTCAAGCACTTTTATTGAGCAAGAATATTGTTCATTGAGTTTTTAATACGACTTTGCCCAAAACTCTGTACTCTGTAGTGCTAATTTAACAAACCTCCGGCACTTTGTTTTCCAAGCTTAGAATAAGGCTTAGAATGTCCAATGCACCTCTGAAAACAGTTCTAACTTCTGGAAAACAATAGCGGTTTCTGTGGTCATTGATGAAAGGCAATAGGATAGTTAGGGTGATTCTAGCCTAGCCATAGGGACTGAATCTGAGTCTGAAACAGCCACTAGCTGACTTTTGGTAAGTCACTTCTACTTCTCTGAACATCATTTCATCTGTAAAATAGAAAAAAAAAATGGTAGACCTATGTGTCAAATAAATTGTACAAGAATTAACTGTGTAGAAATGTGTGTTCAATTACATAAAGAAATTCGGGCCAGGTGCAGTGGCTCACACTTGTTATCCCAGCACTTTGGGAGGCCAAGGCAGGTGGATCACCTTGAGGTCAGGAGTTCAAGACCAGCCTGGCCAACATGGTGAAATCCCATCTCTACTAAAAAGAAAATACAAAAAATTAGCCAGGCGTGGTGGTGGTTGCCTATAATCCCAGCTACTCGGAAGGCTGAGGCAGGACAATTGCTTGAACCCAGGAGGCGGAGGTTGCAGTAAGCTGAGATGACACCATTGCACTCCAGCCTGGGCAACAAGAGTGCAAAACTCCATCTCAAAAAAAGGAAAGAAAGGAAGAAATTCAAATATTGAACCTCATTTAATCTGATAGAAAAAAAATGAGAGCAGGGGCATTTTGCAAATTCTTATTTCTTACTTGGATTGGAGTAACTCTTTATAAATTATCCTCCTTGGCTCTACCAAAAGATATTTGGTCTCAAAATTTCGGGATAATGTTTTCTTCCATTTACACAAGCATGAAAGTAGAGAACTTTGACCTGTAGCATATTTTTACAGCCTAAGCCTCGATTTACTCTTGCTCGCTTTTGTGGTACAAACAGCCCAGCAGGCTGTGTGCCCAGCACTGTGTAAAGCAGTATCTTGCACTGCCTCACCCTCATGGTCCTCCATCTCCTCCTCCTCCCTCATCACTGCCACCACAGCTATCACCAGCTGCTGCTACCACCATCACTGCTGTCACCACTGCCACTACCACCACTACCTCTGCTACCACCACTGCATCTAAAATTCTTCCTGATCCTAATGTCTTTATCACTCCACCTACTGCAAAAGCCCTTTCCCTGTGCCCTTGCCTTCCATCTCCTCTTGTCTAGATCCACTGTAGAAAGTGAAAAATGAACCTTCCATCCAAAGCTTTTCCCTTTTCATACTTTCTTTGTTTCAGACCACCATTGGCCAACATCACCACTCCCCAACACAGGTTGATATTTATATTTTCTCCAGCAATTTACACTTACATATTCATCCTTCTGAAAGATCAAGGGATAGCCAGAGTTTGAAATGTCTTGATCTTTTATTTTAACTCTGGATAAGAACATCTGTATTCAGAAATGTGACTATTGCTCAAACAGTACCTGAGGTTACAGTTATAAAGAGATTGGTAGCCAGACTTTTTATTTACTTATTATTTGGGGGAATCAAATGAGGTGATGTTGGGGATAGAATTGAAGGGATGGTGACTTTTAAAATTTTGCTTGGGGCCTAAATTTCAACTTTTTTTTTTTTTTTTTTTTGCCCATACCAGGCAAAGCACATAGCTCTGTATTTTAGCTTCTCTGTTTATATATGGAAATTCATTACTATGTTTATCTATTGTGTGAGAATTAATGTGCTGACATTTTCAGTGTACATTAAATTCCTGAATTAAAGATGGTATTACTTTAACAGCTTCTATACATAGGCAAATCCTGATTATATGGGTCCCCTGTTTCATTCTCCCCAATGTTCAGGTCACAATGAAAGGGACCTGCACTTGTATGGAAGACACTTTAACCCACAGGAGAACCTATCTCAACCCTGTTGAAATTCCATTTTGGCATTTAGAAAAACCCAAAGGATGAGTTATTTTGATATTACCAAAGCGAAGACAAAAGAATTTATGTGGACTTTTACCCAAAAGAGCTTGGAATATTTAGAAAACTATTCGAGGAGATTAATATCACAGCCTCATCAATTAACCAAACCATGTATGTATTGTATTGCCGCATTTTATAGCAAAGATGAAAGCTGATGCAATTGGCTCTTTTTCCTGCCAGGGATAGCTTTCCATACCCTGAGTGTCTGCAAGCAATTAAGTATATTTACCTCTACTTCTCACTAAATAACTGTCAATGAGAAGAATTAGGCTAGGGGCACCTTCGGCATTCCAGAGAAAACCTGCATGAGTGTCTGTCTGTCTGTCTGTCTCTCTCTCTCTCTCTTCCTCTCTTCTTGAGTCTCAAGGGATGTCAGCCTGTAAGGACTGAACTGTATTATAAGTCTCTCTCTGACCTGGATACATGAGTGTTTTTGTTATATTCACCTGCACTGTAAGACAGTAATAAATGTCAGTTACTAAGAGGAGATGAAAGGAAAAGATTCTCAAAACAGATTTTAAGGACATTTCTGGTTTCTTAAATCAATGTAATAAAACGGCTTATTTAGCAGATAGAGAGAACATTTTCATTCATGTTGACCTTTCACTGGTCTTCAACTTTACCACATCAGTGAAGCAGCTTGTTCTATATCCAAAGGATCTCTCTTTTTAGGGTAATTCTTCCAGGAAAGAAGTCTAGTGTCCTTACTTGAGTATATTAATGTCAAATAAATATTTCATACCTTTGTAACATATATGTTAGAGGAAAGCAACAAAAAAAAAGTGAGGCTACCATAACAGAATGGGGTGACCCTCCATGTCCCTCTTATTTGTATGATTTTGATTTCAAGGCAATTCTGAAGAAGATTCTTGGCTTTGATACTCTCTCCCCAAGAGGAATAGAGTAGTGGCTTTAGTCACTATGACTTTCCTAGACATTATTCCTAGACATTGCATAGAAAAGTCCTAGTTACCAAATAAGGTTATTCCATTTTAGAGACTGAAAGTGTTATTAAACTTTCTGAGTTAGTATGTTCTATCAAAAGTGAGGCAAAAGTTTATTTATATTCTTGTAGAATACCATATTTAGATTAAAGGAGTAGATATACATTCTCCCTTCAAAAATCAGTCTTTGTTCAAGAAATGCTTTACAATTACAGACTCTTTCAGTGAAACATTTTAGGAATCAGGTGAATTGAATATTTTGCCAAAGGCAGTAAACCCTCAGAATAAAGATCAAATGAGGCAAGTCTTCCTCATTTTTGGTTCTTCCAAATCACTTCAGTACAGTGGAGCAAGTTGGGTCTAGAATTGGGTCTGAGAGAGGCAGGCAGGCAGGTAGGGATATGCCACTTAGCAAAACTTCTTCCCTAAAATCAGGTATTTTTCTCTAATTTTAAACTTTAATGATTTTTAATTTATTTGAGAAAAAGCTGCTGTTCAAAAGAAATTTATGAGGACTGCAATACAGAAAACAGATGAAAGGAATACTTTTGAATATATAGTTATTTTATAATTTTTTATTTTTATAAGACTTACTGTTAGTTTATCAGTAAAATCATACTGATTAATGTGTCAGTGGCTTTCATTATGCTAAACTTTGGTACTTCACATATTGTGTGTGCATTCTGATTTTTTAATTTTGTTAAAAATCACTTTCATAATGATGTTCAAGTCAAATTTTTATGAAACCACTAAAGCCCTTTGTAAAGTTTTTGCCTAGTTATTGGGTGAAATACATGACAGAGAGATTCAAAGATGAAAGAAAATGATGTGTTTTCACCTTCTGACTACCAGAAATTACAAATGTCTCATATAAAAAAATTTTTCCCAACATCTTATTAGCAAACAAAAATAGAGTAAAATTTTCTTGCTATAAAAGGATTTCTCACATTATAAAGAAATCAGAAAACACCTTTACATGGCATTTTTAAGTGGGCTTATAAATCATTAAACATTCATCAGAGAGGTTACATGTCAACCAGAAATTAAAGCAAATCTAAAGTTGTAAGACAAAAGTAGCAGGTGGAACCATCTAAATGTGATTGTTACATGAATTTTCTAAAAGGAGGTAGAGGTTTAACTGCATAAGTGAGTTGTTTCGTTGGCTGGTTTATATTTAAGTATGCAAGAGGGGACACCAGTGGAAGAAAGACGACTTCAAATGTCTTTAACCCACTGCTGAGATGTACTAGTGAAATGCAGCAAGCTCATATCCAACAAGGAAATCAGGGTGTATTAGTCTGTTCTCATGCTGCTATAAAGACTGCTTGACACTGGGTAATTTATAAAGGAAAGAGATTTAATTGACTCACAGTTCAGCATAGCTGGGGAGGCCTCAGGAAACTTACAATTGTGGTGGAAAAGGAAGTAAACATGTTCTTCTTCACATGGCAGCAGCAAGGAGAAGTGCTGAGCAAAAGCAGGGAAAGCCCCGTATAAAACCATCAGATTTCATGAGAACTCACAATCATGAAAACAGCAGCATGGAAGTAACTGCCCCATGATTCAATTACCTCCTACCAGGTCCTTCACACAACACATGGAGATTATGGGAACTACAAGATGAGATTTGGGTGGGGACACAACCAGACCATATTACAGAGCATCACCTAGAGCTCAGCACTTGTTAGGTATCAAAGTGCTGCTTGCAATTTCCATTTGCAGTCTGACCCTCAGGAAAAGAGGTCATTGTGAGTAATACAAGCAAAATGGGCCTAGTTCACAGGTCTGGTCAACACCTGTGTCTCTGCTTTCACGCACTTCTTTAGATCTCCAGTGTTAATCCAGGTCCGTGCAGTGTTTGAGAGAGTCAAAGCAATCCTTCTATGGACTTTGACCTTTTCTGGGTCTCACTCAAATTCTTGTTCACCTGAAGAAATCATGGGCTATATCAAATTGAAAGCCAAATGATTGGTTTATGCCCACATGTTTGCTTTTGATGATGAATATCTTTTAAGCCACAAGTTTCTATTAAATACTTTGATGTGGTTCACAAATAAAATATAATCCAAAAATATAAAACTTAAATCTCCACAACTGAATCACATATTTTAAATTGAGTGGACTTCTCTCTCACACACACACATACACACACACATGCACACGCACACACAACACTTGCCTTCAGAGAATAATATAATTATTTTGGTTTTCTCTGGGTTTTTTGTTTGTTTTTTCTTTGAGACAGACTTTCGCTCTTGGTGCCGAGGCTGGAGTGCAATGGTGCGATCTCAGCTCAGTGCAACCTCTGCTCCCCCCCGGGTTCAAGCGATTCTCCTGCCTCAGCTAGGATTACAGGTGGCTGCCACCACTCCTGGCTAATTTTGTATTTTTAGTAGACATGGGGTTTCACCATGTTAGTCAGGCTGCTCTTGAACTCCTGACCTTAGGTGATCTGGCTATCTTGGCCTCCCAAAGTGCTGGAATTATGGGCATGAGCCACTGCTCCCAGCCCAGTTTTTTCTTTTTCAGTTTTCAAAGAAAGTCTTCTGCAAGGTGGGTGGTTGTGAGATCTTGCCCACATAAGTTGATAAATTCCCAAAGAATGAAAAGAAACAAGTTTCAGAACTACTATCTTATTTTTGATTTTGTAGTTTCTGACCTCCATAAAGGGAGAAACAGATGAGAGCTGGGGCCTAGTCATTGTGAGGATACAGGGCTCAACCATTGCTACAATCACTCAAGAAGGAGGAATTAATGAGATTGAGTCTGAGGTCTAGGATTCGACCCCCAAACTTTCAACTGGGAAACTGGGGAGAGTGGGGCTCACCAAAGGCTCCTATGAAGTAGGAGGAAGTTCCATGTTCAGGACATGCTGCCCTCACCCTCCTATGTGCCATTTTATCAGCATTGCTGCTCCATCATCACACTGCCTCCTAATCCTTGACACTTAATGACTCAGTATTAGAGGTAGATAGAAATATTTTAAGGCCACAATATGAAGCCTTGTTTATGTGGTTTTCCATATTTCCTCTCACTTCTCCCATACCTAAGGGCAATCTCCATTATTTTCATTCATCTCACCTTATGAAATAACTCACCTGGCAGTAATTGCAGCACAAAAGTAGATTTTCCATTTGCTCCCAACCAAATCTGGTTATTTTTTGGCCTTAAAGGCACTCAAGGAAAATCTCTTTCCTTGTAAATCTCTTTTCTCCATGTTTTAGTTAGAATCTTCACTCACAGATATGACAACACTTTGCTATGATAATATTTTTATGTAATCCCAAAATGTACAAATGTTATACCAAATGGACAGGCACACAATGCAAACTACCATCATAAATAAATATTTTATTCTAAATTGTTTCTCATGAAATATGAATATGGAACCCTCAAAAAATGGCTCTTGGATAAAATAAAAATGCAACATACTTTTTCTCCTCTAGTTACTTATGAGGCACATTAAAACTTTAAAGATTCTGAGGAGTCCTACAGTAAAGAAACCTTCTTAATTTCATATAAGGCATTGTTTCCCAAATTTGTTTGAACAAGGAAACCACAGAACATAGAAAAATGATGATCTAAAACAATCTAATTAAGAGAGTTTGTAAAACTTTCTTTTTGAAATTTATTGAAGGGTTATTCCCTAATCTTTTGCAACCAGATTTCTGTAACGTTGTCCTAGTTCTTCTGTGATTGAGAGAAGCAATATGGCCCTAGCAATTAAGACAAAGTGAAGAAGAGGAAGCCTAGAATTCTACTCCAGATTGTGCTGCCCATTTGTTCCATTTATCTCTGGCTCTGTTTTCACCTTTTTTGCAGCTATCTATAACTAGTAGAATTGTTTTCTACTGTAGTTGCTAAACATATTTATGCAATATGAAAATATGACTGTTCCATATATAAAGGATAAATCAAAACAAAGAAGATCATGGTCAGGATTGCCTAATTCATTCTTTTTCATTCATAAGGATAGATTAGGAAAAAACAATTTCTAATACATAATCTACACATTCAGAAAGCAAGCATTTCTGATATTAATACTATTTCTGTCTCAGATGTAAAAGAGTATAGTTCTAAGGTTCTGCAAGGATACATTTAATCACACATATATGCCCCACCCCCGACCACGTGTGTGTAAGGAAGTGAGTTAAAATAATTCTGTTTTGAGAGCTGTAAAATCATCTACATTGATTATGTAAGATAATCAGCATACCAGAAAAATTACAGGTAGAGCGTTACACATATTATTAATATGTGCAAAATATCTACTTCACAAAAGATTTACTTTACAAACATTGTTTAGCTCCAGCAGCTATCAAGGTTTAACTTTGTGTTGTTATGCCAAAACACAAGATCATATCTAGGACTTATGCATCCAAATCACCTTTGTCCCTGTACTTGGCTTCAGCCAACTGGTAAAAACAGATTGGGTCAATGAAACTTTCGAATCAAAACTATGAAGAAAAGTGGTCAACAGTTTTGACATTTCTAGTGAAAACAATTTCCACCTACAAAAATTGCTTTAAAGTAATCGAAAATTAACCCCCAATGTTTAGCTCTGGATACAGATCAGATTTAAAGAACCACAGGGAAATGAGTTGTGCTTTTGTTCGTCTTCATCACTGTCTTACTTGTGTGAATAGAGAAAGCAGGAGTGTGTGGGCTGAAACAGAGTGGGAGAAAAAGGTCCCAGAGACATTCTTGATCCCCTTCCACTGGAAATGTGATTATAGAATGCCTTTTTAAAATAAGTATTTATTTATTTTTTTAATTAAACTTCAAGTTCTGGGATACAAGTGCAGAACATGCAGGTTTGTTACATAGGTATACACGTGCCATGGTGGTCTGCTGCACCCATCAACCTGTCATCTACATTAGATATTTTTCCTAATGCTGGTCATTAGAGAAATGCAAATCAAAACCACAATGAGATACTATCTCATGCCAGTTAGAATGGTGATCATTAAAAAGTCAGGAAACAACAGATGCTGGAGAGGATGTGGAGAAATAGGAATGCTTTTACACTGTTGGTGGGAGTGTAAATTAGTTCAACCATTGCGGAAGACAGTGTGGTGGTTCCTCAAGGATCTAGAACCAGAAATACCATTTGACCCAGCAATCCCATTACTGGGTATATACCCAAAGGATTATAAATCACTCTACTATCAAGACACATGCACATATATGTTTATTGCAGCACTATTCACAATAGCAAAGACTTGGAACCAACCCAAATACCCATCAATGATAGATTGCATAAAGAAAATGTGGCACATATGCACCATGGAATACTATGCAGCCATTAAAAGGATGAGTTCATATCCTTTGCAGGAACATGGATGAAGCTGGAAACCATAATTCTCAGCAAACTAACACAGGAACAGAAAACCAAATACCACATGTTGTCACTCACAAGTGGGAGCTGAACAATGAGAACACATGGACACAGGGAGGGGAACATCACACACTGGGGCCTGTTGGGGGGTGGGGGATAGGGAGGGATAGCATTAGGAGAAATAATTTTTAAAAGACACATAGCACCTTGAAGTTCATTTACAATATTTATTAATAATGCAATGACTTCTTTATTGTTGGCATTGTTCAATAGATTGTTAAGTTCCTTGAACAGCAAAGTTTGGGTCTGTTTTGATGACTGGCCCATGCTCCATGTTTTAGCATGGTGCCTGGAATGTAGTATATGCTCAATAATTATTTTTAATTAAATAAGGAGAAATGAAGGATTCAAACATTGTAGAGGAGGGGTTTTCTTTTTGTAAGAAAGGCTGAGAAAGTTATAAGAGCAGAAAAGACAGTAAGAAAAAATTCTAACACTATGACCACACCACCACTGTTACCTTTTTGATAGCTAATAGAGGTTTTATTTTATATAGGCTAAAATCTAAAATTTATGTTTTAAGCAGATACTAAGAAACTGCTGCAGAAAGACAAACCATGATAGCAGAAATACCAGTGAGATTACAAGAGAAGAGAATTTACCTATTGAAGCAAATCTTATCATTCATAACTAGAAATCCCACCCCTTCCCCCCCAAAAAATAAAAAAAACTCCACAAAATTGGAACCTCCTGCTAAAACAAAGATTTGGGAAGTTACTGCATTTCAGCTAAACTAAAACAATTGTACTCAAAGAGGAAATTTCAAATGAATGTGTGTTTTAATGCAGTAATTAGGAAAAAAGAAAAATACATAAAGAAAGAGAAAGAAATATAATAGACCAAATCTTCAAAACAGATGTAGAAGTAAAAACCGATCATTGTTTCAGCATGTCAGTATTTAGCAATATTTCAGGGGTCTTTATAAGACCTCTAGGCACCCCTGATCACCACCCAGTATTGCAAAAAGAATACATTCTGACAAATAGCTCAGAGACCCAGAAGTGTAGTATATTTTATATATGTCAAAAAAAGAAAACCTTCAGGAAGAAAAATACATGTGAGAAACACTTAAGATCAGAGTTCTGAGGTATTATTGAATCAATTCTTTACTTTTAAAAATTATTTTGAAGTCAAAAGTTTAATTCCAAAAAAATGTAAAGAGGAAATGTACTTTAGAATACTTATAGAATTTTCTAACAAGCATATGCATTATATGTATATTTATAAGGTACATATGTTATCAATTCATATATTAAATAGTATATTAGTAAATTATAATTTCTTTCTTGATTTTTTACATAAAAATACTTATAAATAATATTTCTTTCTTCCTATTCCCCAACTAATTACTGTGCACTCTCTCAAAGCTTTGCACAGCCCTCTGAATGGACCACTGCTCTGGGAGTTTGAAAATTGATAAATACATGTTCAGGGTCATAAATTACATTGGAAAATAGGTGGTAGGAAATTTGAAAGAGAAAAGGACATTTGAGGAATGGGTTAATTTGCTCTTTATGAGGATATAATCAAAAACTTATTTTCACAGTATTAATTAAAACAAAAAATGTCATGGGATGATTTTTTTTTAGCAGTCAAGGATGGATTTTTCAAATTGTATATAGAGTTTCTTCCCTTATCCACCGCTCTGCTTTTTGTGGTTTCAGTTACCTGTGGTCAACCTTAGTCTAAAAAAAATTAAGATATTTTGAGAGAAAGAGAGGGAGAGACCACATTAACATAACTTTTATTACAGTATATTGTTATAATTGTTCTATTTTACTATTGTTGTTAATCTCTTACTCTGTCTAATTTACAACTTTACTGTATCTATGTATGTATAAGAAAAAATAATACATATAGGATTCCTTGCTATCTGCAGTTTCAAGCATTAATTCAGGGTCTTGCGACGTATTCCTTGCAGATAAGAGAATACTGTACTGTATATAATATTTATTTCTTTTTAAATATTAAATTCCAAACAAGCCTAAATACTTGTGGGAAAATCAGACTGATAATATGGATGCTATCAGAATGGAGAGAAGCCTGGATATATCTAGCCAGTGTTGGGGAAATGGGAAAAAGGAAGCTGGTAATATAATATAAAAAGAAAATTAAGGGAACCTAAATGGCACAAATGGCAACTAAAGCTGTAGGGATATTTTTATCTCAGTCATTTTAAAAGGACATCATATCAAACAGCAGAACCTATTTTATTTCCATATAAGCAAGTATATTCACATGGCAACTATGTACTTTCATTTGTTATAAATTCCCAATATCTTTATTTACTATTCTCACTATTTGACTTCAACTGCCTGAGTGGAATAATGAACTTACCAAAAGAAATTTCCAGTGATAGGAAAAGCTAGATTTATAATTTTCCCTCAAGTGCCCAAATATAAGTTCACTTTTTTAACTCCCAAAGCTGCAGGTGCTTTCTATTTTTACAAATACATTTGTGTATGGCTTGTCTACCACTGGATGTTATAAATTTTTGTTATTTTATTTTTCATAAAAGGCCAGGCATTAAAATCTCATTTCAATGAGTAAGCCTTAGAACAAAAGGAACTTTATTCCAATTACTACTGGGTTCTTCACCAGCATGCTGAGTGATTTATTCATCAAGGTCTTCCCGTGGTGCTATAGTTGTATTTCTAACCTATTCAGTGTGTTCTTCCCCTTTCAGGATATTTTTTTACTCCATGACTTCCCACACTTTTCTCTAAGAATCATTTCACTTAAGCAATACTGACTTATTTTTCAGCAAAATTTTTACCCTTGCTCAGCCAAAAAAAAAAAAAAAAGCACTGCAGTTGCCACCTGCTGAACATTTTCAATTTCCACAATTTCCTCTCAATAAAATGCTGACCAGAATTACAATATTTCTGAATGTGTTCTCACTGGCTTCTTATTTTATGCTGGAAAAACTTACCACTGATGTACTATTTCTTTTGATATGTATACATTCCAAGACCTTGCATTTCACTACTGCCAAATCAAATGCAGATGGTTTCAGTGTAGAAGGCACAATCTACTCCAGGTCTCTTTCCTGATTAGTATTCTTCATGAGGCTTTCATTTCAAACTGTTGATCCTGGAAGTCTCTGGCCTTGTATTTATGACTTATCAATTCGGTACACAAATCACTTTTCCCTCTCAAAGGGTAAAATGCTAAGATTATTGCAAAATGGCCCCCCTTATACCGTCATAACCACTATTCTTTTGCATTTGTCATCACTCAAATCACTATGTATCAAATACCCACCCCTAATATATCATGCACACATCATCAGGTTGGGTGTAACATTACTTCCTGAGCACTTACTTAACTTCCTCTCTCTACCCACCAGTTTTCAACATTCACTATATTTTTCCATCTGTAGGTGAAATGTTGATTTGTTTTTCTCCCGTCTTCCATTCTAAATTAGACCTAGACACAAACCAGCATCCTCAAACTTCTCAACTACAAAAACTTCAGAAAATCTGTGTATGGAGAGGTAGTTAGGAAACCAGTCTGGGAAATAAGACCCCACTATAAATGTTGAAACTTTCCATTAACCCATTGGAGTGGGTTGAATAGTGGATCTCCAAAAGATATATCCACATCTCACAACCTGTGAATTTGACCTCATTTAGAAAGAGAATTTAACAAATGTAATTAAGAATTTTAGGAATCTCACCTGAGGTTATCCAAGTGAGCCCTGCAATCCAATGGTAAGTGACAGAAAAGGATAAGACACAGAAAGGAGAAGGCCTTGTGAAAAGAGCAGCACGGACTGGAGTTCTGCAGTCACAAGCCAAGGAACACCTGGGGCTATCAAAAGCTGGAAGAGGCAAGGAAGGACTCTCCCTTAGGCCCTTTGGAGAAAGCATAGCCCTGCTGACACCTTGATATTGGATTTCTGGCCTCCAAAACTGTAGGAGAATAAATTTCTGTGTTTAAAGCGACCAGTTTGTGGTAATTTGTTCCAGCAGCCCTAGGAAACTAATAAACCCATTGTAATTGCATAGAGCTTACTAACAAGTGAAACACTTCCCTTAAAAGTCAGAACCTTTGAATACAAATACTAGGATAACAAAAAATTTGAGTCACATAATGGTTCACTTATTTAATAAATATTGAGCATCTACTATTTGCCACACTCTATGCTGATTATTGAGAATACACTGGTGATCAAAAAAACAGAAACAGTGTTCCTGACTGCCTGAATAGAGCTGACATGGTTAGTATTTCAAGTCAAGACTAAACCAAAGTCAACTTTAATTTCTAAAAGAAAATAAATCTTGGAAATTCTTTTAACTGGTTGGAAGTCCTTAATTATGTGTAAAATAATTAATAACATGTGGAATAAGTTTTCTTCCAAACACACAACTTCAAAAATGAGGCATTTAGCCAAGTACATTCTGGATATTACTTGACTTTAAGTCTTTAGAAAAATGGTTAGAAGTACATGATGAACTCTTAAATAACAATGATGATGAAATTGTATATACTATCATTTAGGTGAGTGTTTTGTGAGTGTTTAGGTGAGTGTTTTTTCTTTGTTTTTCTGAAGATGTCAACACACTTCACATATGTTGTGTAAACCTTATTTCTTCACCATAGGTTGTAAAAATTTGGGAAATTCATGAGGTAGAATGAAACATGGAGATTCCCTGCTTAATCACATGTATTAATAATAATACCACATGTATTAATAACTATCACTTACTGTGATTATTATTTTCCAGGTACTTTGCTAAGTGTTTTATACACAGGATCTTACCTGATCTATAAAACAACCCTAAGAGGTGGGTCCCAATGCCCTCCTTTTTTGAAGTCAACTATATGCCTGCATTCTTGAAAATCTCATGACTGTCAGATAAATGGTCATGGATTTGGAAATTTGTGTGATCATGACCTCTCTTATTGTCCCTCTATGCCTTTGTATAGCCTTCCTCTCTTACAGTTAGCCATTGAAATGACAATTGCAATCTTATTAATATAACCCACAGTGATTATGGCTTTCTTTTTTAAGTCTCCATTCTTCATTAGGTAAAGCTAAGGATAGAAACAGCTCTAGGCTTGAGATAACTTTTTCCTCACAGCCTGAGGATGATCATTCCCACTCCAGCTTTGACCTCCAGTGTTACATCAGACTGACATACATATGCCAACATACTGTCTTTCCAATACTCTCCATTCTCCCCTCCTCACAATCACTTTTCTTCTGTTTTATCCTGCCAATGACCAGAGCAGTAGCGATGCTATATGGATTCCGTGGCAGAACTAACACAGAATTTGCACATTGTGTGAAATCTAAAGACTGTCCAATGGTAAGAACATAAAAGAAGGGGCTTTAATGGAGCCTGAGGGAATCTGCTGTTTTCCTCATATATTGAATATGTTACATTCAATAATTATATTGAATATATAACATTCAATAATTATACTGAATATATAACATTCAATAATTATACTGAATAAATAATATTCAATAATTATACTGAATAAATAACATTCAATAATTGTATTGAATATATAACATTCAATAATTATATTGAATATTACAAGCTCCTGTCTCTCTTACAAGCCTTTTGAGGTCAGGAATTTGCTTTCCTGTTATTTCACCAAAGCCTAGTTTATTCAAATGAACTACTGTCTGGACGTAACACTGGAGGTCAAAGGTGGGGTGAGAGTGATCACCCCCAGGCTGCAAGGAAAATGTCCTCTCAAGCCTAGAGCTGTTTCCATTTGGGTTATATCACAACATACATTTATAGGCCAAATCTTAAAATGTAGTCACACAACCAGTAGTTTCAGAATCTCCTACAGTGTTGTTAAAATGCAGCTTGTCAGACTACCTCAAGCCTACTAAATCAAGAGCAGTGACTTCAGGCCTGCAAATCTGTACTATTAGGATTCCCAGTTGATTCTAATGTGCCCTAAAGAATGAAAACCACCAGCCAAGAAAATTTCCCCAAAAGGGGATTTGTAAGTACATTTTTGCTGGTGTAGGTATGAAGTATTTATACGTAGGACAAGGACAGAGGACACAACGATTTCAAGAAATGAGCATTAAACCATATGAAAACTGTGGTATACAGTGAAAAGAATACTGGATTAGGACTCCAAAGACCTGGGTTCTATGCTTAACACTGCCATACATTTATTCAAAATATATTTATTAAGTACCTGTTTGGTAGCAAACATTGAATTGGGCTTTGGAGAAATAATAGGAAAGCAAATTCCTGACCTGAAGGAGCTTGTAAGAGAGACAGGAGCTTGTAATATTCAATATATAAGTGCTATGAAGAAAAATAGCCTTTGGGAATGAAGAATCATGAGAGGATACTATTTTAGATAGAGTAGTCAAATCTGAGAAGGAATTAAGGGAATGAACCACATAGGCCTCTAGAAGGAAAAACATTCAGGCTGATATAACAGTAAATGGAAGGCTTTGAGGAAAGAAATGTCTTTGTTGTACACAAGAAAGAGAAGAAAGCTAAGGTAGTTGGAGCAATATGAGTGAGCATGTTATGGTGAATCTTACTTGTTTCATTCCATAAGCTTTATTTCCTCAACATATATTTATAGGTCAAATTTTGTCTTCCGTGTTTTGACTCATAGCAGACTTGGTTTGTGAAGTTCTGATTTGATTTTCTTAATACAAGAATGACTTGGAATAGGAACAGATCTGGTCTACAGCTCCCAGCGTGAGTGACGCAGAAGATGGGTGATTTCTGCATTTCCATCTGAGGTACTGGGTTCATCTCACTAGGGAGTGCCAGACAGTGGGCGCAGGACAGTGGGTGCAGCACATCGTGTGCGAGCCAAAGCAGGGCGAGGCATTGCCTCACTCTGGAAGCACAAGGGGTCAGGGAGTTCCCTTTCCTAGTCAAAGAAAGGGGTGACAGACGGCACCTGGAAAATCGGGTCACTCCCACCCTAATACTGCACTTTTCTGACGGGCTTAAAAAATGGCACACCAGGAGATTATATCCCACATCTGGCTCAGAGGGTCCTATGCCCACGGAGTCTCGCTGATTGCTAGCACAGCAGTCTGAGATTAAACTGCAAGGTGACAGTGAGCCTGGGGGAGGGGTGCCAGCCATTGCCCAGGCTTGATTAGGTAAACAAAGCAGCCTGGAAGCTCGAACTGGGTGGAGCCCACCACAGCTAAAGGAGGCCTGCCTGCCTCTGTAGGCTCCACCTCTGGAGACAGGGCACAGACAAACAAAAAGTCAGCAGGAACCTCTGCAGATTTAAATGTCCCTGTCTGACAGCTTTGAAGAGAGTACTGGTTCTCCCAGCATGCAGCTGGAGATCTGAGAACAGGCAGACTGCCTCCTCAAGTGGGTCCCTGACCCTTGAGCAGCTTAACTGGGAGGCAACCCCCAGTAGGGGCAGACTGACACCGCACACGGCCCAGTACTCCTCTGAGACAAAACTTCCAGAGGAACGATCAGGCAGCAGCATTCGCAGTTCACGAAAAATCTGCTGTTCTGCAGCCACTGCTGCTGACACCCCGGCAAACAGGGTCTGGAGTGGACCTCTAGCAAACTGGAACAGACCTGCAGCTGAGGGTCTTGTCTGGTAGAAGGAAAACTAACAAACAGAAAGGACATCCACACCAAAAACCCATCTGTACATCACCATCATCAAAGACCAAAAGTAGATAAAACCACAAAGATGGGGAAAAAACAAAGCAGAAAAACTGGAAACTCTAAAAAGCAGAGCACCTCTCCTCCTCCAAAGGAACGCAGTTCCTCACCAGCAACGGAAAAAAGCTGGACGGAGAATGACTTTGATGAGTTGAGAGAAGAAGGCTTCAGACGATCAAACTACTCCGAGCTACAGGAGGAAATTCAAACCAAAGGCAAAGAAGTTAAACACTTAGAAAAAAATTTAGACGAATGTATAACTAGAATAACCAATACAGAGAAGTGCTTAAAGGAGCTGATGGAGCTGAAAGCAAAGGCTCCAGAACTATGTGAAGAATGCAGAAACCTCAGGAACTGACGCAATCCACTGGAAGAAAGGGTATCAGTGATGGAAGATGAAATGAATGAAATGAAGCGAGAAGGGAAGTTTAGAGAAAAAAGAATAAAAAGAAACGAACAAAGCCTCCAAGAAATATGGGACTATGTGAAAAGACCAAATCTACGTCTGATTGGTGTACCTGAAAGTGATGGGGAGAATGGAACCAAGTTGGAAAACACTCTGCAGGATATTATCCGGGAGAACTTCCCCAATCTAGCAAGGCAGGCCAACATTCACATTCAGGAAATACAGAGAACGCCACAAAGACACTCCTCGAGAAGAACAACTCCAAGACACATAATTGTCAGATTCACCAAAGTTGAAATGAAGGAAAAATGTTAAGGGCAGCCAGAGAGAAAGGTCAGGTTACCCACAAAGGGAAGCCCATCAGACTAACAGCGGATCTCTCGGCAGAAACTCTACAAGCCAGAAGAGAGTGGGGGGCCAATATTCAACATTATTAAAGAAAAGAATTTTCAACCCAGAATTTCATATCCAGCCAAACTAAGCTTCACAACTGAAGGAGAAATAAAATCCTTTACAGACAAGCAAATGCTGAGAGATTTTGTCACCACCAGGCCTGCCCTAAAAGAGCTCCTGAAGGAAGCACTAAACATGGAAAGGAACAACCGGTACCAGCCACTGCAAAATCATGCCAAATTGTAAAGATCATCAAGGCTAGGAAGAAACTGCATCAACTAATGAGCAAAATAACCAGCTAACATCATAACGACAGGATCAAAATCACACATAACAATATTAACCTTAAATGTAAATAGGCTAAATGCTCCAATTAAAAGACACAGACTGGCAAATTGGATAAAGAGTCAAGACCCATCAGTGTGCTGCATTCAGGAAACCCATCTCACGTGCAGAGACACACATAGGCTCAGAATAAAAGGATGGAGGAAGATCTACCAAGCAAATGGAAAACAACAAAAGGCAGGGGTTGCAATCCTAGTCTCTGATAAAACAGACTTTAAACCAACAAAGATCAAAAGAGACAAAGAAGGCCATTACATAATGGTAAAGGGATCAATTCAACAAGAAGAGCTAACTATCCTAAATATATATGCACCCAATACAGGAGCACCCAGATTCATAAAGCAAGTCCTGAGTGACCTACAAAGAGACTCAGACTCCCACCCAATAATAATGGGAGATTTTAACACCCCACTGTCAACATTAGACAGATCAACGAGACAGAAAGTTAACAAGGATACCCAGGAATTGAACTCAACTCTGCACCAAGCCAACCTAATAGACATCTACAGAACTCTCCCCCCCATATCAACAGAATATACATTTTTTTCAGCACCACACCTCACCTATTCCAAAAGTGACCACATAGTTGGAAGTAAAGCTCTCCTCAGCAAATGTAAAACAACAGAAATTACAACAAACTGTCTCTCAGACCACAGTGCAATCAAACTAGAACTCAGGATGAAGAAACTCATTCAAAACCGCTCAACTACATGGAAACCGAACAACCTGCTCCTGTATGACTACTGGGTACATAATGACATGAAGGCAGAAATAAAGATGTTCTTTGAAACCAATGAGAACAAAGACACAACATACCAGAATCTCTGGGACACATTCAAAGCAGTGTGTAGAGGGAAATTTATAGCACTAAATGCCCACAAGAGAATGCAGGAAAGATCCAAAATTGACACCCTAACATCACAATTAAAAGAACTAGAAAAGCAAGAGCAAACACATTCAAAAGCTAGCAGAAGGCTAGAAATTACTAAAATCAGAGCACAACTGAAGGAAATAGAGACACAAAAAACCCTTCAAAAAATTAATGAATCCAGGAGCTGGTTTTTTGAAAGGATCAACAAAATTGATAGACCACTAGCAAGACTAATAAAGAAGAAAAGAGAGAAGAATCAACTAGATGCAATAAAAAATGATAAAGGGGATATCACCACCGATCCCACAGAAATACAAACTACCATTAGAGAATACTACAAACACCTCTACGCAAACAAACTAGAAAATCTAGAAGAAATGGATAAATTCCTCAACACATACACCCTCCCAAGACTAAACCAGGAAGAAGTTGAATCTCTGAATAGACCAATAACAGGCTCTGAAATCGTGGCAATAATCAATAGCTTACCCACCAAAAAGAGTCCAGGACCAGAAGGATTCACAGCCGAATTCTACGAGAGGTACAAGGAGGAACTGGTACCATTCCTTCTGAAACTATTCCAATCAATAGAAAAAGAGGGAATCCTCCCTAACTCATTTTATGAGGCCAGCATCATCCTGATACCAAAGCCGGGCAGAGACACAACCAAAAAAGAGAATTTTAGACCAATATACTTGATGAACATTGATGCAAAAATCCTCAGTAAAATACTGGCAAACTGAATCCAGCAGCACATCAAAAAGCTTATCCACCACGATCAAGTGGGCTTCATCCCTGGGATGCAAGGCTGGTTCAACATACACAAATCAATAAATGTAATCCAGCATATAAACAGAACCAAAGACAAAAACCACATGAGTATCTCAATAGATGCAGAAAAGGCCTCTGACAAAATTCAACAACACTTCATGCTAAAAATTCTCAATAAATTAGGTATTGATGGGCTGTATCTCAAAATAATAAGAGCTATCTATGACAAACCCACAGCCAATATCATACTAAATGGGCAAAAACTGGAAGCATTCCCTTTGAAAACTGGCACAGACAGGGATGCCCTCTCTCACCACTCCTATTCAACATAGTGTTGGAAGTTCTGGCCAGGGCAATTAGGCAAGAGAAGGAAATAAAGCATATTCAGTTAGGAAAAGAGGAAGTCAAATTGCCCCTGTTTGCAGATGACATGATTGTATATCTAGAAAACCCCATCATCTCAGCCCAAAATCTCCTTAAGCTGATAAGCAACTTCAGCAAAGTCTCAGGATAAAAAAATCAATGTACAAAAATCACAAGCATTCTTGTACACCAATCACAGACAAACAGAGAGCCAAATCATGAGTGAACTCCCATTCACAATTGCTTCAAAGAGAATAAAATAACTAGGAATCCAACCTACAAGGGATGTGAAGGACCTCTTCAAGGAGAACTACAAACCACTGCTCAATGAAATAAAAGAGGATACAAACAAATGGAAGAACATTCCATGCTCATGGGTTGGAAGAATCAATATTGTGAAAATGGCCATACTGCCCAAGGTAATTTATAGATTCAATGCCATCCCCATCAAGCTACCAATGACTTTCTTCACAGAATTGGAAAAAACTACTTTAAAGTTCATATGGAACCAAAAAAAGCCCACATCGCCAAGTCAATCCTAAGCAAAAAGAACAAAGCTGGAGGCATCACGCTACCTGACTTCAAACTATACTACAAGGCTACAATAACCAAAACAGCATGGTACTGGTACCAAAACAGAGACATAGATCAATGGAACAGAACAGAGCCCTCAGGAATAACGCCACATATTTACAATTATCTGATCTTTGACAAACCTGACAAAAACAAGCAATGGGGAAAGGATTCCCTATTTAATAAATGGTGCTGGGAAAACTGGCTAACCATATGTAGAAAGCTGAAACTGGATCCTTTCCTTACACCTTATACAAAAATTAATTCAAGATGGATTAAAGACTTACATGTTAGACCTAAAACCATAAAAACCCTAGAAGAAAACCTAGGCATTACTATTCAGGACATAGGCATGGGCAAGGACTTCATGTCTAAAACACCAAAAGCAATGGCAACAAAAGCCAAAATTGATGAATGGGATATAATTAAACTAAAGAGCTTCTGCACAGCAAAAGAAACTACCATCAGAGTGAACAGGCAACCTACAGAATGGGAGAAAATTTTTGCAACCTATTCATCTGACAAAGGGCTAATATCCAGAATCTACAATGAACTCAAACAAATTTACAAGAAAAAAACAAACAACCCCATCAAAAAGTGGGCAAAGGACATGAACAGATACTTCCCAAAAGAATACATTTATGCAGCCAAAAAACACACGAAAAAATGCTCATCATCACTGGCCATCAGAGAAATGCAAATCAAAACCACAATGAGATACCATCTCACACCAGTTAGAATGGCCATCATTCAAAAGTCAGGAAACAACACGTGCTGGAGAGGATGTGGAGAAATAGGAACACTTTTACACTGTTGGTGGGACTGTAAACTAGTTCAACCATTATGGAAGTCAGTGTGGCGATTCCTCAGGGATCTAGAACTAGAAATACCATTTGACCCAGCCATCCCATTACTGAGTATATACCCAAAGGACTATAAATCATGCTGCTATAAAGACACATGCACACGTATGTTTGTTGCGGCACTATTCACAATAGCAAAGACTTGGAACCAACCCAAATGTCCAACAACAATAGACTGAATTAAGAAAATGTGGCACATATACACCATGGAATACTATGCAGCCATAAAAAATGTTGAGTTCATGTCCTTTGTAAGGACATGGATGAAACTGGAAATCATCATTCTCAGTAAACTATCGCAAGGTCAAAAAACCAAACACCACATGTTCTCACTCATAGGTGGGAATTGAACAATGAAAACTCATGGAAACAGGAAGGGGAACATCACACTCCGGGGACTGTTGTGGGGTGGGGGGAGGGGGGAGGGACAGCATTAGGAGATACACCTAATGCTAAATGACGAGTTAATGGGTGCAGCACACCAACATGGCACATGTATACATATGTAACAAACCTGCACATTGTGCACATGTACCCTAAAACTTAAAGTACAATAATAATAATAAAAAAGAATGACTTGAGAAACGTCCAAGTTTTTGCTTAAACAAATTAATCAGCTACATATCTATATAATCCTGCTACTATGGTTTACAACATTTCTTGACATCTCTACCTGTAAAGGCATCCTACTGACACAGACAAAAAAGCCCACTGTGTCTAAAATACTACTACTTCTACTAACTTGTTCTGCTCATATGTATAGAGAATACAGAAGTTCTATTTCCTAACCATGAATATATTAGCACAGATTTATTTATTAGATTAACTAAGAGTCAACAACCTGAATGCTTCCTTAGAAACATAATGGTTTTGGGTAGAGGCCTGAGTGAGGAGGATGAGCTACAATAAAATTTTGTTTTCATGCAGAAAAGAGGAAGAGAAAGAGGCAAGACAGAGAGATGTCTACATGCAATCAGTACTCATCATAGGATTTCCAGCAATTCAAATCCTGGACAGCTCAGAACACAATTGGCTAGAGGTGACCTTCTTGGTTTGACAGTGAAGACAACCAGATGATATGCTTTGGATCTGTGTTCCCACCAAATCTCATCAAATTTTGGTCCCCAGTGTTGAAGGTGGGTCCTGGTGTGGGGGTGATTGAATCATGGATACAGTTTCTCACGAATGGTTTAGCACCATCCCCTGTTGTACTATTCTCACCATAGTGAGTGAGTTTCATGAGATGTGGTAATTTAAAAGTGTGTGGCACCTCCCCCTGCCACTCTCTCTCTTGCTCCTGCTCCTGCCATGTAACTTGCCTGCTTTCTCTATGCTTTTCATCATGACCACAAGCTCCCTGAGGCCTCCAGAAAAGCAGATGACACTATGCTTTCTGTACAACCTGCAGAACCATAAACCAATTAAACTTCTTTTCTTCATAAATTACCCAGTCTTGGGTATTTCTTTATAGCAATGTGAGAATGGGCTAATACAGAGAATTGGTATCAAGGAGTGGGGCATTACTACAAAGATACCTGAACATGTGGAAGCCACTTCAGAACCTGGTAATGGGCAGAAGCTGAAAGCATGTGGAGGGCTCCAAAGAAGACAGCAAAATGAGGGAAGTTTGGAACTTCCTACCGACTGGTTGAATTATGGCCAAAATTCTGGTAGTGATATGAACAGTGAAGGCCTGGCTGATGAGTTCTCACATGGAAATGAGGAACTTATTAGGAACTGGAGTAAAGGTCACATGGGTTATGCCTTAGCAAAGAACTTGGCTGGATTGTGCCCCTGCCTTAGGGATCTGTGGAAATTTGAACTTGAGAATGATTTATCTGGCAAAAGAAATTTCTAAGCAGCAAAGCGTTCAAGATATGCCCTGGCTGCTTCTAACAACCTATGCTCATATGCATGAACAAAGACATGACCTAAAGTTGAAACTTATATTTAAAGGAGAAACAGAGCATAAAAGTTTGGAAAATTTGCAGCCTGGCCTTGTAGTAGAAAAGCCCATGTTCAGAAGAGCAATTCAAGAAGGCTGCAGAAATTTGCATGAGTAAAAAGGAGCTAAATGCTAACAGCTGAGACAATGGGGAGATAGCCTCAGAGGCATTTCAGAGACCTTTCAGGCAGCCCCTCCCATCACAAGCCCAGAGGTCTAGGAGGACTGACTCATTTTATAAGCCAGTCCTAGGGCCCCACTACCCTGTGTAGCCTTGGGACAACTTCCTGTATCCCAGCTGTTCCAGCTCCAGCCATGGCTCAAAGGGCCCCAGGTACAGCTCAGACCACTGCTTCAGAAGTGCAGGCTGTAAGCCTTGATGGCTTTCAAGTGGTGTTAAGCCTGCAGGTATATAGAATGCAAGAGTTGAGGCTTAGTAGCCTCTGTCTAGATTTCAGAATATGTACGGAAAAGCCTAGATATCCAGGAAGAAGCCTGCTGCAGGGGTGGAGCCCTCATGGAGAACCTCTACTAGGGCAGTGCAGAGTGGAAATGTGAGGTTGGAGCACCACACAGATTCTCCACTGCACACTGCCTCATAGTGGAGCTATGAGAAAAGGGCCACCATCCTCCAGATCCCAGAATAATAGGTCCACCAACAGTTTGCACCCTGCACCTGAAAAAGCCACAAGCATTCAAGCCAGTCTTTGAGAGTAGCAACAGGGGTGCTGAACCCTGCAAAGCCATAGGGTTGGAGCCACCCAAGGCCTTGGGTGTCCACTCATTGCACCAGTGTGCCCAGGATGTGGAACCTGGAGTCAAAGGAGATTATTTTAAAGCTTTAAGACTTAATGACTGCCCTGCTAGATTTTGGACTTGCATGGGACCTGTAGCTCCTTTCTTTTTGTTGATTACTCCATTTTGGAATGGAAATCATTACTCAATGCTTGTACTCCTATTGTATCTTGGAAATAACTTGTTTTTTACTTTGCAGACTCATAGGTGGAAGGGACTTGCCTTGTCTCAGATGAGACTTTGGACTTTTGAATTAATGATGGAACAAGTTAAGACTTTGGGAAGTGTTGGGAAGACATAATTGTATTCTGCAGTGTGAGAAGGTCATGTGATTTAGGGGGTCAGAGCAGAATGATATGGTTTGGAGCTGTGTCCCCACCAAAACTCATGTCAAATTGTGGTTCCCAGCATTAGAGGTGGGGTCTGAGTAAGGGGTGATTGGATCGTGGGGGCAGTTTCTCATGAATAGTTTAGCACCATCCCCTGTGGTACTGCCCTCATGATAGCGAGTGCATTCTCATAGGATCTGTCATTTAAAAGTATGTGGCACCTCCCCCCTTGCTCTTTCTTGCTCCTGCCATGTAAGACACCTGCTTCTGCTTTGTCTTCCACCATGAATAAAAGTTCTCTGAGACCTCCCCAGAAGCAGATGCTATGCTTCCTGTACAGCCTGCAGAATTGTGAGCCAATTAAACCTCTTTTCTTTATAAGTTAGCCAATCTCAGGTATTCCTTTAAGCAATGCAAGAATAGACTAACACACCAGAATAGAAAAAAAAAAGCTTTACAAATAATTCTATGTTGAGTATTTAATTGAACAACCAAAAAAATAAAAAAAGGAACAACCACAAATATTACCTAATCTCTCCAGAATGGCAGAGAATCCATCCAGATACTCAAGATATATCAATTAAATATATTTTCTGTCATAAATATTATAACCACACTCTACAAGTTGCATCAATTCAGAATTTGAGTTTATCAGTAGGTACAATTTAATACACCATGGAATACTATGCAGCCATAAAAAAGGATGAGTTCATGTCCTTTGTAGGGACAGGGATGAAACTGGAAAACATCATTCTCAGTAAACTATCGCAAGGACAAAAAACCAAACACCACATGTTCCCACTCATAGGTGGGAATTGAACAATGAGAACTCATGGACACAGGAAGGGGAACATCACACTCCAGGGACTGTTGTGGGGTGGGGGGAGGGGGGAGGGACAGCATTAGGAGATACACCTAATGCTAAATGACGAGTTAATGGGTGCAGCACACCAACATGGCACATGGATACATATGTAACCAACCTGCACATTGTGCGCATGTACCCTAAAACCTAAAGTATAATAATAATAATAATAATAAAAGAAAATGTGGCACATACACACCATGGAATACTCTGCAGCCATAAAAAAGGATGAGTTCATGTCCTTTGTAAGGACATAGATGAAACTGGAAACCATCATTCTTAGCAAACTATTGCAAGGACAAAAAACCAAACACCGCATGTTCTCACTCATAGGTAGGAATTGACCAATGAGAACACATGGACACAGGAAGAGGAACATCACACACCGGGGACTGTTGTGGGGTGGGGGGAGGGAGGAGGGATAGCATTAGGAGATATACCTAATGCTAAATGACGAGTTAATGGGTGCAGCACACCAACATGGCACATGGATACATATGTAACAAACCTGCACGTTGTGCACATGTATCCTAAAACTTAAAGTGTAATAATAATAAAATTAAAAATTAAAAAAAAAGAACCAATAAAAATCAGGAATTTAGTTTCCCTTTTCTTTGTATTGCTATAAAAACAATTTATCACAAAATGACATCATTAAAGAACCCCACTGAGTGAAAAACAGTTGTTCTCACTGGTTTTCACAGAGCTGTTGGAATGTTTATCAAGTCAAAATCTACCATCCAATCTTCCATTCACCTGAAATATGAAGTTAGAAATGTAACAACAAGACAAAACATTTTAATAATTGCACAGCTCTTTTTTTTATGTTGACTTGCTCCACAGTTAACTCATTTGTGTCCTCTTTTTAAATTATACATACATTTCCATTGGAAATTTTATCCATCTAGTAGCTGAAACAATCATCTAAATGTTGACTAATTACAGACCTATTTCCAGAATCACATATTTAATGCCTACTAGTCATGTACAAATATTCTAGGGTGGGGGGTGAGGAAACAGGGGAAAAGAGGGAACATTCATTGAGCATTTCTGTTTTTTTTTTGTTTTTGTTTTTGTTTTTGAGACAGAGTCTCACTCTGTCGCCCAGGCTGGAGTGCAGTGGCACAATCTCAGCTCACTGCAAGCTCCACCTCCCAGGTTCATGACATTCTCCTGCCTCCGCCTCCTGAGTAGCTGGGACTACAGGCACCTGCCACCACGCCTGGCTAATTTTTTGTATTTTTAGTAGAGATGGGGTTTCACCACATTAGCTAGGATGGACTCGATCTCCTGACCTCGTGATCTGCCCGCCTCAGCCTCCCAAAGTGCTGGGATTACAGGCTTGAGCCACCGTGCCCAGCCTCACTGAGCATTTCTAAAGCTCCAAACACCTCAGACTTAGTTCACCATCATTTATCAACCACACACAATACCTCCTTTTACAGATACCTACTTTATGCATTAGATGGCATAATGTCACCCCAACACTGACACCAGAAACTGAAGAATCACCCTGTACTCCTCACTCTTACTTGACCACACACTCAGCTAGTTATGAGACATTTGAGATTCTGCCTCAAAAGTATTTGTGAATATATCCTTTTTCTATATCCTCATTTCCAGTACAATAGTTGTGGCTGTTACTAATTTTCACATGGATTTATGTAGTAACCTCTCTTCTCTCTCCCCTCCTCTTAGCTTGGCTTCAGCAGGCAGAGATATTCAAAAACTCAAATATAATCATGCCCTGCTCTTACTTAAAATCTTTTGATGACTATCAATTATCCTTGCAAAAGATTTAAACTAATTTCCTGCCAGTCCCCCGTCAACACCTGTCACAGCATCAGTACTAACCCACACACATTTCCCAAGTGTGCAGCACCCAGAAGACAGTGCTCTGTGTGTCTTTTGCATGCGCAGTTTAATTGTTTTAAATTGACAGATAATGTTGTACACTTTTTATCATGTACAACATGACATTTTGGAGTATATATACACCGTGGAATGGTTAACTAGTGATCACTAACAAACGCATTACCTCACATAGTTATCATTTTTGTGGTGAAAGCACAGAAAATCCACTCTTTTTATATTTTTCAAGAGTACAAAAGATCATCATTAACTATAGTCACCTTGCTGTAGAGTAGATCTCTTGACATTTATTCCTATCTAACTGCAATTATGTATGCTTGTTTTATGGCTCCAGAAAACTCTGTCCTCTCCTCCTCACCTTTTCAAGAGCCGCTTCTCAGTGCCAGTGTAGACCTAATATGCTGTTTTCTTCTCCTCAAGGTTGTCTTTTCTGGCCTTTTACTTTGTGAACTCCTTGAATCAGACTCTGTCTTCCACCTCTTTGTCCTCGGCATCTAGCATAGTGTCTGCAACTCAATAGGCTTAGAAGAAGATGTTTGAACAAATAATAGTGCCCCAAATTCCTTTACCTATGTCTAACAAGCCTGTTATGTAAGGAACCATGACACATTTGAGAAGTAACAAGGTGCTTGGAGCAAAGTATCACCTGGGATGCAAGTACATACTGCGTTCCTTACTGAAGCTTTGCCAGGCACTGGTTAACGCATGGATAAAAAATTTTTCCTCATCTCTTATGCAAGCATATCTTTAATTAAAAGACTAACCTGATTAACCAAAATAGATGAGTTTTACATGTAAGCAAAGGGTGCCTTTTTGGCGAGAATGACTAAAGGAGACTTTTTATAATAACACAAATTTTGAAGGTAGTCATACAGAAGACAGTGGCAAAACTCAAAGTACAAACAGGTATTTCATTCTCTAGACCACACTGCCTCCCTGTGGGAGGTTTTTTGGGCAAGGATGTACCTAAAGGAAAGTAAATCCAGTTTTGCATAATTGTAAAGTAGTGGTAGCTAGAATTTATATAATTTTATACCAGAAGTCCACTCCCAAATATTGGGTTATAAATTGTGCTAGTTGAGTGATTTATTTTCTGAAAGACTTATGCTCATGTTTAGATTTGGAATAGAAACATTTGTGTTCTTTTAAAAATAAGTAGTCCTGGGAATGATTTTTCCAAATGCCAAGACCAAAAAATGACATAACCACTATCTAATTATTTTGTTTTTACTACTTTGAATAATTATACTTTAAAGGTCTTAATAATTTGATTTACTTATGAGAAATATAAGATCCTAAGATCCCTAAAAATCAAGAATTGCAAAATGAAGATCCATTTGCTATGTACCCACCACATTTTTTACTTAGTTTTTGTATTATTTAATGACATATATAAAAAAATCAATATAATCATTGAAATTAATGACTGCTCCCAGCCTATATATTCCTCCTGAAATAGAGCTTAACAAACCAAAAATATCAGATGCACTTCTGAAAGTTAAAATGATATAGTCAGTTTAAAAACATTTCCAGAATCATTTTTCATTTACCTTACAGAAAGTAATTTGTAGAATGCTACCTTTCGGCCAGGCATGGTGGTTCATGCCTGTAATCCCAGCGCTTTGGGAGGCCGAGGCAGGCAGATCATGAGGTCAGGAGTCAGAGACCAGTCTGGCCAACATAGTGAAACCCCATCTCTACTAAAAATACAAAAAATTAGCCAGGTGTGGTGGTGTGTGCCTGTAATCCCAGATACTTGGGAGGCTGAGGCAGGAGAATTGTGTGAACCCAGGAGATTGGAGGTTGCAGTGAGCCGAGATCACGCCATTGCACTCCAGCCTGGACCACAGTGTGAGACTCTGTCTCAAAAAAAAAAAAAAAAAAAAAAATGCTACCTTTGAAAAGAAAATGAATGTATATTTTAAGCATGATATACATTTTTTTCATGATTTCAGGATTAATTTCTTTAAATTTGCCCCAAGTTTCTAATAGTATGTAGCATTATTCAAAGGCAAAAAATGGTCTTAGTTGTCTGTTTCTACAAAAGGCTTTGAGCAATTTCCAGAAATTAAATAATTGCTCATGATCTACCTTAATGCATATATTTGAAGACACTGCTTTTAAATTTCCGGAATCTCAGAAGTATTCAAATTCATTACTTGTCTGTTTCCTGACCAGTTCCCTTTGAAGTGGTTTTGGAGTCCACCCTATTATTCGAAATGCCTGGCTGTCTGTAAATAGTTGCTATTTCCTTGATGTCAGTGAAACTGCTTTCTTTTCTGTGACCTTTACCTACGGTACCTCCTGCAGAGGCCACATATGTATTTACACGTCTGTGTGCTCTGGTCCATACATATGTTCCTTGTTAGATGCTTTTACTGCTTTACCTCAATAAGAAAGGAAGTATATTCACGATATTGACTCTTCGCTGAATCTACATTTCTGTTTTCTCCAAGGGTCAAGTTGTCTTATTTACTACATACATACAAATAAAAGCCTAAGCAACTTTGTTTTTAATAATGGACAAAGAAAGTACACATGCCATCCATATGACAAGCACATGATTTCTGTCTTTCTGTACTGGTATTATTATATACTTCAGAGTTTAGCAAAGACGATAGTGTGTGTAATGTTCTTCTTATTCTTCTTATGAGCAGAGACATGAATTTGGGACATAGCAAGAGAAAGGTAGCCTAAAGGAAAGATTAGAGGAAAAGAGAAGAGCTAAGGGATATGCCTGGCTCCCTCTCAAAGGAAGAAGCACACACCTTCACGTCACAAATTTAGGCCAAAGGGGAAAAATAGATTGTTGTTATAAAGGGAAATGGGAAACAGGATGTAAGGCAAGAATGCTTTCCTTTTTCTCTCCGTTATCCAACTAGGCTTATAAAGTACAGAGGAGAGACCACTTTTCTAAGACAGAAAACCTGGGATTTGTCACAATTAATTTTGTGATCTTGGCCAAGTCAGCCTCCCTGAGACTGTTTCCTTATACTTGAAATAATGGTTGTGTTAGATAATTTCAAAAACAGTTTTGGTTCAAAAAATTCTAAAAGAAGTCAGAAGTTTATACAAAGACAAGTAGAGAAGGCCATTCAAAGATAATTTGAGGGGATTGGGTTAAGTCACAGTTATAAGTCACTCTTCTCGCTTTTTTTTATCAGATACGGCTATGTTTGAATGTTTGTCCCTTCCCAAACTCATGTTGAAATGTAATTGCTATTGTAAAAGTATTAAGAGCTGAGATCTTCAAGAGGTGAGTAAGCCATACAGGCTCTGCCCTTGTAGGTGGGATTAATGGCATTATAAAAATGCAAGATTGGCCCCTGTTGCCTCTCTTTCCCTTCTGCTTTCTACCACCTAAGGACACGGAACTCTTCCCCTCGCAGCAAGAAAGCCCTTGCCAAAAGATGGCACCTTGATCTTGGACTTCCCAGCTTTTAGAACCGTAAGAAATATGTTTCTGTTCTTTATAAATTACCCTGTGGTAATTTATGTCTGTGGTATTCTGCTATGGCAGCACAAAATGGACTAAGACAAATACTTAGTAAAAAGATTACCCATTTTTAAAAGAGAACTTCATATAGCCGGAGATAATACTTTGCTGCTCTTCATTACAAATGGAGGAAAGAGATAGCAAGGAAAGAGAAATAGACAAAAGCAGAAGAATTAGCCCAGAATATAAGTAATTTTTGTATGGGAAGGAAGAGTGAGAGAGAGAGAGAGAGAGAGAGAGGAGACAGATAACCCCGCAGAGCAGGGAGAAGGGGAGGGAGATCCAGGAAGAGGGAACAGCATATACCAAGACTTAAAGGCACATAGGTATGAATTATCAGGGTGTATACAAGGAGCAATAAGCAGTTTGGTGCTGATAAATCTGACATGTAAGGAGCTAGAGAGTGTTCTGTGCTAAAGAACATTGACTTTATTCTGTAGCAATAGGACTTAATGGAGGGTTTTAAGCAGGTCAAAGTGGCTGAAGTCAGACTCCCCAGACCAAATTCTAGCTCTGTCATTTGCCATTTGAGAGGCTTAAGGAATATACCTTACCATTCTGTGCCTCATGTGTAGAGTAGAGATAATAACAGTATTCATCTCATAAAGTGTTTATAAAAATGTATATAAGTTAGTGCACACAAAGTGCTTAGAATTGAATATTTCTTAATGTTTTATGCTTAGTTAATATGGATTAGAATAAAAATTTGAGAAATACATTTGACTAAGTTTGAAAATTTTCTATGAATAACATTACGTTATTCTTCCCCTGAATGAATAAAGCAAAGTCACAATGACCTATCAAGGGACTAAGACAGTAAATATATTTAGAGTTGAAATATACAATGGATTGGAGATTATTTACAATGATAAACAAAACCTAGCCAAAGAAATGTTTTATATCATCGATCACTAAAGTTCTCTAAGTCAAAGTAATCGTTAGAGAGGAAAATAGCCATCCTCTAATTCCTCTGCATGGGTTCTAGGATACAATGAAAATGAAGATACTCTCTTTTAATGTCCAGCTTCAGAAGAGATGTCCCAGTAAGAAGCTAGCCTTGGGCTGCTAGGGTGAAGTTAACATGGTATGAGAACTGGGCCCCATCATAACAGGATTCCTGTAAAGGAAAGTACTGCCAACCTGCTGGGGTAATGGTTCATTACCCCATGCCATTCCTCTTGTTTTCCTTAGCCAGGAAGTGTGGGAACCTGCTCAGTGAAGCTAGGGGCTACATGGAGACTTTAAGCCCATCCATACTATGAACAATTCTGTAGGGAAGAATGCAAGTACCCAAAAAGACCCTTAACCTGGGTTCACAGCCAGAAGAATAGGTGTGTTAGAATGAGATGCTGATTGATATAAATTCAATGTCTTCCCATTTATAGCTTGCTGGATCCAACAAATAGGTTCTTTTCCATCTTTAAATGACTGGACTGAAAAGAGCTAACCTTTGTCAAATCATGCAGGAGGACTGGGGAGAATTAAAATTAGCTATATCTCAATTATTCAAGTTACATAGGATAACTCCAGTAGTACTAAGGAGCATAGATGTGATAGAAGCTATGTTTAATGCAGGACAGTCAGTTAAATAATTGTAATCATCCAGGTAAGAGACAATGAGGAGTTGAACAGTAGAAATGGAACCAGCAGATTTTAGAGTTAACTGAAAGATAAAAGGAGCAGATGACTGGTGAGGGGCAGTGTGGTATGGTGGTTAAGCTTGTGGGCCCTGGAGACTGATGAACAGTCTCCAAATCCCAACTGTCACATACCAGTTATATGAGTGTGGACAAGTTATTTCATGGGTCTCTTCCTCAGTTTCCTCATCTATAAAGTGGGCATAATAAAGAGCAGGATTAGGACTAGGATAAAGCAAGTGAAGCATGGCACTTGCATTACTAAGAGTGAGTGCTTTCTTAAATTTTCCTCACTGGGTGTCTCACTTGACTTACTCTAGTCCTAGCCTTGGTAAAGAATACCTACTTTACAATGTAATCATTAGATTAAATACGTTAATATATGCAAAGTATTTAATAACACTGTTTATATGTTTAAAAGCATATCATAAGTGCCAGAGGATTAGTTGATATTATTATTGAGTAGATTTGAGAAGTTAAGGAGATAAAACAAAATTCTTGGTGGACTCCCATGCTTCTGGCTTAGGTGATGAAATGAATGTTATTGTCACACAGCAAGATAGAAATACAGAAGAAAGAAAAGGCTGGGGCAAGGGGATGAAATTGACAGTTGGATTCGAGGTACATATGGGACATTTGGGTGCAGATATCCAATAGCAGTTACATAGCTGCTCTAGGTACCTCACTGGTGCCTGGAAGTGAGGATTGGAGATACACTATCAAGGAGAGTCAAAGTGTGAGATGTATGGGTGGTAGCAACAAAAATAGAAGTGGACTGTATTACACAGGAAGCCAAAGTGGTTAGCTAGTTTTATTTTATAGAAGAGAGATCTTTTACAGCTTCTTACCAAAATCCTCATGACAACATAGAATGAGACAAAACTTCTCAGTACCTTGAAGTAGGCCCAATAATCAACCTAATTCCAAAACCTGGGAAACATGCCTGCTTAAAACCAGGCTGAACACAAAAAATGGATCACCAGTGCTAGACCTCCCTTTGCCTACATGCCCAAATTCTGTGTCATTTTTCTTCCTGGCCCACCCATACTCATCAGAAAATTAGAAAGCCAACTCTTGACTGCTGCTTTCTAAAGTCAACCACATCCGTCAATTCCTAGTTCTTCCACAACCTAAAGAAAGCAACTTCCAGGAATCCACAGAGCTGTGCGTGTGTGTGTGTGTGTGTGTGTGTGTGTGTAGGAGAGAATGGAGTGAATGGTGCATTGCCTTCTAGGACTCAAGAAAAGTCTTACTTGCAGTACATGCTGCAAATTATATTTTCCTACTATGTCCTACTTACTTTCAGAGTACTTGAGCTTAGCAAGTAAATGATGATTCTATTTCAACAAAACCAACTAGAATCAAGCAAGCCTTGAAAGCCCTGGGAAATGAGCTGGCTGAGCACATTGACTTGCCTTCAGTACACTGGGGAAGAGTCTTCTAGAACCACGGCCAGAGAATAGGACCAAAGACAACCTCCACACCTTCTTTTTTGAAACACAAAGTATAGAGAGTTTGTCTTTTGAGTAAACAGAACCCAGAAGAAATATAAAGCTTTATTAGCAAAAAATCTTCAGTCTATGGGAAATGAAGCTTTTATGCTTTTGGGTTTTGGGGGTTTTTTGAGACAGGATCTCGCTCTGTTGCTCAGGCTGGAGTGCAGTGGTGCAATCTCAGCTCAAAGCAAACTCTCCCTCCTGGGTTTGAGCAATTCTCCTGCCTCAGCCCCCTGAGTAGCTAGGACCACCGGCGCACCCACCACGCCAGCTAATTTTTGTATTTTTTGGTAGAGACGGGGTTTCACTGTGTTGGCCAGACTGGTCTCAAACTCCTGGCCTCAAGTGATCCACCTGCCTCAGCCTCCAACAGTGCTGGGATTACAGGCATGAGCCACTGCGCCCAGCTGGGAAATGAAGCTTTTAAGTGAAGACTTAGAGAAACCATACTGCAGGAAGTTAGAAACATTTTAAATAGTTGAGTATCTTTAGTAAAATATAAAAAGACATTTTCTTTATCAGACAGGAAGTATATTAGTCTGTTCTTGTGCGGCTAATAAGACATACCTGAGACTAGTCAATTATAAAGGAAAAAGGTCTAATTGACTGACACTTCTGCATGGCTGGGGAGGCTTCACAATCATGGCAGAAGGCAAAGAAACAGCAAAGCCACATCTTACATGGTGACAGGCAAGAGGGAATGTGCAGGGAAACTCCTCTTTATAGAACCATCAGATGTCATGCGACTTATTCACTATCACAAGAACAGCATGGGAAAGACCCGTGATTCAATCATCTCCCACCAGGTGCTTCCCATGACTGGTGGGAATTATAAGAGATACAATTTAAGATGATATTTGGGTAGGGGCACAGCCAAACCATATCAGGAAGAGAAAGTAAGTAAGTATCTGAGAATAAAAGACAACAGAATAAGATAAAGTATATCAGAAATAAGGAAGGACTGAAAAATTAAAATTCAATAATATAATTATATGCTTATAAAAGGCAATTATGTATTACTGAAATTGTGAAAAACTAAATTAGCATTGTAAAGGATGAATCTGAGATGGTCTACCAGAGTTTGAATTTTTAAAAAGATAAAGAGATAATGATAAAAGAGAAAGTCATACCCAAGGAAAATAAGATACTAATTTAAAGTAAGACTTTTAGCATCTTAAACATAGCATCATAACTGAATCCAACATAATAATTAAACACATAATTGAAGAAAACTTTTGACTTAAAAAGTAAATACCTGAATTCTCATATTAAGGAGTTCTTACTATATTCTGATAAAATTCAATGAAAGGATACAGCTAAAGTCATTTGGAAAAATAATTGAATGGCAAGGAAGAAAAAAAATCTACAAGTATAAAGGGGATTTTTGTAAAAAGAATAAAATGCAGGTTGTTATCATTAGACTTACTAAATAAAACACTAAATGCCAAAAAAGAGGAGAAATTGTACACCAACACTTTTATACGCAGCAAACTTGTGAAGACAATAAAATATATCTTCAAGTATATAGGATCTTAGAAAACACACTACTCAAAGTTCTTGAAAAAAACTTACTTGGAGACTTCTTCCAGCAAATATAAATTAATCAAAATAAAAGATCATGACTATTTAGGAGGATTTGTGTTCTTCTTACCCAGAAATATAGCTGGATGATGGGAGGTCAGGTGATTCTGCAACCTGGGAAGGGAAGCCTGACTGTTTCCTTCAGCTTCTCTCAGCTGCTTTCTCTCCTTCCCCAGCATCAGGAAACTTATCTTGTGCCTACCCTTTATTCCACAGTTCACAAGGAATCTCCTGCCATCTCTGATAGCTCACAAAATACTAACTGGTCCTATTCTGTTACCACCTTACTAATAATGAAGAAAATATTTAAATGATTAGATATTCTACTTAGAGAAAAAATAAAACCTTTTGACTTTCCAACAAAGAGCTTTATAGTACAATACAAAGATTATTTCCAATGTAGAGGGACTTGAGTAATTATTTTCTATAACATTAAAACCCATATTGGCCAGAAGAAATTGCTGAAATTTTTTCCGTTATAGAAGATTAACAGAACACTGGCTGTAGACATTAACTCTTCCCAGTACCTCTTCATGCCATCTCATAACAGTAAGGAAATCCAAAACTACTTATAGTGGCTATCTCTAGGGGATAACATTTATTTCTGTATTTTTAAATTTTTCTACAATGGTCCTGGTATATACAAAAAAAGATTAAAATAGTATAAAGAATTTTGTATAAATAACTTAATCACACATTTCATATGACATATCAAATAGACTGCCATAATAATCATATGCAAAAAGAACAAAGCTGGAGGCATCATATTACCTAACTTCAAATTATATTACAATGCTATCATAAACAAAACTGCATAGTATCAGTAAAAAAATAGAAACATAGATCAATGAAACAGAATAGAGAACCCAGAGATAAAGCCACATATTTACAGGTAACTAATCTTGGACCAAGCTGACAAAAACAAACATTGGGGAAAGAACATCTTTTTTAAGGAGTGGTACTGGAAAAATTGAATTGCCATATACAGAAGAATAAAACTGGACTCCTATCTCTCAACATATACAAAAATCAACTCAAGATGGATTAAAGACTTGAACTTAAGACCTGAAAATATAGAAAAACAAGAAGAAAGCCTATAGAAAACTCTTCTGGACACTAGCCTAGGCAAAAGATTTATGACTAAGACCGTAAAAGCACAGACAACAAAACCAAATGAGACAAATGGGAAAGTTTCTGCACAGCAAAAGAAATAACCAAGAGAGTGAACAGACAACTTGCAGAATGAGAGAAAATATTTGTAAAATATGCATCCAACAATGGTCTAATATCCAGAATATACAAGGAACTCAAATAACAACAAGAACAACAACAAATAATCCCAGTTGAAAAGTGGGCAAGCGATATGAATAGATATTTTCAAAAGAAGACATACAAATGGCCAACAGGCATGTGAAAAAATGCTCAGCATCACTAATCATCAGGGAAATGCAAGTTAAAACCACAATGAAATATCATTTTACCCTAGTCAGAATGGCCATTATAAAAAGAATAAATAAATAACAGATGCTAGGAAGCATGCAGAGCTAAAGGAACTCTATATACACTATTGATGTGAATGTAAATGAGTTCAACTTCTATGGAAAACAGTATGGAGATTCTTCAAAGAACTTAAAAATAGAACTACCATTCATTTCAGTAATCTCACTACTGAGTTTCTACCCAAAGGAAAAGAAATTATTACATCAAAAAGATACCTGCATTTGTACATTTTTTGCAGCAGTATTCACACAAAGATATGGAATCAAACTAAGTGTCCATCAACAGATGATTAGATAAGGAAAATGTGGCCACACACACACACAACATGGAATACTACTGAGCTACAAAAAAATAAAATAATGTATTTTGCAGCAACATGGATGGAACTGGAGGCCATTATCTTAAGTGAAACAAGTCTTAGAAAGACAAATATCACATGTTCTCACTTGTAAGTGGGAGCTAAATAATGGGTACACATAGATGTAGAATGTGGAATGATAGACAATGGAGACTCAGAAGGGTGAGGAGGTGGGAAGGGAGGTGGATGATGAGAAATTATTTGATGTGTACAATGTGTGTTATTTAAGTGATGGATACTCTAAAAGCTCCGACTTTACCACTATGAAATCTATACATGTAATAAAATTGCACACCATAAATTTATACAAATTTTTTAATTGACTGCTATAGTAATAACATTTATATCTGAGTGATAGAACAATAGATTATTTTTCTTCCTTTTGCTTTTCTGGACTTTCCAAATTATCCATAATGATATTAGACAGCAATATAATTACGTGAAACATAACTGTATTCTGTAATATTGCTTTTTATGGGGAAAACATTTTCATTTAAACACTGAAGGGAATGGTCAATAATATTTTTTAAATATTTTGAATTCATTAGAGTCCACTTTAGGCATTTAAATAATAATGGATGACTTTCCTGGGAGTCATCAGTGTGGATGATGACTAGGAATGATGTCAAGAAAGTCAAGGGAGAAGAAGGAATAATCAAATTATCAAATAATACAGAGGTCAAGCATGTTGAGACTTGGAGGCCTCCACTGGATCTGAAAAGGCAAAAACTGTTGCAGTAGAATGGTAGAGGCAGAAATCAAATGTAATAGTTCACAGAGAGTAAGGAAACGGGTGATAGGAACCTTGAAAAGTATCAGGAAGGCTGAGTGCTCAAGGTAGCTGTCATGGGACAAAAGAGACAATTCTATTCCAAAACATCTAAAGCAGTATATTCTTCATTTCCTCTGCAGCTACTGCTCTTCACTTGTCCCTTAAAAATCATCCCCACTTTCTTTTGGAAATCTGTGTGGTTCCAGTGAATCTTATGCCTTCTCTACAGGGGTGGCTTCCATTTTCCAAAACTAAACCAATCAAGGCATTTTGCTCCCATGTCACAGTGACTGGTTCATGGGTGGATATGGGGTCTATACTGGTTCACATATGGGAATAATCAAGATAATTTTTACTAGGAATTCTGGGATGCAGATGCTAGTGCTGCCATTTGTCACTACTCTGGGAGCCACGATTTACATTATGTTCCATGTGAATAGTATACCCTGGAGTTGTGGGACAATGTGGCCTGGACAGATGTTCTCTCTAGCTCTGGAAAAATATACTATGAGGATATGAAGTCTGGAAGCCAAGACTATATTGTGACCACAAAGAAAGACAGTATGAGGACAAAGTCAATGTGTGAATAAAACTGAGTGGTGTGAGGACAGAGTGAATCACAGAGAAGCACAGCAAGTGAGCAGGCCAAACCTCACCTGCAGCCTGTCCTACCTCTGGGCTTTTTCAATAATGTGAGCCAATAAATCCCTTTTCTTTATTAAAGTTGTCTATTATAAACAACAGAAATCATTCTCATGATCTTCCTTGTTTGTCCTTACTGCAAACATTCCACACAAAAGCTTAAGTTCCTTTTTTTTTTTTTAAAGACAAGCAGGCAAAGCCATTTACAGTCTCCAGAAGATGAAAGGTAAAATTTAATAGGACATTTCAGAAATGTTCCTGTGCCTGGGCCAAGAAGGAAGACAAGGCAGGACTTTGAAACCCATGCTGTCGTAAGGTTGGATTTGAGTCAGCAAGCATAATGTCATTTTTCTGCATCTTCTTGTAGACAGCCCCCTAAGAGATTTCCAGGTATGACAACCCTGAAGCTTCTGTTCTGCACATTTCTACCAGACCAAGTTCATGCTCATGTATCACTTAATGTATTTCTTAGCTTACTTTAAACAAACATTTCATTTTCTCCTGTGTGCTGTGTACTATTTCATCCAATCTAAGAAAGTGGAAAATACTCCATGTTGTTACAAAAAAACAAGCTTCCAGTTCGGTTTCTTTCCATTACACCATCATACACAGATGAGGGTCTTTTCTACTAAACAAGATTTACTGAGTATGTCTCGATTTGAAGAACTAAAAAGAAAGGAAAATGCGTGTTAAACCAAAAAGAATTTAAGAAAAAGCAACCCTTAAACCCAACAAATAAGACTCTCTATGCCACATTCTGGAGGGCATTAGCTTAAATCCTCTCTACTCAACGTTTGCCTTTAATCATATTTTGTCTAATGTGAGGATCTTTACTCATGTGAAAGTTGTTAAGTACATACAAGGTAAAAATCAGCTCATGTTTTCTTGATCCTAATACTTTCCCATAGTCCAATTTGCAGACACACAAGGCCATGTTCAACATGAAGTATAGAATAATGGTTCCCTCCCCTCTGAGAAGAAAAAAATTACTTAAAAGAAGTGCTAATCAGAGAGGGGGAAAACTTTAGTTTGATTGTTAGCTACATGACTATTTTTATGTAACATATTCTCCTCCCAAACATGCATACACAGACACACCAACTAAATATTGAATATCCAAAAAATTTTTATCTGGACCCAGAAAAATAACAATTTAAAGACATAAGGGACAAAAGAAGTAGGGAAAATAATGTGCCAGATATTTATTAACATCCAGAGGAAATTCTTCTACTAAATCTGTTCTATCATTATGAACTGAACAGATTATATTCTATGGCCTTCGGAAATATGGTTACCAGCTGGACTGCTAAGCAGTCTGCTGACCATAAGGTAGATCTCAGGAGAATGACCAAGATATGTGAAAAGCACACAGTAAAGAATTTTTAAATTTCCATTGTTGAAAAGACACAAAAATGAGTAACTCAACCTTGCTTCAGTATCACTTTCTAGAGAATAAATAACCCATGGAGTATTAGAACTTCTGATTCTAGTCATGCTATACACACTATTTTCATCATACAATGTATCTGGCTATTTGACTACTGATGTTCATTTTGCAGAAGGTGTTCTCCTATAGAAACCTTGGGTACTATATAAATAGGGTCTATTTCATTTAGGGTATATTACCAGACCTCTAAATGGATTACTCTGAATTGTACAGAATAAATTTATTCAGTATTAGCAATATAACAAGTAAAATATACATGCATTTGTTTGATTTACAAATATATGTCTGGATTAAGACCAAACTATTTTAAAAGTTGTTTTAAAATGTCATCTACTGCATATTTGCGATAACCCAGGGACTCATTAACTTTTATAATACCAAGAGCCAAGAAGAAATTATGAACAAATACTTTGGGAAAACAACGTCGGAGAATGATTAAGTCATTCAAAGAAGTAAAGTTCTCATTATTCATTAGAAGATTTAACGTTAGATGCTGGTAATCATCTTTGTTTCCCCTCAGAACATTAATTACGTGTAACCTAAGCTCATAAGAAAATTATATTACTTAACTCAGACATGAAGTTCTAGTGGCTTGTACCAGATATTTTTTATCCTTTGACACCTAGCAAAACACATTTAAAAGTCTTTTTTAATAGCTAGTAGTCGCCAAAATATGAAGTGATTTGCATAAGGGAAGAAACCAGGTTTACTGCCTCCACGTGGTATTGGCAATTTCCATACTCAGGCACAGAGTGTTCGATCATCTAACATTAACCCTAATAGCCAAGCAGTGAACATTTATTTTATTCTGTTGGGAATCATAGTAAGCGAGAATTTTGTGTATTACATTTTTAAATATATGTTCTAATTTATGACCCTGAAATTCCTGTCTGCTTATTTCAACTGGAAGTGGCAAATTTTACCAATTATCTGGAGAAGAACTAAGTTACATCATTAAAGAGATTAAGTAAGGTGGGTACATTGTGAAAACTATCAGCCAGCAAGGTACCCTGGTGTTTGTTGACTTAATTGGCCTTGTTTGCTGTAGAATAGTCTAGGGTTTCCCAGTTCCACAGAAAGAATTTTAAATTATGAATTTTTCCCATGGTTTGGAAATATTTTATAGGAAAGCGAAAATGTGCAGATTGTGTGTCTTTCTGTCAAGTTAGAGAAGTGATAAGAGAAGTAGCAGAATTTATAAACATGGGCCTAAGAGAGATATATCTAGCATAAATTGCTTAAACCAACGCACTTGCATCTCTTCACATGAAATAAAATTCTAACCCTAAAATAGCAAGTCAAAAGATGTATTTCTCTGTTGTAGAAATTGCAATTTTCAAGGTCGGTAACTGGGTAAGAACGTTTGGGAAAATGTATGTTTGAGATTATTCATTACAGCACTGATTTTTTACAGCAAAAGTTTGGGTATACTAAAAATATCCATCCATGGAGGCTGGTTAGATAACTCTGGTATATCCATCTTATGGCTATAAAAAAGACTGAAAAGCTCTCTCATGGAAAATACTTCAGAATTCTATTTAGTAAAAGCAAATAAAGAATACATTCATGAGATACATACTACACAGAACATATGTAACTAAAATATACACTTTACATACACTCACATATTTGTTAAGCAGTTATAGGGGTTAATTTTTGTCATATACTGATTTGTCATTCAAAATTATAATACATGGTTTTTCATTTTAAATTTATATAATGAATTACATCCCTAAATTTTCAAAAATTGAAAATTGTTTCATTATTGAAATAAACTACATTTTGTTGAGATTTATAGTATTGCGAATTAGGGTTTAATTACTAATATAATGGTGTAACAATCAGGTGAGTAATACATACCTTATTTATTTTCTTTAAATCTACTTAATTTTTACTCCCTGTCCTCATCCCAAGTTCCCCCCATCACCTCCCCTAGGTAGATTAAAGAGCTCGAAGATTTACAAAGGACCAAGGCTTTGAGGGGGAGGGTGGTTAAGTATCAGTTATCACACTGTCCTGTATGCTCCTGCCATGCCTGGCAGTGGTTCTGCTCTTCCTCTGCAATGTTTAATGTGTAGAACAATAGCAAGACCAGATACTATGCAGGTGCCCCTCAGGGACAGGAACAGGTGCAGACCTCTGCTGTTCACAGAGCCCACAGAGCTCCACTTCCCTCTCCCAAGCCTCAGCATCCCTTTAACAGTGGAGTCTATGAGAAAGCCCTTCCCATCCATGTCTCTCAGATGCCCTCTCCTCCACCTCCAAGACACATCTCCTAACATATCTCCTCAACGGGCTCCAGCTTTTAGAGACCAGACCCAGAAAGAAAGTGTCTTGCAGGCAACTTTGACTTTCCTTATTGCCACAAATTTCTCCAGAGGCAAAGTAGTATAGCACTCAGTACCTACTCTATGGCAAAGGAGAAAATGAAGAAGAAAAACAAATTGAAAATAAAAATTTAAAAATCCAATAAAATCAAATATTTGAAGTCTTCAGTCACAGTACTTTAATGTATTGGTATAGATGTTCATAAGGGAGACTCATCTAGAGTTTCCTTAAATGTACCATCTTTGTATAGCCTGGGTAGCATTGCTATAACAGCTTTAAAAAAAAATTTAGAAGCATCCCTACTATCTCTGGACTTAGTAATTTAAATAGAACTGGAATTACAAATTCCTTGAAAATATGTTAAAATGCACCTGTTAAACTATCTGAGCTAAACGAAGTTGTTTTTGAAAATGTTTCAATTTATCCGACAATAAACGGTCTACTTAACTGTTCTATCTCTTTCTGAACAATGTTGGTAATTCATATTTTCAAAAAAACTTATTCATTTGTTGCAGATATTTAAATATACTGAAGAAGTTTAAGTTATTATCTTAAAATTATTTTAATTTTCTTTTTATCTGTAGTCATTCCTCTTTTCTAATTTTGTAGATTTGTGCAAAATATTTTTAAACAAAGAAAAATGACGAATTATTAAATAGAACAACATATAGATTTGAGAAAAAGAAAAGTCATAAACACAGAGAAAAGTGAAGAGAAGAACCAAAGTCTAGGCTCCCTCGTATGCCTTCTAAGTTGACAAATGACATGATACTGGTTTTCCTTTGTACATCTATTTAGATTCAAGTTATTCTGAGTCCCACTAAGAGATTTGTCAGTTGTGTGCTTAAAAGGGCTCACAGCTTAATATGTATGAAATGCTGTCTAATGACCTGTTGAGAAATTTTTCCGTGCTTTACTTGTTTCTTTCTCTCCCTCTCTCTCTCCCTCCCCCATTTATATATTTACTAATAAAGGTAGTTTTGCACTAACTTTTCTGCATTCTTATTAGTTTATACTTCTCATTAAAACAGTAGACTTGGATTACATTACTTCTAACCACAATTTTACCAATAAAATTGTAAGATTCTGATTCTTTTCTTTCCAATGATACCTAATTATAAAACAGCAAAGTTAGAGTTAAAAGAAAACGGCTTTGAAGAGAGCAGCTTCTCTGCAAATATTCACTGAATTGAGTAGAAGAGAGCTTTATTTTGTTTTTCTTTTGCCAGGTTGTATAAATAATAGGCTTAGGCCAAGTACTTTAATCTAGACCAGAGGTTCTAAACCTTGGCTAAATATTAGAATCACCTGGGAACTTTAAAACTCTTGCTCCTTAGGCCACTTCTCGGACCAATTAAATTCCAGTCTCAGAGGTTGAGCCCCAGGCAGCAGTGGGTTGTTTTATTTTTTAAAGCTTCCCAATGGGCAGTTAAAGTTGAGAACACTGATACAAGTTTATCTGATATACAAGCCATCAAATATGAGAAAGTTGACTCAACTGAACTGCATTTATCAATTTTATATATCAAACAAAATAACTATTAATCTTTCAGTGGGGCCCTTCACTGAGTTAGGTGAGTCAAAAATTCAGAATAATTTAGAATAAAATAAACGTGCTATAAAGATCTCCAAGTATAAGGGATAAACCAGCAAATTTTCCATTTCCCTGTACATAATATGAAATAGCTCCCTTTCACAGGATATATTTTAGTGGACAATAAATAGAACTGATCATAGTAAAGTTATAGAAATCCTAAAGAACTTCCAGTCTTTCTTGCTTCTAGCCTTTCTCCAAATCAACCCTGAATGCCACCTTTCCACCCCACTCTGCCCCAACCCCATTCCCTAACATGACCCCCTGTAAGAGAACAGGCAGAATTCTGAATTGTTTTGTTTTTACTCTGTATCTTATTCACACTGCGTGTTACCTAAACTGCATTTCGGGCTTTTATTTTTAAATGTGTAACTATACACTCCCTCCCAGTACACTCACAAGTGGAGTCTGGATAAGCATGAGGATGTCTAGAAGGTTGTCATGGTGAGACTCAGTCTAGGCCTCCAGCCAGGCCTCAAGTCAAGCCTGCTTTAATGGGTTTGGGGAACTTCCCGGAGAAGCAAGGGCCTAAGTGAGGGTCCGAGCTGTCCCAGAGCTGAGTGGGACTGGCTGCAGCTGGCTGCTGTTGGCTGCTTCCAAGGGTTCTACATCAGCTGAGGAAGAAGAGCTAGGTTTAGGCCTCTCTTTAAATCTTCCCAAGAACACTCTCCTAATGGCAATCATATTCCAAGGCAAACCAGGGTTAAAGTTTGAGAGCTATGGAAAAAGACACAAAGGAAGTCTCAACTCAAGGCCATGAATAGAGATACAGGGTCTCAGAGACCCTCCAGGTTAAGTTAGGTTCTATGTAAGGTTAAATATTTACCCTGGACTGAGGGCCTTACATACCAAGTTTAAAACTTCCTGTGGCTCTGTGTGGCAAATATTCCAATTTTCATTTTGAAGATGAGGACATGAACCCTGTCTCAGTCTGCTTGTGCTGCTATAACAAAGTCTGAGACTGGGTAGCTTATAAAGAACAGAAACTTACTTGTGACAGTTCTGGAGGCTGAAAAGTCCAAGATCAAGGTGCTGGCAGGTTCATTTGTCTAGTGAAAGCTGTTTTCCACTTCATAAGATGGTGTCTTAATGCTGAATCTTCCAGAGAAGAAGGGAGAAATGTTGTGCCCTTACACAACAGGAGATAGAGCGCAAGCTAAGTACTTCTTCAAAGGCTGCTTGAAGTGCCTTTTATAAGAGCCTTAATTCCACCAATGAGGGAGCAGCTCTCATGGCTTACTCATCTCTTAAAGGCCTTAATGCTTAACACTGCCACATTGGCAACACCTGAATTTTGGAGGGGACACATTTAAACCATAGCAGACCCTCAGAAAGGGTCAAGTCAAGTGACTCACCCAAGGTCATACAGTTTATACATGTTCATGTCACTTTGCATACATCCTGAAAATAGCATTAAGCATAAACTTCTAAATTTCATCATAAATATCTAAGTCATGGGCCAAATTGATCTTTTTAAAATGTAGTACGTAACAACTAAGTTGCACTCTACTCCTTTCATTCACTTCAACTTAAAATCATGTTAGGGTACCCCTCTAGGAAAGACTAGAAAATACAGTGCACTTATTTCTATTTCTAATGTAAAATACTTTTTAAAAGCAATAGAGATTTAAAGATGAATCAATGCAAATAGTGGAGAAAGGGTGATTATTGGTTATTGAATTTATGTTTACAGCCTAAATAAAACTTGATCTTTTTTTGCTCTGGTGCATGCAATTGTTCTCTAACCTCCTAAACTCATCAAAGGGTTTCTCTCTTAAGGTGTAACTAATTATTTTCAGATTTGCGTATTAAATTCTAAATAATAAAGCCATAAAGCTCAGAAACATAGACTATGGCCTGAGATACCCCAGGTGGATGGAGTCTCAAAAAGTGATACTGTGATTTAATTTGAACAGTAATGTATCAAGTGGGCATCAGATTTTTATCATTACGCTTTATAAACTTATTTACCAGGCATATGCTATAAAGTATACATTACTCTATACCTGGGGAGACAAGAAATACACAGGAACATGTTATTTGTCTCAAATAATTTAAGGGGAAAAAATGTGCATACATGGCATTCCTGACAAGGCTTTTTGCCACAGCTGTGCACTGATGCAGCTACTTCATGCAGGGGATTTTTAAATACAGCCCAAAAAACAAACTGTTAAACTTTCAGCTGTTTCTATTAACAAGTAATGTGTGAAACAGACATAGTGTTCCCATTCTAAAACCTTTTCACAACATTGAACCTCACCCGGTTGTAGATCCCCACCCCCTGGGGTAGCAAGTGAGGATTAAGTGGCGGTCTGGAATGAAGTGGGGTCAGGGATGGGTTGAGGATGAGGGATGGAGTGAGGTTAGGCATCATCTGGCAGACAAACTATATGTGACCAGAAGTTACATGTTTACCACACTTACTTGTCTCAGAGAAGGTCATATATCATTCTTAGCAGAGTGCCTGTTCAGTCTCTGAGAATTCACTTATATTTTAGAGTCTGTTAAATTTACAATGGGCATGCTCCTTTACATTCATGAATAAACAGAACTGTCTGTGTAAAGAAGCCACTTCATCTGTTTTACATTTAAACATCGAGGAAACTTAATCATGGATACCTCTGCGTCTAGAGGTTTCCTAATTAAGCAAACTTGATTTGATTGGATGTATATGGCACACCAGGTTGGGGAGGATATTTGAACAATAATATGATTCCCACACAGAAAATTTTCAACCTGTTTTCTAACAGTTCTCTCAATTCTCAAGCACACTTTTTCTCTATTTACAAAAGTAATATATACTTAAGGAATTTCCAAGACTAGAGAAAATAAAAAGAGAATGGGGAAGGAATAGTCAGAGATGTCTGTTGTACTTATTACATTGTAACAAATTTAATGTAACCTTTATATTACATTATACAGATAATCACTCATTACAGTGTAACAAGTATAATATGACCATCTAATCTTTTAATTCAGAAATGTTATTACCACCACTTTAATGGGAATGAGTCTAAAGAACTGTCTGAAACCCACTATTTTAGACAGACATGTCTAACTTGGAGAAATACCTACATATGGTCACACCTGAGATTTTCCTCTCTAAGATAGTGAAGAAATACCTATCTTATACATCTTTTTGCATTTTTTATGCAATTGCTTACTGATGTGTCCAATGGAATTGAATTAATAAATTATGACCTTGTTCCAAGAAAAGCTCTGATGATAGACTTTAGCTATCTTATTAGAAAGTAATATATATAAGTTGTCCATTATGTTATAAAATTAACTATCTACTTAATTACCTTGTTTAATAGTACTAATTTAACATGTTTTCCCATCTGTTTAATTGCCTAATGAAAACACTCTTGGTGGATTAGTGGTTTCCTAGCTATCATTTAGAACAGCAAAATCTATCATTCAGCTACTGTGGAGGCCAGTCTGTGTATATATTATATAGTGTGGAAACTCTTCTGAATGATAGATTGGTGCTTTCCCTTTGCGGATTTCTTTGTGTATCATCTGGCTTCAATTTCTTCATGGGCTTTGTGCCTTGGTGAATGTGTATGTATGTGATTATGCTTACATAAAACACATAATTAACCTAAACATACCACTGTGGACTCAAATATGTATGAATGAACATCCCCTTTATTTCAAAGTAAGACTCTTATATTAAAAGACATACACGTAGAAAGAGGATGAAATTGAAATCTGAACAGACAATGTACAAAGTTATAAAATCAGGATTAGGCTTATAAATTTCATTATAATTAAATTATAAAACATTGTGGATTATATAGTCCTATTAATGAACCTATGCTTTCTTAATGATAAGAACAGGTTTCCATGTGTTAATCACACCATACATCTGAAATTTATTAGCTTCTTTTGGAATAAATTTAATGTATTAGTTCTAAAGTAGCCACTGCAAAACTAACAAAATGAAAATTAGAAACCAGGAGTGAGCCTAGTTTGTATAAAATTAGTACAAAACATTGTCATTCCACATGGAGCTGCTTAACTCATAAATGTATCACTTTATTAAAGATCTATGAGCACTTTAAATGCCACTATTGTTCTAGTTTTTAGAGACACAGCAGTGTACAAGATGGACCAAGCCCATGCCCTAGAGAAGCTTATAGTCTAGCAAGGTAGATAGACAAAATTGGTAAATAAATAATTACATAATTTCAGAGCATGATCATGTTTAAAGAAAAATAAAGCAGAACAAGGGATTTCAGAATGACTCTGGGATAGAGAGTAGAGTAACAATATTTGAGCAGCGACCTAAATGATGTGAGGGAGTTAGACTTGCAGATGTATGAGGGAAAAGTGTATCAGATGGAGGGGAAAGCAAACACAGAGGATTTAAGGGAGGAGAGGCATGGTGTGGTCAAGAATCAGCAAGGTCAGTGTGGTTGCAGGAGGAGAGTGTGAGAAGGAGAGAGGTAAACAATACAGGAGAATTGGGCAAGAAATGGATGGTGACCTTTCAGAACATGGAGGAAAACCGACAAAGGAGAATGAGAGTCAGTAGGTTAGGAGAGTGTAGCACCATGGAAGCCAAGAGAAAAAAGAGTTTCCAGAAAGAAGTGATATAGTGTGTTTAATGATGCTGAGGACCTAGTAAAACAGGGACAGAAAATTAACCATAGGATGTGCACACTAGAGTTCTTTCAACAGAGGGGAGGGGTCCTTTCCAAGAGTTTTTTCTAAATAGGAAATAGAGAAATGGAGTATCAGCTTCAAGGAAAGATGAGATCAAGAGGGGTGTTTTTCTAAAATGAGAGACATCATGATGCATGGACAATGCAAGGTCAACAATAACAAAGATAAATCTTGTAACATTTATTATACTGCATTAGTGTGTACGTATCACACACACACAAACACACACACAGTCACACACACATATTCAATTTCCCAAATATCGACTTGTTTAATAATGCTAGTCCAGCTCTTCAACTTTCTATCCATCTTTTTTCTTTACCCTGTACCCTAACCTATAGCGTTAATTGCTTCCCTAGAATACTGTATTAACAACATAAATTATTATAGAAATTATCAAAATACATATCTTGTGGAGAAACTTCAAAATAAGGTAAAAATTATCATTTCAGTCACAAATTGTACATGATTGACTGCTTTTATAATTTGAGATTCTATCAGACTATAACTGATTTTAATATAACTTTTTTACTCTCAGCACTGTTTTGGAGGAGGGGTGTGTGTGTGTGTGTGTGTGTGTATACAAATATATACAAACCGATTTGAAGCACGTTGGCAGAATATATAAATCAGCACATATATAAAGACAAGTGGCCTTGTGGAAAGAGTACAGGCATGAAACCAGAGACAACTAGGATGGCATCCCAGCTCTGCCAGTTACTAGCGTGTTACCTTGGGCTCCCGGCACCTCAATCCCATCATTTGTAAATAGAGGTAATAATGAGGTAATAATGACCTCGGGAAGTAATAATGACCAGCTCATAGAGATAATATAAGAATCAAATGAGTAAAAAATATAGGTAGAGTACCCGGCATATATTCCACGTGCTTAATAAACAGTACCCTGATTTCTATTATTAATTCAATTAAGTTCACTTTGGTATTATATTACTATAGTTTTTCCACTCTGTCAATATCCTTCATTGAATAGAAACACAATGGTGTATAATAAGGCATTCAATCATTAGGAATTCATTTCTTGCAATCAGTTGGTACTGATAAACCATGAGAAAGCTATTATCTCTCGAGTGATAACTAATCATTCTTTCAGAAAGAAGGCAGAAAAATGATATGCACATTCAACTTTCTACCAAAATGAAAATCTGTTTGGGAAATAACTGGGTAGGAAATGTATCCTTGTAAATGTCTTGAAAGGCAATAGAGCAGTGGTTTTTAAAGTGTGGTTACCAGACCTAGGCATTCCTCCAGAGTGTCCCAAAGGCTGGAATGGGGGCAGGGCATTGAGAAATGATGTTTGGCAGTGGATGAGAACACCCCCACTCTCGTCTGTGTATACATTGGACCTAAATTAGATTTCACTTGAAGAAAAGGCTCCAAAGCTAAAAGAACATTTGAAATTCTTACCCTAAATGAAGAGTTAGAGGCTATGGTGATTCTCATTACTCACTCTCTCAACTACTTTTCACTGTAATTCTGTGTCAACAACCATGATTTAAATAATCATTGAAACCAGACCGAAAATTAGATTAAAAATACAATACAGAGTCCAAGTTAGAAGTGAGGCTTAAAATCAAATAAGTGGCACTAAGGAGAGGGTTGATAGATATCTCAAAGTGTTTATTCATGAAACACCACACCATTGAAGATACAAGTAAAAACTTGCTTAGCTTCTTTTCTTGTATACCATCCTATACAGTAATTGGATTTTCTTCCCTTCAATAATCCCCAATGTAATGCTAAATTGAAAAATTAACTCAAAATTTCCTCTTTTCAAAGGCCCGTAATTCATCTGACCCCTGAGGGAGAAATTCTCACACACTTTCTCGGGGTGACGGCCATATGATTCCCATTGTTTTTAATATAAATCACACTTCTCAAATCCTACAAAAGGCTTTAGCAATTTAGGTATTCACATTTTCATAGCCAAAGCTGTTGCTTTTTAATTTCCTCTGGGTGTTTCTTTCTCCATTAAAACTATTGTAAGATATTTATGGTGTGTATCCACGAACGAAATACCCAATAGATCTTTCCATTCCTTCTCCCACTGTGTCTGTGCAGCATGCTATAGTTACCTTACTCTAAGACTGTTTTGCTTACAAAAGGAAATATGTACAAGTCAGTTCATGTATGATAGACATAGTCCTATAATCATGGAGGATTATGAACTCATGTGATTTATTACATCTAAAACTTTCCAAATATAAAGATTCTTTTAACTTCAAAAATATCTATGCATTTCCACTTAAAAGTAACTGTACTTTTGGTATTTGAACACTGAGAAAAATATATAATGACAAGAAGACATCATGGATTATATAGTCCTATTAATGAAGCTACACTTTCTTAATTACAAGAACAGATTTCTGTGTGTTAATCAAACCATACATCTAAAATAGTACATATACATGTGACATAGATTATACTTTCTGTCTACACACAATGCTTAGTATAACCGTAGATTTGCAGAGCCTTCTTACAAATTCTGAGTCCTCAGAAATCTCCATACTACATGTCACAAACTACTGGTAGAGGAGAAAGTACATGGTCTCTAGAGTCAGAAAAACCTGGTTTAAATCACAGGTTAAATCTCTTACCAGCTATATGAACTTAACCCATCTGACTCCTAGTTTCCCTATCTAACAATTATAATTTTAGGATAAAGGTTGTGTACATTAAAATATATAGCACTTGATATGCAATAGTAATAATGGTTAATAATGATTGTGTGTTTACTGTGTGTTATATACTGGGCTACATGCTTTAGACCATTTGCATATCTGTACATTTTAAGACATAAGCTTGTAAACAACAATCCCATGACATATACTGTGGTGGTCAGTAGAATACACATCAGAGTCCAAGCACCTGGGTCCAAATCCAGGCTCTGAACTCTAATACCCACTAGCAGCATCACCAGGTACAAGTTATTTAACTTCTCCAACATTTTTATTTTTCATCTGTAAATGGGAATAATAATAATCTTTATCTTATGTTAATAACATTTGGCAAGTGCTTAACACAGTGCCTTGAACACAGAATATATAAATATTAGATATTATAATTTTAAAGGTAAAGCAACTGGTTTCAGTAAATTAACTTGCCCAAGGTCATATCATTGCTAAAAGGCAGAGCTAGGGATCTAATCCAGACCTATCGCTCTAACACACATTTTATAGGTGTTAGCTTCTTCTGACAGAAATTTACTCTTCTTCCCTCTACTCTCCTCTAGGTTCAACCCTCCTGGATAATGACAAGAGACAAGCAGCTTAATCTAAGCAGTAGGCAGCTATAAGGACTCCAGTCAGAAGCCAACTTACCAAGAGAATGAACTCCCTTTCCTATGTGAAGCCCCTTCCAGGAAATAATGCATACAGCTAGAACCAGTGAGGCCATGCAGATTTGCAAGCGTTGATTTGCTGTATTGGTTGCAACCCAGTAGTGGGTGAAATAAGCAGAAGGCGCAGTACCTAGAAGCACTTGAACCCACAGACTCAATGAATCCTATAACGTACAACACAGGCCCATCACCTATAATTTTTCATCTTTCTCCCTTTCAGTCACTTTTGCCAAATTTCCCTCAAGGTGGAGCTAACCTAATCAGGTTTTTGCATCTTTCCTGAATATTAATCCATGTATTTATGTAATTATTATCTCTCCATAATACGATTAATGAAAGAAAATGCCAAGTCAGTGTAGGGCAGGAACAGTTAAATCTTTGCAGAAACCTTATCTCATTCTCAGGTTACAAGTACCCAGAAACAGGGCAGAACACTTTCTCTATATCTCATTGGCCAGACTTACTTTATTCCTAAAGGTACTTCCACTCAAAATCCCCAGCCCGATATACTTCAGTATTAATTCAACGTGAAACTAAAATTGAGAACCCAGCTTTAATGTCTTTCATAAGACTGTCTACTTCATCCAAACGTGGCTTTTAACCCTTAAGCTATAGTTTTATTTTAATATATCCCAGTTCTACCAACTAGCCTTGATACATATCTCTCCTCTAATACAATGACATCTATTTCTCATCAATACTATATGGGATTTTCTATTTAAACTTGACCTCAGAAATATCTGAAAAATTCTAAGGCACAAACTGTGGTAGGCCCAACAGACTCGGAGATCAATGAAGTTCTCAATGTGAATGAACTTCTCTACATTAGTATGATGCAAAAACTAAACTTTTGATTATATGACCCCAAAGGCCTTCACAACCTACTTTCTATCTGTATACCCTGAAGAGTTATTTAAACTTTTTTGAGACAGTCCTCCTTAAAATCATTCAAAGATTCAAATTCGGGAGTTGGCCTCAAGCTTACACATCTCTCAGAGATCCTCCTTTTTTGAGCAATATCTTCCTTTGCATTGATAGACCATGTTTTCTGATAAGTAAATCAGTACTCCAGCCTCACCACTCTGTGCCTCCATTTAACACAACTGTCACTTATCTACAAGCAAAGTGGATTGACAAGTCCTCAGTAAATAATGGATGAGCACTGAATCAAAAACTAGGTATTCATTACTACCAAAATTGTCAATATAGTATTTTTTTTAATTTAAAATTCCAATAGAAATACAGAAAGCACTCTTTGCAAAATTGAAAAGGACAAAACTGCTACAAAGAAAAGTTCCCAGTTTCTGCAAGGTCATTATAAACAAGATTAAAAAAAAAAACTGTTAAAAATTTCACCACAGCCCTTTCAAACAAGTTGACAGACAAAAGAAGCTACAACGTGAAGCCTGGAACCAGGATGCTCAGTCAGCCAGTTCCTTATGAAAATAATCCCAGAATCATCATTCTGTTGCATTACTCTTGACTTTCAAGTCTGAAGAGTTTTCTTTTGCTTCACTTCCTTTCAATGTGGGCGGCTCCACAGTATTCTGAAGGCAAGCTGGGACCTGAGACAACTAATGACAGGGCAGTTTCTCATGGGCAGGCATCTAAGAAGAGGTAGATGGATTTGCTCAATTCAGGGCTGTCTTCTTAAGGAGTCCCAGGATCTAAGCAAACAAAAAAAAGGGGCCAGGAGGCAAAAAAAAAAAAAAAAAAAAAAGGCTCAATATGGGAGGCACACCCAGTCAAAGCTATTCTCTTCTCCCAACACATGCTCAGAACAGTTGTGTAACTTTTGGTTTTTTATGTTAACTCGTTGAATTATCTGCTTGTATACACAATCCCACCATTAAATTAACCTAATTAGCTAAATTTAACCACTAATTCAACCAAATGATTGATAATTAAGTCAATCACTATTATTGATTGCATAATGCTATTATTCAAGGTCTCTGTAATCACAGAGGAGCTTCGAAAGTGCCTCCATTCAGCTGAAGCCCAAGGGGGTCAATGAGCCTTACATGCACATCTGTTAGGAAGTTAAGGAAAGAAATTTTTGTATTCTTTTTTTTATTATTATACTTTAAGTTCTAGGGTACATGTGCACAATGTGCCAGTTTGTTACATATGTATACATGTGCCATTTTGATGTGCTGCACCTATTAACTCGTCATTTACATTAGGTATATCTCCTAATGCTATCCTTACCCCATCCCCACCCCCCGACAGGCCCCAGTGTGTGATGTTCCCCACACTATGTCCAAGTGTTCTCATTGTTCAATTCCCACCTATGAGTGAGAACATGCAGTGTTTGGTTTTCTGTCCTTGCGATAGTTTGCTGAGAATGATGGTTTCCATCCTCATCCATGTCCCTACAAAGGACATGAACTCATCCTTTTTTATGGCTGCATAGTATTCCATGGTGTATACATGCCACACTTTCTTAATCCAGTCTATCATTGATGGACATTTGGGTTGGTTCCAAGTCTTTGCTGTTGTGAATAGTGCCTCAATAAACATACATGTGCATGTGTCTTTATAGCAGCATGATTTATAATCCTTTGGGTATATACCCAGTAATGGGATGGCTGGATCAAACGGTATTTCTAGTTCTGGATTTTGAGGAACCGCCACACTGTCTTCCACAATGGTTGAACTAGTTTACAGTCCCACTAACAGTGTAAAAGTGTTCCTATTTCTCCACATCCTCTCCAGCACCTGTTGTTTCCTGACTTTTTAATAATTGCCATTCTAACTGGTATGAGACGGTGTCTCATTGTGGTTTTGATTTGCATTTCTCTGGTGGCCAATGATGATGAGCATTTTTTCATGTGTCTGTTGGCTGCATAAATGTCTTCTTTTGAGAAGTGTCTTCATATCCTTCACCCACTTTTTGATGGGGTTGTTTGATTTTTCTTGAAAATCTGTTTAAGTTCTTTGTAGATTCTGGATATTAGCCCTTTGTCAGATGGGTAGATTGTAAAAATTTTCTCCAATTCTGTAGGTTGCCTGTTCACTCTGATGGTAGTTTCTTTTGCTGTGCAGAAGCTCTTTAGTTTAATTAGATCCCATTTGTCAATTTCTTGTAAGGAATCAAGTTTCCGGGAAGCTCAGCTTGTAAACAAAGTTGAAAGTCGATCGGCTGGCCTGCCAGTCTCGCTAATAACCTATCTTAAAGTCTAGGAAGATAGAGTGTAAAAAGTGAGAATTTATTTTAAAAGCTATACCAGGCATCATTCTGTTAAAATGAAATAGAAATAAGTACTGTGGACTAAAAGATGCTGGTGATTAAGAGTAAGATGGCTTCCTGGAAAGTCACTTTCTAAACAAAATCCTATTTCTCTTTTAAAAGTACTGAATGGTCAGCACTATCCCTAACACACACACACACACACACACACACACGTGTGTGTGTGCACGTGTTTGTTATTCTTAAGTCACCAGCTACCCGATTCTACCAAATAATAGCAATGATCATATATTGAGCAGCAGGCAAAATGCTTCCCATGTTTTCTCATTTAAATTTTACAACACCCCCAGAAGGGAAATCTTTTATCTTCCTGGGATAGATGAGGAACATGAAAACGAAGTTGTAGAGAAGTTAAGCAGCTTGCCCAAGTTTGCTCAGTTAGTAGGTTGCAAAGGTGGTATTTGGACCCTGGTTGTTTTGGTTCCAAAGTCACCTCTAACTACAATTAGGTCTAAAATAAGGAACAAATATCTAGTAAAATCTTATAACAGTATACTTCACGTTTATAATTTCTTATCATAGTAATATCCCATCATGAAAGAAGAGGCTTTAACCAGAAAATAGCATTTTTAAAATGCTCTAAGTACTCATAACATGAATTAGCATCAACAAATCATGAGCTGGGCAGGTTCTAATTTGACTGGCAAAAAGCTTGTAGCTCCTAATCTCACTAGAAAAACTCTTCAGGGATATTTCTGATTTGTAAGAGAAGAGATATCATTCCAGTGGCTAAATTTCAGGGGCAGTGGGAAAATTATCTATTGCTTTTTCAAAAAGGAAAAAGAAAAGAAACTTCTTTCTGACTGACAACTAAAATTTTTTAATCCTTAATTGGGGCTACCAAACATATCTTAGTATGAATTAGTTTGTGTATGTATATACATATATATATATGTGTATGTATATACATATATATATGTATGTATGTATACACACAAACTGTGTGTCTATATATATACACACATAATATAGATAAATGAATTTATAAACTCCTTCATACTAAGATATGAATGACAGCTCATACCTCTCCTGAAAATATGTCTTTGAGATGGAAGACTGAATCAGGGCTCTAGAACAGTGGTTCTCAAACTTTAGTGTCTATCCGAATAACCTGGAAAGCTTGTTGAACACAGCCTGCTGGGCTTTGCCCTCATTACCAATTGAGTACATTTTGCATAGCAAGGTAAATAATTTGTATTTCCAAAAAGTTCCTAGGTGCTTCTGAAGTTGTTAGTCCCAGGACCACACTTTAAAGGCCTCTGTCGTACAACAGCTGGAGTGAACTGAAGCAGAGGTGTTTCTGAAGATGCCAAATGCCAGATGTGTCAGAAAAACTTTCAAATTCCATGCAGATATGTGCTGGTCCTGCTTTAAACGTGTGAAATCATAACCCTGGGTAATCCTGGGGCTCTGACCCCACAGTCAAGCTGTTATTTGCCTAAAGCCTCTTTTTCCACCTCTGAAGCCTGCTCAGTCTCTAAATTGGGCACGTCTCCCCCCTTTATGTCTTTGAGTCTCAATGCCGTGCAGCATGCCAACAACAGACATGAATTGTTTCGCCCAGGTCTTCATTTGTCAGCAATTCCAGGTGCCAACTTCATCTGTTGGCTCACATTTGAAGGAAGGGCAAGGGGGAGGACAAAGGATCAGTGAAATTCATTAGGGGAGAGAGAGCACTACTCCAGAAGGCCGGTGAAATTGTTGTTACTGCTCCTGAAAGAAAATGACTTTGGGATGAGCTTAGCTTATAATATGCCCTTACTATTTATAGCTTGAACTATGTAATCCTCTCATATTACCAATTTTTAACGTAAAAAATTTGCAAAATTCATGGGTCAGTAGGCATCAGATAATTGTTGGTCATTCATCTAAGCACTAGACACCAACATTATTCTTTCTTGCTCATGAATATGAGAGGAGGGAAATCTTCTGTGGAATGGACAACCACAAGTAAAGTCAGTTAAGGCTTCTTGTAGGGAAGGACTAACCCTACATTAACAAAATGTATTCCTGGAAAAGTCTGGATTTTGGCAATCTAGAAAATTTTTTCTTTAAAGATAAATAATGTAATTGGAACAAATAAAATAGAAAACAAAATTTTGTATGAACTTATTTTTATTTCTTATTTCTAGAAATAGCTCTGTCTTTTCCTCTTTCTTGGTCTTTTATGTTTCGCATTTCTCTAAATTTGCTCAGTCCAATACTAAATACCAGTTGGCAGAATATTTATTTGATACCTGAAGCAAAAACAAAACCAAAAAAAAAAACTTCAGAATACCCCAGTAAAAGCAGACACCTTCATTTGTTCATTCAACAAGTGTTTATTCAATGCAGGGTAAGTGGGCCAAGTGTGGGCTGGGCATAAGACAGCCGGTGGAGAGCAAGATTGACCCAGTCTCTGACTTCAAGAAGCTTTCAGTCTAGTGAAGGATCCAGATAATCTATAAGTAAATTGATAAGTAAGGAAATATAGATTATAATAAATGCAATGAACAAAATAAAATGAGTGATGGAGAAGAGTTGGAATGGGAGATGAGGAAAGACACAAGGGCTGCTTTCATCTGGTAGCGAGGAAAAGTCCTTCTGGGCAGGTGATATCTGAGCCCACTCTTAACAGAAGAGAAGCAGGCAACCCTGCTGAGACGTAAGGAGAAATGGCACCAAAAACCCTGACATGAGAAGGACTTTGAGTATTCCATTGACAGAAAAAAAGGCCAGCAAGGCAAAAGTCGTGTAGCACAAAAGGTTGAAGAGGTCGGCAAGGAACATCAGGCCCAGGGCAAGGAGTTTCTATTTTATTCTAAAACTAATGAGAATTTACAAACAAGCAAGCTATTATGAGATACAATCTAATATATTTCTGGCTGTGGTGTGGAAAATGAATTGTGAGGAACAAGAGGAGAAGCATGGAGACCCATTAGAAACTATGACAATAGACAAGATAGGATGATGGTGTAGATTACAGTGCTGTGATGGTTAATTAATTGTATGCATCAACTTGACTAGGTAGGACATAAAGTGCCCAGACATATGGTCAAACATTATTCTTAGTGTGTCTGTGAAAGTGTTTCAGGATGAGGTTAACATTTGAACTGGTAGACTAAATAAAGAAAATTGCCCTCTTTAATGTGAGTTGGCCTCATCTGATCAGCTGAAGGCCTGAATAGAACAAAAGGGCTTCAGATAAGAAAGAACTGCACTTGCCTGACTGCCTTCAAGCTGGGACATAGGTATTCTCTGCCTTTGGACTCAAACTGAAAAATCTGCTGTTTCTGGATCTCAAGCCTACCAGCCTTCAGACTGCAACTACACCTCGGCTCTCGTGGGTCTCCAGGTTGCCAAACATAGATCTTGGAACTTGTCAGCCTTCACAATCATGTGAACCAATTCCTTAGGATAAATTATCTATTTTTTTCTCTTGATCTGTTTCTCTGGAGAATCCTAAGAACAGAAATGAACTTGGGGAGATATGGACAGATACAGGACATGTTTTGGAGAGAGAATTAGTAAGAACTTGGATTTGTATTAATGTAGGGATGAGGAAAAGTCCATATTAGTGTCTTTAAATAATGAATTCTTTCTCATTTTTACCTACCAGTTGGTAATATGTTCTTACCCCCATAGCTTTTAAAAAGATTAAAGAAAGTACTTTTGCACAGTCCTTGATAGCCACATCCTATTTCTGCCACCCAAATGATGTACTCTGCAACCTCAGGCTAATATTTCTCTAAAAATTAGGGAGTAAGGAAGAAGTATATGCTATCTCTACTTAATAGACATTCCACACGAAAGCCATGTGATGCTCCTTCATTGATTTTATAATGAATTTCTCACAAAATTGCTAAAACAAAATTGAACCTACAAGCAAATACTTCAGACAACTTCTTCTTTTATCCTTTGTTATTTAGAGTAGATCATCCCTAAAGTACAGTGAGACATGAGAGTCAGGTATGACTGTACATGGAGGCACGCAATGGACTTCTCTCCAAGCATGAGAGCATTACAGTACAATTTAAGCCTCCAGAAGCCAAGAAACTCATCTCATTACATAACTTTTCCCACCGATGTAGAGGCCAGAGCTCACAGAATCATGCATGCAGCCTTTTAAAGCCATGCAGGTATTTCTGACACATGTCTAGAGTGACAATTGTGAAATTAGTGGACTCCTAACTCAGGAGAGCAGGGGCTGCTGCCAGTTTTCCAGGCTCTTCCCTTAGACCCCTCTGGGTCTCTTGGCCCTCAGGTCTTAATGTGAGCTGCCCAAATAGTAGCTAAATCTATTTTTAAATAGTAATTTGAGAAATACTACTTCCTCATATCAAAACACTTCATGCTTCACCAGGAGTTAAAGGGAGATAGGGGATGGCCCATTTAACCATAAATAGAGAATTAAAACTCAGAAGCTTAGATTTCTCTAGGCATAAGTGTGTTTTTGGTTGTGTTGTGTTTGCTCTCGGAAAAATGTGGCATCTCGTTTTTATTCTCAAACGGCTTTAAATGCTTATTACAAAATGTTCTTTGAAATCAAATAGCTCTGTAAAGGCTGTATTTTGATGATTTGATTATAAATGAATGAAAAGCATATGGATTAGGTCACACATGGTTTTAAAGAATTACAGGCAAAAGTGTCTAACAAGACACATTGCAAGTTTACCAAATTCAAATATTTGAAAGAAAATGTCACAGGATAGAGGAAAACAAGCTGACTTTATGCTAATTGAAAGGCTCACAGATGTGAGTATCTATATCTTAAGAGTTTGATCACCACCATTAGATGTCTCCATTCATCATTTCTGCCAAAGATCTAGTATATTCCACGTTTATAGTTTCTGGTTTAAGCTAACCACCCAAATGTACAACTTTAAAAAAGAAATGTTACTCTAAAATAGGGGGTAAGCTTAATATTTTTCCTTCCAGCCATGGCTGAAATTCAGCTTCTAGGATGGCTATTGTATTATCATTAATAAATTACCTACATGAACAAACATATGTGGAAAAGAAGATTTTCAGCTCTTCATTAATGTTTTTTTCTCTTAGAGAAATTTACTTTTTCCCTTCCCAAATCACATTCTGAAGCAATACTCTCCTGTGCCTATTGCAAAGTGAAAGGCTAAGATACAGCAGAAGAGATTCAAAGGGAGGATCTACTTGGCTTTGTATTTCAAAAACAATGAATTTAGGAGAACCAAAAAATAAAAATAAAAAGTGTTTAAAATTAGGAGCTTAAACAGGTAAGGTTTTTAAAGGTGTGGGGATGGAAGTGGAAGACATGTAAAGGGTGAAAGGAGTGGCCAGGCTAAAAGGCTTGACCTAAAAGGACACACAGAGAGAAATGCAGAACCCATCATGAAAGCAGTCAGCATCTGGGCTCCACTTGAGTGAATGCTGAACATGGCCTCCGCTCCTGAACATTGTCATTCCTTCCTGTATGATAGTTATAGCACTTTTGTTTGTGGTGTCATTAATATGACTGATTTATTCCTTCTATTTATTTTTCATGGTCAATCTTTCCAGAACTATGTTACTAAGTTTTCTCAAATAACCAGATTTTGGTTTTGATGATCATCTCTGTTGATTTTTAGTTTGCTTGCAAGCAAGCTTACTTTTTATGTCATCTTCATTTTTTTTTTCTTCTACCATTTTTGTGTTTCTTCTGTGTTTTTTTCCTAGCTTTGTGAGCTAAATGTTTAATTTGTCTATGTTAATTTTTTAAAGAAATGCATCTTAGGCTATAAATCTCCCTCTGAGTGCTGCTATAGCTGTATCTTGCTAATTTCAACATGCAGTAGTTTTATTGCCATCTATTATAAATATTTCAAAATTCTAATTTTGATTTCATCTTCAACTCTTACTGTTATGTTTTCTGAATTCTAAATGTATAAGAATTGGTTAAATATATTTTATTGTTGATTTATAATTTAAGGTTATTTTGGATGAAAAATATAACCATATTCTTTCTATGAAATCAAATAGTTGAGCAAATTTTATGTATGTTCATGTTGTACTTAAAAAAAAAGTGTGTTTTCTAATTTTTCAGCTCAGTGGTATCTAAATGTTCTCTAAATCAAGCTTATTAATTGTATCGTTAAAATTTTCTATATATTTACTAAATTTCACTTTATTGATCTATTATCTGTGATCCCCTTAACCCCTTATGTGAGCTGTTTTATTAATTCCTCTCTTATTTCTCCTACATTTCTTTTTGCATATATAAATAGATACATGTATTTTTTTACTTCCCCCTTTTCTTAAACAAAAAATTTGGGTGTATGTGTGTGTACTTTAATTTTTTATTTAACAATATAGTCTACACATTACTCCATGTAAGTTCATAGTAGAATCTTAACTCAGAATCCTTATCATTTTTTATAGCTACATAGTACTCCATCGTGTAAATGTGCCATAATTTAGCCAATTAATCTCTAATGTACGGGCATTTAGGTTGTTTGCAGCATTCTGCAGTTACAAATAATGCTAAAAAGAATAATTCTATGCATACATTGTTTATATTTTGGTTAATTTTAGAGTAAATTTCTAAAAATGGGGTTGCTAGGACAAAGAGTAAACATATATGTAATTATGTTATATATTGACAAATTCCCCTCCACAGGGGATCTTCCATTTTTGTATTCCCATCTGCAGTGGAGAAGGTGAGCTGTTTCCTCATAGCCTTGCCAATAGAATGTGTTGTAATATTTTTTTAATTTTTGCCAACCTAAGAAATGTTATCTCAGTGTAGTTTTGATTTGCATTTTTCTTATTATGAGAAAAGTTGAATGCATTTTCATATGTTCGAGAGCCATTTTATATTACTTTTGTGTTGTCAGTTCATATATCTTGCCCATTTTTCAATTGAATTTTTGGTCTTCTTTCCTTAATTATTAATATTTTATATATATTAGGGATGTCAATGTCAGTACTTTGTGATACACACGGAGACATTTTTTTCACAACTTGTCATTTGTCTTTTAACTTTGCTAATGGTGTTATTTCTCATAAAATTTTTTTTTAATGTAGGCAAAGTTTTCAGTCTTTTAATGCATCAGTATTTTAAGTCATATTTAGAAGGCTTTTCTTATATATGGATTATGGAGGAATTCGCCAATGTTTTCTTTGAGTTTAATTTTCGCATTTACATCTCTGATCCATTTGAAGTTTATTCTTGTAGTTGGTATGAGGAATAGTTCTCACTTTTTTGTTCCAAATGATTATTTGGTTTTACTAGCAGCATTTATTTTTAAAAATTCATCTTTGCCCGAGTGTAGTTGAATTTTCTATTCTATTCCATTGGTCTTAGTTTTCAAGCACCAGCACCTTATTATTTTAATTATTGATTATCTTTATTATTAATATCAAAAACCTTTTTATGGAGAGACATTTTAGTCCTCCCCTACCTACCAACCCATAGTGCTTCCTTCTCAGTGTTTTCTTAGCTCTTCTTAAGTGTTTCTGCTTCTGTATAAACTTCAATATCAGCCTGATTTCCTTCAGGTAGAAAGCTTGTTGGTATGTTTGTTGGGATCACAAATGTACATATCACTTAAAGAGAATGAAATTGAGATGCTTTATCAAAGAAAAAAATGGTTTCCATTTGTGTTATTTAGGAATACTTTATGATTCTCACATAGATTTTGCACACTTTTTAAGCTGTGCTAAGCATTTTATTTACTAATTTCTTTATGGCTATCTTAAATGGAGTTTTTCTTTCATTATAACTCCCAAAAGGATATATATATATATATATATATATGTGTGTGTGTGTGTGTATATATATATATATAGTGTATATATCTATATGTGTATATATATGTGTGTATATATATAGTGTGTATATATATGTGTGTATATATATATGCTATTTATTTTAGCCTGTTAATTTTATATTCTGCTGCCTTGTTAAAATCTTTTAATGTCTGAGTTAGTTTTATTATTGATTCTCTAGCATATTTTTAAGTTACTGTCTGCAACTAGTTGATTCTTTTCTTTTTAATACTTATGTCTCCGATTGTTTGTCTTCCTTGAATCACATTGGCTTATACTTCCAAACTCAATATTAAATAATATTGGAGATGGTGGACTTACACATCATGCTCCGGGTCCCTGTAGGATTTAAGTATGTGTTATTTTATTATGTCAAGAAAATATCCATTTATCTCTGTTTTTCCTAAGTGTTTTTGCTAGAAGGAAACTTTGTCAAAGGCTTTTTTCAGCATCTATGGGAATATTCATATGATTTTTTTGTCATGAGACCTATTATATAGTGACTCATATTAATACAATTTTTAATGTTAAATCATCTTTTCATTCTTTATATATATCACATTTGGTCATAGTTTATTGTGTTGTTAATATGATAATTGACTTCATTAATATTTTATTTAAAAATTTTACATCAATATTCATGAATGATTTAGTACCACTATTTTATCAAACTTAGAGATAAATGCTTAATTCACTTCACTTAAAGAATTTGGATGGTATTCCTTATTTTCTTCATTTTCATTGCTCTAAAACAAGTTATACCTCATCAATTTACCTGATGTTTAGTATTTGGCTACATTTTCCCTGTGAAAACTTCCAGGGTTGGTGTTTTCTTGTGTGTTAGTTCCCTGATAACTCTCTCTATTTCTTCTAAGAACATTAGTCTATTGAAACTTTCTCTTTCGACTAGGATCAATTTTGGTAAATTTGATTTTAAGTTTATTTGCATAGAGATAGGCAAATTATTCTTTTGTGGTATATGTTTCCTCTTTTTTAATAATTATTTTCCTTTTGTCATTTCTTAATTTGTATATCTGTATATTTTTCCTTGATTATTTTAGCTATTGGTTATTGTATTTTTATGATTTTTTTAAAGAATCAGTATTTTTATTTATTAATTTACCCTGCTATTTCTCTGTTTTCTGCCTCATTAAATACTGTTTAGAATTTATTATATCCTGCCTGATGCTTTCTTTTTGTTTGCTTTATTGTTCTGTTTCTGGCTTTATTTACTTAGGATTTAATGTGTTTACTTTTATTCTTTCATTTTTATTGATATAGATGTTTGGGGCTATTCTTAATAATTGTTCAGTCTGATCACTGCTCTAAATATGTCTCACAGGTGTGGTTATGTAGTGTTTCATCATTATTTTTCAGAAATCTGTAAGTTATGTTTGCATTTCCTCTTTCACTCAAGATTTGTTTTTTTAAAAAGGCTTTTCAATATCCATATGAAAGATTGTTTTGGGTTTTGAACTCCTTTAAAATTTCTATGTTCTTTGACTCTTCTATATTCTTACCTTTTCCTTTGTCTACTTCATCTAGTTGGTATTGTGGGTGGTGATTTCTAGTCTTTTATTATTATTATGTTTCTATGTATTCTCCCTTTTATCTTTTGTAGTTTCTGCTTTATAATACTGGTAATTGTGCTGTTTAAAACATAGGTATTCATAACTATTATTTTTTAGCTGTAAACTGTGGCTTTTAGTATTATAAAGTGTTCTTTTTATCTGATTAACTATTTTTGCCATGAAATCTGTTTTGTCTGATAATAGGTTCATATCAGCCTAGTATAAATTGGCCCATCATTGTATTTTCAGCTTTTTTAACTCCCATTGCTTTACGTATTTCTTTTTTAATCAGCATAGAGTTAGGGTTGCTATATGAGACAATAAGAAAGCTTTTTTCTTTTTATGGGCAATTTAAGCCTATTTACATTTATTGACACAGTTGATCTAAATATAATCATATTACTTTATGTTACAGTTACTGCAAAGTTTATGTAAGATTGACTGTGTATCTTCTATATGGCATGTCTTATTTGTGTTTTTCTTAATATTTTTTCTCAATTTCTTGATGTTTGGGATGATTTAATTTTTTGTTCTACTGGTCCTCTTTGGACTTATGCTCTAATTCCCTCTTACTTTTTCTTAGCATCAGTTTATCAACTTATAAAATGGTATCCCTTGACTCCTACCTATTATCTACAGAGCAGTCAATGACCTCACTCCACTTTCCCTTTCTCATTCCCCATTCTTCCCATTTTTAGTTGTATTCTTTCTCCCTCTTAAGACTATGTAATGTTGACATACCACCCTTTCACCCACGTCACCAGCCTCCTTTAGTCTTAGGTATACAACTAAATTTATTAAATATTCAACTTTAGTTCTCTTGCCAAAGCTTTTCCTGTCATTTCTGTTAAATGAAGCTCAGTTAAATGCAGTTATATTTCTTAAATGTCATTTATCTGTTAAATAAAGCTAGATTCCTTGGAAATAGCTTGTTAGTATTTTCTGAGTTCTTGTGATTAAAAAAAAAAATATATATATATATATATATATATTTGCTTTGGCACTTGTAGTGGGTTGAATTGTGACCACCAAGAAGATGTGTTCAAGCTGTAATTTCTCATACCTGTGAACATAACCCAATTTGGAAACAGGGTCTTTGCACATGTAACTAGTCAAGGATCTCCAGATGAAATCATCCCAGACTTAGAATGAGCTCTAAATCCAATGATTGGTGTCTTTATAAGCAAAAAGAGAGGTAGATTTAGGCATAGACACATAGAGAGATATACAGAGAAAAAGGCCATGTGCAGACAAAGACGGAGATGGAAATGATACAGCCATAAGCCAAGAAATGCCAAGGATTGCCAGAAGCCACCAGAAGCTAGGAAGAGGCATGGAATATTCTTCCCTGGAGGCTTCAGAGGGCACATGGCCATGCCAACAGCTTGATTCAGACTTCTAGCCTCCAGAACTGTAACAGAATACATTTCTGTTTTAAATCACCAAGTTTATAATAAGTTATTAATGTATCCGTAAGAAACCAATACAGCACTTAAAGATATAACTTGGCTGAATATAAAAACACTTCTGTCATTTTTCTTGAGTTCTCCAAAGTGCTGCTCAACTGTTACCTTATTTTGATACATCTGATACCAATTTAATTTTTTAATAATTTGGACCTGAGGCTCTTGAATTAGTCTTTAGAATTTAGTAACTTTACTAGAGTTTATTATTTCAAATCAATTTTCCCAGGTTCACCACGGGCCCTTTCAATATTTAGATTTAAGTTTGCCCTCATTTTTATAAAGTTTTCTTGGATTACAGCTTTAAATATTACTTCTGTTTCATTGCTATTTCATTTTAGTTTTTCAGCAACTCCAATTATACTTAATTTGGATTTTCATTGTCTTCTTAATCACCCTTTACTTTCTTTTTTATATCATTTTCTCTTAGCTGTTTTTCTGTCTTCTTAAAATGCCTCTTACTGAATTATCATCTGAGTCTACTCCCCATTGGGTACATTGCTATTTAATCTTCATTTCTGAGATTGTTTTTACCCCTTTAATTTATTTCCCAATTTCAATCAACCCTCATTACATTTCTTACTTTTTTAAGACAATTTCTGTTCTTATTATTTGAGTTTTTATGCTGTTCGTTTTTATAATAGCTCCAAATATTTACCCTATTATATTAAATTCACTGTAGAGTATGATTCAGCTTACTGATTGATTCTTTGGTGAGAATTTTCATCAGCTGAAGTACTTTATTTTCATTTTCTATTTTCTTTTTATAGTACCATTTATGGAGTTAGTCTGATTTTTCTGTGTTAGACATAACAATTTCCAGTTCAATATCACCCTCTTCCATCATAATAGTGCATTGCAGTTTCTATAATGAATAATAGTAGTTGTTGGGAGTGTTAAGCCAAGTTTAGCCTAAAGCTGCCTCCTTACATATTTTAAGTTCTGCCTAAAGGTTTTTCTGTACTTTATGAACTATAACAAGTGGAGGTGTAAACAGACCATAGCCTACACTTGTGCCAATCATTGAGTTTTGGCCAAATCCAGCCAACTGTTCAAACCGTGTTCAAACAAGGCAAACATCAAGCTGTAACCAATCTGGCTGTTTCTCTACTTCACTTTCCTTTTCTGTACATCACTTCCTTTTTCTGTCCATAAATCTTCTTCCACCACATGCTGTGCTGGAGCCTTTGAGCCTACTCTGGCTCAGATGGCTGCCCAATTAGCAAGTTGTTTGTTGCTCAATTAAACTCCTTTAAATTTAATTCGGCTGAAGTTTTTCTTTTATCAGGTGGAAGAGAAGAGCTGGTATGTCTTATTTTTCTTTTCATTTCTGTATTATTCTTAATTTTCCACTTACTACCTTCTTTTCCTTCCATGTTACTTCTCCAAAGGAAAGTCTCTTTTTCTATGTACCTGCTTTTCCCTTAGAAGGAATGCTTCTCTCAACCTGCTACCTCCAGTTTCACTCACATTCCAGACTCCCCTTTGTAGCTGGTGCTGTGAACTAAGTCCCAGACCTCAATTTAATAGTTAGGACTTTTTTGTATGGTAGATTTTTTTTTTAATCTACGCTACACCTATGGCCTCCGTGTTCCTCTCTCCCACCATGGGCACCCATAGACAGGTGTAGCAGTGGGAACTGCAATGGTAACTCCGTTTGAATTTTTATTTATTTCTCTACGTACAGGTAATTTGGAATTTGTAAGATTCTCTGTTTCCTACTAAGGCTGTAGGCATACATCCCGTGCGGCTAGTCTAACACTTAACAACGGTTGAAGAGAGGAGGAATAAATCACAAGATTTATCTCAGAATATTACACAACAGAAATACACATGGAAAATAAAAATGAAAGAATGTAGAAGAAAAATTATATAACACAAGAAACAAATTAAGAGACATGGAAAGAAAACAGAGAGTTTAATATGCATATAGTAAGGGGTCTAAAATGAGAGAAGGGAGAAATAAGAGGGAGAAAACATTGAAAGGGATAATAGAGAGTTTGGGTTGGCTCTAGGACAATGATGACCACTTAAATCTAGACCTAGTCTAACATTTAACACTTCTGTGGAAATTGTTTCCCACGTTATTTTTTCATGACTAATGGCTTTAAGATAACAATGGCATGTACTTCATAGGATTATCAGAAGCATTAAGAGTTTTAAAAGGCTACGATGCATCACGTATTTCCTGGTACATAGTATTTATTTTAGACCATTTGGGCTGCCATAACAAAATACCATAGCTTATAAAACAACAGCAATTTCTCACAGTTCTGCAGGCAGGGAAGTCCAAGATCAAGGCACCTTTAGGTTTGGTGTCTGGTGAAGGGCTGTTTCCTGGTTCTTAGACGACACCTTCTCCTGTGTCTTCACATGGTGGAAGGGAGAAGGTGGCTCAGTAGGGCTTCTTTTATAAGGACACTAAGCCCATTCATGAGGGCTCCATCCTCATGACCTAATCACCTCTCAATGGCCCCACCTCCTAATACTATCCCATTGGCGATTAGGTTTTGACATATAAATCTGGTAGGACACACACTTTCAAACCATAACAGTACTCCTTAATTATCAGCTATCACTATTATATATTTAGGATACTCAACTCTAGCTCTCATTCCTATAGGACCTTCAACCTAAACTTCTCTTCCACTGCAGATGTCAAAATCCCAGGCCCCAACCATTTAAACCTTTATCTACTTCCCGTAACTCCATCATCAAATTTAATTTCAACTCCCACACACCCTTTTGTGGGTTTCTTTTGATTCTGGCTTGGCTATGTGTCAAAAAATATTATATTTTATAATAATGATAATAATAAATTATAAAAGATTTATAGCACTTTTCATAGCATCCATTTGAAACCCAAGATAACTGACTTTTCCATCTATATCTGATAAGAAATTCCCTGCAGCAGCACTTAGGACTTAGCTTGAAAGCTGCCCAGTGGAATTATAATCTGTCCAAACTCTGAAAATGTGTCTGGCCCCTGTCTTCCCCTTCTTTTTGAATAATCCCTTTGAAATATCCTAGAACAGTCTAAGTTCCAAAGGAGTAGGTGAAACTCTTGACAGCTGCACAGGGTAGGGGGAACACTCTCACTCCCACATTTGTATAGAATCAGCTTAAGTACTTTCAATATTCTTGCTTTATACTATAATTTTGGCTGACTATACAAAAAGCACTTTATTAAGAAATAGAAGTTCACACTCAAATTCCCTTTAGAGAAATTTTTTTTGAAACATGAAAACAAGTCATTTGAGCCAAATAATGGATAAAAAATAAATTGGCATCAAACAGAAAGTAAGAAAAAAAGAGATAGAGTAGAAAAAGTAAAAGGCCACTTCCAACATACTATAGTGTAAGGATCAGAGAAAATTTATTGTATCTATTTTGGTCAACAAACTTTGCTGTAAAACCTTTTTCTTAAGCCTATTGATCAAAGTCAGTCAGGTTTCTAGATAAAAAGGGAACCTACTATGAATAATGTGGAGAAGAAAAAGAGGCGTCAAAAAAAAAAAAAAAAGCAACACTAGCACTGGACAAAGGATAAGAGAAAAGATGATGCTGGAGGCCAGGGATCTGAAGGAAACAAACACTCGAGCTATTGTAATAGGGTTGTGTCAAAGTGAAATGCAAATTATAATAAAACTATCGAAAAATATCCTTGGATTTTTTTGTGTGAAACCTAGTAAAAAGACTGAGTTTTGCATCGAAGCTTACATAAAGCTGAAACTAATCCCATGTAGATAGGGAGAAATTTCTACATCTTGGTTATGGTAGAAATTGAGTCTCTTAAAAGTTTATAATAGACATTGTGTCTTGACATAATAAAAATGTTAACATATGTAGTGGGAGGAAATAAATGTTTTATGCAAGAAAAGATGAAAAATCTAGAAAACAACATTACAAAATGTTGCTGTTATTGTTGCTTAACCAGGGCCTCTTTTCATAGATCCACCAGTGGCTTCAGCTAGGGATATTGGCCCTGGAACACTTTTGATAGGTATTGAAACTATTGGTTCCATCTCCTGGGACCACCATCAGTAGGAATAGAATTAATCCTTGCTAATCAGCCAAGCATTGTATTGCCTTAAGCAGTACGGGTGGCCACATCTAGATGAAATGCAGAAATCACACATCCCTTCTATTCCTGTGTGTTCTTGCCTAGTAATCTGTAATTCTCCTGGCTATAAACTGTTCCTTCCTAGCAACAATATACCATAATCTCACTGGCCATTCTTATTCATTAATACCAGCTGCTTAGCACTGCCTGAAGGTATCAGAAGAAATATGTGTAGATGGTTTTACCATATGGTTGTTGAAAGCTGATGAAGCCCTTTCATGTAAAGCTGGGGTTGGCCAGAGACCGTACGCATGAAGCAAAGGCCAGCAATATGAAATGAGAATCAAGGCTTGCTACAAAAGAAGAGTTCTTTTCTCTTTGTCACTTTTGACTTACGATCTTCTTTGTACCTAGGCATTAAGAATAACTACAAATATCTAAGGCACTTTCACCACTGTGAATTTACAAGTTGTGTTTCGCAGATCACACTTTATTGCAAGCATTGAAAATAAAGGCACAGGGTATGATAAATCAGTAAAAATGAAATCTGTTACAAAGTTGTTTCAGGTTAAAAGTCTGGCAAGTGGACACTGTTCTCATCATAGTAAGGGTACTGGACTTTATGCTGAGGTCAATGGGAAGCAACGGGAATAGGGGAGTGACTTGATCAGGTACACATCACTCTGGCAATAGATGGAAAATGTACTGAAGAGGAGGAAGAGTGGATGAGTTGCTGATGGTTTGGGCTAGACAGTAGCTGTGAGGATGGAGAAACGTTGCAATCCTCTGAAGTCTGGGAACAACAAATTGCATTTCAGTTCCCAGGCACTGATTTCTCAGTTCTGCCAAACATCTCCAACCCTGAAACCACAGCCATTATTCATCTCGTTCTCTGTGCTAAAACAGCCTTGCCGGGTACCAGCCACCATGGCTACTGATAATAAAAAGGCCAGAGCCTCAGCTGCAGCTGCCGGAGCAAATGGAACTAAAGCAGATGAAGGCAAGGCCTAAAGGAACAGGATTATGTTACATACTGTGGGATCAGAACAGAGAGGACAGCAGCAGAGAGGAAAGGAATCCACGGAACAAAGGATCAGCAGGGCACCAGTCGCCGCTTAATCTGTTCCCCAAACAGTGATAAGAAAAGCATTCCTTTGATCAGTGTACACCAAGGAGGCCCTACACAGCCAGATTTCCTCCTGCAAAATAGGTCTTAAAGCCTTATTGAATTTGATTATCTAAAAAATACTCTGTTATAAAGATCTAAGAAACAAAGTACAAAAAAAAAAAAAAATCCAAAAAGCTTCTTTGGGAAGCCATTCGACAGTGTGGCCACTGGATATAGGACCAATCCCAAGACTAACTGAAGACCTTCCATTTGATGAAGAGCTAACCCTGCATATAATGCAGAGACCTAGACTCAGGCCATCTCATGGTATTCTGTGAACGTTATTGATTAACATCAAATGGCAAGACAAAATTATGAACAGCAGTCCTGTAATTCAGTCAGCCTTTAAGGGTAGAAGCAATGTTCACCTGTACATAATTCTCTTGGACAAGACAAGTGGAAGCTGGCTGACAACAGGAAATCTATACAGATGCTTGAAAGTTGAAGAACGTTGATGTTAAACTGAAAAAATATTTTGAATGTATAATGAAGCACAAATCAGATGAGCACACTTATCTGTACAGCAACATGAAAAATGCAGATACACCCAGCTTATGCACTGCTTATAGAAACTGATGAGTTTTTGTTAACATGGGATTATTAGTTATTTTTGTAAGAAAAAATCAGCATGATGCTGAATGTTACAGTATCAAAAAAAGTTTAATTTAAAAAAAAAACCCAATGGCTTAAGCTTCCCTAACTGAACAAGAAATCTAAACAATCATTACATATTCAGAAATAAAGCAGCACTTATACACATGCAATATGGAGAGAACTTCTAACCAGAATTTAATGTTCTCAATCATTTAAGAACCATGAAAATAACCACATCAAACGGTATTTGCTCCTCTAATGAAAATCAATCCTAGGTTAAGTTCCTCCTCAAGCTGAAATTCCCCAGTACAGTTTAGACAACACCAAAAGCATTATTTTTTCTTGTCATTTCTTGGTCTCAAGACAGAAAATTGAAATTATTGGACAGGTATAGGCATTTGTTTTTACATTTTCACTGACTGCAATTAGCAGAATGTGTCACTCTACAGAGTAGCTGTGGAAAACAAAAAATAGCCACAAATCTTCTGGCTTTCTTCCCATCCATTCCCATCCTTTTAAATCTATGCAGGCTAATTGCATGAATCAATAGACCATAGAAGGAGTGACACTGGGCCAGTCTTCATGTCTAAAGGACATAGAAACTTCTACTTCCTGTCTCCTCAAACACTCACTCTAGGGGATGCCAAACACCATAGAAGAATTTCAGCTTCTTGAGATTGCCATGTTGTGAGAAACCTCAAGCTAGTCATGTGTAGATGCTCACGGAAGAGAGAGGTACCTGGCTAACCCCTAGCTGTTCCAGTCAAACCAGCCCACGCACATGACATGGAATAAAAAACTATTTGGACATCAGTTCAATTGACCTATCAGATGATGCCATCCTCATTTGACATGTGACTACAACCACATGAGGGAGCCTAGGTGAGAATTGCTCAGCTAGCTAAGTACATTCAACCCACAAAATCATGAATATAACAATAAATTGCTATTTTAAGCCATTAAATTTGGGATAGTTTGTTATAGTAATTAATAGCAAGAATGGGCAGGGCATGGTGGCTCACGCCTGTAATCCCAGCACTTTGGGAGGCCGCGGCAAGTGGAACACCTGAGGTCGGGAGTTCAAGACCAGCCTGACCAACATGGAGAAAACCCGTCTCTACTAAAAATACAAAAAAATTAGACAGGCGTAGTGGCACATGCCTGTAATCCCAGCTGCTCGTGAGGCTGAGACAGGAGAATCGCTTGAACCCAGGAGGCAAAGGTTGTGGTGAGCTGAGATCATGCCATTGCACTCCAGTCTGGGCAAAAAGAGCAAAACTCTGTCTCAAAAATAAATAAATAAATTTTAAGAATGGTAGCATTTTGCCAAAATCTCAGTGCAATTTTTAGAGTTAAATTCTAAACTGTTTTCACATTAAGTTATAAGTGTAAGCTGTTTTATGTAAGCCTCGGGGTAGCCATAAAGCAAAAGCCTATAAAAGATATACAAAATATAGGAAGATATACAAAAGATATACAAAATATGTATATGTATATAAAAGATATACAAAATATAGAAAGAAAAGAATCAAAGCCTACTACCACTACAGAAAGACCATCAAACCACAAAGGAAGAAAGCAAGAGAGGAAGAAGAAAATGAAAGATCTACAGAACAACTAGACAACAATTAACAAAATAGTAGGAGTAAGTCTACACCTATCAATAATAACCTTAATATAAATGGATTAAATTCTCTAATTAAAAGATATATAATGGCTGAATTGATTTTTTAAGACCAAGACCTAACTATATTCTGCCTGCAAGAGAATCACCTCACCTGTAAGGACACACAGACAACGTGCTCCTCAATGACCACTGGGTCAATGGAAAAATTAAGATGTAAATTTAAAAATGCTTTGAAGCAAAAAAAAATGTAAACACAAGATACCACAATGTATGGGATAGGGATACAGCAAAAGCAGTACTAAGAGGAATGTTTATATCAATAAACATCTATGTCAAAAAAGTAGAAAGATTTTATTTTTTTATTATTATTATACTTGAAGTTTTAGGGTACATGTGCACAATGTGCAGGTTTGTTACATAGGTATCCATGTTCCCTGTTGGTGTGCTGCACCCATTAACTCATCATTTAGCATTAGGTATATCTCCTAATGCTATAAAAGTAGAAAGATTTTAAATGAAAAATCTAATAATGTACCTCAAGGAACTAAAAAAGCAAGAATAAATCAAATCCAAAATTAGCAGATGGAAAAAACAACAAAGATTAGAGCAGAAATAAATAAAATGGAGGCAAAGAATAAAAAAATCAACAAAATGAAAAGTTGGTTTCTTGAAAATATAAACAAAATCAAGAAGCCTTTATCTAAAGAAAAAAGAGAGAAGACCCAATAAATAAAATCAGAGATGAAAAAGGAGATATTACAGCTGATACCACAGAAATACAAAAGATCACTAGAGACCATTATAAATAACTATAGCCAACAAATTGAAAAACCGAGAAGAAAGAGATAAATTCCTGGACACATGCAACATACCAAGAATGAATCATAAAATATAGAAAACCTGACCAGACCAATAAAAAGTAACAAGATTGAATCAGGAATGAAAAAAATCTCACAACAATGAAAAGCCCAGGAACAGCTGGTTTCACTGCTGAATTCTACCAAACTTCCTTTAATGAAGAACTAGTACCAATTCTTCTCAAAGTAATCCAAAAAAAATTGAAGGGGAGAGAATTTGTTCTAACTTATGCTAAAAGGCCAACATTACCACAATATCAAAAGTATACAAAAACACAACAAAAAAAGAAAACTACAGGACAACATTCCTGATAAACAGAGATGCAAAAATCCTCAATAAAATACTAGCAAAGTGGATCCAACAGAACATCAAAAGGATGACAAACCATGATCAGGTCAAGGAGGATTTATCCTAGGAATGTGGGGATGGCTTAACATATACAAATTAATAAACATAGATCACATCAACAGAATAAAGGACAAAAACCATATGAGAACCATACTAGATGCAGAAATGTATTTGTTAAAAAGTCAACATCTCTTCATGACAAAAACTATCAACAAATTAGGCATAGAAGGAACATACTTCAAACCAATAAAGGCTACATATGACAGGCCCACAACTAACATGATACTAAATGGTGAAAAGTTGAAAGCCCTTCTGCTAAGATTTGGAACAAACGAGGCTGCCCACTTTCACCATTTTTATTCAATATAGTTCTTGAAGTCCTAGTCAGATCAATTAGGCAAGAGAAAAAAATAAAGGGCAGCCAAATTGGAAAGGAAGTCAAAATGCTGCTGTTTGCAGATAACATAATCTTATATTTAGAAAAGCCCAAAGAGTCCACCAAAAACTACTAGAACTTATAAATGAATTCAGTAAAGTTGCAGGATACAAAATCAGCATACAAAAATCAGTAGCGGTTTTACATGCCAGTAGTGAACAGTCTGAAAAAGAAATCAAGAGAGCAATCCCATTTATTATAGCTATAAAATAAATAAAATGCCTAGGAATAAATGTAACCAAAAAGGTGAAAGATTTCCACAATGAAAACTGTACAACATTGATGAAAAAAATTGAAGAGGACACCAAAAATATTTTTAAAATCGTATGTTCACAGATTGCAACAATTAATATTGCTAAAATATCCATACCACCCAAAGCAATCTACAGATTCAATGCAGTTACTATTAAAACACCAATGATGCTATTCACAGAAATAGAAACAAATCCTAAAACTTGTATAGAACTTGAATAGCCAAGCAATCCTAAGCAAAAAGAATAAAGCTGTAGGCATCACACTACATGACTTCAAAATATACTACAAAGCTATAGGAACCAAATCAGCATGGTGCTGGTATAAAAGTAGACACATAAATCAATGGAACAGATTAGAAAATGCAGAAATAAATCCACACATTTACTGCTAACTGATTTTCAACAAAGGAGCCAAGAACATATGTTGGAGAAAGAACAGTCTCTTCAATCAGCAGGGCTGGGAAAACTGGATATACATATGCAGAAGAATGGAACTAGACCCCTATCTTTTACCATATACAAAAATCAACACAAAATGGATTAAATATTTAAATCTAAGATCTGGAACTATAAAACTACTAGAAGAAAATGGGAAATGCTTCACAATTCGTCTGGGAAGAGATTTTTTTTTTGAGTATGACCTCAAAAGCACACACAACAAAAGCAAAAAGAGACAAATGGGAGTATATCGAATTTGAATGCTTCTGGACAGCAAAGGAAACTATCAATAGAGGAAAGAGACAATCTACATAATGGGAGAAAATATTTGCAAACTATACATCCAACAAAGGATTAATATCCAGAATATATTAATATAAAGAAATCATCCTTACTTAGCAGGGGAGTTGTGATGATCAGACTATATAAGAAACTCAAACAACTCAACAGCAAAAAAAAAAAAAATTCTGATTTTTTAAATGAGACAATGATCTGAATAGACATTTCTCTAAAGAAGACATACAAATGGGCAGCATGTATATGAAATCATGCTCAACATAACTAATCATCAGGAAAATGAAAATAAAAACCACAATGAGACATAATCTCACCCAAGTTAAAATAGCTATTATCAAAAAGACAACAACAAAAAAATAATGAAGATGTGGAGAAACGGAAACACTCCTACACTGTTAATGTATATTAGTGCAGCAACTATGTAAGATTGTACGGAAGTTCCTCAAAAAGCTACAAGGAGAACTACCATATGACCCAGCAATCCCACTACTGGCATATGTCAAAAGTAAAGGAAATCAGTATGTCAAAGAGATCTCTGCACTCCCATGTGTATTGCAGCTCTATTCACAATAGCCAAGATATGGAATCATCCTAAGTGTCCATCAACAAATGAATGAATAAAGACAATGTGGTATATATACATAACAAAATACAATTTAGTCATAAAACAGAAAAAAATTCTGTCATTCACAGAAACATGGATGAAACTGGAGGACATTACGTAGGGAAATATGTCAAGCACAGAAAGACAAATGCCACATGTTCTCACTCATATGTGGAAGCTAAAAGAGTTGATCACATAGAAATAGAGAGTAGAGTAATATAATAGTTACCAGAGCCTGGGAGGGTAGAACTAGAGAGAGACTGGTTAATGGATATAAAATTATAGTTAGATAAGAGGAATAAGTTTTCATGTTCTGTAGGGTTTTAGGGTGACTACAGTTAACAATAATGTATTGTATATTTCAACATAGCTAGAAGAGAGGATTTTGAATGTTCACAGTGCAAATAAATGGTAAATATTTGAGATGATGGATATCCCAGTTACCCTGATTTGATCATTACACATTGTATGCATGTATCAAAATAGCACATATACCCTATAAAGATGTACAATTATTATGTATAAATTAAAAATTTTAAATAAATTTTAATGGGTTTAATCCTATAGACCTCGGTGTGAAATAAAGTAGCCCCTAGCCATATGTAACTATGTACATTTGAATGAATTAAATTTAAATTATATTTCAAAATTCAATTTCTCAGTCACACTGGCCACATTTTCAGTGCCCAGCGGCCACAGTGGCTAGAGATCACCATATCATGCAGAAGAGATTATAGAATATTTTATCACAGAAAGTTTTATCAGATGGTGCTTTTATAGACCAACCAGGAGCTCTGTCCATGCTTCTCTGTAGAAGAATGAGGCTGAGAAGGAACATGTGGACAATGTATTTTGTCCGCTTAAGCATAAAACTAATTCAAAGCATAGTTCTAAGACATATATGTAACTGAACTGAGGAAAGAAATGAAAAACTAGGTGTAGATTTTAAACAAAGTTGGTAAAACTTGTCCAGGCAGAATTTTTTTAAGCACAAGTCCTAAAAAGTAAAACTTTTTTGATAATTATGTTCCTCCAGCAGTAACTGATCTCATTTTGTCACTGAATATGGGAGAGATTCTTAGAGGAAAAATCATCTCAAGCTTAACCTTGCAAACCCAAGGCAAGCATGCTGCTGTAATTGAATAGGACATTATGCAGAATTCATAAAGGCTTTTGCCTGACAGAGAATCATTAAGATAAATCAACTGGAAAAGAACAAGGATCCGGTACTTTGGCATGGATCCATAAAAAAATGTTGCTTTTCATTATGAGATTCCCTTTGTTCCTTGTGGGAAATTGTGAATCTACATGGATGTATATGTATATGTCTACACAGCAGAGCTACAGAAAGAGAATAGGCAGGTACACAAACCAGTTATGCATCTGCACATATATGAGTATGCCTTTAGAAAGAGGATATACTTAAGATGTCATCTTTTTAAAGGCCCTCTAGACACCTTGATGTGTTTTTTGTTTTTGTTTTTAGGCAAAGATCAAACAACAGAATTTCCAAAGTGATAGTTTTCTAACAACACTTAAGATGGGAATCAAGTTTAAGTGTGAGGTGAAGATTTATGACACACAAGAATATAAGATAAAAGGTATTTCATTTTCTCTTGCATGATCCTAAAAAGAATTCCTGTTTCTGCCTCCCCCTAATATTTTTTGTCCTCAAGAATGCCATTTATGCTTATATAACAACAAACCTCAGCCACCAAAGACCTCTATGACGGCAGCTTTCTCACTATTTTTTGATAAGAAGGGAAGGGTGCACTTACAACTACATTTCTAGATTTTCTTTGAAAAAAACAATTATCTGTAGGACACCTCTGAGACCAGTTTGACAATGTGACTATCAGAACTAAATCCAGAGAGACATCTTTTCCAATATAAACACTTTAAAAGGCTATAATTATCCATATTTTCCAATGAAAGCCACCTTTAATTTTCTAAAATAATATTACATTTGCTCCATGGGCAGGGAATGGAGGAAAAGAACATGACGGAGGCCCAAACTCCCATCTCAAGAGCCTCAGAAACAGGGCATTGTGTCCAGTTCCTGACAATAATTAGTTAAACATGCATCTCTCAATGCCATAGGGATCTAATCTCTAAGGATCTTTCTGTTTCCATGCAGAGAACTAGTTCCTGCAACAACCAAAGCATACCAGATAACAGCAAGTGTGATGCTCCAGTTACTTTAGGAAATGAGGTGAATGAAATGACCTTAGGTATAGGCTATAAAGGCCTTTCTATGGTTCTAGTTGAACATACAAATACCACATCCATATACTCCAATCTTTCCTTTGTTTTTCTTCTCTCACCTACATTGAAATTAGAAGAGGTATATATGATAGTGAGAATTGCCCTGAAACTAAAAAATAATTTTTAAGATACCTTTTAGCTTAAACCAGGCATGGAAAATTTCAAGCCAAAAGATTAAATTTGGAGAAAGTTACTAGCAGATGAGGACTAGGGCTATAACAGAAACCACATTGCAGACACTATCACATATGAGTCATTATTAAAAATGTTGTTTTATGTATATCTACATAGTAAGCTATATATACGGTATGCTACAAGTTTATTGAGCTCAGATCTAAACATTATCTTGAAAATATTCACTAATGTTTGCAAAGCATTTTAACATTTATAAAAGAAAGACACTATTCTTCCCCATAGAAGGTTTTCAATACGAATTTGGCACATTGAATTACATTTGGATTTTATTATATTAGATTTTGGGATAGCATTACTGGTGCTAATTCTAACTACAAAGAAAAATTAATTTCCCTAGATAGTGCCAGCAAATCCTGGAGATTAAAGTGGGCATATTTAATTTGAAAGCAATTTTTTAATTTAATAAATTACTTATGTACAAATACATGTTGCTGATAACAAACTCTATACTACTATAAAAGACAAAGTATCCATCTACATTTAGAGAATGTAGCCTTCTGCTTTGTGTGTCTGAAACTTAAAATTCCTCTCCCCGATCTTCAATAAGGGGGAGCACTAAGGGGAGGATGATGGGACAATGATGGCTGGTCATCAAAATACTTTTCACTCAATTGGTGTTACCATCCCAAATGACTAAGGCAGAGCCCTTTGCATCTAATGTAGAGACTCAGTATAAGCCAGACACAGGAAAGGGTCCTAACACTCCAAAGCATATAAGCACCATGAACACAGGGACTTTTGTCCATTTGTTTATTGCTATATCCTCAACAACTATAATAGTGGCTAACATATTATTGGTGCATTATTTATTACATTCTCCCAGGAATAATTAAGTTACACCAACATTATTTCACTAGGAAAGGAGCAGAATTAAAGTTATTTTAACAGAAAGAATTTCCTTTCCTCTGTCTGAGATGAGATTAATAATGACCTTAGAGATGTGTGTTTGGTCCTTCAGTAACTTGTGAGGAAGCAGTAACAACTCCAGCTGGTGGAGAAGCCAAACTGGAATCAGAATCTACATTCCAGGCAGAACCTCCCCAAATATTTGCAGGATCTAGAGCAAGGATATTGGCAATTCCCTTCAGCCAAAGACCACCAAGAACATCCTTGTAGCATGATTAAATTATTGATTTGTTGCAAGGAGGAAGAATGTTTATCATGAAGGACATGGATCTTCTCATTAAGAGGGCACTTGAAAGGACTTACAGGATTTGGGCTCAGGGTAAGTAGTTTTGAAGAGAGTTTAAGGATGTGAGACTTTGCTGAGGGTTGGGTGCTTTCAGGAAGTGAGTGCAATTTTATATTTGAGAATCTTAATGATTCTTATCTAGAAAAATTAGAAGAAAGTAGAGGCGAAGTTGCACTGATAAGGAAGTAGCAGTCTCTCATAATAACAAGGAGAGGAGGATGTTTGGTCACTTCTCATCTTGAAAAATATTCTTGTTCTCAGAGCATGATTCCAGAGTGGTCCTGTTTTTGCCTTGCTCCCTCATGGTCCCAGAGCAGCCTTGTCTGGCGTTGGTGTTCTGTGACACTGTCCACGCTCCACAGGAGAATTCCACAATCTGGCTGTAGGTACTAAGCCAGCTCCTCGCCACCAGAAAACTTAGCTGAGAGGAGGTCAGCTCTCAGGTGTGTAAGGCCATGTATCTAAGTATTTCAAGTTAAAAATCAACCTAAGTTTTAAATGAAGTATGTTTTATCCTCCTACTTTTACAAATATGTTCGTAACAGCAAGACTGAAGAGGCTATGTAAAGCTACGGTTTTTAAATGAAAGTTGACAAAATATTTTAAAAGACAGTTTAATTACTATTCTGCATATCTGGATATTCTATTGATGAGTCTGTGATGTTTGTATGACTAATAAAAGAAACTATTTTTCATAAAATTTTTTTGCCTACAATTCAGAAAAATCACTAATTATGTTGTTAGAGTGAAAGTTCCTACATAATTTTGTTCTACTGACAATAGTGATCTAATACATTTAAAATAAAATGTATGGTATTCACTATATATAAAATGCGGATATATTTTCACCAAAAATAAAAAAGAAAATTAAAATTATATATATTTCCAAAAACAATGATTTTCTTCTAATATATTCCATATTATTAAAATGAAAGGGCAAAATAAATATTACTATTAAATATCAAAATATCAAGTAAAATTATGTAAAGAAAGCTAAAATCTAATTTAATATTTTAAAAATGTGTAAATCTATTAAATATATTTATGAAAAATTAAACTGATGCAGGACAGGGACAGGGAAGTGCTGGGAGGAGAAGAGTGGTGTCTCTGGCGAGGGCTCCACCCTTGGGCCTGTGCCCACAGACCTAGGTGAGGACAGCCACTCCTGTTTTCGTGCCCAAGTGTTGCATCTTCCAAGACCACCCTGGCCCGTCACGCCCTCCATCCTGTGCCTATAAAAATCCCGAGACTCTACTGGGCATGCACGCAAGCAGCTGGACGTCGAGAGGAACACACCAGAAGAAGGGCACACAGGTGGCTGGACGTGGTGGCTGGAGAGGAGCGGAGGAGTGGAAGAACACACCAACAGGCACCAGCAGACGCCTGTCAGACGCAGACGCCGTCAGGCAATTGATCAGCGGAACAACACAGAGGCCGCGGGGAATTTGGCTGGAGTAGTCGGAGGAAGACTCCAGCCACTGAGCAGCCCAACTCCAGGAGAAAACCACCTTCCCACTCCACACACCTTCTGGTCCCCCATACATCTGCTGAGAGCTACTTCCACCACTCAAGAAAGCCTTGCACTCATTCTCTAAGCCCACGTATGATCCGATTTTTCTTGTACACCAAGGCAAGAACCCCAGAATACAGTAAGCCCTCTGTCTTTGCAGTAAGGACACAAGCCATCTACAGAGGGCAAAACTAAAAGAGCACACTATAACATGCCCACTATGGCTTCAGGAGCTGTAAACATTCACCCCTAGATGCTGCGGTGGGGTCAGAGCTCATGCTCCCCACAACCTGCCTGTCTGCCTGCTCCCACTAGGGGTTTTGAGCAGCGGGGCACTGAGGAAGCAAGCCACACCCCCAACACATGCCCTGTGAGGGGGACAAGGGAACTTTTCCCATTTCAAAACCATTCATGATTCTGGCATTCGCTGTCCATCGAGTTGCCAATGCAAAGAATTGCTATCACCCTTCACCAGTATTACGTCTAGACCTACATATCTAAAATGTAAGTGATAGGAAATGTAATATTGAAAAATGCACCTCAGCAACCATGTACAAACTGTGGAAAGTACTTTGCTTTTTTCGTAAGTATCTCTAGATCCACAAATGGAAACGTGAAGAGAACATGGACTCTCAGCACTACTGGGAAATGATATTTCATAATGCAAGAAGCTGTTGCACTTATGCTCTCTGAGAGGAAGAGTTTGATAAGTTAATTTGTCTTTTCCTCTTACTTATATACTTTTGCCATTCAAATCCTTTTTGCTTCCTGACATACTTTACAGCTTCAATATTGGCAGCAGTACAATCAACACAACACATGACATGAAGACATACTCACCTTTTGTTCAAGGAAGTGGGAAAGCAATGTGAGAAGCATTTCTCTGAGGCCTGAAGAGTGTTAGTCAGGAGGGCAGTTGTTTATGGTCATAGGTCACGCTGCAATTGCATTGAGCTACAGAAATCAAGGGATGGAGGTATCCATGCACTCTTTAAAAATTTTACATTTTGTCTGCATATTTGTGATAAACAGCATCCCCCAAAGCATAGGGCTTGATGCGGGGTACCCTCTTGCTCACACCATTGGGATCTTCCTCTTCTCTTTCAAAACCAGCCAAGTTTGACCAAAGGAGAGTATTCATGAGTACCTCCAAAGCCACTGGAGTTTGCAAACTCCTGTAACAATGGGAGAAGTTTCTCAGAGGAAAGAAAACATATCAGGATTTGGGGACTGGAAGTAGAAGTCCCCAGAAAGAGGAGCAGGGATGAAAGAGAAAGAAAGCCCATTTAGGTTACTCTGCTTTCAAATGCCTCAATCAATAAGGCATTATGTAGCACAGGGGAACTCAATAAGTTATAGGCATGGTTCCCTCTTCACTGAACTGCTCTTTTTGAGGTACATCTGACCTTTTAGTAAATAACTTTTCATATCTGCCTTATATATTGTTAGATGTTTGATATGGGGAAGTTAGAAAGTATTGGGGAATAGAAAAGTAATGACCCCATTCTGGGAGACTCTGATGGAGATTGAGGACAATTGTTGGAGAGCTTTTCACTGGTCATTAACCATAGCAAAGGGACCACAGACACAGATTAAATTCCCTGAGTTACACCGCCCCCACCGGCCCCCATAATCTATTAGCAAGAAACTCCATATGAGATAGTCCTAACCCAAGGTACTCTTGAAAGTTTCTTTAAAATATGTAATATCAACTTTTTTGCAATTGAGAACCCCAAGTCTACCCCATTCCTTCCAAATATGTAAGACTTTACATTCCTAGGGGCCATATTTTTGACATTTTGGACAGCCAAGCTTGGGAAGTAGCTTCATCTACTAGAGATATGGTTCATCAAGCAATATAACCTCATAACCTCCACTCCCCCTAGATCTCCATAATCTTTTTTTATTCATTTTAGGAAGATTTAACACATGGATTCTATGTGTCAGGCATTGTGATCATCTGTTGAAGTTACCTGACATGACAGTCTTCAGCCTTAAGTAGTTTAGCAGTCTGTCAAAAAATCCTATTCCTTCTACATTAAAATAATCCACTGTTTCAAACCATAGAGTAACTTAGATCTCTGGCCTTAAAGGAAGAATCACTGTCTATTATAATCTTTTAAAAATTGCATTAAGTGGAAGGGAAAACTATTTTAAATCATCTTGGTGTTATTGTAATAGTTTATGAATTGGGGAAATTTATTCACGCATAATGATATTTCATCCTATCAAACTACTGGGTGGCTGTTGACATTGGTTGGAGGCTTTCTGCCATGGATATGCAGATACTAACCTCAGATAACTCCTGTGTTTCAGCCTTTAGTCTTCATGGGTCGATGTATTAGTCAGGGTTCCCCAGAAAAACAGAACCAACAGGACATGTTTGTGCTTTATTTCAATCTACCAACACTGAGAAATGTGATTTGTTGATGTTTGCTGTGCTACCATCAGTGAAATAGAGGTTTGCTCCTGAAAACCTATGCGAAATGCTATACAGCAGCAGTTCCTGGTTCCATCTTTCCTCCTTAGAGTTATGTATCTAATTCTCCCCAGATACCCAAAGATGAACAAAAGTAATAAAATCTCAAGATGCACTGCTCCTATTTTGTGAGTAGGCTGAAGGGCTCTGGGGATTAAGGAAAATGGAAGCAGAGAAAGAACTACCTCCATTATGAAATAGCACCTGCATGTCTGCAATGTAAAATAACTGCTCCTACAAACCATTGTAAACATACCAATACCAGAATTTAATCAATTAATGACTATACAGTTAAAGTGAGTCATCTACAATCATAGCCCTCAGAACATCTAACTGGCTAATGTTTTATGGTGGAATGTCTTCTGATGTTTAATACCCAGCTTTCATAAAATACATGTATCTTTCAGCACAAATTATTTTGGCTGATGTTTACATAGGAAGGTTTTATATTTATATCCCTAAATCTTATTACAACATATTAAACAACGTAGTCAAATTCAGTGAGTCCAAATACAACTGTTAAAATGTCAGACCTTACACAGACTTTTTTAAAAGCTGAAGAGTGCCAAAAGAGGGGAAGTGCAATGTATTACTGCATGCAAAGCAATTGCTTATTAGCCACTACTCTTATTGTTTGGTGATCAGACAGCCATACTGTAAGCATTTTAGAATCTATTGCTTGTGTATATAAGAATATACATGATTACTGCTTTAGTTCCATTTAAGAAAACAGGTGGAATGGGAGTGCTACAGCATACTTTTATTTTCTATTTAAAGTAATGGGAAATGAGCTACAAGTTAGCATTTGTTTCACAGAACGTGTATGATCCAGAAGCAAAATACTGATGAGCAATTTGCCAGCTATGTGCAACAAAAATGAATCTTACAAACGTAAAATCAAACATGAGATCAGACAAAAGAACACAGATGGTATGACTGCATTTATATAAACTTTTAAAAGCAGACAAAACCAAACTCTAGTATTTAGGGATATATGCTTCAATGGTAAAACTATAAATAAAAGCAAGGAAGCAAATTCCAAAAAACAAGATGGTGGTTTCCTTTGCAAGGAAAGAATGAAGTAGTGATTGGGAGGGTGCATTAAGAGCATATCTGGAGCAATGGTAATGTATATAAACTGGTATTTTTCTGTAATAAATAAATGAGAAATGAACTATGCTTGTGTGTATACAGTTTTCTGTTTATGTTCTTTATTGCATAATGTAAGTGTTGGGAAAAATAACTTGTGGATATAGTTAGATGTCAAGAGTCTGTTTTAAGAAGGCTAACACTCTGATGCACTAATTCTACCTTTACAAATCTACTTTATAGACATAATCTCTTTAAAAAAAAGTCTTATCCATCGAGGCGGAGCGGGGCCAAGATGGCTGACTAGAAACACCTGCAGTTGGAGGCGCCCACTGAGAAGAAAGAAAACGGCAAGTGAATCCTAAACCGGCAACTGAGGTATCCAGGTTCTCTCCTTGGGACTGACTAGACAGCGCAACACACGGACAGCGAGAAAAAGCAGAGCGAGTTATGGCCCACCAGGGAGCAGCATGGGGCAAGGGGAGCTCCCATTCCCAGTCAAGGTAGGCAGTGAGTGGTTGTGTTACTCCACCTGGGAAACTATGCTTTTTCCACGGATCTGTGCAACCTGTGGATCAGGAGATCCCCTCGTGAGCCCATGCCACCAGGGCCTTGAGTCCCAAGCCCAGAGCTGTGGAGATTCTTGGCCGCCACTTTGCTGGAAACTGCCTAAGACTACCGAGCCCCTGGGGGGAGGGGCGGCCATCATCACTGCGGCTGCCAGCTGCCTAAGACGACTGAGCTCCCAGGGGAGGTGCAGCAGCCATCACTGCAGCTCCAGTCTGCTGTTTTCCCTGCCGGTGCCAGGGAGATTAGGTGGTTTGGACCCAGGAGGAATTCTCCACAGCACAGCAGCTGTGGTAGATCATGGCCAGACTGTCTTTTTAGGCCAGACCCTGACCCATCCCTCCTCACTGGGTGGGGCCTCCCTGTGGGAATTTCAGCAACTCCAGCCAAGGGTTTATAGACAGAACTCTGATCTCCCTGGGATGAAGCCCCTGTGGGGAGGGGCAGCCACCGTCTCCATTAATCAGTAGACTTAAATCTTTCTCTCTGCTGGCTCTGAGGGGTCCCGGCTATCCCTGACTAATGAGATTCCCCCCAGTGCAGCACACCCCCTCTACCAAGGGGCAGCCAGAGTGCTTCATTAAGTGAGTCCCTGATCCCATGCCTCTTGACTGGGTGAGACCACACCAACAGAAGTCACCAGACACCTTACACAGGGGCATTCATGCTAGCATCAGGTTGGTGCCCCTCTGGGACAGAACTCCCAGAGGAAGGAGTAGGCAGTCATCTTTGCTGTTCTGTAGCTTCCGGGAATGACACCTCCAGGTGCAGGATGGACCCAAGTGAATAGGGTCTGGAGTAGACCCCCCGCAAACTGCAGCAACCCTACAGAAGAGGTGCTTCACTGTTAAAAGAAAAACAAACAAACAAACAGAAAGCAACAACAACAGTACCAACAAAAAAGTCTCCACAAAAACCCCATCCAAGGGTCAGCAGCCTCAAAGACTGAAGCTAGATAAACTCATGAAGATGAGAAAGAATCAACGAAAAAATGCTGAAAACTCAAAAAGCCAGAGTGCCTCTTCTCCTCCAAATGATTGCAATACCTCTCCAGCAAGGGCACAGAACTGGGCTGAGGCTGAGATGGATGAAATGACAGAAATAGGCTTTAGAAGGTAGGTAATAATGAAATTCACTGAGCTAAAAGAGCATGTTCTAACCCAAAGCAGAGAAGCTAAGAACAAAAAACATTGTAGGAGCCGTTAACCAGAATAACAAGTTTAGAGAGGAACATACATGACCTAATGGAGCCGAAAAACACAACACGAGAACTTCACAATGCAACTACAAGTATCAATAGCTGAATAGAGCAAGCAGAGGAAAGAATTTCAGAGCATGAAGGCTACCTTGCTGAAATAAGACAGACAGGATTAGAGGAAAAAGAATTAAAAAGAATGAACAAAACCTCTGAGAACTATGGAATTAGGTAAAAAGACTGAACCTATGACTGATTGGGGTACCTGAAAGAAACAGGGAGAAGAGAACCAAGCTGGGAAACATACTTTAGAATATCATCCAGCAGAACTTCCTTAACCTAGCAAGACAGGCCAACATTCAAATTCAGAAAATCCAGCGAACTCCAGTAAAATACTCCATGAAACGGTCAACCCCAAGACACAAAATCTTCAGATTTCCCAAGGTTGAAATGAAGGAAAAAATGTTAAGGGCAGCCAGAGAGAAAGGTCAGGTCACATACAAAGGGAAGCCCATCAGACTAACAGTGGACCTACCAGCAGAAACTCTATAAGCCAAAAGAGATTTGGGGCCAATATTCAATATTCAACATTCCTAAAGAAAAGAATTTCCAACCCAGAATTTCATATCCAACCAAACTAAGCTTCATAAGCAAAGGAGAAATATAATTCTTTTCAGTCAAGCAAATGCTGAGGGAATTTGTCACCACCAGCCCTGCCTTGCAAGAGCTCTTGAAGGAAGCACTAAATATGGAAAGGAAAAACCATTAGTAGCTGCTACAAAAACTCACTGAAGCACAAACACCAATGACACTATGAAACAACTACACCAACAAGTCTGCAAAATAACCAGCTAGCATCATGATGACAGAATCAAATTCACAAAAAACAATAATAGCTTAAATGGAAATGGTCTAAATGTCCCAATTAAAAGACACAGAATGCTAAGCTCAATAAAGCGTCAACATCCATTAGTGTACTGTATTCAAGAGACCCATCTCACATGCAAAGACACACATAGACTCAAAATACAGGGATGAAAAAAAATTTACCAAGCAAATGGAAAGCAGAAAAAAAGCACAGTTTGTAATTCTAGTTCTGACAAAACAGCCTTTAAACCAACAGAGATTAAAAAAAAAAAAAAAAAGACAAAGGCATTACATAATGGTAAAGGGATCAATTCAACAAGAAGAGCTAACTATCCTAAATATATATGCACCCAATACCAGAGGACATAGATTCATAAAACAAGTTGTTAGAGACCTACCAAGAGACTTAGACTCCCACACATTAATAGTGGGAGACTTTAACACCTCACTATCAATATTAGATCATCAAGACAGAAAATTAAGAAAGATATTCAGGACTTGAACTCAGCTCTGCATCAAGTGAACCTGATAGATAGCTACAGAATTCTCCACACAAAAACAACAGAATATACATTCTCAGCATCACATGGCACTTACTCTAAAATCTATCACATAATTGGAAGTAAAACACTCCTCAGCAAATGCAAAAGAACTCAAATAATGGCAAACAGTCTCTCAGACCACAGCACATCCAAATTAGAACTCAAAATTAAGAAACCTACTCAAAACCACACAACTACATGAAATTGAACAACCTGCTCCTGAATGACTCTTGGGGAAATAATGAAATTAAGGCAGAAATCAAGAAGTTCTTTAAAACCAATGAGAACAAAGAGACAACATACCATAATCTCTGGGATGCAGGTAAAGCAGTTTTAAAAGGGAAATTTATAGCACTAAATGCCCACATCAAAAAGCTAGAAAGATCTCAAATTGACACCCTAACATCACAATTAAAAGAACTAGAGAACCAAGAGCAAACACACCCCAAAGCTAGCAGAAGACAAAAAATAACCAATATCAGAGCAGAACTGAAAGCGATAGATACACAAAAACCCTTCAAAAAAATCAATGAATCCAGCAGCTGGTTTTTTGAAAATATTAATATAATAGATAGACTGCTAGCTAGACTAATAAAGAAGAAAAGACAGAAGAATCAAATTGACACAATAAAAAATGATAGAAGGGATATCACCACTGACCCCACAGGAATACAAACAAACATCAGAGAATACTATAAATGTCTCTATGCAAATAGATCAGACAATCTAGAAGAAATGGATATTCCTGCATATGTACACGTCCTCAAGCCTGAACCGGGAAGAAGTTGAATCCTTGAATAGAACAAAAACAGGTTCTGAAATTTAAGCAGTAATAAATAGCTTACCAACCAAAAAAAGCCCAGGACTAGGCAGATTTACAGGTGAATTATATCAGAGGCACAAAGAGGAGCTGTTACCATTTCTTCTGAAACTATTCCAAACAATTGAAAAGGAGGGACTCCTCCCTAACTCACTTTATAAGGCCAACATTATCCTGATACCAAAACCTGGCAGAGATACAAAAAAAAAAAAAACTTCAGGCCAATATCCTTGATGAACATTGATGCAAGAATTCTCAATAAAATACAGGCAAACCAAATCCACAGAGTAAGTCAAAAAGCTTATCCACCACAATCAAGTCAGCTTCATCCCTGGGATGCAAGGCTAGTTCTACATACACAAATCAATAAATGTAATCCATCACCTAAACAGAACTAAAGACAAAAACCCCATGATTATCTCAATAAATGCAGAAGAGGCCTTTGCTAAAATTCAACATCCCTTCATGTTAAAAACTCTGAATAAATTAGGTATTGATGGAACAAGCCTCAAAATAATAAGAGCAATTTATGACAAATCCACAGCCAATATTATACTGAATGAGCAAAAGCTGGAAGCATTCCCTTTGAAAACCAGCACAAGACAAGGATACCCTCTCTCAGCACTTCTATTCAACATAGTAATGGGAAGTTCTGGCCAGTACAGTCAGGCAAGAGAAAGAAATAAACAGTACTCAAATAGGAAGACAGGAAGTCAAATTGTCTCTGTTTGCAGGTGACATGATCATATATTTAGAAAACCCCGTTATCTTTGCCCAAATGATTCTTAAGCTGATGAGAAACTTCAGCAAAGTCTCAGGATACAAAGTCGTTGTGCAAAATTCACAAGCATTCCTATGCACTGACAATAGACGAGGAGAGAGCCAAATCATGAATGAAATCCCATTCACAATTGCTACAAAGAGAATTAAGTACCTAGGAATAGAGCTAAGAAGGGAAGTGAAGGATCTTTTCAAAGAGAACTACAAACCACTGCTCAAAGAAATCAGAGAGGTCACAAACAAATGGAAAAACATTCCATGCTCATGGATAGGAGGAATCAATATCATGAAAATGGCCATACTGCCCAAAGTATTTTATAGATTTGATGCTATTCTTATTAAACAATTATTGACATTCTTCAGAGATTTAGAAAAATCTATAAAATTCATATGGAAGGAAGAAAGAGCCTGTACAGCCAAGACAATTCTTAGCAAAAAGAACAAAGCTGGAAGCATCATGCTACCTGACTTCAAACTATACTGCAATGCTGCAGTAACCAAAACAGCAGGATACTCATACAAAAACAGACACATAGACCAATGGAACAGAATAAATATCTCAGAAATAAAACCACACATCTACAACCATCTGATCTTTGACAAACCTGAAAAAAACAAGCAATGGGAAATGATCCCTTTTTTAATAAATGGTGCTGGGAGAACTGGCTAGTCATATGCAGAAAATTAAAACTGGATTCCTTCTTTACACCATAAGCAAAAATTAACTCAAGATGGATTAAAGACTTAAATGTAAAACCCAAAACTATAAAAACCCTAGAAGAAAATCTGGGCAATACCGTTCAGGACATAGGCATGGGCAAAGATTTCATGACAAAAACATCAAAAGCAATTGCAACAAAAGCAAAAATTGACAAATGCAATCCGATTAAAGAGCTTCTGCACAGAAAAAAGAAACTATCATCAGAGAAGAAAGACGACCTACAGAATGGGAGAAAAATTTTGCAATCCATCCATCTGACAAAGGTCTAATATCCAGAATCTACAAGGAACTTAAACAAATTTACAAGAAAAAAAAACTCATTAAAAATTGGGCAAAGCACATGAACAGACACTTCTCAAAAGAAGACATATATACAGCCAATAAACATGTGAAAAAAAGCTCAACATCACTGATTGTTAGAGAAATGCAAATCAAAACCACAATAAGATACCATCTCATGCCAGTCAAAATGGCTATTATTAAAAAGTCAAGAAACAATAGATGTTGGCAAGGCTGTGGAGAAATAGCAACACTTTTACACTGTTGTTGGGAATGTAAATTAGTTCAATCATTGAGGAAGACAGTGTGGCAATTCCAAAGATGTAGAACCAGAAATACCATTTGATCCAGCAATGCCATTACTGGGTATATACCCAAAAGAATATAAATCATTTTACTATAAAGATATATGCACAGGTATGTTTATTGCAGCACTATTTACAATAACAAAGACATGGAATCAACCTAACTGCCCATCAATGATAGACTGGATAAAGAAAATGTAGTACATATACATCACGAAACACTATGCAGCCATAAAAAGGAATGAGATTGTGTTCTTTGCAGGGACATGGATGGAGCTAGAAGCCATTATCCTCAACAAGCTAACACAGGAACAGAAAACAAAACACTGCATGTTCTTACTTATAAGTGTTCTCACTTATAACAATGAGAACACATGGACACATACAGCAAAACAACACACACTGGGTCTGTTGGGCAGTGGGTCAGGGGAGGGAGAGCATCAGGATAAATAGCTAATGCATGCTGTGCTTAATACATAGGTGATGGGTTGATAGGTGCAGCAAACCACAATGGCACACATGTGCCTATGAAAATCTGCACATTCTGCACATGTATCCTGGAACTTAAAATAAAAAGCCTTATCCCTAATGATATTCACTGAAAAATTATTAACACTTGGTGTTAGGTAACATGGGGTACCTTAAGATGGGGCCGGTTCCGGGTTCTTCTCCCCTCCTTGACCGGGCACTGTCTGAACCTGCCAAAGGAGGGCCAGTCAGAAAGAAGCATCTCCCGCCTTCCCTTGGGCTTGCCCCACATAGGCCCAAGGGATATAAAACCCAGCACACCAGCAGCCTTCTCTCTCTTCTCTTCCTTCTCCTTGCGTGGTGCCACTCGATACCTCCAATAAAGATCTCTTGACTGTGACCGGTGTAGTTTGGTCTCCACCTGGCCCCTTTTATTGGTGCCATGACTCGGAACGGGACTCCCCACTTCCTCTCAGTTGCATCCCGATCCTTTTCCGGCTCAGTCCAGACCCTGGCCGGTCCTCGCCCATTTTCCTGTTCACCGAGCTCTTCGCCCACCACCAGCCTCATCTCGGTAAGTTTTCCCCTCCCGGGCCTACCTTTCAGGCAAATCGCCAGACCCTAGCCACTCCCGTGACAGACACATTTTGCCTGACGCCCCTACGGCAGTGGTAGGCCCCGATCATTCACTTCCGCCTCGGCCTGCAGGGAACGGAGCTTTCTCCCTCTTCTCCTCACGTCTCTGGCCTGGGTCCCTTCCCCTTCTTGCTCCGAAAATCCTGGTACCAGGTGGCCCACGGCCCTCGGCCTTTAGCGGCCTCTCAGTCCTTTCGTTTTGGTGACAACCAACCCGAAAGTTCTGACTCACAACATGGTAATCGGCTACTAGGGGGCGCCCTACCTAGCCCTTTGCCATACACTTCCTCAAACCTTTCCTCTCATAATGGGAGGCTCTGCGTCCCTGCTGGCTGACTCTCCTTTATGATGTCTGACTGCCGATCTCAAACCAAAACGCCTACATACCCCTTAGATAACCAAAATAAATGGCCCACTTATGGGCCTCTGGATATTGTGAGCCAACAGGAAAATGGGGAGAGATCCCCTATGTCCACGGCCTCCCATGTAAACCTCAACATCTTATCGCTGCCCTCAAACTGCCAACCTCTCCCTCCAATCCTGACTTTGACCCCGCTGAGGAACCTCCGCCATATCACCACCCTCAGCCCCACCCTCCGGCCGCTGCCCGGCCAGCGGCGGCCCCACCCCTTACCACTTCCCCCGACCCCTCTCTTCCTTCCCCTTCCTCCGCAACCTCTCCAGCTCCCTCCCCTCCACCGCTCAGCCCTCCCGCCACTCGTTCCAGATCACACCTTCCCCACACCTTCCCATCCTCGCCCTTCTTAGAGAAGTTGCAGGGGCAGAAGGCATTGTTCATGTCCATGTTCCCTTCTCTATGGCTAACTTATCCCAAATTAAGAAACACTTAGGCTCTTACACTTCTAACTCCGCCTCTTATATCAAAAAATTTCAATATCTCCTCCAAGCCTATAGCCTCACTTTCCATAACATCTATATAATTCTCTCTAACACCCTCCTTCCCGAGGAGCGCAGGCGAGTCTGAGAGCAAGCCCGCACTTATGCAGATGAAGTCCACCAAACAACCCCAGCCTTACCCTTAGGCACACAGGCAGTGCCAGAACAGGAGCCTCACTGGGATTATAATACAAACAATGGAATCGCCTCTCGAGACCATTTTGCCACCTGCCTTGTAGCCGGATTACGTAAGGCGGCCCAAAAGGCTGTTAATTTTAAAAAACTCCCCGTCCGCCTTTCTGGACCGCCTTACAAAGGCTCTCCAACAATATACCAACATAGACCCCGAGACCCCCGATGGCAGACAACTTCTCATGCCCCACTTTTTGCACAAAGTTTTCCTGACATTAGAGCTAAACTAAAAAACTGGACAGGGGCCCTTTCACCCCACAGACCGAGATCCTGGCAACGGCATTCAAAGTTTACCACAATCAGGATGAGAAGGCCAGGAGACAAAAGTGCCAAATGCTGGCACAAGCGCTCCAAGCCTCTCCCCAGTCCACCCCAGGCCGCAAATCAACATCTGTCAATCCACAATGGCAGCCCCCTGGGCCCTGTTTTAAATGTGGTAAAGAAGGACATTGGGTTCGAGAATGTCCAAATCCCAGGCCCCCAGTCGGCCCTGCCCAAAGTGCCACCAGCCTGGTCACTGGGCTGTGGACTGTCCCGGTCCCCGAAGGGGGGCCGAGCCGGCCCTCAGCCCAACTCCAGACCTTCTAGGAATAGCCATTGAGGACTGACGGGGCCTTGGGACTCCTCCCCCAACACACGTCATCACTTCACAGGAGCCCAGGGTCTCTCTAACAGTGGATGGGCGTCCCATTACCTTTCTCCTTAATACCAGAGCCACATTCTCAGTTTTGCGGGAGTTTTGGGGTCCCACCTCCTTCTTTGGACCTCCTATAGTCGGGGTTGGAGGCCAAACCATACGCCCCAAGGCCACTCCTCCTTTGTCCTGCTCCTTCTCAGGCCACATTTTTCCCACCGGTTTCATACCTCAATGTCCCCTTCCCCTACTGGGAAGAGACATTCTCTCTAAATTTAAAGCTTCTATCACTTTCCACCCAACTGCCATCCCTAACTCCACATCCCTAATGGCCCTATTAGCAAGCTCCACAGACCTCACCTCCACTCCTACTCCACCTCCACTCCTACCACATGTCAATCCTTCTGTCTGGGATATCATTACCCCTTCTCTAGTACAGTGTACCCCCATACAAATATTTCTCAAAAACCCACATCACTTTCACTTTCCCGGTCAGCCACAATATCCCCTTCCTGCTTCCAGCCTAAAAGGACTACAACCAATAATCTCAGACCTTTTGAGGAAGAAGTTCCTTAGGCCAACCCAGTCCCCATTTAACACTCCCATTCTAGCCATCAAAAAACCCAATGGCAAGTTCCATCTCGTCCAAGACCTTAGACTCATTAATGAGGCCGTCAGGCCCATCCATCCTCTAGTTCCCAACCCCTATACTCTTATCCTCCATCCCACCTAATGCCACCCATTTCTCTGTACCATTCCCCCCTCCCCTCAATCACAAAACCTCTTTGTTTTCACTTGGACTGACCCAGATACTCAACAATCCCGTCAGTTACCTAAAACTACTCCGTCTTCCTCAGTCCACCCTTTTACAGTATGTATTAGCCAAACCACTCTATGATCTGTCCCGAGGAGCCCCGTCCAAACCCCTGGATGCCACCATCTGACAACCCTTCCGAGCACTCCAACAAGCCTTACTAAAGGCCCCAGCCCTACACTTGCCCAATCTCCAAAGGCCTTTCATTAGGTATAAAAGCCGTATACTTTCTTTTCTAGTCTTATTCCTACACGACCCCACACTTTCCTTTCAACCATGTGCTCCCCTCCTGCCACCCTCCTCCCAATCAATCCTCACCCCCCCAACACAATTGTATTGAAATCCTGGAATCCCTTCTACCTTGTCCAATACAGAAGGGCCCTTAGACAACCCGGACCATACGTGGTTCTCAGATGGGAGCTCTTTTTCCTTACAAGGACAGCGCCTTGCAGGATATGCCATAGTCTCCCTCACTCAAATCATAGAAGCAAAACCTCTGCCGCCCAATACTACTAATCAACAAGCAGAACTCATTGCAGCCACCCGAGCTTTTGAGTTGGCAGCGGACACCTCACTCACACTTTCCAAATATGTTTTCCATATCATCCTCTCTCATTTGGCTATCTGGAAGGAAAAAGGACTACTTACCACAAGAGGGACCTCCATCACTAATGCAACTCAAATCACCCGCCTCCTTCAGGCTTCCTTACTTCCCACTAAAATCGGGATTGCCCATTGCAAGTCCCACCAAATTAACTCCTCTCCAATAACACAAGGTAACAACAAAACAGACCCAGAGGCCAAACAAGCAGCACTCTCAACTCTACCTCCCACCATAATGCTCGTCACTAATGAGCCACCAGACCCCCCACAGCCCACACAATTAACACCTACACAACCACCTGACCCATCAAACACGCCCTCTTTACATACCTTCACTCCATTTTCCATACCAGCCCTCAGGCCCTAAAGGCATTCCTCAGTTCTTTCTTCACTTTAAGCTCCTCCGACTTACAATTTCTAAAACAGCTCACGTCCACCTGCACCATCTGCCAACGAACCAACCCACAAACCCCCTTAAGAACAGGACCCTTCCCGACTCACCAGGCTAGGGGACACACTCCAGGGAGCGATTAGCAACTCGACTTTACTCACATGCCCTCTGTAAAAAGGTTTAAATACCTTCTAGTCATAGTCGACACCTTTTCCGGGTAGGTTGAGGCCTTCCCAAGGACTAACAAGAGAGCAGGTACAGTTGCTTCAATCCTCCTATCCAAAATCATCCCATGGTTCAGAATTCCCTCCTCTCTCCAAACTGACAATAGCCCCGAGTTCACATCCCAAATCTCACAAAACATTGCAACTGCTCTCAACATTCCCTGGCACTTCCACATCCCCTACCATCCGCAATCCTCTAGCAAAGTTGAGCGAACAAACCACACCCTTAAGGAAACTCTAACCAAACTTACCCTAGAACTACACCAAGATTGGGTAAAACTATTACCCACTGCCCTGTTTAAACTTCGGGTCCTTCCAAAAAACATACCCTGTTGTCTCCCTTTAAAATCATGTACGGCAACATTCTTTTCCCCTTAAACCTGGGGAGTGGGTGTTCTACTCCTTACCAAACTCTACACAATCTATACCCCTAACCCCAAAGTGGAAAGGCCCCCTCCAAATTATACTCTGCACTCCCACAGCCACCAAATACACCTGCACACCAATACCTGACAATCCCCTCAAACTCCGCATCTCAAAAACGCCTTCACTTCCTCCCATCTCGGAAGACTAACTATCCACCCACATGCATCTTCCACATTCTCTTCTCTGGCTTCCCGTCTTCTGCATTGCCTCACTGTCATCCACCAATAAACCCTCCTCCCAGCCATACTATCTCTTCACTGTCAAAGAATCATATAACCTAAACAGACGGACACGCACCAACTTTATCAGCCACACTCGGTGCTCCACTAATGTTTCCACAGTTAATCTTCCCCTCCCCAAACTTTCCATGATAGAAAATGAGTGAGACCCCCTCTTCCACGTTTCATTTTGCCGTCTGATTTCTACACCAACAAACCAACACAACCTGCAAAACCGAATGGCCCCAAAATTATAGTTGTCCGTGGTCAAGCTGTGTCATGCAGTGGATTTCCCGAAAAACTAGCATACACACACCCTTTTATATTACACCACCAAACAAAATGCTATTCACATCACCAACCCCACAGACCCCATCTGGGGCCAATATGTTACAGAAGGCATATACCCCAGTAACGCTTGGTCATACCCCACACAAACCATAACCATCTCTCGATCCCTCAAGACTGACTCACAACAAGGCTTCTCCCAAATTATTAAACACATTGCCCAAGGAGAGACCGAGCTACAATCACAACTAGACTCACAAACAAATCAAACCCCTCTACGTTCCTCTTGGTTATTCTTCTTAAACCAAGGATTACACCTATTAAATGCCTCCAAAGTCGCCACTTCTGATTGTTTGCTATGCGCCAACCTCAACAAGCCCCCTCTTGCCGCCGTTCCCTTAGCTGAGCCCATACCCACCAATAAGTCATCTACCCCCTCAAATAGTTTTACAATTTCTGATGTTCCTCTCCTTACAAACTCCAGCTTCCCTATTTGCTACAACACCAGCAGCTACCACGAGGCTTTTAACACCAGCTTTTGCAAACTCCTCCTTACCCGGCCCCTGTATACCGACTACATTAGTCAACTCACCTTACTCTCCTTCACCGAAAGCTTACAAGCCTACCAATTCAATCACCCAAGATCTAACTCTCTCCAAACTAGCCGCAATCTTCCTTCCCATCATGCTCAGAATCTCCCTAACAACCTCCCTCCTAGGAACAGGATTCGGCGCCACCTCTCTAGGATATAGTGTTTCCCAACTCTCAAGATTTCCAGACGCAAATGCAAGATGCCATCAAGGAAACAGCACAATCCTTAGCTGCCCTCCAATGCCAAATCACATCTCTAGCTGGTGTAACCCTACAAAATCAGCGTGCTATTGACTTACTCACAGCCGAAAAAGGAGGTACTTGTATCTTCTTACAAGAAAATTGCTGTTACTACATTAATGAGTCTCAAGTAGTTAAAACCAACATAAAAAACCTCAACTAAATCAAACAAAAACTAATGGATGTAAGGTCCCAGGCCTCCTTATGGGAAGCCCTAAAGACCCCCCTCATAGCCTGGCTTCTCCCCTTTTAGGCCCAGTAATGGGCATCCTTGCCTTTTGTGCACTCCTGCCTTGCCTCATCAAATTCACGAAAAAACAAATTAATTCTATATCTAACCTAACATTTAACCAGCTTCTCCTCAGAAATTATCAACTCCCGGTGACCTGCGAAGACACAGCGGAATCCAGGGACAGTCTCATGCCCTGTTAACTGTCAGCGCACGAAACAACCGGCACCAGTCCTCCAGATGCTGTCCAGCCCGCGTTGTACACCCCATTGCTCACCGAAAGTAGGTCTACCAGGTGCTAAACATAGCTGTCCTTTTCTTAGACATAACTAATGTTTTCCCTCTTTATTTTCTTCTTAAAGCAGATTGCCCTACAAAATGACTACAACTCCACTACCTAGAGCCTACCGCTTTTGCCAGTTCTTAAACTGCCTTCGCACAGATAGCTGGCTCATCACCAACCTCTCCTTACCTCTCAACTGGCTTACGTCATTAGAAGACCTATATCTACAAGGAACATTCATGGACTTATACTGTACCCCATGCACAACCCTGACAGTTCTCCCTGTGCCCCCTCCCCACAGCGCCCCCACTCAGCAGGAAGCAGCCAGATGAACCACGATGCCCATTTTCCCCCATTTAAGAAAACAAAAAGGGAGGAATGTTAGGTAACATGGGGTACCTTAAAATGGCGCCGTACCTTAAGATGGGGCCGGTTCTGGGTTCTTCTCCCCTCCTTGACCGGGCACTGTCTGAACCTGCCAAAGGAGGGCCAACCAGAAAGAAGCATCTCCTGCCTTCCCTTGGGCCTGCTCCACGTAGGCCCAAGGGATATAAAACCCAGCACACCAGCAGCCCTCTCTCTCTTCTCTTCCTTCTCCTTGCGTGGTGCCACTTGATACCTCCAATAAAGATCTCTTGACTGCGACTGGTGTAGTTTGGTCTCCGCCCGGCCCCTTTCACTTGGGAAATGAATATAACCTAAAATACCAAAATGGCTTAAGTAAATTATATTTGTAAACTATCTGGCCCAATTATAAATACAGTACAACCATGACTATATATTTTTTAAAATTCTATCCATGAAAACAAGGCTTAAAAGACAATAAAATATTAAGAGCAAGTTTGGGTAGTGGGATTATAGCTGATTTCTTTCCTTCATGTTTTACCTAATTTCTCTACTTTTTTTTAATTAGTTCTTATTAATTTAAAATTTTAAGAAAATAGACTGCTGCTCAATTTGGGCAGGACTTTTATACAATCATGACTTACCAAAATGCATTTATATTTAAGTGTGCAATTTGTTGGAGTTTCAAAAGCCTCCCTTCTTTAAAGCTTCCTACAAACTTTATGAAGAATTATCATTTCTTGATCAGCTGAAGAAATAAAGGCACATAGAACTTAAGTAACTTGGCCTAAGTCACACAGTCAGGAAGTGGAGGAGCCAGAATTTGAAACCATAGTTGCTGATTTTAAATTCTGAAATTCATTAAATTATGGATCACTGAGGTCAGGAGTTCGAGACCAGCCTGGCAAACATGGTGAAATGCCATATGTACTAAAAATATAAAAATTGGTTGGGCGTGGTGGTGGGTGCCTGTAGTCCCAGCTACTTGGAAGGCTGAGGCAAGAGAATAATTTGAACATGGAAGGCAGAAGTTGCAGTGGATTTATTGATATAAAACATATGTAACTTAAAATTTACCATTTTAACCATTAAGTGTACACTAGCGTCATTAAGCACAGGTGCAGTAGTCACCACTATTTCCAGAACTTTTTCATCATCCCAAATAGAAACTCTAACTATTGTTGGAGGAAAAACTGGGTTCTTGTCACATGACCAGGAAATATTAGATTTGCAGACACTTTGAAGGGAGAGGGGTATGGAATTTATTGGGCAAAAAGGAAAAAGGAAAAACTAGACAGCCAGGTGAGAGGGGTTCCTGTTAACAGGCCCTCATATCACAGACTGAATCCCAGGTTACCACATAGAAACAGGAGCGGAGGGGCCAGGCTCCTCCCTGCTGCAAACAGCCTGAATTTCTCAAAGCCCTACCCCATCCTCCCAGTGTGCAGGCCAGTTGGGGATTCCCCGGGGAGGCCCTTTTACTTGGATGTCTCATTCCCCACTCTAAAGAAGTACATCTAACTGCCCTTAGAATAAGGATAAGGATTAGGATAAGAACAAAGACTCATTTTAACTCCTTCCTGCTGACAGGTGTGTACTGTTTTCAGAAAATGGCCGTCAGAGCTCCCGCAGAGGCCTCTCTAAGGGTCCCTGGCAAAAGGGGCCATTGTTCCAGGCTCCAGTTGCATGACCGTTTGGAGTTTGATGACCTCAAGGCAAGAACAGACAAACTAGGCTATTAGAAAACATGTATCAAAATGAAACAAAGTAGGGCTAAGGACAGCTCAGAAATCTTGATGCCTTTTACCAGTTTGCACAGGAAGAGAGGGACCAAAGACTGGTTAAAAACAAAACAAACAAACAAACAAAAACCTTTTATTCTTTTGCCAGCATGTCAGCCTTCTGGGTTCCCTTCCCCTGAGCCCAATCCTAAGCCGACCAGTTTAAGGTTTGGGAAATTGACTCTTCCCAGTTTGGAGGATGTATCCAATGGGAGTGCCCTGTAGTACAGAGACACAATTACCTATCTGTGAAGAGGGGATAGAAAAGGAGAAAGGAAAAAATAAGACTTTTTTTTTCAAAGGCATCCCAGGGGTTCAGGATGCATTCAAAAGGGATACAGATTGAAGATGAATGGCTACCCATCTAGAAAGAGGGGAGCAGGTATCACTGGTTCCCTTCTCTTCCTAGCAAATACTTGGGGTACGTGAAGGAGGGAAAGTGAGGCATTCCTTTTTCTTTCCTCCTTCCTTGAATACTTATGTCCTGGCAACCCCAACAGGGTGCCACCCATGGATGTTAAAGTGGCTTTCACCCATGTTAATAAGGGGGTCTGGGGGGTGACAGTATTCACTCTTACCCATGTACACCTTATCTCCCCTGCTGTCAGTAGCCTTTGAATTCCCTAGACCTCATTTATGCCATGGATACTAGCATGGCCTTTATCCATGAAATGGAAAGCTTAGCTGAATCAGTAGAAATCAGCCACACTCACCTGCACTGGGTCTTTTAACTTCTGTTATTGCCTGCCTCTGGATCCCTCAGATCTAGTTTTCTTCCCTTTGGATTTGACCCAAAGCTTGTAATTGAGTTTGGGACAAAAATGTGTCTCGGGGGCAGTGCATGAACTTCTTATCATAAGCTGAATGCTAAGGTGAAACTGTGGAATTGAGTGCCCCCTCAACAAGGGAGAGAAAAGGATGTCTTGTGACAAGCCCAGATAACTAGTGGCTATAATTTTGCTTGCTAAGTTTTGGGTGCATTGTGCTTGGCTTTGTTTAGTTCCCTTGGTCTTACTTTCCCAAAAAGGAAACCTCTGGGTGATGGGCATCCTATTTATTCACATCACCTGGCAGGATTTACAGGATAATTACTCAGAACTAGAATATCAACCCAGATTTCTACATTACCCATTCCTCTTGTTCCTTCTGAGCTGCAGTTGGAGATTGCTGGCTGGTTCACAGTAACAAGCAGGGTTAGTCTAAAATGTAGCCAAAAACTTAAAAACAACTAAGTTTATAATTTAATGACAAATGTATGATAAGTTTTGAAACATTTCTCTCTCTCCAGTCTTCATTTTTGTTAAAAAAAAAAAAAAAAGATAGAACTGAGTTATCTGCAAAATAGACTTTAGTCTTATACTTGGCTTGATTATTTGCATAAAGTGCAACAAGAATAATTATTTCTACATAGGTCTTTTAGATTGGCTTTGATGGAACTCTGTTCCACAAGGAATCTCAGATAGGATCTTTGAAAGCAGAGCCCAGCCATGGGTTTGTATCCTCAAATGCCTGTGAGTTGGGTGATACACTCCTCTTAAGGTCCCAAGATAAACTTGCAGCTCCTGGGCCTGTTAGAAAGTAACACTCTTTACGACCACAGGTCAGGAACCCTGTACAAGAACTCTGTAGACAAGAGTATGAGGCCAGTTTTTTTCTTAAGGGACTTTTATCAGCTCTGCAAGTTGAGCTTGACTCCTTAAAGGGAAGCATATCCTTTCAGTCAAAGCCTTGGTAAAACAACCAGTTTCTCCAATTGTGTTCTGTTGCAAAAGAAAATTGATTTTATTGCACTGATGCAAACAACTGTATTGCCATAAGTTAAGAATATTCACAGATAGTTTCCAAATTCTAGAGGAACCAGGCAGAGAGAAACCAACATGCTCCAAATTTTGTTCACAGGAGTATACCTTACTCAATTATAAAAGGCTGTAAATAGTTCAAAATAAGTTTTCTTGACTCTGAAAAACATAACAAAGATCAGCAATATTCCGAGCAAAAGTCAAAAGATTGTTTCAGTTTTCTGAGTTCAGTCAATTTAGTTCTTGTTTTGCTTGATATTCATAAATATTCAGCTCTTCATGAGTCCTGTACATTTTTCCTGTACTCAAATATCACAATTTACATAGTTATCAGAAACCTGTATTTAAGCACACTTGTCAGAGTTCTATAGCTTATTATAAACAATGTTTTGAAAAGGATTAAAACAAGACAACAATTGTCTGTGAATAACAAAATGTCCAGGGTAGTTACAGTTAGAAACAAAATTAATGAAGAAATTTAGTTATCTCTGTGGTTTACAATAACTTAACATAACAACTTCAATTATGATTGATAGCATATACTCAGATATTAGAATTTTAGAAACCCCAGACAATTTTGGAACATATATTAGTATTATTCACCAAAATATAGCCTAAAGAAGACTGAACACAATTTTGGCAATCCCATGTAATGAAACATGTCAAATAATCCTGCTTACCTCTTTTCTGTATACTCCAGGGGCCCTTCTGAAGCATCCGAAAAGTCAGATGTCAGGAAAGACAATTTTGAAACTGAAGTGTGATTTTGAGAAGCCTGTTAAATATGTTAGAGGTTTAAAACATTTGATGTTATGAAACAGAATTCCAAATTACACAAATTATTTCTTTTACCAAAATGATGACTCAGAAACTTTAAAAAAGCAAAAACCTCTTATAACCCTTTACAAATTTTGGTAAAGAGCCGTTGAGTGCCTCAAGAGCAACTTGTGTGCTTATTTTAATGCTCAATTTACAGAAAAACCATATAATACCCTTTGAATTTAGTCAGTATGTTCACACATGGAATTTTTGCAAGATTAATTTTTACAATCCTCCCATCACTTGTTTGAACTTTTAACTTCATCTTACTTAATTTAAAACAATTATTTAACCCTGGGCAAGAATTTACACTTTTATGCCTTCTTATAACCTTTTATTAAAAACACATTTTACTGTTCTCACACATCTTGCATGTAAATCTATTTCCAGCAGTCTCAATTATACATCATAATGGTAACTTTTAGCAATTTTTAACTTTAATGTAAAACCTGGTACGTTGTTTTGATTATGTGCTACATGCAGCCAAGGCTTGACCCCTTCCAGCATAATTAAGGGTGTGGCTATTTCCATATGTCCCCAGGCCTTACCTTCTTATTCTTATGTAAATATTCTTCCACCAGGGAGAAAAGCTTAATTGCTGGGGACAAAGCTGGACTCCCTGGCCAAGGACTGGGAGACTCCATGGTGCATGGCAGGGAATGCCAGCCAGCCACATGGGGTGCCTTAAGGCCCTGGCAGCAGTTGTGGCTTATTGCTGCCCTGAGTGGCTGTTGAATACTGCACACACATGTGGCAGACATGGCCATGCACCCCAGGCAGCAGGGAAGGGGGAGCAGGGAGCTGCCCCACCCAACCATCCCATGCATGCACCCACCTGTGGCCATTGGGATGGGTGTGGACCACTTCCAGTATTGTAAAAGGAAAGACAGGTGCCATTACTCTCCTGAAAAAAGTAAGAGGAACGTCATAGGACCAAAAGGCTCAGAAGTAAAAGTAAAAGGTTTTGGTTCTCCATTTTCTCACCCTTCCTCAGGTCCCACATTCTGGGCACCAAAAACTATAAAGCAATAACTCCCCATTCTCCCCTCCCCCAAGACCCTGGAAACCAGCATTCTACTTTCTGTCTCTATGCATTTGCTTACTCTAGGTACCTCATATAAGTGAAACCATACAATATTTGTCTTTCTGTGATGGACTTACTTCACTTAGCATACTGTTTACAAATTTCACACATGTGGTGGCATGTATCCGAATTTCATTCCTTTTTAAGACAAATTAATATTCCACTGCATGTTTATACCAAACTTCATTCATGTATTGTTGGGCATGGGTATTTCTACTTTTAAGTTAAATTAAGTTTAGGCCTGAGGTTGCCTCTATACTTGAGCCCTTATGTGGCAAACTGCAACACTGGTAGACAGACTACTAACTGAAAGCTTAATTTAGGAGTACATAAACTCTTCTAACAACTGGCTCAGTTCTAGTCAATAACAGCAGCTGAACTTCAGTCAATTGCAGGTGGCCCGCTATTCAAATAAGGCAAAACACTGAGTTGTAACCATCTAAGCTGATCATGCATCACTTCTGTTCTCCGTCCATAAATGTTATCTGACCACTTTGCAGTCCCAGAGTTCTTAGAATCTATTCTGGTTCTGAGGGCTGCCCAATTCCTGAACTGTGAATGAAAGCTAATTAAGATCTTTAGACTAAATTTGTTGTAATTTTGTCTTTCAATACCACCTTTAGGCTACTGTGAATAATGCTGCTATGAACATTGGTGCAAAATAATCTCTTTGAGTTCCTGCTTTCAATTTTTTCAAGTATATACTGAGAAACTGAATTTTGGTAATTCTAAGTTTAGCTTTTTGAGGAACCACTGTACTATTTTCTGCAACTGCTGCTTCATGTTACATTCCCATGAGCTATGCACTAAGGTTTTAATTTCTCCACATCTTCACCAACACTTGTTATTTTCTGGTTTTTTAAATAATAACCAATCTAATGAGTGTGATCATTTATTTTTATACATGTGCCCATTGTACTAATAGTCCTAATTATCTTTTAATAGAAAATTTAAAGGATGAGATAAAGATACAGTATGAGTACACTTTATCCAAAATGCTCAAAATAGAAGTGTTTTGAATTTTAGATTTTTTTTCAGATTTTGGAACATTTGCATACATATATGCAACTCTTGAGGATGAGACCCAAGCATAAACACCAAATTAATTTATGTTTTATAGCAACCTTGTACACATAGCCTGAAGGTAATTTATACAATAGTTTAAATCATTTTGTGCATGAAACAAAGTTTTAACTGCTTTGACTGCAACACCTCACATGAGATCAGGTGTGGAATTTTCTACTTGTAGCATGATGTTTGCACTCAAAAAGTTTTGGATTTCAGGGCATTTCAGATTTTATAGTTTTACATTAGGGATACTCAACCTATAAAATCCATATTTTAAAATAAATTCAATTTGTATGTATTGTTTCTCAAATATTATGTTTATCCTAAAAAAATAACATTAATATTAATGGTTTAGGTAAACACAAAGGAACATATAACACCTTGTTATATTCTAAAGCTTAGTTCAGCACTTTGTGATGTCACTGAGTTTTAATGGCTATCATCAGAAAAAAGTTTATTATACATAATATTTACATCCACATGGAAAAACTATGTTATTGGTTGTAAACCGTGAAGTTTATTTTTTTACTTGCATTCACTAGTTTTCAATATTTTTCTGTTAAAATACATCTCGTAAATTTTTATCTCTATGATATCAATCTGTTTTCTTATAAATAAATCAGAAAGTATTGTGCTTTCTTACTGCAGATTAAACATCCCTAATCTAAAAATCTACAAAGTTCAAAACCTTTTAAGCACTGGACATGATGTCATGAGTGGAAAATTCCACACCTGACTTAATGTGATGGGTCACAGTGGAAATGTAAGTGCACAGCACAGTTTACTCAGTGTCCCCAAGAAAAAAAGACCCTCTCAGCCCTCTTCAGCTGCAACATATTTTTTTCAATGCATGCCCAGACTTCCCCATGCAAGCATGCCTGCAAAGGGGAATAAAATGCCCCTTGTGCAGGATGAATGCACCAATGGCAGATTCCCTGCAATGGCCCACATGGACCAGGACCTATGTGCATTACTCACTGTTTTTTTTGCTTATTCTTTGCTCTCTGATGTAAAGATACTATTGGACATGTCAAAAAGGCCTGCAGATACCCTATGATAATGGTGACAAGTGAAAGGGGAAGCATTTATGTTTATCTATAGCACAGAAAGATAAACGGTTGGAGAAACTGGACAGCGATGTAAGTGTAAAATGTCTTACAGAAGAGTACGGTGTTGGAATGTCCAGTATTTATGACCTGAAGCAACAGACAAATAAACTGTTGAATTTCTATGCCTAAAGTGATAAACAAAAGTTAATGAAAAATAGAAAAACACTGTGCAAAGCTAAAAATGAAAATATTGATTATGTATTGAAAGAATGGATCCACCAATACTGCAGTGAACACATGCATATAATGATATGCTGATCATAAAACAAGCAAAGATCTATCATGATGAACTGAAGAGAACTGTGAATATTCAACAGGCTGGTTGTAGAAATTTAAGAAAAAATGTTGCATTAAATTTTTTAAATATCAGTAGTGATAAAACATCTGCTGAACATGAAACAACAGAGAAATTCATTGACAAGTTTGCCAAGGTCATCATCAAGGAAAATTTGACACCAGAAGAAGTCTATAATGCTGATGAAACATCACTGTTTTGGCCTTATTGCACCAGAAAGTCACTGACTGCAGATAATGAGACAGCCCCTACAGGAATCAAGGATGCCAAGGACAGAAGAATATTTGCATACACTACTCTGTGTATGCAAGATATCTTGGAGATGGGACCCAAGTCCCATCTGTGCTGGGCTGTGCTAATGCTGCAGGCATGCATAAGTAAACGTGGTGTGATAGGCAAAAGCTGTGTCCTTTCTGTTTCCAAGGAATGAATTTCTTACCAGTCCATTATTATGCTGACAAAAAGGCATAGATCACCAGAGTCATCTTTTCTGTTTGCTTTCACAAACATTTTGTACCAGGATCTTATGCTCAGAGCAGGGAAGTTAGACTGGGTGAGGACTGCAAGATTTTGTTATTCCTTGACAAGTGTTCTGCTCATCCTCCAGCTGAAGTTCTCATCAAAAATGCTTATGCCCTGTACTTTCCCCCAAATGCGACTTCATTAACTGTGACCAGGGTATCCTTAGATCAATGAACAGTAAATATGAAAACACTCTACTGAACAGCATGCTACAGCAGTGAAAAGAGGCGTGGATGTGGAAGATTTCAAAAGGAGTTTAGGATGAAGGCTGCTGGATATGTTGTTACCAACCCTTGGAACGCAGTGACTAATACACAGTTGTGCATGCCAGGCACAACCTCTGGTCTGTGACTCTGTTCAGTGAGGATGATAAAAAAGTTGGTGACTTTGAAAGATTCTATATATCAAGTGAGAAAAAATGATGTCTGACCTCCTTACATATTCAAAAAGATATACCTTCAGTGTTCATCAGTAAGCTAGAAGAAGTGGATATTGAAGAAGTTTTTAACATTGACAATGAGTCTCCAGTTGTTCATTCATTGATCAATGGTAAAACAGCTGAAATGGTTCTGAATCAAGATGATCAGGATAAAAGTGACAATGAAGATGAAGTTGTTAACACTGAAGAAAAAGTGCCTGTGGACAATGTGGTGAAAATGTGATGGGGTTATTGAAAGACTAGAGCAGTGTGCATTAATAACAGAACAAGAGTCATGTCTATTTATAAAATCAAAAAGAGACTTTGAAGACGAATATCATTGTTAATGAATCAGAAGACTCTGGAGGAAACATTTTAAAAAGCCATCCATCAGGCCAGGAGTGGCGGCTCACACCTGTAATCCCAGCATTTTGGGAGGCCAAGGCAATTGGATCACCTGAGGCCAGGAGTTCGAGACCAGCCTGGACAACAAGGTGAAACCCTGTCTCTACTGAAAATGCAAAAATTAGCCGGGTGTAGTGGCAAATGCCTGTAGTTTCGGCTACTCGGGAGGCTGAGGTAGGAGAATATCTTGAACCCAGGAGGCAGAGGTTGCAGTGAGCCGAGATCACACCATTAAACTCCAGCCTGGCGACAGAGTGAGACTGTCTCAAAAAGAAGAAAAGCCATCCAGCAGAATGACTCCTTATCCCTAGACAACCTACCACTTCCTGGTCCCTTAATTGCTTCTGATAAAAAAATAAAATACAGTGTGCACTAAACTTTTAGTCAAAACACAACATCATCAGTGGAGACCAAAAGCCTGCTGCTGTTTGTGGTTGCTGATGTTTAACAGCTGGTACAGGTTTTCTGGTGATGCTACTGTGCTGCTTAGTTACCCTGAACACATTATTTTTTCACTGAATTCATGGTATCTCATATTTTTTGCTGTTAAGTATTTGCATGTGAACAAGTGTAAGAAAATGATTGCTTTTTAGTAGCACATAAATTCAGAGTCAGGAATGATGGTGATGCCAAACAGCATAGATTATTTACATAGGTGGCTGAGATTGTGACACTTTTGCTTTCTGATAGTACAATGTATACAAACTTGGTTTATGCACAAAAGTATGTAAAATATTGGATACAATTACCTTCAGGCTATGTGTGCAGATGTATATAATCATAAATGAATTTTGTGTTTAGACTTGGGTCCCATCTCCAAGATATTTCATTAAGTGTACGCATATATTCCAAAATCCAAAATCCAGAACACTTCTATTCCCATGCATTTCAAATAAGGGATACTAAACGTGTATTATCAAATAGTTTGAAAACCCATTGTAACTCTTTATTTGAAATATGTTTTTAAATAGACAAAAAATTTACTTGTCAATTTTTTAAGTTTAGATATGAGAAAATTTGTATGGGACACACACGCATTGTTTGGCAGTAAAATCATGGAACAATGGAAACATTTCCAAACATCCAATTTTAAAATGCTTTGTTCATAGCAGGAGTTTCTTTTGAAAAGCAATTACTTTTACATTCATCGTTAAAACATTACTTTAAACTTAGGGGATGGATTAAGTGTGTTTATATTTTCAAAAAAAACGTCTGGTGGGTAGCATACTATTGACAGACACTTGTCATCACAGAAAAGAGCAGAAAATCTGGAACACTTGTCTTTTCATTTTAAAAAGATGCAAATTATACATCTCTAAGTTAATTGTTAGTACTTTGCCATGATAAATGCAGAGAAACTTTTATGGTAATAAAGATTTTCACAATCTCTTCCCGTCTCATTGCAACATCTACTTTTTTATTTCATTTTCGTAAAACTAAGTGCACCCGCACAGTCTGCATCACAAACAGGGCAATACATCAGGATAGGATGTCGTAAATGAATGAGTGGGGCAGGGCACTGTCAAGCCCACTGCTTGATATGATTCCCACTCGTAATAAGGCAAACGACCACAAAATATCTCCTTCCTTCTACCCTTTGCAATGTGACTTTGCAGCTCCTTTCAAAGAGAGAAATTACTTCCCCTTCCCTTGAATCTGGGGTAGTCCTGTGCCTTGCTTTGGCCAACAGAGCATGGCAGAAGCACCACAGTACCCGTTTCAAACCTGGCCCACTAGACTCTGCCTGCTTCTGCTCTTGCTTGTGGCACTCTGCCACCAGGTGATCAAGCATGGGCTTCTTACAAATACGAATCCCCAGGACACTTCTCCAGAGATTCTGATTCACTGGGTCCAGGGATTTATACTTTTATCAAGCATCAGAAGTAATTCTGATTCAGGAGGTCTTCAGATAACACCTCAGAAAACACTGCAAACCTGGATTATGGAGTGGCCTCAACTCCAAGCACATTATCAGAATCGGAAAATACATATGAACTAGGGTCCACTCAGAGCAGCCTAAACTCAGCGGTAAGGTTGCCTCAGTGTATGCTCCTGGTGCATGTAGGGAGTATCCCACATTGTGACAATATTGATACAACAATTAGAAGGAGAACCTCCAGAGAAGAGCAAAAGAAGTGCCCCTGGAGGTTTTCCTGTGTGTCAACTTTGCAGGATTCCTGAGCTTGACTTTAGTTCTGATTTTGTCTTTTACTAACTTCATGATCTTGTATAATTCCCCTAATCTCTCCAAGCTTTAGCATTCTTATCTATAAAGTGGGAATTCTAACTGTGTCATAAGTTTATTGCAAGAAGAAAATGAGGTAAGTTGTAGAAAGCACTTAATACAGAACCTGGCATACAGAAGATGTTCAACTATTTATTATTCTTGTTTCATTATGATATTGTTATCCTTAGAAACCTACTCCTCTTAGGATGTGGAGAAATAGAAACGCTTTTACACTGTTGGTGGGAGTGTAAATTAGTTCAACCATTATGGCAGACAGTGTGGCAATTCCTCAAGGATCTAGAACTAGAATTACCATTTGACCTAGCAATCCCATTACTGGGTATATACCCAAAGGATTAGAAATCATGCTACTATAAAGACACATGCACACGTATGTTTATTGCAACACTATTCACAATAGCAAAGACTTGGAACCAACCCAAATGTTCATCAATGATAGACTGGATTAAGAAAATGTGGCACACATACACAATGGAATACTATGCAGCCAAAAAAAGGATGAGCTCATGTCCTTTGCAGGGACATGGATGAAGCTGGAAACCATCATTCTCAGCAAACTATCACAAGGACAGAAAACCAAACACCACATGTTCTTCCTCATAGGTGGGAATTGAACAATGAGATCACTTGGACACAGGGTGGGGAACATCACACACTGGGGCCTGTCAGGGGGTGGGGGGCTGGGGGAGGGATAGCATTAGGAGAAATACCTAATGTAAATGATGAGTTGATGGGTGCAGCAAACCAACATGGCACATCTATACCTATGTATCAAACCTGCACGTTATGCACATGCACCCTAGAACTTAAAAGTATATTTTTAAAAAGTTGAGGTTTTCCCATTAATTTCCCATTAATAAAAAAAAGCCTATTCATCTCAAAGGGCTAATTTGCATTTCTGGACATCTCCAGATCCCTCAATGGAAGCCTGTCTCACATATAGTCAAACTCTGGAATCAGCCATATCTTGGTTCCTGTCCTCAACTCCACCACATGTGACTTCAAGCAAGTCACTTATAAATCTCAGTGTTTTCATCTGTAAAACAGGGACAACAATATTACCTTACACCATAGGGTTGTGAAGATTAGAAGAGTTAATGTTCAATACCTCACACACTGCAACCCACAGCAAATATTAGCAATTAGCATTATTTCCTCAGGCTATTCTTCATAAATTCTGAAATCCAAATCAAGAAAATGCACTTGCAGGTTTACAAGAAGCAACCCAGAAATTCAATGGTAAGGTCGCATCACTGTATGCTCCTAGTGCAGGTAGGGAGAATCCCTCAGTGTGACAAGATTGGTGGAACAATTAGAAAGAGGACCTCCAGAGAAGGAGGAAAGAAGAATCCTTGGAGTTTTCCTGAGGCACAGACCCTAAAAACAGACCTATCTGGTGTTTGGAGCTGCAGCAAGAAGAATAAATTTGCTTTTGTGGGACTCATATTGCCAAAAGCTCATCCGTGAGTGAATAATGAAGTTGAGACGTACGTGGTCACCAAAAACAGACAAACAAACAAAAAAACAGGTCAGGGCTTTCAGGCCCAGGAAGTAATTTAGGAAGATAATAAAGGTATCCTCCCATCTCTATTACCTCTTTTACTACCTAAACCAGGCCCTCCTGACCTTCGGCCGGCAAAAGTGCAGGACTTTCAACTGGTCCCTCTGCATCTTGCTCTTCTGTTCCTCCCCTCCACTCAGCACACCAAAGCCCAAATTATTTACTGAAAACACCACTTGCCTTACACCATACTCCTGGGTAAAAACCTACAGAGGCTGGGTGCGGTGGTTCGTGCCTGTAATCCCTGCACTTTGGGAGGCTGAGGAAGGTGGATCACTTGAGGTCAGGAGTTCAATACCAGCCTGGCCAACATGGTGAAACCCTGTCTCTACTAAAAATACAAAAATTAGCTGGGTGTGGTGGCAGGCGCCTGTAATCCCAGCTACTTGGGAGGCTAAGGCAGGAGGATCACTTGAACCTGAGAGGCAGAGGTTGCAGTAAACTGAGATCACGCCACTGCACTCCAGCCTGGGCAACAATAGCGAAACTCCGTCTAAAAAAAAAAAACCAAAAAACAAAACAAAACAAAAAAACCCTACAGGGGCCACTCCTATTGGGTCTGATGTAAATACTTCATTCTCACACAGTGGCTTCACCCTTCTGCTGTGTCCATGAATTTCTTCTCCTTATGGTCATCAATACAAGTAGTCCCCCTTTATCCAAGAGAGATACATTCCAACACCCCCACAGTGGATTCCTAAAACCTCAGATAGTACCAAACCCTATATATACTACGGTTTTTTTCCCTACACATACATACCTATGATAAGGTTTAATTAAGATTAAGTTAATCTGACACAACACAATGCTGTCAATCAGAACACATTTCTTTTTTTTTTTTTTTTTTTTTTTTGAGACGGAGTCTTGCTCTGTCGCCCAGGCTAGAGTGCAGTGGCACAATCTCGGCTCACTGCAAGCTCCGCCTCCCGGGTTCACGCCATTCTCCTGCCTCAGCCTCTCCGAGTAGCTGGGACTACAGGCGCCCGCCACCGCGCCCAGCTAATTTTTTGTATTTTTAGTAGAGACGGGGTTTCACCGTGGTCTCGATCTCCTGACCTCGTGATCCGCCCGCCTCGGCCTCCCAAAGTGCTGGGATTACAAGCGTGAGCCACCGCGCCCGGCCAATCAGAACACATTTCTGTTTACGTTTTCCATCCACAAATTTAAGGCCTTTTCCATTTTAACTAAGCACTTATTGCTTGCTGTTTGAGGTGCCACAGCAAAACTAGCACTACACTACCATGACAGTAGATCTGATAACTGAGAGGACTGCAAAGTGACTAACAGGCAGGTAGGGCATGCAGGGTCAACGCACTGGCCAAAGGGATGATGCATGTCCCAGGCAGGATGGAGCAGGATGGCATGAGATTTCATCCCAATACTTGGAACAGTGTGCAGTTTAAAACAGATGAATTATTCATTTCTGGAATTTTCCATTTAATATTTTCAGACCATGGGTAACTGAAAATGTGGAAAACAAAACTGTGGATAAGGAGGGATTACTGACCGTAGCCTTCCAACTGCCAGAAGCAGGGGGAGGGGGATACTCTCCTGAACATTCCTGTAGCCCAAGTTAGAAGACAAATGTAGCAAAATTCCCCCAGACCTTCACATTTTAGGTCTGATTTAATTGCATTCTAGCCAACGTTAAACAAGATTCTTTAGGTTGTTTTAATTTTGCATTCAGAATAAATCTGCTATAGCTGAACATTTTCCCATGTTGGCTTTTTCACTGGATGTATTTTATTCTTTTTTTAAATTTTTTTCTTTTATGATTTACAAATATTTCCCATATTGTTATTTTTTATAATAAGATTTTCTCTAACCTTTTAAAATCTATTTTCATTTTTAAATATGTTCTCAGAACCAGAAGTCTTGGTTCTCTTAAAGGGCCACTTGCTTGGATAGAGCTAAGATTCTGACTTCCAATCTCCCATAGTCATTCCTGTGGGTCACTTCAATATTGGAATCTTCCACAAATGATTTTTGGCAACCAAAGAGGCAATGAGCTGTGTCTAGTGGCAAGGGGATGCCAGCCCGGTGAAGTGTGGCAGGGTTGCCTTGCATTCCTCAGAGCTTGAAGCAAAGTTGAGAAAAAAAAAAAAAAGCTAACATTTAAAAGCTTGCCCCAAGGCCTCTGATAAGGAGCATGTTTCTGATACTGAAGTGTTCCTGTCTCATATTTTATAACCTTGCCGTTGCAGCAGGAGAGCCATGGAGAAAGAGAGATGGAAGCATGGAGAATGGGAGATTGGCTTTGCCCTGAAGACAAAATGCCCGCAGTGTGACTTGTTTCCCCACGTTTTCCAGTTCAGCTGAGAGTACAAAAGGAAGCCTACAACACATGGGACTACCTGGGCTTTCCTCCTAGTGTCAGAGGGGCTTGTAAGGTAGGATCAACTTTGGGAGAATCTGGAGCTGTCTACAGGAACCTCATGATGTCTGCTAACTTAAAGGCCTGTTGAATTGATTATGAGGCTTTCAGCTAAGGAGCCTGAGCTCTCTGGAAAGTGTTCTATCAATTCCTGCAAAAGCCTTGCATTAAGCAAACTATAAATCCCTAGTGGTAACATGGAAGCCAAAATAACATTAAAAATGTTCTTATTGCTATTGTTAGTGGTGGTCTTATCCTGTTCTAAGATTATATGGGCTCTTAGGAACTTCAAGAATTCCTGAGAATTATTTGTGGGAAGGCAAACATTTTTAAGCCTCACTAACAAAGGAGAAACAATTTATCAGAGCCCTAGTTCAGGAGGGGACCATCTTTGTTCTACCCCAGCTTTAGCTGAAAATATCGTGTTTACTCTCAACTTAAATATTCTCAAAATGTCCAAGGGACTAGGGCTTTACTCTTTGATTCTAAATAATAACTTCTTCATAAAATCCTCACTTCTGGAGCCAATAGTCAAGTCCAAATCTTATTAAAGTCTTCATTTCGAATGCATATCCAAATCACAACATATGATAACTTTTTAAAAATTCATCTCAGATTTTATGCCACCAAATACTAAGTTTTAGGGTGCATAAGAATGACACAAGGCACATATTTAAAATGCATATTCCTGGCTTCAATTCAGAAATACCAACCCAGGTGAATTTAATACAAATGGGCCAAGGCCACAATTTGAAAAACATGTCTTTAGACTTTTCTCAGTTAAATACAACCAAACAGAAATTGCTAAATGACATCCATCGTGTCTTGTTATACAGCTTGCTGAGGAAGAATTCTTGAGTCTGCCTACCAGACAGAAAAAAAAAAAAGGAATTATTTCATGGTTAGCAGGTCCACTCTCTTTTATAAGGAAAAAAAAAAGCCTCCTCCTAAACAAAATTCTATTTAGGTCTCCTGGCCCAAACTTGTCCCATGGCCTCTCATAGCCACCACAGAGCCTGGGAAAGCTGGGAACAAGGCTGTCATGATCAGTCCAAGTGATCATGACCCAACACTAGGGCTTAGTATGTTGCCAACCTCAACAGAATCAGGATCCCATCTATAAAGAAGGTGAAATAAACGCTAGGTAACTCCTAGTGTCTACCTGAAAAGGGAAGAAAGCAAATAAATGTTGAATACCTACTATTATACATGGAAAATTCTGGAACAGGTACTTTCACTTTTTTAAAACATTTCATTTAACATAACATTATAGATATTATAGATATAGTGCCTGTAAACAGAGCCCTTTGCTTTTGTCATATCTTCTCTGATGATTTTCTAAAACGATTGCCTTTAAAAGTTTCTATTTAATGTAATCTTAATCACTCAAAACTGAGTTTTCAAGTGTGTCTCTAAGCTGTATTATACTTTAGTTTCCTGTATTGAGGTTCTTTGTTCTCTTTTGGTTGTTTCAGGCAGCAAGAGAAAATTTTTATGCCAACTTTGGGCATAATATTTTTAATCCATTTGAGATATGAATAAAAGGAACCAAATCCCTTCCCTATTTTCCCAAAGACAAAAATATTTTTAAAACCCTAAGACCTCAAATATAGCTATTATGTGGTATATGGTGATTTCCCTGACAGATTGGGACATTAAAATTTTTCTTTTGTTCTCAATTTTTAAAAGGAAACTAAATGCAAAAAAAAATACTAATACAATGCACAAGACGCCAATTAAAACATGGAAGTCAGGAAGCACAAAGGTCAATGTTCTCATAGGAACCTGAGATCATGTACCCTATTTCTATGCATGATCTGGGTGTTTCTGCTGATAAACCTGACATTCTGTTTGTTTGTTTGTTTGTTTTATTTTGTTTTTTAAGATGGAGTTTCACTCTTGTTACCCAGGCTAGAGTGCAGTGGCATGATCTCGGCTCACTGCAACCTCTGCCTCCTGGGTTCGAGCAATTCTCCTAACCTCAGCCGCCCAAGTAGCTGGGATTACAGGCGCCCACCATCATGCCTGGCTAATTTTTTGTATGCTTAGTAGAGATGGAGTTTTATCATGTTGGCCAGGCTGGTCTCAAACCCCTGACCTCAGGTGATCCACTCATCTCGGCCTCCCAAAGTGCAGGGATTACAGGTGTGAGTCACTATGTCCTGTCTAACCTGACATTCTAGTCATGAACCCTTGTAAATCTGTAACTGCCTGGACAGTCATCATATGTTTAGAAGTGAAAAAAACTACTAGAATAATTGCTTATTAAATTTCATATTTATTTTTATTCCCTTCATTGTATCTATAAACAATATAATTATCTGTATTTTTATTCTCTGCACCGTATCTTAAAACAATATATTTATCTGTATTTACAGGTCTTTAGTTTCCATTACCAGAATTGGGGTGATGGATCAACACAGTGCTAAAAAACTCTGATCTAGGCCAGGTGCAGTGGCTCACGCCTGTAATGCCAGCACTTTGGGAGGCCGAGGTGGGTGGATCACGAGATCAGGAGTTCAAGACCAGCCTGGCCAACATGGTGAAACCCTGTCTCTACTAAAAGTACAAAAGTTAGCTGGGCGTGGTGGCACATGTCTGTAATCCCAGCTACTTGGGAAGTTGGGGCAGAAGAATCGCTTGAACCCGGGAGGTGAAGGTTGCAGTGAGCCAAGATCGCACCACCGCACTCCAGCCTGAGTGACAGAGCAAGACTCTATCTCAAATAAATAAATAAATATAAAAACTATTCAGTAAACAGATCAGTCCACAAGGTCCCCCTCTTAATTGAATTGTTTAGACATTTTATAGTTGTAGACATCCAATCTCACTCCTCCAATAGGAGGCAATTGAACAAGCACCACGCAGATTTCTTTGACTTTGAGGGGTTAAATCTGCTGGAGAGTTTTGGTCTCTTCCCTTTGTCATCTCCCCCTACCCTGCTTCTTCCCTCCAAGTCAGAGAAGGGAATAGAAAGGCACGATATACAAACTAAACATTATATGTAATGCTATGTTAAGGGGACAAACCTGTCCCCTTCTTTTAGGTGGAAACTGATACGCGGACCCCATGATATAGAATTAATTCTTGGTCTGGAGCAGGGGTTGGCGAACTTTTTCCTTAAAGTGTTAAATAGTAAATATTTTCAGCTTTTCAGGCTGTAAGATCTCTGTCTTGAACTCCTCACCTCTTCTGTTGGATCATGAAAGAAGCCACAGATAATACATAAACAAATGGGCATAGCTATGTTGCAATAAAACTTTATTTACAGAAACAGGCAGTGAGCCAGGTCATTTGCTGACTGCTGGTCTGCAGAATTCTAGCTAGTTTGTTTTTCCTCATTGTATTAAGGATATATTCTATTTTATAGTTCAGTAATTCCACCCTATTTTTAAAAAATATACACTGTTGCCTGATTCCAGTTTATTTCTTGACACTACTATTCTTATTAATCTATCAGGCATTCTTCTAATTGTAAAGCTTCTAGCTCCAATTTCAGATTCCTTTAATTTTCTTTACCTTTATCACAACCCAAATTTCCCCAGCCTTCATCTGCTGATGAGTACAACCACAGCTGAGTTAGAACACATTAGCTTTAATACTTGTTTTAATTAGTGTAAGTCATCAGAATATGGCATCCCAAAATATGCCACTTTGGCATAAAAATTATTTTGAGTTGGAGGCATATGAGAATCAACAGATGTATAAAGAAGTCTTCCTGGAGCTTTCCACATCCAACTAAACGCAGACAATTCTGAGAAGCGAGAACTGCCATGAATGTCCTCTCCTTGATGGCCATGAAGGAGATGGAAAGTCTGCACCAAGGTGGACCTGAACAAACAAACCTTACTCCATTCATTTCTCCCACATATTCACCCTGCCTCTATTTGCCACTTGTCTTAGTCCATTTTGTGCTGCTATAACAGAATACCTGAGGGTAGGTAATTTATAAAGAACAGAGATCTGTTTCTTATGGTTCTAGAGGCTAGAAAGTCAAAGATTGAAGGGCTGACACCTGGAGAGGGTCTTCTTGTGGCATTATCCCATGGCAGAAGGTAGAAGTGCAAGTGGGCACTCTTATGAGAAAGAGAAGGGGGCTGAACTCAATCTTTTATCAGGTACCTACTTCCAAGATAACAACCCACTCCTGCATTAACAGCATTAATCCATTTCTGAGAGCAGAGCCCTCATGTCCTAATCACCTATTAAGATGCTACCGCTAAACACTGTTGTCTTGGGGATTAAGTTTCCAACACATGAACTTTGGGAGGCAAATTCAAACCACAGCACCACCTTTGAAAGCCTGAAACCCTTTTTCTTTGTTTTGTTTCTTTACCACTGTTTTTTTGTTTGTTTGTTTGTTTTCATTAAAATGCTATTGGTCAGCGCAATGGCTCACATCTGTAATCCCAGCACTTTGGGAGGTTGAGGCGGATGGATCACCTGAGGTCAGGAGTTTGAGACCAGCCTGGCCAACATGGTGAAAACCCAGTCTCTACTAAAAATAAAAAAATTAGCTGGGTAGCATGTGCCTGTAGTACCGCTACTGGGGAGGCTGAGGCAGGAAAACCACTTGAACCTGGGAGGTGGAGGTTACGATGAGCTGAGATCGGCCCTGTCTCAAAAATAAATAAATACAAATAAAACAAAATACGCTATCTATGCCAAATTCTAGCCTTTCTTTCATTTCAACTACTCATCAAGAGGCTTCTGCCTTGCTGTGCACTGCATCCATTAATAAACTGTTTTTCTCCTGTTAAACTTTTTTTAGTCTAATTTATAGGGCCCTAGCCAGAGAACATTAGTAGATGGAGCATATTTTTTGTCCCCTACAAAAGTTATTGCTGTATAACAAAGCAACCCAAAACTCAGTGTCTCAAGACAACTACTTAATATCTTTTGTGAGTCATTGGGTCTGACGGTTAAGTCTCTCCTCACTTTTTCATCATAACTTTCTCGTCAGTTCTTGGTATTTTTATTCCAAATGAACTAATAAAACTATTTTCTCTAATTCCAAAAAGAAATCATTGAGGTTTTAATTGCAATTTCCCCAAATATTTATTTTAGAAAGATTGACGTTTTTATATTGTCTTTTCACCTAAAAACATGATATACCCTTCCATTTTTTCAGACCTTGTTTTCTATCTTTTCCTAAAATTTTACAGTTGTATTCAAGCAGGCCCTGGTTGTTTTTCTTAACTTTGTTCATAAGCATTTTACAAGTTTTATGGCTATAATTGGGGCATTTTCATTTGTAGTCAATTATTATTAATACAGAGAATTTTGACTTTTACACATTTATCTTATGCCTAACCTCTTTACTAAAGTCAAATTTAAGTTTTAAATTTCCCTTTCTACAAAATTATATTGTACTTTTCATTTTTCTTTCAATTCTCAATTTAGAACTCTTGTTTTTTCCTACTCCTTTCTTACTATTCCTTACTATGCGCCCAGTGTTGTTACAAGCATTAAATAAAATAGTATATGCAAAGCAGTTTGCACAATGGCTGGCAAAAAGAGCAGTAAGCACTCAGTAAATGTTAGCCATTATTAAGAATTTGCTGTTTATTCAAGATGATTAAACTTTATGCTATACTTTGGTCATCATCCTAGTCATAGCCATGAGATCTTTTGACTACGTGAAGCGGGAAAAAATATATGTGTGGAAAACTCTGGGAAACAGTATACAATTTTGTATTTCATATTCCCATATTCCCAATACCTGTTAATATCCAGACTATACAAATAATGAGCTAACACATGAAGCACCATTTATAGTTAGTTCAATTCTAAAGATTAAATGTATGTAAGATTTTATGTTTTGATGAGAAGTATCAAATTGAATTTTTATATGAAAATTGTTATGCTTATAAAATACAGCTTTAATATAACCAATGAACACAATTAAAGCAGACCTTCTTAATTAAATATAATGTTGAGAATAATCTATGTTTCTAATTCTGATATTCCACTACCTGTATTGAAAGACACTTGATTCTGCTTTCCCAAAGTGCTATCATTTTTTTCAATTTTTTTTCTATTACATTTGAATTTGTCTATGCTTGTTTTAGACAAATGTTCCCATTTTTCTGCTTTTTCCCCTTGTAAAAATATACTTTTTTAAAAAAATCTAAGAAACGCTAGAGAAGTTGGACACAAGGAAAAAGAAGTGCAGCTGAACCAAGAATACTGTGTTTTGACTGCCTTTGGATTTTTATCTACCATGTATCTCTACAGTCACGTGCAGCATAAGGATGTTTCAGTAAACAACAGACTATATTCCTAGACCAACTACATACCTACAGAGGGTAGTCCCATAAGACTGTAATGCTGTATTTTTACTGTACCATTTCTATGTTTACATACACAAATACTTACCATTGTACTACAACTGCCTATAGTATTCAGTACAGTAACATGCTGTTCAGTTTTATAGCCTAGGAGCAACAGGCTATACCATATAGCCTAGGTGTGTAGTAGGCTGTACTATCTAGGATTAAGTCAACTCTATGATGTTTGCACAATGACAAAATCACCTAAGGACACATTTCTCAGAACGTATCCCTGTCATTATATTTAGTCACTTGGCTCAGTGGGCTAGAGAGTGGTACTATGAAGCAAAGATTCCAAGGTCTAGTCTTGTCAATTTTGATATCACTGTATTTCTTGGCCCAAAGACTGTATTTTAAAATAAGTAATTATTAATAAAAGCAGCAGTTCTTTAATGCAGTATTTCATTTAATTCCTGACTATAACTTTTGCTTCACAAACAAGGAAACCGAATCCTAATAAAGCTGAAAGTCAAAAACCAAGGAAGAATTAGTGGTTTGACTTCAGAATCTGAATTCTTAAACACAAAACTATATTCTCTTAAACGTTTGTCTTCCGTTTTGCCAAAACATTTTCTCCTAAGTAACTAAACTTTTAACTGATTTCTTACTCAAAATTCTTTATTGCTATGAGTAGCCCATTAGAAATTGCTTACAACATATCAAAAGTCAAATTCCTATATATGTGCCTGTATAGAACCTACACATGAGGCCCTGGATCACACAAAATAGCACTGGCCATATGCTCAGGTTGAAAAATCACTTAAAGCAGGCTTCAGGGCAGCCAGATGGTGATTCCAGAAATGTATCAGACATAGCTCAGTCTTCCTTTTGAATTACTCTAACTTGGCTATTTTTTCTTGGAGAAGTGATTATGCAGCAAGGTCCCAGTAAGTTTGCTTTTAACATACAATTACTTTTCTCTTGGGAGGACAAGAGCAGTTATCTTCTTGGGGAGAACACATGATTATCCGACCGGATAAGCCAAGGCGAAGGGAAACAGAGAGAACATTGGTCTTCTTATTTCAGTATAGATGTTTTCCCCTTCTTAATAAAGATCATTATAGATGCCCAGTGCTGGTACAAGTCCGGGAGATAAAAGTTCATGATGGAATTTTCCACGCTTCTTATTTCAGTTCCTTAAATCTAGGTCCTAAAGTCTGGTGCCATTTCCCTTGGGAATCATGGGGAGCAGAAAGTGGGGATAAGAAGGCTTCAGTCTTACCGTGCCTCTGCTCAGCTATAGTCCTCAAATGCACATCATAAGGGAGGCCAGATTTTAGCTCAGTCTAGAAAAAGGCTGACTGAGAGTTAGGTAGGCAGGGTATTTTTTGCACAACTTATATATAATTGTATTCAGGACAAGACTGTGTGGAATAGAGAATGCAATCCTGCAGAAATACAACCAAAAAGCGTTGCAGGCCTTCTAAGAAATACACTCGGCCGGGCGCGGTGGCTCACGCTTGTAATCCCAGCACTTTGGGAGGCCGAGGTGGGTGGATCAGGAGGTCAGGAGATCGAGACCACGGTGAAACCCCGTCTCTACTAAAAAAATACAAAAAAATTAGCCGGGCGTGGTGGCAGGCGCCTGTAGTCCCAGCTACTCAGAGAGGCTGAGGCAGGAGAATGGCGTGAACCCAGGAGGCAGAGCTTGCAGTGAGCCGAGATTGCGCCACTGCACTCCAGCCTGGGCGACAGAGTGAGACTCCGTCTCAAAAAAAAAAAAAAGAAATACACTCCACACAAAAAAGAAGCCCAGCGGGCAAATACCTCCTTACTATGCAAGCCAACCCACTCCTGAATGTATATGTGCTGATAAGGATATATCATATGTGGGAAGCATGACTTGCGAATTTTCCCTGATAAAGAATTTGAATGCTGACTTCCAAGAGAAAGACATAATTGTTCCCCTCTTGGATGGAAACGGAACTCAAATATGTGGTCTTGGTTATCACATTGAAAGAGAATTGAGAGATTTCAAACATTATATTTCTGCCAAGATGATTGCACTTTTCCTTCTTCCTTTAAAAAAATATATTTTTCGGGGGGTGGAGCCAAGATGGCTGAATAGGAACAGCTCCAGTCTCCAGCTCCCAGCCTGGGTGACACAGAAGATGGGTGATTTCTGCATTTCTGTTTGAGGTACCGGTTTCATCTCACTAGGGAGGGCCAAACAGTGGGTGCAGGACAGTCAGTGAAGCGCACTGTGAGCGAGCCGAAGCAGGGCGAGGCATTGCCTCACTCGGGAAGCGCAAGGGGTCAGGGAGTTCCCTTTCCTAGTCAACGAAAGGGGTAACAGACGGCACCTGGAATACCGGGTCAGTCCCACCCTAATACTGCGCTTTTCCAACGAGCCTGGAAAACGGCACACTAGGGGATTGTGTCCCACACCTGGCTCGGAGGGTCCTATGCCCACGGAGTCTTGCTGATTGCTAGCACAGCCGTCTGAGATCAAGCTGCAAGGTGGCAGTGAGGCTGAGGGAGGGGCGCCCGCCATTGCCCAGGCTTGCTTAGGTAAACAAAGCAGCCAGGAAGCTCCAACTGGATGGAGCCCACCACAGCTCAAGGAGGCCTGCCTGCCTCTGTAGGCTCCACCTCTGGGGGCAGGGCACAGACAAACAAAAAGTCAGCAGGAACCTCCACAGACTTAAATCTCCCTGTCTGACTGACAGCTTTGAAAAGAGTAGTGGTTCTCCCAGCAGGCAGCTGGAGATCTGAGAACTGACAGACTGCCTCCTAAAGTGGGTCCCTCACCCCCGAGCAGCCTAACTGGGAGGCACCCCCCCAGCAGGGACAGACTGACACCTCATTCGGCTGAGTACTCCTCTGAGACAGCTGAATTTGTGGTCTCACGAAAATCCACTGTTCTGAACCCACCGCTGCTGACACCCAGCCAAACAGGGTCTGGAGTGGACCTCTAGTAAACTTCAACAGACCTGCAGCTGAGGGTCCTGTCTGGTAGAAGGAAAACTAACAAACAGAGAGGACATCCACACCAAAAACCCATCTGTACATCACCATCATCAAAGACCAAAAGTAGATAAAACCACAAAGATGGGGAAAAAACAGAGCAGAAAAACTGGTAACTCTAAAAAGTAGAGCACCTCCCCTCCTCCAAAGGAATGCAGTTCTTCACTAGCAACGGAACAAAGCTGGATGGAGGATGACTTTGAGGAGTTGAGAGAAGAAGGCTTCAGATGACCAAACTACTTTGAGCTACGGGAGGAAATTCAAAACAATAGCAAAGAAGTTAAAAACTTTGAAAAAAAATTAGAAGAATGGATAACTAGAATAACCAATGGAGAGAAGGGCTTAAAGGAGCTGATGGAGCTGAAAGCCAAGTTTCAAGAACTACGCGAAGATTGCAGAAGCCTCAGTAGCAGATGCAATCAACTGGAAGAAAGGGTATCACTGATGGAAGATGAAATGAATGAAATGAAGCGAGAAGGGAAGTTTAGAGAAAAAAGAATAAAAAGAAATGAACAAAGCCTCCAAGAAATTTGGGACTATGTGAAAAGACCAAACCTACGTCTGATTGGTGTACCTGAAAATGACAGGGAGAATGGAACCAAGTTGGAAAACACTCTGCAAGATATTATCCAGGAGAACTTCCCCAATCTAGCAAGGCAGGCCAACATTCAGATTCAGGAAATACAGAGAACGCCACAAAGATACTCCTCGAGAAGAGCAACTCCAAGACACATAATTGTCAGATTCACCAAAGTTGAAATGAAGGAAAAAATGTTAAGGGCAGCCAGAGAGAAAGGTCGGGTTACCCACAAAGGGAAGCCCATCAGACTAACAGCTGATCTCTCGGCAGAAACTCTACAAGCCAGAAGAGAGTGGGGGCTGATATTCAACATTCTTAAAGAAAAGAATTTTCAACCCAGAATTTCCTATCCAGCCAAACTAAGCTTCATAAGTGAGGGAGAAATAAAATACTTTACAGACAAGCAAATGCTGAGTGATTTTGTCACCACCAGGCCTGCCCTAAAAGAGCTCCTGAAGGAAGCACTAAACATGGAAAGGAACAACCGGTACCAGCCACTGCAAAAACATGCCAAATTGTAAAGATCATCGAGGCTAGGAAGAAACTGCATCAACTAACGAGCAAAATAACTAACTAACATCATAATGACAGGATCAGATTCACACATAATAATATTAACATTAAATGTAAATGGGCTAAATGCTCCAATTAAAAGACACAGACTGGCAAATTGGATAAGGAGTCAGGACCCATCAGTGTGCTGTATTCAGGAAACCCATCTCATGTGCAGAGACACACATAGACTCAAAATAAAGGGATGGAGGAAGATCTATCAAGCAAATGGAAAACAAAAAAAGGCAGGGGTTGCAATCCTAGTCTCTGATAAAATAGACTTTAAACCAACAAAGATCAAAAGAGACAAAGAAGGCCATTACATAATGGTAAAGGGATCAATTCAACAAGAAGAGCTAACTATCCTAAATATATATGCACCCAACACAGGAGCACCCAGATTCATAAAGCGAGTCCTGAGTGACCTACAAAGGAACTTAAACTCCCACACAATAATAATGGGAGATTTTAACACCCCACTGTCAACATGAGACAGATCAACGAGACAGAAAGTTAACAAGGATATCCAGGAATTGAACTCAGCTCTACACAAAGTGGACCTAATAGACATCTACAGAACTCTCCACCCCAAATCAACAGAATATACATTTTGTTCAGCATCACACCACACCTATTCCAAAATTGACCACATAGTTGGAAGTAAAGCTCTCCTCAGCAAATGTAAAAGAACAGAAATTATAACAAACTGTTTCTCAGACCACAGTGCAATCAAACTAGAACTCAGGATTAAGAAACTCACTCAAAACCGCTCAACTACATGGAAACTGAACAACCTGCTCCTGAATGACTATTGGGTACATAATGAAATGAAGGCAGAAATAAAGATGTTCTTTAAAACCAACGAGAACAAAGACACAACATACCAGAATCTCTGGGACACATTCAAAGCAGTGTGTAGAGGGAAATTTATAGCACTAAATGCCCACAAGAGAAAGCAGGAAAGATCCAAAATTGACACCCTAACATCACAATTAAAAGAACTAGAAAAGCAAGAGCAAACACATTCAAAAGCTAGCAGAAGGCTAGAAATAACTAAAATCAGAGCAGAACTGAAGGAAATAGAGACACAAAAACTCTTCAAAAAAATCAATGAATCCAGGAGCTGGTTTTTTGAAAAGATCAACAAAATTGATAGACCACTAGCAAGACTAATAAAGAAGAAAAGAGAGAAGAATCAAATAGATGCAATAAAAAATGAAAAAGAGGATATCACCACCGATCCCACAGAAATACAATCTACCATCAGAGAATACTACAAACACCTCTATGCAAATAAACTAGAAAATCTAGAAGAAATGGATAAATTCCTCGTCAAATACACCCTCCCAAGACTAAATCAGGAAGAAGTTGAATCTCTGAATAGACCAATAACATGTTCTGAAATTGTGGCAATAATCAATAGCTTACCAACCAAAAAGAGTCCAGGACCTGATGGATTCACAGCAGAATTCTACCAGAGGTACAAGGAGGAACTGGTACCATTCCTTCTGAAACTATTCCAATCGATAGAAAAAGAGGGAATCCTCCCTAACACATTTTATGAAGCCAGCATTGTCCTGATACCAAAGCCTGGCAGAGACATAACCAAAAAAGAGAATTTCAGACCAATATCCTTGATGAACATTGATGCAAAAATCCTCAATAAAATACTGGCAAACTGAATCCAGCAGCACATCAAAAACTTATCCACCATAATCAAGTGGACTTCATCCCTGGGATGCAAGGCTGGTTCAACATACGCAAATCAATAAATGTAATCCAGCATATAAACAGAACCAAAGACAAAAACCACATGATTATCTCAATAGATGCAGAAAAGGCCTTTGACAAAATTCAACAACCCTTCATGCTAAAAACTCTCAATAAATTACGTATTGATGGGACGTAGCTCAAAATAATAAGAGCTATCTACGACAAACCCACAGCCAATATCATACTAAATGGGCAAAAACTGGAAGCATTCCCTTTGAAAACTGGCACAAGACAGGGATGCCCTCTCTCACCACTCCTATTCAACATAGTGCTGGAAGTTCTGGCCAGAGCAATCAGACAGGAGAAGGAAATAAAGGGTATTCAATTAGGAAAAGAGGAAGTCAAATTGTCCCTGCTTTGCAGATGACATGATTGTATATCTAGAAAACTCCATCATCTCAGCCCAAAATCTCCTTAGGCTGATTAGCAACTTCAGCAAAGTCTCAGGATAAAAAATCAATGTACAAAAATCACAAGCATTCTTGTACACCAATCACAGACAGACAGAGAGCCAAATCATGAGTGAACTCCCATTCACAATTGCTTCAAAGAGAATAAAATACCTAGGAATCCAACTTACAAGGGATGTGAAGGACCTCTTCAAGGAGAACTACAAACCACTGCTCAATGAAATAAAAGAGGATACAAACAAATGGAAGAACATTCCATGCTCATGGGTTGGAAGAATCAATATCGTGAAAATGGCCATACTGCCCAAGGTAATTTATAGATTCAATGCCATCCCCATCAAGCTACCAATGACTTTCTTCACACAATTGGAAAAAAAACTACTTTAAAGTTCATATGGAACCAAAAAAGAGCCCGCATCGCCAAGTCAATCCTAAGCCAAAAGAACAAAGCTGGAGGCATCGTGCTACCTGACTTCAAACTATACTACAAGGCTACAGTAACCAAAACAGCATGGTACTGGTACCACAACAGAGACATAGATCAATGGAACAGAACAGAGCCCTCAGAAATGATGCTGCATATCTACAACTATCTGATCTTTGACAAACCTGACAAAAACAAGAAATGGGGAAAGGATTCCCTGTTTAATAAATGGTGCTGGGAAAACTGGCTAGCCATATGTAGAAAGCTGAAACTGGATCCCTTCCTTACACCTTATACAAAAATTAATTCAAGATGGATTAAAGACTTAAATGTTAGACCTAAAACCATTAAAATCCTACAAGAAAACCTAGGCAATACCATTCAGGACATTGGCGTGGGCAAGGACTTCATGTCTAAAACACCAAAAGCAATGGCAACAAAAGCCAAAATTGACAAATGGGATCTAATTAAACTAAAGAGCTTCTGCACAGCAAAAGAAACTACCATCAGAGTGAACAGGCAACCTACAGAATGGGAGAAAATTTTTGCAATCTATTCATCTGACAAAGGGCTAATATCCAGAATCTACAATGAACTCAAACAAATTTACAAGAAAAGAACAAACAACCCCATCAAAAAGTGGGCAAAGGACATGAACAGGCACTTCTCAAAAGAAGACATTTATGCAGCCAAAAAACACATGAAGAAATGCTCATCATCACTGGCCATCAGAGAAATGCAAATCAAAACTACAATGAGATACCATCTCACACCAGTTAGAATGGCCATCATTAAAAAATCAGGAAACAACAGGTGCTGGAGAGGATGTGGAGAAATAGGAACACTTTTACACTGTTGGTGGGACCGTAAACTAGTTCAACCATTGTGGAAGTCAGTGTGGCGATTCCTCAGGGATCTAGAACTAGAAATACCATTTGACCCAGCCATCCCATTACTGAGTATATACCCAAAGGACTATAAATCATGCTGCTATAAAGACACATGCACACGTATGTTTATTGCAGCACTATTCACAATAACAAAGAGTTGTAACCAACCCAAATGTCCAACAACGATAGACTGGATTAAGAGAATGTGGCACATATACAACATGGAATACTATGCAGCCATAAAAAATGATGAGTTCATGTCCTTTGTAGGGACATGGATGAAACTGGAAACCATCATTCTCAGCAAACTATCACAAGGACAAAAAACCAAACACCACATGTTCTCACTCATAGGTGGGAATTGAACAATGAGAACTCATGTACACAGGAAGGGGAACATCACACTCTGGGGACTGTTGTGGGGTTGGGGGAGGGGGGAGGGACAGCATTAGGAGATATACCTAATGCTAAATGACGAGTTAATGGGTGCAGGAAATCAACATGGCACATGGATACATATGTAACAAACCTGCACGTTGTGCAAATGTACCCTAAACCTAAAGTACAATAAAAAAAAAAACTAGGAGAAAAATAAATAAATAAATAAAATAAAAATAAATTAAAAATATATATTTTTTTTTCCATTCACTTTTCCAGCTAATGGATAGATAAAAATGGCACTGAGATTTCCAAGACCACTTGGCAGGAGAGGTTTGATATGAGGGTTGAATGTTTTAAACATTGGTTTGAGCTCATTTTTATGAACTGGGCAGAGGAAAAATGAAATTTCTGCATATATTAGATTTGTAAAGACTCAAATACCAACCTGTGAACTAGTGGAAATCATTGGTTGCTTTTCTTTTCTGTATGGAACATACAAGTTGGTGACTTACCCCATGGGCACAGGAGTCTGGAATCATGTTCTCACCATGTCCCCCTCTGGTGAGCTGGAGGCAGGAGGTCACAGAGGGGACTAGACTAACGACAATTGCCTGATAGAACACATGGTTACTTTCCAGACCATATTTCACCCCAGTGCTGTTAATTTCTCTTCTCATTCTCACCTTAATAAGTATATTGGTGTAGTCTTGAAAGGATGCTATCTCTTGACTGCCAAGTATTTTTTAAAATGTCTTTGCCCCCACCCCCGCCATATGTTTAGCTTTTAAAATACACTGTTGACGGTAAAAATCATCTAGAGATTTGGCAGTATCAAGAATTTTATGAAAAGTACACTTTTTTTCACGTGCCACCTGTCATGGTCAGGGTTCTTGGTAGCAAATGATAGAAACTTACTCCAGATAATTTAGGAGTATCTGTGGTACCCTTCAGTCTTTGTAGAGAATTTATGGGAAGGCTACTTGGTATTTTACAGAATTGATGAAAAATGCAAAAGAATGAGGTTTAGAAAGTGGTTCAAGAATGAAAGTAAGTTGGTAGTAGAGGACCCAGCCAAAGTTATGTTCCTGGAATATTCTAGATAGGACAGCACTTCTACACGAGACCCCACCTCCAAGGGTACCATCTCCACTAGACAGCTGCTGCCTCCAGAATCCCAGCTCTGTCCTTGCCAGCCACCACGAACTCACAATGCATTGTCTCTAGAACTTTGCATCTCTTTCTACACGTTTAACTCTGGTGGGAGTTTCTGAATTAGTGGAGTTAAGACGTGATGTCACACTCTAGCTGTTTGTGGTTGGAGGAGTATCTGTGGTACCCTTCAGTCTTTGTAGACTTAAATAAAGGAGTTATTCCTAAATAGTGAGATCTAAATAATGTGGAGCAAAAAATATGTGTGTATATGCATATCAACTACTACCTCTAATTTTTCCCAACACATCCATATGCCACTCTATACCACTCCCTAATGCATATTTTTATTCACAGTCCACTTACTCATATTCTCCATTTATTCTATTTATCAATTTTCTCACTAATGATTCCATGATCCACTTTTTTTTTTTTTTGCATTTTTCCTTCTATTTCTTTTCCTAGTGGTATTTTGTTTCCATTTCCCTGAATGCCAGTACACAGCTTCCATGTATAATCTGCTATCCCTTTATAAATGCTGAATCTTCAAGGCCAGATCACAAAAGATTATTTCATCATAGAAAGTATGATCATAAAAAGCTGATCTCAGCCAGAATTCTATACCTAGTTCCTGCATCTTTACTTGAAGATCCTATTTGATATTCTACAAATGCAAATATTCTATAAGAGCCAACTTGATAGGCTGCCCCATCCTCCACACCCCCAAGAACAGATTAACTGGAATCCTCCTATCTCCTTCTACCTTGTCTGTATTACCAGTGCTACCATCCATCCATTTGTCTCATCCAAATCAGGAATTTGGAGGTCTGTGCAAGTTCTCCTTTCTCCACCTCTACATCCAGAGAATCAAACAACCCTGTCAGTTCTACCACATAAATATTTCTTCATTCTGCCCTGTTCTCTCATCTGTCCCTATTGCCATTGGACTAAGTCAGGCTCTCATTTTATCTTAAGTGAAGGGCCCTGCTTAATTCCTTCTGCCTCATTTCTCACTGCTTCCCACACTTGGCATTTTTCACCCAAGCTGTATCCAAGGCACTTACAGTCTCTGAAATATGTCCAACTGTTTTATGTATTTGTTTGCTAGGAATATGTTTTCCTACCTTTTCTACTCATAAAACAAGTGCTCATGATATAAAACTGAACTCAGAGTTCACCTCTGCTGTGAAGCATTTCTTACCTTCTCTCACCTCCTATCTCGAATGCCATACCCTATATCTAGTTTATTCCTTCCTCTGTTCCATCACTATTCAACCATACAGTATTCTATCTACTATTACCCCTCTTAACACTGAACTGTAATTGCTGGTGTGTATGATTACAAGCTCCTTGAGAAATGATATGATTTGGCTCTGTGCCCCCACCCAAATCTCATCTTGAATTGTACTTCCATAATTCCCATGGGTTGTGGGAGGGACCCAGTGGGAAATAATTTGAATATTGGGGGCAGTTTCCCCCGTACTATTCTCATGGTAGTGAATAAGTCTCACGAGGTCTAGTGGTTTTATCAGGGGTTTCTGTTTTTGTATCTTCCTCATTTTCTCTTACCGCCACCATGTAAGAAGTGCCTTTCGCCTCCCACTGTGATTCTGAGGCCTCCCCAGCCATGTGGAACTGTAAGTCCAATTAATCCTTTTTCTTCCCAGTCTTGGGTATATCTTTATCAGCAGCATGAAAACGGACTAATACAGTAAATTGGTACCAAGAGTGGGTGTTGCTGAAAAGATATCCAAAAATGAGGATGCGACTTTGGAACTGGGTAACAGGCAGAGGTTGGAACAGTTTGGATGGCCCAGAAGAAGAGACCAAAATGTGGGAAAGCTTAGAACCTCTTAGAGACTTGTTGAATGGCTTTGACAAAAATGCTGATACTGATAATGATAAGGTCCAGGCTGAGGTGGTCTCAGATAGAGATGAGGAACTTGTTGGGAACTATTTTTTATGTGTTAGCAAATAAGACTAGTGGCATTTTGCCCCTACTCTAGAGATCTGTGGAACTTGAGAGAGATGATTTAGGGTATCTGGAAGAAGAAATTTCTAAGCAGCAAAGCATTCAAGAGATGACTTGGGTGCTGTTAAGAGCATTTCATTTTAAAAGGAAAACAGAGCATAAAAGTTAGGAAAATTTGCAGCCTGATGATGCAGTAGAAAAGAAAAACGCACTTTCTGAGGACAAATGCAAGCTGGCTGCAGAAATTTGCGTTAAGTAACGAGGAGCCAAATGTTCATCCCCAAGACAATGGGGAAAATATCTCCAGCCATGTCAGAAACCTTCATGGCAGGACCTCCCATCACAGGCCTGGAGGCCCAGGAGGAAGTGGTTTTGTGGCCCGGGTATAGGGTCCCTATGCTGTGTGCTGCCTAGGGACTTGGTGTCTTGTGTCCCAGCTACTCCAGCCATTGCTAAAACGGGCCAAGAAACAGCCCATGGTTTCAGAGGATGCAAGCCCCAAACCTTGGCAGCTTCCACATGGTGTTGAGCCTGTCGGTGCACATAAGTCAAGAATCGAGGTTTAGGAACCTCCACCTAGATTTCAGAAGATGTATGGAAACGCCTGGATGGCCAGGCAAAAGTTTACTGCAGAAGTGGGATCCTCATGGAGAACCTCTGCTAGGGCAGTGTGGAAGCGAAATGTGGGGTGGGAGCCCCCCAACCGAGTCCCTACTGGGGCACTGCCTAGAGGAGCTGTGAGTAGAGGGCCACTGTCCTCCAAACCCTAGAATGGTAGATCCACCGCCAGCCTGCACTGTGCACCTGGAAAAGCCACACTCTTAATGCCAGCCAGCGAAAGAAACCAGATGGGGGCTATACCCTGCAGTCACAGGGGCAGATCTGCCCAAGATTATGGGAAACTACTTCTTGCATCAGCGTGACCTGGAGTCAGAGAAGATCATTTTGGAGCTTTAAAATTGGACTGCCCCACTGGATTTCAGACTTGCATGGGCCTTGTAACCCCTTTGTTTTGGCCAATTTCTCCCATTTGGGATGGCTGTATTTACCCAATACCTGTACCCCCATTGCATCTAGGAATAACTAGCTTGTTTTTGATTTTACAGGCTCATAGGTGAAAGGAACTTGCCTTGTCTCAGATGAGACTTTGGACTGTGGACTTTTGGGTTAATGTTGAAATGAGTTAAGACTTGGGGGGCTGTTGAGAAGGCATGATTGGTTTTGAAATATGAGGACATGAGATTTGGAGGGGCCAGAGGCAGAATGATATGGTTTGGCTCTGTGTCCCCACCCAAATCTCATCTTGAATTGTACTCCCATAATTCCCACGTGTTGTGGGAGGGACCTGGTGGGAGATAATTTAAATCATGGGGGCAGTTTCCCCCATACCGTTCTCAAGGTAGTGAATAAGTCTCACGAGATCTGACGGTTTTATCAGGGGTTTCCACTTTTGCATCTTCCTCATTTTCTCTTGCTGCCAACCATGTAAGAAGTGCCTTTCACCTCCCACCATGATTCTGGGGCTTCTCCAGCCATGTGGAACTGTAAGTCTAATTAAACCTTTTGTCCTTCCCAGTCTCGGGTATGTCTTTATCAGCAGCGTGAAAATGGACCAATACAAGAAACGTATCCCTACTCCCCACTTCCAAATATAAAGAACAGAATGGCAACTTTGGTACTTACTCACAACTCATGGTCACCAATATTCCCAGTCTACTTGCCTTCCTATACCCACAGAAGTCTGCATTTCCTAACCCTCCTTACATGTGAGTGGGGCCGTGTGACCTGTTTTGCCCAATGAACCAGCAGGTGACGTGTGTTACTTCTGATTCAAAACACTGAAGAGTTGGTGTGTAATTTTTATGCTCCTTCCCTCTAAAACCTCTTTTTTGACATAGGAACAACATAAGGTGGGAGAACTTCACCCTGAATGACTAAGGTGAACAGAATGTCAACCTGTATGGATCAAATGGCACAAATTTAGAGATGTGTTTCTACAGCATAAGCTAGTTTTTCCTAACTAAAGCAGTATGTACCCATCTATGTTCCAAATCCTTGGAAATTGTTATATAGGTGTTTTAAGAATATTAGAGAAATATTCAAAGAAACTTTTTTTTGGATGGACTAAGAATGCCTTATTATTTTCCCACTTAAAATAATGGAACACAGGCTCCTGCTATCAAAAATTTCACTGTAATACAGTATTAGAAACCAAGTATTGGATTCCAGTAATAAAAGATGCCTGCATTTTCCCTCTTCCATCAGAAACTTTTTCACAAGGAGGAAAGGGTATGTGGAAACAAAGCAATATCAAATAGATCACATAAATAAGAAGCCAAAAAATTAATTTTATTGAGTAAAGAAGTTCATTCAGAGCTTACACAGATCATAAGAGTACTTTAGATTATAACAGCTGGAAAGATCAATAGCTGACTGGAAAGAAGAAAGGAAGCAGTTTCTATTTTCAACGTAGAAAAAAAATCTAATTGCTACAGATGTCTTGTAAAATCCTCAAAACAAGGTCTAGTCAAGTTTATTGTTTGGTAATTTTTTCTTTTTTTAAGGGGAAAAAAGGCAAGATTTAATGTGTATACTACTGGTTACAACTAATATAACAGCTTGAAAAATCATGAGACAGAAGCATAAATATAATATAAAAAGACAAAATTTTAAAATTGTATTGTAGGAATATAACTATAATAAGTGGAAAAGATACATTAAAACCATCAGTGTGTTACACTTGTTCAAAACAGAACTCATAAGGCAGACCAAAACTGATGCAAGTTAAAGAAAATGGTCTGTTTTTAGGAAGCATGTCCAGACAGACACCACAAAGAAATGCCAACAGAGACTATGTGGTCCCCTCTTGTTACTAGTAACGTGTCAAAGGTGGAGTGACTGGGTTAACAGCCTAAGCTTTCTCCAAGGATTTGTAGTATTCCGTCAGCACGGTCCAAGCCTTGGGAGCCATGAAACCTTCAGGTGGTTTCTGGCCTTCTCGAGCAAGTTTGCGCATTCGTGTTCCTGAAATAAATTCAAAGTCTTCATGGCTAAAGGAGAGGAAAAAAAGAAAATTATTTCATAATTTTAGAAACTTAGACTTTTAAAAGCATTTGTTCCTTCTGTTCATATTAGACAAGCTTAATGAAAAAAATACTGAACATAGTACTTGTGAATATAAATCTCATTTCAAATTTGTCACTGAACAAAAAACACCACTATTGAATATTACCAATTTTTAGAACCAGAAAAAAATTAGTATTGAAATTTTTATTGAGACCATTGTAGAGTCACATGAAATTGTAAGAAATAATATAGCCAGTCATCATTGTACCCTTTATCCAGTTTCTTCCCAAAGGTAACATCTTGCAAAATTATAGCGTATCACAGCCAGGATATCAGTGTGGAAACAATCTACCAATCTTACTCAGACTTTCCTAATTTTACTTGTACTAATTTCTCTTATGCACTTAATACTATACTACTTTATCACATGTGTAGGTTCATGTAGCTGCCACAGTGAAGTTACAGAACACTTCCAAAACCACACCCAACTCATGGGTTGCCCTTTTATAGTCATACCCGCATTGCCCCTCTGCCCTCTCCTCCCCAGCTCCTGGCAACCACTAATCTAGAACTAGATGCTGTAGTTTTTTTTTTTTTTCTTCAAGAAAACACTAAATCTAATTTAGATAGCACAAATTGAAAACTTTTAAAGAAGTTTCAATCTGAAAGGCTAAATTAATACTGGAATATTAAGAGTAAAATTGAATTCTTTTTTTTTCTGGAATAGCAAGTAGCAATAATCAGTACTATTTAATTGACAAGACACAACAGAGGTAGTGTTGATAGTTTTTCTCATCTTCACACATACAAAAACACACAAAAGCCCTCAAACCACTAAGCACAGAGCACGTACAGCTATGGCATATATTGCTTACCTTAAATTCATCCATCCTCTTCTCTCAAACATGGAAACCAACCTAGATGGCCAACTAGGACTTAGCATGCATTCAGTCGCTCAGGTCACCAGATCACGAGCCTGTTTACTTCTAGTTGGCAGTTCTGTGTTCCTTCCTCTCTTCATTATTTATAGACTTAACCTGAAAACCCAGTGCAATCATAAACTACCAAGTGGCCCTGGCTTCTGGAGGTATGCCAAGTATGTTTTAACTAATAATCACACTTCTACAAACCTAGAAGGAAATAATTAGAGGCAGACAAATAATATGCCTAAGACAGCTATGTGAAAGTCATTTTACAACAGCAAAATACTATAAATAACCTAAAGGCCGAAAGATCCTAAGTAAGTTACTACAGTCCTGAGTAGAATATTACATAGTCATTAAAGTACGGATGGGATAAGATGCTCATGATGTGATTAATGTTAAATAAAATAACCAGGACACAAAACTATATACAAACATTGCTATGAACTTATAGGTGGAACCTTAGGGAAGTAATTAGAATTAAATGAGGCCAAAAGGGTGAGCCCCCTATGATGGGATTAATCTCCTTATAAGAAAATAAAGAGACAGGAGATTCTTGCTCTTTCCTCTACATAAGGACACAGCAAGAAGGCAGCCATCCACAACCAGGAAAAAGGGTCCTCACCAGACACCGCATCTGCTGGCACCTTGATCTTGAATTTCCCAACCTCTAGAACTGTGAGAAATAAATGTTTGTCATCTAAGCCTTTCAGGCTATGGTATTTTTTACAGCAGCCTGAACTCAGACAAATATCACTGCTATTTTTAGAAAATACAGAGAGAGAGAGAAAGAGAGAGAGAGTGCACACATAAAGAAATATGCCCTATGTAGTCATCGTTGGGGTTTTAAAAAAAGAAGAAATATGCCCATATGTTAACAGTGGTTATTTCTAGGAAATGGTCTTACAAGTGCTTTTTATTTTGTTCATGTTTTCTGCAGTTTTCTACAATGATCATTTCATCAATTATCAATATTATCAAAATCAAATAAAAATGTCAATTATAATTTTATAATGAGTAAAAATTTATTTTAAAAATCTCTATCCAAAACGATCATTCTGGCCTCACAACAATTATAATGCCTATTAACACACCTGTAAATGACAGACATTAGCAGTAAAAAATACATCTGAATGGTGCTAGGGACACCAAATATATTCAATAAATATTAACTGACCAGTGATAAGGTGGTTTATTATTTAACTAGGAGCTCAGTAAGTATTTGGTGAAATATGAAAGGATAAATAGGTACATGTAAAGGAAAATGGTTCAATATAGCACCATTCATAGCCCTTAATGAGTGACTTTATACTGTGGCAAAAAGGGGAATTTAGCTTTACTGAATACTGAGGTTAATTTGTGCTACTACTTTGTTTTTTGAAAGACATTAATGTTTTATTCAAATGTAACAAATTAAGAATGGGTCTTAGAAGTGGGTGGCAGCGGGTCGTAAGACAAAAAACTAACATGCATTAAGATAGGATAGGAGTGTTGATATAAATAAGTGAACACATAAATACATAATATAAGAAATGTTAGTTACTGAAGTTTGGGCTACTTCTACATTCCCTTTTATCTAAATCTGGACTATTCATATTAGAAGTTTCAGCATGCCCTTCATAATGATCTCATCAATAATCCTCTTCAGATCTGTCTTCTCTCTGACCTCACTCACCTCCACACTAGTCAGTTTTCTACCATCTTCCTTATCACAGTTCACTGAGTCTAGCTATGAGCTTGTGGGCTATCCACTCACTAGGGTGGGCTCTAGAACAAGAAAGAAGTGTTATGATTTCCTTAGTGATCTAGGTGGTATATCAAGCTTCTGGTTTCTTCTGTTTGATGTTTGTTATCTGTGTGCTCAATGACTCAACTGCTCACAGGGTTTATATGAGTCTTGGGCTTTTTTTTTTTTTTTTTTTTTTTTTAACCACCGGCCTCCAAGCATCTCCTGTACCTGACCTACCCCTCTGCCTGACCACTGCTGTCAGTTCTTACAATCAACTTGACATTTGGTTCCCGGTCTAGTTCTACCTCTTAGATTCACTGTTGGCTCCAATTCTGGCCTTTCCAACTTCCCAGTGAGGAACCAGGATTTTAACAAATGTTCCACTCCCCTTTGAAACATGTCTAAGAGTTTTACTCTGGAATGCTATACATATATGATATGAATATAAACTAGTGTGACTCATTTAATCAGTCACAAGAAAAATCAATGTCACTGTTTTCTAATCTCATTTCTAACTATTAAGTAGAAAGGTACTACTACTTTAATTCAGATATGTGACATCCTCCCCTAGTCATCCTGTCTATTCTTCCTATTCCCTGCATTACCAGGAAGATAGACATACACATTCAACTCAGTATTTCAACTCTCATCATCTTAGGTAAAACACATTTTACATGTCTACACCAAATTATTAAAGAGGATGGATAAAAAGGAAAGATTAACAGATACTGCTTCAAAATAAGATGGTTTGATTCAGAGAGTTTATAAATGTAGGGAGTATCTCCCAGCTCTATCATATTCAATGTGCAAGAAATGTCAAGTTGACCATGATATACGGGTCCATGCAGATGAGCTGGTTACTATAGTTCAAAACAAAGTAAACTATCATCTTTATATTACATAAAGGACTATGACTTAAGGGGAGAAAAACAAAGTTACTGCATGTGAAATGAGCCTAGAAAAATAAGCAAGGCTATGAGAGAAGAGATTTCAAAAACAATCAGGAGAGCTGGAGTTAGAAACAATGTATAAGTTTATCAAAACTAAAATAAAAACTGAGTTTGAGAAAATGGAGAAGCTCTCCAAAGAAAGAAAACTCACCAAAAGGCAAAACATTTTTCAACAAGGTAGAAAGAGAACCAAGATGATTATATGTAGTCATGGAAGAAGGGAAACTTAAAAATGGAAAAGCCACAGAGGGCTTAGGAAGATGACCACAGTAGGGAACAAAACACTGAATCTACAAATCAGAATTTAAATCTTCCTTAATAGAAGAGTTTTAATAGATGATAAAAGAAAAAGATGGAGCAGTGAAATGGCAGAGATACACAATGGAGTTCAGATGTGTGTTTTTTTTTGTTTTTTTTTTGTTTTTTTTTGTTTTTAAGGAAATGAGAGAAGGCTTACCAAGTTATATAGGCAGGAGAAAGTAAGTGGCAAGAATGACAAAGGGGAGGAGGATGAGTGCCAGGAGAAGAAACAAGAGAAACATAGGATGGAGAAGGAAGCCCAGGATGAAGACACAGGGAGAAGGGCTTTGACAAGGAGGAGGGTCAGGAGTGATGAAAAGAGGAAAGAGAAGGTGAAGGCGGAGTGGGGAGAGAGAGAGAGAAATGATTTGGTGTTAGAAAAAGATGTGGTGGTTAATGCAAGATGGTCTTAATTTTCTCAATACAGATGTCAGGTTGCCTTCTGAGGGTGTGCAGAATCTGCGTGTGAATGAATATATAATATAATCCATCAATGCAGTTAGTTGACTTTATCTCCAGGCCAGAGAGGTTACATCTCAGGACAAGACTTAGCAAGCAGAGCCTAGACAGGAAGTTAAGGGAGTTGACTAGTTATGGAGGGGGTCCAGAGAGCTTTCCAACTATATCCCAAAATGCTTGCTCTAACCAGATGTAAAATTAAAAGCTGGTTTGGTCAATAATAATTTGACAAAATACTGACTGAATGTGTTTCAGTTCCTTAGGAGGTCCACTTATCGGCTCCCTAAATAAGCTTCATTTTGAAAAATGATGAAGCTACAGCTTTCTGTTCATGTAAATTTTAAACTCTGGTTTCAGAAAAGAAAAACTTGTCACTTGCTTTATGAAGTGCTTGTTGTTGAAGGCAATGAAAAAGAAGAGAGCAGCTTGCTGGATGACTCTGCCTAACTTTTCGGAAAAAAGCCAGACCAATTAAAGTCCTTTCTTTCCCCAGAATGCCAAACTGTCTGAAATCCAGAAGTTTGCTTGCATTCCTTCTCAAATTGCAATTTTAAACCAAGGTCTCTGGGTACCTCTTGTCCTGAAGCTATTTCACACTCCATCTGCCCTGCATGCCACAAGCATTTCTTCATCACACGGAATGGGAGTTTCCACTTCCACATGGTGGTGGTTCCACTCCACCCCGGCTACAGAAAACACATTTTTCTCCACCTCATACTTATATTTCTATCTCTGTCACATAAGGATTTTAACTTTTTATCAGAATGTAGGTTCAAGGAGTGGACACAAGAGTCACCATAATCAAATCATATTTGTCACAAGTACATCTTCAAATGGACATTTTTTTACAGAAATAACTAAATTAAAAAAAAACTGAAGAATTTCTGGAATGAGCTAAAATTATCTCTGAACTTCACCTGTGAGTAATCAGGAATCTGCCAGTAGCAGGAAAGGCTACTAAATAAGGGACCTTAGGTTTTCACTACAAATAAATTCTAATTTGGGCCATTTCATTACATTAGTTAACCAATCTTCTATGGCACCTGGAAAAAGAAATACAAGTATGTTTGCTTTTTTCCTTCTCAAAACCACTTGGTTACAGATTCTTATAATCTACAGCAGACAGAATGCTAGCTCTTAAAACAAAAGAGAAGAGGTTAGAACAGCAAGGAGGGGAAAAAAACCCGAAATGAGCAGAATATGTGAAACCCTTCGTAACATACTAACCACATGTGGCCAGCATCTTGATGAACTCCAAAGTAGAAATGACTCTCGGCCACTTGTTCAAGATGTTAAATCTTTACAACCATCTGCTGTTTCTCACTCCACATACATGGCCATCAGAGCCACCATTACAAGTTGCTCACATGGACAAGAGCTGGGGTCAGCAGATGGCCCTTCAAGTGTATCTTTTGAAGGTTCATATTTGATTAGACCAGCTTTTTAAAAGTGCTAACTAGGCAACAAGCAATTCAGAGAAGTAAAAGGGAATTTCTTCTTTGATAGGACGAAAAATAATAGTGGTAACTTATAAGTGAATCTGTTTTGAGTCTAACTAACTTTTTAATCTAACTTGAAAGTGGGTTACATCAAACATAGTATATATCAAAACATTAAGCATTCTTAAGACTGGGGTTAAAAATTCTATTCAATATCAGATAAACATTTATGGCTTTCTTTTCAGGAATCTAAGCACTGTTTGACATCATACATGACAAACTTAACAATTTTTATTTTCAAACCAAAGACCAATTGAAAGACATGAAAAATTGAATTATCTAAAATCTAATTAATAAAAGCCATTCATTTGTCATGTTTTCCCCCCAGCACTCGTCTTTTAAATAAAGGCTAGAGTGTGGCACCTATTAAATATTCAGCCAAATAATGGACTTCCAGGGCTGTCCTAAAGTGTACTGCAAAATCAACTCAATTTCTCAAGAGATGATTTTTGCCATCCTCTTCCCCCTCCCCAAGGCAAACATCCTATAATGCATAGGACAGCCTCTCCAGAACAAAGAATTATCTGTCCCAAAAGGCCAATACTCCTGAGATTGAGAAACCCTGCTAATGGGTATAATAAGAAAGAAAGAAAGATTGAGTTGATAGTTTTATAAAATGTAAATTTCACTCTCACCCTAAAGGGGCAGAAAAGAAAAAAGAGATCTCAAAGTCACAGGAAAAAAGAAAAGCAGGTAACAGAACAAAACATCACTATCTAAGACATATAGCTTTATAGTTATTTCCTCCTAGACCTCTTTACAGTAAGCAAGAAGGTCAATGACTGGACACAGCTCAGGTCTACAGCCTAAGGCAACATCATGGCCAGATCTCAGTGGCATCTGATGGTACAGATACAGAAAAACTATACTCTGTGTTTTTAAGAGGAGTGGGCAGAAATGGGACAAGGAGATGGATGCTACCTGCCCCCAGTGATACCTAAGGAGATGAGTGTGCTGCGAGGAAGCCTCTTCCAGAGTAGGGGGGAGCCTTCATAAACTTCTTTACTCAACTACAACCAGTGAGACTTACGGCATAGTATGGTACCAGATACTGACAAAGAGCCATTAAAATGATAACAAAGAACTTCTAGTAGCATGGAACGATGCTCATGAAAAGTAAATTAAAAAGCAGGACACAAAACTCATATTATAAAATCAACTATGTACAACTGTGTTAGATGAATGTATAAAGAGAATAAAAGCAAACCACACAAAGAGTATTGGTGACATAGGTGTTAATTTTCTCTTTTTAAATGCTCTTGTAATTTTTCTCAAACATATTTTCAACTGGTTGACCTCTTAGGGGGCACTTACTCCATCTACCCCTTATTCACTCAAGAATGCATCAAAATCAGGGCACCCTACTTAGCCACAAAGAAGAAACTTTCTAGGAAGACAGGATTTTTATCTTTTTTTTTTTTTTGAGAAGGAGTCTTGCTCTCTCCCCCAGGCTGGAGTGCAGTGGCACAATCTCAGCTCACTGCAAGCTCCACCTCCTGGGTTCACGCCATTCTCCCGCCTCAGCCTCCCGAGTAGCGGGGACTACAGGTGCCTGCCACCACGCCTGGCTAATTTTTTTTTTTATTTTTTTTTAGTAGAGACGGGGTTTCACCATGTTAGCCAGGATGGTCTCGATCTCCTCACCTTGTAATCCACCCGCCTCAGCCTCCCAAAGTGCTGGGATTACAGGCATGAGCCACCGCGCCTGGCCGGAAGACAGGTTTTTAAGAGTGAGCACAAATGGCTAGGACCTATTTTCCTTCCACTGGAGGACATCAAGGGCACTTGTATGGGGAGACCTGGACTGCTCTACATATGCACTAGGTAAAATACTCTTTCAGGAACTGTCTCATTTGCTCTTTTTACTTTTTCTCTGGTACTGATACTTTACAAGAGTGGTCAAACCTGGTCAGGGCTTTAGAGAGAGAGAAAATGACCTTTGTCCTGCTTTGGGTTCAAAGCTACTTTGGCTTCCTGGCATTAAAAAAAATGTCTTCGGCCGGGCGCGGTGGCTCACGCCTGTAATCCCAGCACTTTGGGAGGCCGAGGCGGGCGGATCACGAGGTCAGGAGATCGAGACCATCCTGGCTAACACAGTGAAACCCCGTCTCTACTAAAAATACAAAAAATTAGCCGGGCGTGGTGGCGGGCGCCTGTAGTCCCAGCTACTCGGAGAGGCTGAGGCAGGAGAATGGCGTGAACCCCGGGGGGCGGAGCTTGTAGTGAGCCGAGATCGCGCCACTGCACTCCAGCCTGGGTGAAAGAGCGAGACTCCGTCTCAAAAAAAAAAAAAAAAAAAAAAAAATGTCTTCAACGTACTCGATTCCAGTTCACTAGAATTCTACACTGCGGGCAAAGCCCAAGAGTACTGCTCTGTCTTCAACTGCTGTTTACTGCTCCATGCATATCTCCCCTTCCCCCTCCCTTCTTTCTCCCAGATACTATGGTTGATTAAAAGCAGCATATGGGTATTGCTGGGTTTTATACCAAAAATACCATAATAACATCTCTTTAATGGTGTCTTATCTATCATTCCTAGTATCAACCACTAAGGGAAGAAAATCACTTCTATTTTATTTCCAGAAAATGTAAGCTTCTCACCTCTCTACAATGGTTTCAAAAGAGGGGCTTATGAAAAGATAAAACAAATAATGCATATTTCCATGTCATCTGTTTCATTACTGATTAAAGAAAGCTTGCCATAAAAACTAGGTAGGAATGTATCATCTTCTATTGTTAGATAATATTCTAAAGGGAGCAAAATACACAAAATCTTTTATTAACTGCTTTACGAAATGTAGAAACAGACTCTTGCCATCAGAACACTTTTGGAATCAAAATATTTGCTGTTACAGAAAACTTAAAATTGTACACAATAATGATGGTGTGTGAAACACGAACCCTTCACTAATTCCATCACACCTTTATACCTACAGTTCTTTCCATTAAAACTCTCTGCCCATTATCTGTGGAATTACAAAAGACGATACTGAATTAAATTGGTTTTGTTTTGAAATGGGGGAGGTGAGTAGATTTATGTATTTGATAAGAAAAAGCAAAACAGCTTTCATTTAATATAACAATTATACTACAAGTCCTACTGACTGTGCCTCCTGAAGATGCTTTGAAGTCAAGCCACTTCCTCCAGTCTGCCCGTTGCAACCCACCCATATGATACTGATACATGCCTACACACTGACCTCCCTGTCTTTCTTTCTCTTTTCTAAACTTCTAGGTCACTTTTATAACTTTTATGTTCCATGTGGATACTTTCACATTTGTCCTTGGTTTTACAAACACTACAAGTATACTGACTTTGTAATCTATATCTGGTAATTCTAACGTGAAGTCTCTGCAGGTCTGCTTCTGCTGACTATAGTTTCCATTTTTTTCTCGCTTATCGTTCTTTGTTTCCTTGTATCCTTTGTCATTTTTGACTAAAACTGTTCATTAAGTATATATAAATATTTATAGGAGTAAGTCGAGACCTAGGACGCTGATGTGCTCCTCTAGGAAGAGTTTATGTTTGCTTCTGCTGAATGCTTAGAGGCCTGCCTACTCAAGAACCACAAAAAACTAATTTCATGATCTGAGGGATTTTTGTTTGTTTGTTTTAATATCATCCAAGTAATGTAAGTTTGGCCCATTTGAGCAGAGCTTTCAGCTTTCGAGCTTAAAGCAGAATGTACTGCTCACAGTCTCCTAGAACAGAAGAAGGAACTGGGTTCATTTCAGGTTCTCCCTTACACTTAATTAAGGTGGGAGGGAGTCTCAACTGAATGGGAGTGTCTCCTGTTGGGCTCTCCACCTTGATCATGAGCAGAGTTGTATTTTCTATTCCCATCTACACTGAGGCACTGAAAATCAATACTCTCAAGTTTGTTAGGTTTACCAGGGCAAAAGCAGCTTCAACACTCAGATTCTGTGAATTTTCAGCATTCACTTACTGGTTTTGGCCTCACAGTTCTTATCATCATCTTGTCAGATCCACAATATTCTTATGAAAATGTTTCATTTAATCCAGCATTTTTAATTTCTTCAGAAAGGCAACCTGTTAAATCTAACCTACCTCTTTACTAGAAACCTGAATTTTTTATAACCAATCCATATAGTCACACCACCATCTTTTAAAAATTCTTATCAACTCCAGCTCCTACCTTTCAAGAACTGCCTTATCTGGCCCCTGAATATCCCCCCTTTGACTCTGTTCTACCTCACTCTGTTTAACCCTCTATGATCCTTCTCACCCAAGACTTTGACATGCACAGATCCTTTTGTCCAGAATACTATTATTCCCTTCTTCATCAAAGGAGTGCTGACTCATCTTTTGGAGCTCAGCGCAAACATCACTTACTCCAGGAACCCATCCCCGGTACCTCAGACTTGGTCAAACAAGTGCTAACTGAGTTTCCCACAGTCTTCTGCCAAGTACTTACCATCCTTAATTGTATGGTCAGTGGTTTACTATCTGTCTTCTTTCCTAGAATTTAAGTTCCATAAGGGCAATGACAATATCTGCCTGTTTCCAACTATAGTACCTACAACTTAGCAATGGCTTGCAAATAGTAAAGGCTCCATAAGAAATTAATAAATGAGGCTGGGCGTGGTGGCTCACGCCTATAATCCCAGCACTTTGGGATGCCGAGGCGGGCGGATCATGAGGTCAGGAGATCGAGACCATCCTGGCTAACACAGTGAAACCCCATCTCTACTAAAAATACAAAAAAAATTAGCCAGGCGTGATTGCAGGCGCCTGTAGTCCCAGCTACTCGGGAGGCTGAGGCAGGAGAATGGCCTGAACCCGGGAGGCGGAGCTTGCAGTGAGCCAAGATCGCGCCACTGCACTCCAGCCTGGGTGACAGAGCGAGACTCCATCTCAAAAAAAAAAAAACAAAAAGAAATTAATAAATGAATAATGCAAAATAAAGTCAAAGTTTTGTACTAATTTCAATAGAATATATTGACCTCAATACAAGATCCAGTATATATAAAATATATAATTTGATTTTCAAAAATATACATAGTTATACTATACCTAATTATAATTCAAATGCACACTAGAAGACAATATGATAGAGTTTAAATTAGCTCTTATCTATTAATGATCACGAAGCAACTCCCCACTATAAAGTATGTGCAAAATTAACAAATAAAGGATGAGACTCATTGGTAAATTCACGCAGTTATAGTCAGACTCTACATGTATTCGGAAGAAACATCAAAATTAATAAAAACAAAGCATTTTATGAATTAACAGAAAAGACAGTTTCCCAATACTCTAACAGAAATACTTGTGTATTGCAAAGACTGTGGCAAGAAAGGGAAAGGAAAGAATTCACACAAGAAACATTTCAGTGGTCAACTTGATAAGACTCAGCTATGAAGAGTGAGGGAAAAGGATAAAGGACTTTAAAGTTCTATATAGTGTGAGTAAGAAGTAACTAAAGAAATGTAGGATTTGGGGATATTATGAGGGTAAAGGTAAAGCTGGTTTTGGCCATTTTAAGAAATGGCCGAAGAAGAAATAAATTTAGAAAGAAATCAAAGCAGCAAGAAATCTAAGTAGAAATGTTCACTAGTGTGGCAGGCAGAATTCTAACATGGCCCCAGTGACCTTTGCCCCCAGTGTTATTACCATCCTATGTTATTGCATGGCAAAAGAGATTCTGCAGATACAATTAAAGTTACTAATCAGTTGACCTTAAAACAGCAAAATTATCTGTGTGGCCCTAAGCTAATCACTCAGATTTTCCTGTCTTGTAGCAGAAGGGAAGTCAGAGAGATCTGAGGCATGACAGGGATGCAACATGAGAGAGGTTCTACTGCTGAGATGAAGCAGCCCACAAAGAAAGACCAAAAGTGGCCTCTAGGAGCAGACAGCAATGCTCAGCCAATAGCAGAAGACAAGGACTTCAGTTCTGTAACTCGAAGGAACTGAACTCGGCTAATAACAAGGTTCAACCTGACAGTGGATTGTTTTCAGAGCCTTCAGATAAGAACCCATCCTGGCCAGAGAACCCTGTCAAGCACACCCAGTCTTCTGACCTAAAGAACCACGCATGAGGTAATAAATGGGTGTTACTTTAAGTAGTGCTCTGTTACACAACAACAAAAAACTAATACAACTGGGAAACACTGATGTACAGGTTTAAAAATCACCCCCACAGTAACGACAGGAACGGACGAGCTCTCCCATGGAAAGAATATCTGAAAAAGCCTTGAGGGATGCCTACAGTTAGAGTTTTTTTTTAAAAAATGACACTAACAGTACATTATTTAAAGTATACTCTGGGCCGGGTGCAGTGGCTCATGCCTGTAATCCCAGCACTTTGGGAGGCCGAGGCGGGTGGATCACGAGGTCAGGAGATGGAGACCACCCTGGCTAACACGGTGAAACCCCCTCTCTACTAAAAATACAAAAAATTAGCAGGCCGCAGTGGCAGGCGCCTATAGTCCCAGCTACTCGGGAGGCTGAGGCAGGAGAATGGCGTGAAACAGGGAGGCAGCGCTTGCAGTGAGCCGAGATAGCGCCACTGCACTCCAGCCTGGGCAAGAGTGAGACTCCGTCTCAAAAAATTAAAAAAGTATACTCTGGCATCAAAAACATGAAAGAAATACTCTATTGAAAATGTGGAAATAACCAGACAACAGGCATTTATGTCCACCTACCCATTCATTTACCCATTTCCACAAGGCACTCTCACTCGTGTGTACTGTCTGCTTTTTGAGTTTACTATTTCACTAATCTGAATAATTCTGTATCTATCTACCCTAATACAAAGACTTACTTTATAATAGAGGGAAAAAAAATACAAATAAGATAACTGAATTACCTCTAAAAGTTTATTTGCAATTTCTGAAAGAACAGACTTTAATCTTGTAGTCCTAAAACTAAATTTCCTTTAGTGCCTATTATAACTAATTTGAACCTCCTTAACTTTCTAAATATAAACAGATGATTTTTTTCATAATTCTTATCAACAAAGTTTTGCCTGAAATCTTCATAAAGTTTGTTTCTTTTCTCCTAAGCATTGTCTTACATTGGTATTTAATCAAATAAAAAACAAAACAAATTCATTAATTACATAAAAGCTGACGCCGAGTAACATCCATTAATCAAACAAAAGACAACCTCATCTGTGCATAATTAATAACTATTTTCTCACTACATCAAACGCTATCGCCTTTCACAAAAATTTTAATCACTTTCCAACGTATTACCATCAACTTAATTATTTTTGAACACAAACACAAAAAGTTAGAAAACTAAGGCAGTTTTAAAGCTTCCCCAGTTATTACTTATTAAGATTTGGTAACCCCCCAAAAATTCCAAGAAAATGAGCCACTCATGCAACTAATATAGAATTCATCTTTGGAAAATCTTATGAGAACTGATGTAATTATTTAGCTTTTGAATGATTAAAAGAGAGACTTAAAGCAATACTACACAGTTATTTAACCAAACATCAAAGTTATCAAAGGCTTACCAGCACATCAGTCAACTACATACAGATGGGGTTTAGGGTCCTGCGTGTGATTAAACCAACTGATCATGCAAAAAGACCACAGTCATGAAACATATCGGCACAAGAAGTGTAAAAGAAAAGCTCAACTCTTTTTAGTTTGGTTTTCATAACTCATCAAAATGGAAATTCACCTAAGTTTTAAGCATTTAGCCACTAGCAGAATAATTTTATTTCCCTCTCCTTGCTCTCCCTTGCCACTATATTAGCAACTTAAGGAAGTTAATCCTAACTCTCAGAACAAGATTGTGTTCATAATCCCTTATGCACAAACTAAATAAATCTCATGCTAGGTGAGAAGCAAAAGGTTTCTGGGCCCAGCATTTCACCTGACATTGTATGTTTTACAGATCTGTAGGAAGGCACTGCTACCCTTTTTTAGTGGTTTTAGAGTGGGGAGCTTTTAAAAGAACTACAAATTATAGGGCCTCTCCCCAGACTAAGTAAATTAGAATTTTTGACAATGGCCTACCATAAAAGGGCAGAACTGTACCCAAAACTTTTTTACTTCCCTTAATAATCAATTTATATTTTAAAGTTTTAATCACCTTTTGTGGTAAAACAGTTCAAAGTTTACTATAATTTCTTTTTATTCTTTTTTTTTTTTCTTAAAAAAATTTTAAGGCATCCTTTTAGTAGAAAAGGTCCATTGGTAGAAAAAATCCTTTTATAACTCTCAGCACACCGCTTTTATAGTTGCACTTTTTAGACAGTGAAATCATACTAGGTGTACATATATAGTATATATACACATACATATAGATACATATTTCTTTTAAAGGCAAAAAACATCCCACATGATTTAGAACTATTTCTAAATGTTTATAAACCTAATTTTGTACAAGGGTAAAAATGTTCTAGTTTGTTGCAAATTTTTCTCTTGGTGTGGTTCAGAAGTATACTCGAATCTGGGCCACATTTCAGATCTTCAGAAAATATAAACTAGAATATCTCCTGTCTTGAATTATATAGGGAATAGTCAGGAGTCCTTTTACACCTGCCTTTTCTGTTCATTTACTCTCATAAGACTTTCCTGTATTTTAGCTAGAGTTCATCTCTCAGAAAAGTCTGCTGTCATCTAAAAGTATGCATTGTCTCCAGAATTATTTCTGTCATTAATGAGAAACCTAACATCCCCCAATCTCCACTGGTAACAATAGTATTTCTTTCTCTGGACAACTTATCATTTATTTCAAATAAATCAAATGACAACAAACTTTACATCCATTTTAGAAACAAGAGAATGTTGTTTTAATTTTTTAAACGTTTCTTTTTCTCTTCTGTCCCCACTATAACAAAATGAGCCATAAAAATGAGGACACAGGGTCAGGGCTGCATTATTCCTAAATGGGGAACCAACTATGAAGTATCACGGGAAAGGATGGCAGCTTTCAGACTAATGGTTACTAGGCCATAGTCAATTTCCAATTAGTACATGTCAGTAGAGCTGACACTGATAAAAATGTAAATTAAAAAAATTATCTGTTTTGCTTGTTGAATTATCTGTTTGCTTGCTGAATGTGGATTGTGATTTGTAATAAAAGAGCAGGTACACTAAATAAAGGTCAAGCACAAAACAATTCATATGTACAAGTACCTACTAAGCTGTAAAAATAACTAGGTGCTATAGATAATGCAAACAGCTATACATTTTGGGCTAAGAGGGAATCACCCTGTCTGCTGCCTTTATTCCAGAGACAAGGAAACAGGGCAGAGAAGACAGGACTCTCAAGTCATATAGCAAGGACAGGGCTAGAACCCACAACTTCAGAGTTTACAGCTTCACACTACCACTTTAAACTTAGAGTGTACTACCTATAGATGAAAGTTAATACAATTCTGTCAGTCAAAGAGAGACAGATACAAGGGGCCTCCAAAAGGTTCATGGAAAACGTTCATTATCAAAAACAACTATGCATGGATTTCAATTTTTCACCAAAATAAACTTACACTAACTGATTATAACATGTCTGAACAGGATCTAGTTTGAGGCACTAAGAAGGGTAAGGCATCAGTGTGAAAAGAGCCCCTATCAGGGCAATATGAGTTCTGCTAAAACTGAAGCAAGAACCAACATCAACTTTATGGTGAAGCTTGGGTAAAAGAATGGTGAAATCACTGATGCTTCAGGAAAAGTTTATGGGGATAACGTCCCAAAGAAATCACCAATTTACATTTTAAGAAGGGACAAAATGATGTTGGAGATGATGACCATAGTGGCAGACCACATAAATTTTCAAGGAAGAAATTAATCTTGTCCATGCCCAAGACCAACAATTTTGATAGTAGAAACAAAAGCCAACACCATAGACATCTCAAATGGTTTGGCTTACACGATTCTGACAGTAAAATTAAAGTTGAGCAAACTTTCCACTTGACTCGTGCCAAAACCACTACACCCAGATCAGTTGCAGACAAGAGCAAAGCTTTCAATGGACATTTTAAACAAGTGGGATCAAGATCTTGGTAAGAACTGAGGGAGGAGATCAAATTTGAATTTACGAGCACAATCCTGAAAATAAAGCACAACCAAGCAATAACTACGAAGAGGCAGAAGTGGTCCAGTCAAAGCAAAAGTGAACCAGTCAAGAGCAAAGGTCGTGGAAACAGTTTTTTGGGATGCTCAAGGCATTTTGCTTGTTGACTTTCTGGAGGGCCAAAGAACAATAACATCTACTTATTATGAGAATGTTTTGACAAAGTTAGCCAAATCTTTAGTGGAAAAATGCCCAGGAAAGCTTGACCAGAGAGTCCTTCTCCACCATGGCAATGCTCCTGCTCATTCCGCTCATCAAACAAGGGCAATTTTACAGGAATTTCAATGGGACATTATTAGGCATCCACCTCTAAGGTCCTAATTTGGCTCTTTCTGGCTTCATTTCCTAATCTTAAAAAATCTTTAAGGGGCATCCATTTTTCTTCAGTCAAAAAAGACTACATTGACATGGTTAAATTCCCAGGACCCTTGGTTCTTTTTTATCCCTAGTCTCCAGATCTCCAGATACCCTCATCCTTCAGGAATGGATTAAATGGCTGGTATCATCACTCACAAAAGTGTCCTGATCTTGATGGAGCTTATGTTGAGAAATAAAGTTTACATTTTTTATGTTTTAATTCCATTTTCCACAAACTTCTTGAAGTCCCCTCACGTATGTTTGATATGGTTTGGCTCTGTGTCCCCACACAAATTCCATCTTGAATTATAATCCCCACATGTCAGGGGAGGAACCTGGTGGAAGGTGATTAGATCATGGGTGCAGTTTCCCCCATGCTGTTCTCAAAGATAGCGAGTTCTCATAGATCTGACGGTTTAAAAGTGTGGCACTTCCCTGCTTTGTTCTCTTTCCCGTGGCCATGTAAAACGTGCTTTGCTTCCCCTTCACTCTCCAGCCATGCAGAACTGTGAGTCAATTAAAACTCTTTTGTTATAAATTATCCAGTCTCATGTAGTTTTTTATAGCACTGTGAAAATGGACAAATACAATGTTCAATACTACCAATAATTTGTACTAAAAGCTTGGGTTTTTTTGCTCTTCCTAAGATCTTTGAAGACAGAAGTTGTGCTGTTAACAATTAAGACCACAGACTCTACAACCAGACTGCCTGGGTTCATCTGCTGAGCTGCCATTTACTAGTCCTGTGACCTTATACAAGCTACTTGGTCTTTGTATGCCTCTAGATACTCACCTATAAAATGGAGGTAACAGCACCTAGTTTAGAGATTGTTGTGGAAAATACAAGTTGAGCACCCCAATCCACAATCCAAAATGCTGCAAAATCTGAAAATTTTTGAGCAACGACATGACAAAAGTGGAAAATTCCATCTCTGACACCTTTGCTTTCTGATGGCTCAATGTACACAAATTGTTTCATGCACAAAATTATGTAAAATATTGTATACAATTATCTCCAGGCTATACATATAAGGTATATTTGAAACATAAATGAATTTCATGTTTAGAATTGAGTCTCATCCCCAAGGTACCTCATTCAAATATTCAAATATTCCAAAATCTGAAGGAATCCAAAATCAAAAACACTTCTGGCCCCAGGCATTTCATACAAGGGATACACAACCTGTAAATAATTTAATACTTGTAAATAATTAGGACATTGCCTGTCACATAGTGATTGCACAAATATTAGCTAAACTCTCTCTCCATACATAGATTCCCTGGGCTTACCAGGGTAAACATCACTAAGTCCTCAAACTACTTATGCTCAGTAAGCTACAGCAGACACAGTAGGCAGAGAAATAACAATATTGTCCTTATAGACTTCAAAACAAAATTCCTGAAACCATGAAACTAGATTCAAGTTTTATTTCTACTTCTAATTTCCAGAATATTGGGAAATTAGTTTTCTGGGTTTACCTTTCTCTGATATGGGTACCACAAAACCTGTCATCAGTAAAGAGTAGACAATAAGCTAAATCCCTGGGAGCAGCTAGACCACAGAGTACTTCAAAGATTTGTACAGAGAATGTAAGACTTACTGTTCAGAGTCATAGTAGTCCATACGCTTCTTTTTCTTGTTGTAAGCTGCAACTCGAAAGGGAACTATTTCCAAAGTGATTAAACCAGGGGCCATCGTCAGCACTTTGGCACCATGACTTGGCTCATAAAGATCCTTCCCTGTTTCTGGATGAGGCATGCCAGCAGGGTCTCGTCCAACAATGTAAAAGTTGGCTCCTGCAACCATCCGTGCTCTGCAATGCCACTGGACCTAGAATGAAAGTTTCATTTTAGATAACTTTGCTTTTATGACTATGTACTTAGAAATAGTAAGTGGATAATAAATGCATATGCTTTTTATATAATCACTATCAGCAGGAAATCTCAATAAATTTAGATGTATCATCCTGGGAAGCCAGAAACAAAACTAACAAAAAACAAAAACAAACCTCCCCCAAACCAAAAGATTAAAAGCATATATCCATAAATATTTATGGATATATATGTATATATATTTATGTATTACTTATAAGATATATGTAAATGTACATGTGTCTAGATGTTTGATTTTACACAACTACCAGATGCCATTTATACAGCTCAAAATCTAATATATGAGGTTAGAAGTCAGGATAATGGCTGATCCCTGGAGGGAGGCAACTGCAAGGAGCTTCTGGAATCATGGTAATGCTCTGTTTCTTGATCCAGTATCTGGGTGCTGGTAATTAGGGTGTGCTCACTGTAAAAGTTCATTGAGATATATATACACTTAAAATTTATGAACTTTTCTGTATATTATACTTTAACAGGTTAAAAAAAAACCCTGTTGGATAAAAATGACATGTAAGTACTTATATAAACTTGTACTGAGAAAATCATATAACTAATATATAACTAATCTTATATGCCCAATACTAGTTAAAAAAAAAAGATTGGTTGTGAGTAAACGGCCATGCTGCATCCAAAACTAGCCATGAAGCCTCCAGTTTCAGACCTAGTAAGACCTATTATTAAAAACAAAAATTAGTCTAACACCTAGAATAATGAAACTTTAGAATTTAAAGTGACAGTAAAAGATCATCTCTAGTCCAACATTCTCCTTAAAATTTGAAGAAAGTGAAGCCCCCGAAAGGTTAAGTGACTGGCCAATAAAGTTTAGGATAAACTCAGGCCTAGAAATTTGGTCTTAGCTTCCTTTCAGTGTAAGGCTCTATTATTTAATAATTTATAAAACCATCACTGTTCCATATTAAAATAAGGTATAAATGATAACCACTACACATAAATAACCAAATCATCTTTTATTGTTTTGTTTTCATTTTCTCTCTCCTGGTAATTTCCTGCATACCAGGTACTTATCTATCTACCAACATAGCTTAGAAAGTGCAATAGTAAAGACGGCGATTCCATACCTCACAGTTGAATTGTTCACCCTGAGGGGTTTCAACTTTTTAAGTTGTTTCTACTGACATTTGCCTGCATGTTTTCAAACAGCATGCTTACACTTTGTTATGACTGTTCAGTTTTACATAATATATAACATAGACCTTATTTCCACATCACTTAGACTTCCTACCATATTCGAGTATTTAATGAGGTTCTTATTCCCCAACAGGTACAGTGATATCAACATTTTTGGTGAAATCAATATTCATCTGTAAGGTGAAGATTATAATAGTATTTATCTCATAGAAGTTTTAAGAAAATTAATAAATGAAACATGTGAGGACTTAGAATAATACCTGGCACACAGTAAATATACAATAAATGTTAGCCACTATTATCTCTATTTTAATCCCCTTTTTGTACAATGGTTTTTTCTAGAGTTAACGATTGCCTTGATTTTTTTCCACTTGCGTAGTTTTCCCAGATTTCCGTGTACCTTGCTCTAACCTGCTTCATGAGCACACAGTTTAACATAATAATAAAACTGTGTGTATGTGTGTAAACATAAGGGAAAAAATACAAAATTCAGGACAGAGATTATCTGGGGCAGGGGGTGGTGGATGATGGAAATGGCAGCATAAGAATGGGATTGGTGGCCGGGCACAGTGGCTCACACCTGTAATCCCAGCACTTTGGGAGGCTGACGTGGGCAGATCACGAGGTCAGGAGATCGAGACCATCCTGGCTAACACGGTGAAACCCCATCTCTACTAAAAATACAAAAAATTAGCCGGGCGCAGTGGCGGGCGCCTGTAGTCACAGCTACTTGGGAGGCTGAGGCAGGAGAATGGCGTGAACTCGGGAGGCGGAGCTTGCAGTGAGCTGAGATAGCACCACCGCAGTCCGGCCTGGGCGAAAGAGCGAGACTCAGTCTCAAAAAAAAAAAAAAAAAAAAAAAAGAATGGGATTCGTAGGACTACCTGCTAGATTATAAGTCATACTTATCAAGTTAGCAGCAATTCTATGTTGTTCATTAAATAGTCTGTCTATTGGTTTTGAGACAGGGTCTCACTCTGTTACTCAGGCTGGAGTGCAGTGGTGCAAAAATGGTTTACTGCATGTTCAGCCTCCCGGGCTCAGGCAATCCTCCCATCTCAGCCTCCCAAGTAGCTGGGACCACAGAGATGCGCCACCATGCCTGGCTATTTTTTATTTTTTGTAGTGACAAGGTCTTGCCATGTTCCCCAGGCTAGTCTCGAACTCCTGTGCTGAAATGACCCTCCCACCTCAGCCTCCCAAAGTGCTGGGATTACAGGTGTGAGCCACCATGCCTGGCCATTAAATAGTTTTTAAAAATAACAAATACATACATAATCAAGATTAAAAAGAGCAATTAATTCAGGGGCTAATGACAAGGCATCACGTACCACAGATAATGATTAATCCAATTCTGTGCATCTGAGGTCCATGCAAGATATTTTTAGGAAGTAATATTAATTTACTTTCCCATCATGTTTTACTTTTTCCAAGTAAATGGTGGCACATTTTATTAAGGTTCAAATTTACCAACAAAATTAACAAGATATGTTATCTACACATCATTTAAAATAATCCCAAACAAAGAAACACATTTCTTAAAATGTAGCTCCTACTTTACCTAATTTGGTTCATAGGGTTCCTAACTCACATTACTTAAATGTATTCCAAAGTATACGAACCACAAGATTCTGTATACATTATACAAGTTGGAAAAAAAATTAAAAGATGGCTAAATTTTGCAAAAAATATTCACAAGATCTAAAATTTCTACAATATTCTAGACATCTAGACATTTTTTTTTTTTTTTTGAGACGGAGTCTCGCTCTGTCGCCCAGGCTGGAGTGCAGTGGCACAATCTCTGCTCAATGCAAGCTCCGCCTCCTGGGTTCACACCATTCCCCTGCCTCAGCCTCCCGAGTAGCTGGGACTACAGGCGCCCACCACCATGCCCAGCTAAGTTTTTTGTATTTTTAGTAGAGATGGGGTTTTACCGTGTTAGCCAGGATAGTCTCGATCTCCTGACCTTGTGATCCACCCGCCTCGGCCTCCCAAAGGGCTGGGATTACAGGCGTGAGCCACTGCGCCCGGCCTATTCTAGACATATTTTTAAAGTTTTCCTAAAATGTTTCATTTTTCCTTATTTTTTATATTCTATTAGCCTTGACTAAAACATGAATACACTTTTTTAGATAGACTTCATCAATTTCCAGTTCCCTGACCAAAGAAACCTACTGTCTGAAAAAGACAAGTTCCCTAAAGATGACTGCTAAAAACAAAAAGTGAGAGAAAAAACTCGAGGGAAAAAAAATCTTAACTTTTATACTATATTTTATTCCCAAGCATTAATACGGTATACACTTGCTGATCTTTTTTCACGAGGGTACAGCTTAAAATAAACTAAAAGAATTAAAGGGAAAAATATTTCCACAAATATGATTCTTTCTGTCATCGACAAAGCCAAGAAGATGCTCATCCAACATGTCAATTCAATGACCTCTGCATTTAAAAGCAGGCCAATAATTAAAGGAAATAGGTGGAGCAAATAAGGACTGCTTTCCTCTACATACTTCCAATCTCCTACAAACTGTTTTTATGATAAAGTGAGGCAATTATAGGAAACAAAAAGGAGAAACAATAGGATGTGGCCAGTGAGTTAACATTTTAAAAATAAAGCCACTTAATAAATAAATAAATAAATAAATAAAACCACTAACATAAATTTATATGCTGGTAATAACCCTACAGAAAGAATAGTCTACATGCTGGGACCATGAAACTAAAAAATTACGTAATAAACATTACTTCGTAAGACTTTAAAATATTCTTATCACCCGAAATAGCACCAACAGTTGCATTTTCTGGAAGCGGTGGTGTTTCATGGACTTGGTGACATAGGTACACAGAGACCCTGGCTTAGTAAGTGTGCTTCTCTGTTTATCTTGTCAGTCACAAACTTTCAAGCTTCCAGCATTTCAAAGTCAGTGACAAAGCAGGCGTGTGCATGCACAGTGATTACCTTTTTAAACAGTATTATACTACTTTGCTCTGCTTACGTGAAAGAAAACTGGGTATAAGATATCTGAAAGCCAAGATTTTGATAACATGTCAAAAAACCCAAGCAATTTCAATTCCAGAAATATTTTGAGGCAAATATGCAAAAAGGTTCATTTCAGGATTCATTACGGGTTGTCAAAAGGCAGAAACTAACTCAAAGATCCTTCAATTGGGTGTTGTTATTAAATTAAATTCCTAAACAGCAGGGAACTGTGCCATCATTTAAAAAAAGATCAATATTTAAATTAACATAAGAAGATATTTATAATATAGGAAGGTTAAGAAGCAGTTTTACAATACAAAATACATAATAGAAATGTTGGGGAGAAACGAAACAAACGTTCTAGGTCTTGATCTCTAACACAATCGTCATGTCCTAGAGAATCTGATTTTGGAAAATCACTCGCTGAATTCGCTTACTAGTGAAACAACAGCAGAAGCATGCAACTCAAGGAAGAGGAGGAATGAGAAGTGATGAGAAGTATGAATTCTAAGAAATGAAAGGGGGTAACACTCTGGAGTGTAAGGCAGGGCTTAACACTCTGGAGTGTAAGGCAGGGCTTAACACTCCGGAAACAGAATAATGAAATCCCCAGTGTGCACCTGATTCACTATGTGGTACAAAATTTCCACACCGCCTTGTTCGAGAAAATGAAAAAGCAGGGGGGGACAGGAGGACCAAATTCAAATAAATAATACTTAGGTTCCACAATTATCTCATTTCACCATTAGACAGGGTTTCAGAATTGTCTTATCAAAATGGAAGGCAGAACATGGGCTACTAAAAATAAATAACTTTAATTAAAATAAACAGATATTTGTTTCAAAATTTCCTTCCCAAGGACATTTGTGGAGCTAAGTTTTACTCAAATTTTTACTTAATCTCCATAGTGTGAGTCAAACAAGTAAGAATTAGTTAAGTTTACTATCCAATAGTGAGAATAAGAAAGTAGTTTCTGAGAATGATGTTTTCCAGTTTCATCCATGTCCCTACAAAGGACACGAACTCATCATTTTTTATGGCTGCATAGTATTCCATGGTGTATATGTGCCACATTTTCTTAATCCAGTCTATTGTTGTTGGACATTTGGGTTGGTTCCAAGACTTTGCTATTGTGAATAGTGCCGCAATAAACATACATGTGCATGTGTCTTTATAGCAGCATGATTTATATTAGGAGATATACCTAATGCTAAATGACAAGCTAATGGGTGCAGGAAATCAACATGGCACATGGATACATATGTAACAAACCTGCACATTGTGCACATGTACCCTAAAACCTAAAGTATAATAAAAAAAATAATAAAAAATAAATAAATAAAAATAAAAGTAAATAAATGATAAATGCTATGGAGTGAGAGAAAGTTTATCTCAGAATCCACTGAGAACTTTATTCTCTCGCAGTCTAGCAGTTTTTCTTACTCCACCTCTTCTCATAACAATCTTGTAAATAAATTCCATGACTGACTTATGCCACTTAGCTTGTAAGACTCTTATGCCCTCTGCACTCTCCCCTGTATATGGGCGGCTGAGCCATGCTGGAGAAAGTGGCAACAAATGGCAAATTAAATAACATTAAAATGCATGCTTCTTAAAAAAAAAAAAAAAAAAAAAAAAAAAAGAAAGTAGTTTCTGATCCAAATTATAGCCAATGCTTTAAAAAAATTTATTCATGAAAATTTTTATTCTATAATGGCTTCTCCTTGCCATCCATCATAGGTTAAGATACCACATGACTAATAAGTCAATGATCGCTGATGGATGAGAACCTCAGTTACATATCTCCACACACAACATTTATAATATAAAATCCTTCAGAGTTAGAATTGTTCTAGATTCATCCCAATATGGCATGTTATTGAGAAGAATTTCTTAACCTTTTAATTCATGCCCCTTTTTATAAACCTGAAAGTCTCATTTGTTCCAAATCCATTTGAAAATAGTGTCTATCACTTATCTCCCCACTTCTAAATTTGGCAAAGACTTTGGTAAATTTTATTTTCAGTAGTTTCTAAAACAAAAACAAATTAAAAACCTACTTTTCAAATTTAAAGTTACATTATAAAATTATAAAATGGACTATACCACTTACATGTAATACCACTACTACTAAACCATTCTCTCCCCACACCTGATGGTTGAGAAATTTCACTGTTCCAGAAATCTGGCAGATTAGATATATGATATTTTCAATTTTTCTGAATTAAAAATACTGAGAATAATGAATTGAACAATTAAAATTTAAGTCCCACTTAAGTGACTTATTTCTTTATATCTTCACACCAAAATCTGCATTTAAGTGTAATAAATTTTATTAAAGTCAACATTCTATAAGGCCAACTTTACATACTCAAAGCGTTTATAAAAGAACATCAGGCACAGAAACTATTTTTTTAGTAAATGTTTGAATATTATTTTCTAGACTGTCAAAAACGTTGTTTGTGTTAATGCTATAAAAATTCTTTAGGAAGTCAAGTGCATTACCTAATTTTGCTGTGTAAAAAATCTATACCTTAATTAATCTCGAGTTCCATATTAAAATATCCCTGATCTTGGTTGTACATTATCTAGCATTAATATGTTTTCTTGAAATTCCCAAATCATAGTGGCCTGCCTCTTGATTTTCCAGAGATAGGCATTATTTTAAACTCTTCAAGCTGACTGGAAGAATCTAGACAGGCAAGTGAAAGGCGAGGCTCATCCTCCCATCATACAGATTCCTGATAGTGTGGCTTTTGGTCTTCTTTGTATTAATAAAACTGATATTCTAAGTGTTTCAATTAAGTTCTATTACTCTGTACTGGTACTGAACAGTAGTCTCATGAGAGTCACATTTCTAGTTTGCGATACAAAAATTATGAAATTTACTTGGACATTTCATTCTTCATCTTGTAGGAGAGAATTAAACATACCTTACAAAAACTCTCATACAATTTTAAGAGCTGAAAGGGAGTCTAGATCATGGAGTCTGAATTCTTCATTTCTTATATGAGGCCCAATACAAGATATACAGAATTTCCCCAAAATTTCCTTTAAGGATAATCTCTCAATCTCCAAAAAGATATACCTCAAATGTAAGAGCTGCATTTTTTTTCAGAACAATCAGCAACCAAACTAATTTTATTCTTGGAAGTGACCGTGCCCTGGCTAAGCCCAGACCCCCAGTCAGGTGAGAACAGTATCAGCCCTCCCAGAGTGGGGGCTCAGAGTGGAGACAGCAAGCCCAGAAATGCTCAGCCTCCAGCTCCTCTTCCTGCCTCCCAAACCTAGGGAACCTCAAGAGGCTCTCTGCCCTCCCACTGATTATTATTCTAAGAAAACAGAGGAAGGCAACCACGGTGATAAGGCACTGGAAAGTATTTCATGAGGTCCTTCATTAGGGTGAGAAGAAGAAATTAAAATAGGTAACAATTACCAAGCTCTTCCTAATATGCCAGTCACTGTACAAAATGTTTTATAAATATTATTTAATGTTTACAGCAAATCAATAAGATAGTTATTATTCCTGTTTTACAAATAAGAAAACAGGGACTTGGAGAATTCAAATAACATATCCTAGCTGCAAAATGAACTAGTGAAGGATCAAGTCTTTGGACCTGGGTCTGTGCGACCTCAAAACCCACACATTCCTATTCATACTGAGCTATTGACGCTGTGTCAAGGACATTTAGGGAGGAAACTGTATAGATTACCTAGCTGGGAAATCAGGAAAACCTGAAAAATCAGACTAACAGACAAATCTGAATTTGATACTGCTTTAGTAAGAAACAAGCAAGAACAAATTCTGAACTGAAACTCTACTGAGAGAAAAAAAATGACATTTTTTCCCTATGAAAAGCAACCTATTAACACCTGCAAAATCTGATGCTTCCTAATGAATGAAATAAGTTCAGTTCTCAAGACATATATAAGCTAAAAGTATATAAAATAGACTACAGGGATCCCCAAAATTACTTGCAAAGTAAATCAACACACTCTAAATGCATTTGTGGTACAGGTCCACAATTGCTTATCTAAAATTCTGAAATCTAAAACTCAGTTTTTTAACTCACCTGGTAGCAAAACCTGATCAAAACTGAGGAAGTTTCTACCAGCCTTTTTGCAGATCCTATTTGTGAGAAAAATCATTTACTTTGCCACAGGAATATTAATGGGCTTTAATACGGGGGTACCATCCCAGACCTATCAGGAGAAACAAGTAATACATAATCCTAAAGATTTTGGAAAAGAGACTGTGAACTGTGTCATACTACTCAATAAACTTTGGAACAAGATAAATGAGAAGACAAAATTATCAAAGACCCCCAAGGAGAGTCAAAGGTACAAGTAAAACTTGGGTGTCTATGGCTTGTATAATTAGACTCAGATCTCTAGAAGTAACATCAGTTGCTAGAGCTCCTGGAAGTGTGTAGAGGGAAGAACAAGTTTATATCCTAACAGACACCCTACTCACTGCTCCGGATACTGGTGTAAAGCATGGACTAATTAAACAAGCACACTGGCATCCATGTCATAGTATGTTCTACTGTCCCTGGTGAAGGGTATCCACTCGCTTACACAGAATCAGTTTCTTTTAAAGAGTCAATTAACAATGCATGGGTAATTTTCATAGCAAAGGATAATCTCTACCTCCGACTGCATTTTCCCCCAAATTCAACTGATAATCCTCATTAAAACTTCATAAACTGAGGGTATAGCTGTTAGTAACATATATCCACATTCTCAAAAACATCTTACCTTTGACACTTTCATGTCACAGGTCTTAGAAAGCATTATTTATCCTTCACAAAACTGGATTTAGTATTTAGTGAGATGAGACAAATAGAATTTCCTACATAGTCAATTAATACCTCACAAAGACAAAATGTGTATCTATAACACCATTTTAGCATTAGAAAGTTAACACTCCCTCCACATCCTCGCCTCCTCCATTCCTGAAATGGAATTTAGGATTCAAGCCATAGAGTCTTTATAGACTGTAAAATCAGGAACATCCTGTTGATAACCAGATAGGCTTAACAGCTGCCCATGGTTCTGAAAAGCATTTGTGCTAAGGAAACAAATCTGGCACCAATGCCTTCTAAATGACCTACAGAAAATGATTAAAGGAAGAGTCGTTGTTTTTATTTTATTATTATTAGTTGGCAAATAAGCATTACTGACAGACTTTTTCCTGATGTCACTGGAAAAGCTACAAAAATGAGAGGTTTTTTTTTAATTACAAAAAAATTCTTCACTTATGGCTGCAAATAAGCCAAATAAGTCAAACACACAAGTTAGGTCCTCGAGAAAGATACTTTTCCTAAGCAGCTCAATCCAACAGCCTAAACACTGTCAGGCCAAAAACATTAAAACACTTCATGGTCTGAAATATTAAGATGGTTACTAGAATTTCCAAAGCTTATTCTTTACAAGTTCAGAAGTTAAAAAACCGCCTTTTGCTCAGGCATCAGAGCTGGGCCTTCCTGAAAAGAGCCACATCTCTTACGCTCACAATTCACACTCCAGACAGAGATGCAGAGACAGACACAGCTTTAACGTGCCTCTTAGTCTCCCTAGAAAACCTGGGAGCTCTGTAGGCACCCAGAACAACTAACTTCTTGGCCTTCCCTCCAAATGCCAAAGCACAAAGCTACTTTGAGGCTACTTGGCAGCAAGGAGCCCTAGAAGGAAAAAAACAGGCCCAAGTTTCAGTCCCAGTTCTGTGTCTCTCCTAGACAGAACACTAACTAGTTAGGCTCCTCTGAGCCCTCCAAGCCTTGACCTTCAGTGTCCATCCTTATCAGGCCTGCATTGCCCAACTGTAGCAAAAATCTTGCTAAGTTTGTTTATTAAGAATCCTCTATTCTCAGTATCTGCTCACCCTCATTATCTGATCAAATTCCTTATCTTCCACCCACTTCCCAGGTATCTGATGATCCTGGCCTGCCTTCAGCAAGAATCCCTTTTATCCCAGAATCCCCTACTTCCAATGTTTCCTCTCAGTAATTTTCCATCCACTTACCTCCACCCTGTCCTTTGCTATCAATCCCCACCTGTCCATGCTGTATTCAGAGTTGAGCCCAGTTCTATACTGAGGTCTTTATTCTCCTGTTGCAATATTTCCTGAATAAAGTTCTGTTTTTATTACTTTAATCACTGTACAGCTCTGGTCTTCTTTGACAGACTACAGTTATGTCGCTTAGCCTCTCTGAGCTTCAGTAATCTCACCGGTAAAACAAGAATAAAACTTTCCTCACCAAGTTGTGGGGTAACCTAATGCATGCATGCAAAGCAGCTATTCAGTGAGTGACACATGCATAGGCACTCATAAAATGGGTATTTTCAATTTCTTTATATTAGCTTTATATATTATTAAACACCAAAGGATATCCCAAATCAGGGCTAGGACACACGCTTTGACATGAAGCCTATTAGGCAGTAGGTCATCCCAGGCTCCCTGCCATAATCAAACTCTAGGACTTCATAGACTTATGAAGCAGCCTGGAGATATAGACAGTTCCTCGGATGTGGGGCCAGAATCCTAGAAATGCTGAGAATTTGCAGCAAAGTAGTTTTTTAAAGGACGCCAATTATATTAATTACCACATATTGTCATGAGCCAGGCAATGTGTTAAATGATTTACGTTGATCCTATTTGCTCCTCTCAACAATAGAAACATAGGCAGATATTACCAATATCATGTGTCAGGTATTGTAAGAATACAAAGATTAAGAATACATATTATACAAAGAATATCACAACCCACAACTCTAGGCTCTGATAAAAAAATAACTTTATTTGGAGATTCCACCTCTAACGAATGTTGCCAGGGCCATCCTAACTCACTATTTTGGAACTCTTACAGGATATTATAAGAATTTATTTCAGTCTTTTCAAAAAAGATGTGGCTACATATTTTAAAAAATATTTTAATGTTATATAATATTAAAAATTATGTGAAATTATAGTACATCGCTCTGGAGCCAGATTAGTTAGGTTCAAATTTTATCTCTACCATTTACTACTACTATGTGATCTTGAACATAGTTTAACCTCCCTACTTCAGGTTCCTCACCTGTGAACTGTGAATAATTATAGTACCTACCCTCTTAGTATTATAAGGATTAATCCTTATAACATAAGCTATAAAACCTAACATAAAACTTACAACAAATAACTGAATAACATAAGTTATACATTAACTAGCAATCTTTATAAGGATTTAGTTAACATATGTAAAGCATTCAGAATATTGCCTGAAAATACAGTAAGACAGTAAGAAATCAATAAAATATGGACTTATATTCTATTTCTCAATCCTTTATAACTACAACTCATTTACTAAGACTCCATTTCAGTGAAACTGGTTCAATGAGGAGATTTTTTGAGGCTGGTTAAGAAATAGGAAAAGTATTACAGAGTGCTTGGCTAAGTAATCAGGACTAAAGGACCAAAATGGCTAAAATGAAAAGGACATTCAAGTACTGGTGAGGCAATACACTGCTGATGGGAGTGTAAAATGGTACAACCACATCAAAAAACTGACTGGTAGAATCTACTAACGCTGAACAAATACATATCCCAGGACCTAGCAATTCTCCTCCCTGGTATAACCAACAGAAATGTCCACAAAAAGACATGCACTAAAACCTTCACGCCAGTGCTATTCTTAAGAGCAAAAATCTGTCAAGTGCCCAAATGTCCATCAACAATATTGGGTAAAATCACACAACGAAACACCACACACTACCAAGAATGAAAAATCTGCCACTAATTACATAACAATAAAGGTGAGTTTCACAAGCACAGTGTAAAGTGAAAGAAGCCAGACACAAAAGAGTATATATGCGGTATGATTTGAATTACAGAAATACTAAAAACCAGCTGGATTTAATGCTGTGATGCAACACTCAGGCCTCCTGCAGGAAGGGAGCAGGCTCTCCAGGTCCTCAGCTGCCAGCAGACACCCAGCAGCTGTCGCCTCACTCAGAAACTGCTTCTGTTGAAAGGAGCAGCAGCACCCAAAGGTATGCCCCCTCCCATGGGCAGCCAACCCCTTGAAACACGGAGATATAATGCCTATTTCCCATGCAACTTTGGACATCTCTGAAGGGCCTTTCCAGAGCTCCCCATGGACTCAACTAAAGCCTCCACTGAGACTGAACTGTAGCTCGACCTCCCGCTCTACAGAATCCTGCTCCCTTCCTTTCTCTTCCCTTCCAGAGGTGTTGATCCCAAGAGTTCTCCCTAAGAGACTTCCTGAACCCTCACCTCACTCTCAGAGTCTGCTCTCAGGATATCCAATCTTAAACACAAGCTAACTGGGCCTATGATGTTAATGTGAGGGTACTGATGACTCCTAGGGGGAGGACAAGTAGTGAACAGAAAGGGGCAAGAAGAAAAACGTCTGGGTGATGATAAAAATTTGTTTTTAATCTGGAAGCTGATTGTATGCCTCTGTTCCAATGGGAAAAATTCATTTACTTGCATCTATGAAAGATGTGCTTTTTCTTTTAATGCTTCTGTAAGTACAAATAATATGTACTTTTTCATATATACTTTCTCATATACATTATATTTCAATGTGAAGTTAAAAGAAAATAAGACAAATTAGGAAACAATCAGAATGGGACAGAATCTTAAAGAACACTTAGTCCTACCTACACCACTTACTGTGCACTCAAACATAGTCTAGAGAGGTCTCAAGAAGTCTAATGTGAGATTGCAAACCAGCTGGTGGCAACCCAGACCCAGAACTGTGCCTGGACTCCTCGACAACAGTCTTGTATTATTTCCACTAGACCATGCTCTTGCGGGTAGTGAGCAGAGTTGAATCTGAGGCCAGGGAAGGACTTGCTGCAGCTAGCATATTGATACGGTTCAGGACACACTACTCCAAAATATGGCACCTTGGCATTTGAGAAAACAGCAGAAGAAAGCAAGCCACTCTCACCTTGCCCTAAGGCAGTCATACAACCTAGCAGATCTTCTCCTGAAGTAGGTCAAAAGACTCATTCCAGAGGTGCCCTCCCTATACCTAGAGGAAAGGAATGTGCCTATCTCTGAAAACACAAGGACATAGAGAAGAATTTAAACAAACAGGCTTTGCCCAGCTCCCCTCTTTAACAAAGACCTAGAACGCTGGTAACAGGACAAGATCAGTGTTGTTGTTGTGTCTGCAATGTGGCCAGCAGTTACAAGAGGAGCTGTGGCATACCTTCCCAACCATGCCCAGCCCTGTCTGCAGGGAACATCCCCTACTTCACAACTGGGACCAAGACCCACAAGAGCAAGTGAAACCTCTTCCCACCTTTCCTTTCTCAAGGCTGCCCCTAACATCCAGGGAACATCCCTAACAAGCAGGAGAGTATGTCATGTATGCTAAATGTTTGGAACAGGCCTACAGAGCAGAGAAAAAGCAATCGGATGGTGACACTAGCTATGTTAGTAAGAGTGGCTTTAACACTGCTGCAGTGAAAATCTTACAAGCAGTCTACCTCAGTTGGTCCGGCATACATCATGGGAGATGGGAAGATGGCCACCACTGTCGTCTCAGGATTCAGAACTCCTTCCTCCAACACTGCAGCATGCTGCTTCATACGCCACATCAAAGGAACATCGTCATCCTTTGTCCAGCCACCCAAAGGGTGGAGGAGGAGGACGGGGCGCCGGTAACCCCTCTCTAGAAGTTGCTTATGGGTATCCTGCATTAACAGCGCATGTCCATTGTGCACTGGGTTGCGTAGTTGAAATGCAAAGACAGCATCTGAAAAGAGAATTTCCAGAGTTAAGAATAGCATGTTTCTAACAGATTACTTCCCAAAGGATATGCAATTTTTCTTAAAACTTGATACTTAGGATTAAGCAAACATATGCAAACTCAGAAATCAGAAAACTGGTAAAAAAAAAAAAAAATGTACTGCTTTGACCATTTAGGATAACATGACCTACACTTCTACTATACAATATTAAGTAAATCATACTTATCTGAGGATATGTAATATAACAATCATGGATTTATAAGAATTACTTTCTTGCATTCATGGGAAATGAGAGCAATCATCAGACTTTCTGGTCCTAATATCCTGGATCCACTGCTTACCATAGATAAACATTTTTGGTTTGTGCCTCAGTTACCCACCAGACCAATCCCTCCAAAGGACCTAAGATAATGCTTTACTAAGGGAGACAGAAAAGTAGAGAAATATATCTGTAGTTTCAAAAATTTACTTACTGTTCAAATATGCTCACTTACGATTACTTTGCTCGACTAGAACCATATTTTGTTTTATGATCAAAGGTCTGAATTTTGGATTATAGTTTACCAACAACAATATCCCTTAAAACAATGAAAACTGCTAGAGAGATGAAACTGGTTAACTCCTTATCTCCTGCTTACAACCCTGGGTTCATGCCTACGTGGTGCTTGCTAGCAGGAAATCTTTCCAATCCAGTTAGAGGAGCTCTGTATTTCGCCGCCCTCACAATACCTGACAAAGCATCATGCCATGCTGATCCAAGCTCGACTCAGGGAGAGGAACAGCCTCTCTCTTCTAACAATCTGTAAGCCAAATAGCACATCTTCTCCAATCTATTCTCAATTCTGACCCTCTTCTATCACCATAACAAAAGGTATCACAGGAAGACTGTGGCATCCTACTTAACTGGGACTTTTTGTTTTCGTTTTGCCACATCATGTAAAATCCAAGATTTACAGCATGATCATTACTCTTGGAAGTTCCTCACGTTACCTTTATACATGAACAGAACAGGGCCGGTTTTCACAAAGGAAATAGCTGATAGAACATTAGGTCCAAAAAACAGAAAAGTCTTGATATACAAGCATTTAAAATTATTTTGCTTTGGGATGGGAGGAGGGAAATAGACCTAACATTTTTCTATCCTTCTCAATGTACTTCACATTTTGTTTTACATATGGACATAAAAGATGCCAAAATATCCCTTTTGACCACTAGAACTACAGATACACACACACACACACACACACACACACACACATCTCTTAGTTTTGTCCACTTTTTTTTTTTGTAGGACCATTGTTTGGTCCTACAAACAATGACTACTCAGTGGCGAGAAGCAAAACAAAAGCCCATACATTCTAAAAACCATTCCCCACTTACATAAACCAGAGCTCCTTGGCAAATGGCAGCTTTTAGAGCTGGGGCAAGAAAAGTACAACATGAGCTGGAACACCTTTTTGCACCATTAAGAAGGGAAGTGCTCAAAGAATAATGGGGACATCTGATGAAGGCTCATCTGACAGACCACAGTCTACACACTGGTGAATAAAGCCACACTATGACAACAGCAAGAACAGGCCCGCCCTCCCTGTCAAGCCCCTCCCAACCCTGCTCTCAGGTGCCTGAGGTCACTGAGCAGAGCCCTAGGTACTAGTGATTTACAAACCTGGGTCTTCTGACCAGAACTCTACCCAAGCTCAGACTACTGTCTCCCCAACTGCCTCTTAGTGCTCCACAAGCGCCTCACCAGCAATTCACCATTACCTACCTCAGAGGCTCAGCTTCCTTTCTTGCCCTGTCCTCCACATGTAATGAGTCCCTTCTGTTCCCCACATCTCATTTGCAGCACACTAATTACCAGCACACTCAGCCTTCATCATCTCTTCACAAGGTCTGTCTTCAAATAGGTCTTCTTCCCCTACCCAACTTTACACGACAGCCAGTGACAGGGAAGAAACCCACCGGGGACAGGATGCAAATGCAGTTGGAGACATGCTGAGCCTGAGGGAGTAGTGAAACTGGCCTGCCCTCCTGGGGCTTGCAGTCTAGTCAGAGCAGAGGAGCAAAGACGTTCCCTAAGAGAATAAATACACGTTAAAAGGAATATAGTTCCTTCAACTCCGGCAGGACATGACAATATTCCTTCACTTACTCCTCTACACTATTACCACAAGACTGGTGACAGCACTACCACAGTGTGGAGGACCGAGTTAGGGAAGGAAAGAATGGGCGTCTTCACCTATACATGACACTGCTGGACTGGATTCATTGATTCAACCAATTCCTTCCTGTTCCATCAACAGTGAGGATGAAATGCAAGCCAAATTCAAACAGCACTTTCCTGATTTAAGTGGTCCTTACCTCTCTACTGACTGACATAAAAATCTACACCACTTAAGGCCTTCCAACCCCGGCACCAACCTTTTATATGTCATCTGCCTCTCTATGCTTTTTTTTTTTTTTTAAAGTAAAAACCATGAAAACCAATAAAATTTAATGAGAAAATCATCCATAAACGCACTGTCCTGAAAGCACAGTCTTTTGTTTTGTGCAACCTTCCAGTTTTTCTCTTTGTTGCATACATTTTTACACAGCTATAATCAAACATATGACATTTCTATTCCGCTTGGCCATTCTGGTCTAACCACCTGTTTCTGACATCTTGTGGTCCTCTTGGAGCCACAAGGCTTACTGCTGGGCCCTATGAAATTCCTTCTTGACAGACTCACTGGAAGCTTACCCCTACACCTGGGTTCAATTACCGCACACATACAGATGGCTTCTCTTAGCCACATCTCTAAGTCCTTCCTTCCAGTTCACCGGACAGACGTATTACAAAAACTATTTCAATATACATTGCTCATTACCTACCTCTTTCCCTCAATTCTTCTGCCTTTCCTATTACTGTCACATCTCAAGCCAAATTTGGGTCTGGCCCCCAAAGCCTATTCCTTCTCCTGTACTGCATGTCTATGTGAAGGAACTTCCCAGCAGAGCAAGTTCTCTCCCTTTCCTCTGGATTTCCTATCATCTAGTCCAGGAGCCAATACACTAAGGAAACAAGTGAAGTCTGATCCCTTTCCTTCCAGCAGGTAGAAGAGGAAGAAGAAAGTGAAGAAAGTTTTCCTGAGCATATATGTGTGACAAGGAAGGAAATGAAGATATCAGCATTCCCTGAACACATGTAGGACAAGCCACAGGCCACTTCATCTAGAGGCGTTGCCAGCAAGGACTGTCGTGGCACAGTGCAGAGCGACCCAGACTCTACTCTTTCCAAGCTGAGTATCCAAAGACAACTGCAACTCAGCAAATAAATGAATGAGGTGATGAGCAGGGCAGTGCTCCTAAATCCTAGTCACCCTTCCTCAAACTTCCCAGAACTGTGCTTCACATCCCAGCCCACAGCCAGCGCCCCAGTATCCACCCCAACCACTGAACATAGAATTACAACATCTTCTTGCTTCTTTCCTCTTAACTTCACTGTAAGACTGCGCTACATAGAGCAGTAATTAATAATTCCTTTCTTCCCTCCCACCCAAGGTTTCTATCTGCCTCTCTACCCTAAAGCTCCAAGAACAGACATTTCTGATTTTCCCTAAATCAATACAGTAGCTAAACAAGACAATGGTTCTAGGGTTGCTAGAGTTGTGTGTGTGCTTAATGTTTGTTTTTGTGGGAGTTTTTGTGAAGGGACCTGGAATAACAAAGCAATTTGATCTCCCCTCCTCCTTGGGATTATCATAAACTAACAGTCTTTCTTTTACTCAAACTGCTTAAGCCAGGGGGGAGAAATAAAGGAATAAGAGATGGGCCCCTTGAACAAATATAAAGATATTAGAATTTTTCACAAACTGGTAAATTCATATTCTAAAGTATGGCAGGAATGAACTACTTTCTATTCTCATGACTAAAAACACTTCCAAATTAAAGTAAGATGTTCACTATAAAGCTTTGTGCCAACTGGGTTCCGTGCCACTTATTTGCCATTCCCCTCCCCATCTATTCTCTGATGTCCTGGGGCAGGGAGCACAGGTGTCCCTCAGGGCTTCCCCTAGAAGGGGCTGTTGTCCTTCTGCCTTGAGAGTGGAGGCATTAGCAGGCAACCAGAGGATGGACGGAGAAAAGCTTTTGGGGAGCTCTTCTCCCCACTATCATCTGCCTCAGCACTGTGATTCTGGCTGTGCCAGTGACCCTGCAACCAGCTTCTGCCCAGTGGCCCTCCCACAGCTGCAGCTCCCACCTGGCTTCAGAAACACTGCTTCCTGTTCTCACCCCTTTGGAACTGGCTAACACTACCCAATGCCACTAGTCCCTGGACACCTCAGCAATTCCTTGTAGGTTCCCTTAACTCTGACCACCTTTCTTTAAATACTTGCTTCACTGAATTATGCTCAAAGCCTCATCTGAGTGTGCCTTCTGCTTCCTGCTGGGAGCTGACTGACACAGGTTCCCCTCACCCAATCTCAGCTCTCTGGCTTGCTGCCACTTATCATCGAGATCCACTATCTACTTCAGAGCCAAACATAGATCTGCTTCTGCCTCAGCCTTCTCATGTATCATCCTCAACTTTACTTAAAACATTCTTCTGATGTCTCCATTTACTCACTTAAAATGTGGTTTGTAATTCAGCAACACTATAAAGCTTTCTCAGATTTATTCAACACTGTACTACCACACACTAGTCTGAAAGAAATTATGTCAACTCTTCCCTTTGCAATCAGCAGGACACCAATATTCTATGTTTAATAAACACTAACAGGCTCTTACTTGGCTTAAGTGAAATGCATTCTTCCCCTCCAGGATATTGGTCAATCATCGGTAATTCAAAGAACTTGCCATCTGGAAATGTATCACCTTGCAATCACCTTTAATGTGGGTATTAAAGACTTCTCAATCCTTCCCAGCTACAGAATAGTCTAAGAACAGCCAAACTGATAGTGCTGTGCACAGGACAATAGCCCACATGGGGTAACCAAAGTACTTCTAAGATGAGGGGAGGAGAAGGAGGAAGAGGTAAGAAAAGAAATCCTAGATTAAGAAAATAAATAAATAAATTCCCTGCTTTCTCTCGCCTGAACACATCAGAACTGACTTGTTATTGGCTTCCTAAAAGAGTGAACAAGAACTACAAAGTAAACTCCTCGGTCTGTTGCTTATTTGCCTCAGTATAAAAATGGAAAAAATAAAATAACACTCTAATTTTTGTTGTTTGATGTAAGGCTAATAACTGGCTCTCAGCTACTTTAAACAAAGTTGAAATCATTCATTATGCAACACATTCTCTAAATGACTTAAAATGTTTGGCTCACAAAGAAGAGTGCAAAACAGATGTAATATGAAAGTCCCTAATTATGAATAATTCCTTGATAAGACCCTTAACAGTGCCAACAATTAATTTACTAATATCAGTTCCAGATACGAATTCAAATTTTGGCAAACATTTAAATAACATGGTCACAGCAAGTCCTCCATTAAACATGTTTCTGTTCACCAGCAGAAAAGGGAAGTGTACATATAATAAACTACCAGATGCTTCTGGTTGCAAATCACAGAAATCCCAACAAAAAGTATCTTAAATAATTTGAATATATGTTATCTCTTTGAATAAGAAATCTGGAGATAAATGACTCCATGGTTGGATAAGAAACTCACAGTATAAGGACAAAAGTTAGCATATTTGGAATTTTCATGAATACAAGAATGGTTGCAGGAACTCCAAACATCCAAAACAGGAAGAAAGAGAAGGGTGAAAAAAACAGAAGTTGTCTGGCATAAGCCAAACTGTTGGAAAGAAAATCTTTCCTGAAAACCCTCTTCCTTAGATCTCAATGGCCAGAAATGACTTAATGCACTGACCCTTAAATCACACACTGACAAAAAAGAGTGGGGCATCATTATTAACTTGTATCAATCATTATTCATTCCTGTATACTGGGCCTAAAACATCTTAGCAAAAAAGAAGAGAAATGAGCTGTTATACAGGCAGTACCAAGTATAGCACTCAAAGAAGTTTCTGTATCAGTAATTTAAGCCAAATATTTGCTTCAAATTCAGGAGTAAAGTATAAAAGGGGAAAAGGGATCCCGCACTCAAAAACCCTAAAGGAGCCAAGAAAGAAATGTGAATGAGTTAAGCAGACTAGGTAGGAACTATGGAGCACTGAAGAGTGGGTGGCCCATCTGAGGCCTCCAGTTCTTAACCCATTTTATTAAGTTCATAACACTTCAAATTTCAGCAGTCTACAGCAGAACTTAGGTATAAACAGATAATTCTTGCTCTAAACTTCACATGAATAAAGTCTAGCTTCAGTTCACACAACAAAAATTAAGGCACCTGTATTACCATGTTGCTATGAAGAAATGCCCAAGACCAGGTAATTTATAAAGAAAAGAGGTTTAATTGACTCACAGTTCCACACAGCTGGGGAGGCCTCAGGAAACTTACAATCATGGTGGAAGGGGAAGCAAACACGTCCTTCTTCACATGGTGGCAGAAGAGAGAATGAGAACCAAGCAAAAGGGCGAGCCCCTTATAAAACCATCAGACCTTGTGAGAACTTACTATCACGAAAATAGCACGGGGGAAACCACCCCCATGATTCAATTACCTTCCACTGGGTCCCTCCCATGACAGGTGGGGATTATGGGAACTACAATTCAAGATGAGATTTTGGAGGACACAGCCAAACCATATCAACAACTTAATCTCTTACTACATACCAGTACAGTTTAAAGTGCCTCACACATCTTATCTCATTTCACTTTTTAAAGTAAAATGTTATGCTTTAGGTACCATCAATATCCTCATCAATTGTCCATGAGCCTTAGAGAGAAAAGTAATTTCCCCACAAACACATAACTGCTAGGTGGTGAGGCAGAGTCTGAACACAGAACTCTGTATGCCTACCAGGAGCATTCTGGAGTTCACCGACACTAACACAAACACAAACGAAATGCCTGCTCTTTCCCAGTTGTTCTGTAGTTGCTTGGAACGAGGGCCTCTGGTTCACAAACATGGTTTGGTGGCCAGCTATATACCCCAAAAAGGCAAACACATTCACCTGCCCTTTCTCAGCCACATCCATCTGATTTCTACACAGAAAATTTGAAAGAGAGCAGCATCAGTGCTTAGGGCCAAACCATCTCTGCAGTGGGTGGGAATTAATTAGGAGCATAACTGCAGGATGCTTCCAATTTTAAGGCTTAAAAAGGCCTCCCCAAATCTACAGTGAATGCTGTTCCCTGATACAGAACCTTGAATTTGCAGGTATGGAAAGAGTATGGGTGCACCAAGGTAAGCACATAATTTACCCACCTCTGTGTCAAAGACCTAATAGCAAGAAGTTTGATATAAAAATCCTGTCCCGGAGTGCTTTATAATATAGAAAGCAGTATTATAAAGAACAGCATCTGTAGCTTCTCTATTCTGCTCTTAAACAACTTTTTCTGTTATTGTTTAATGTCTCTCTCTTCTATACCATAAGCTCCTAGAGTATTTATTTATGGATCTTCAGCACATGGCATACTGGCATATAAAGATCTACAAACATTTTTTAAATGAAGTGAACATGATAAAAGTTCCATCGTTCCATTATTTGCTGCGATACATGACATTCATACATTGGAAGTACACAGTATATATTTGGTGATGTTAGGCTTAACCAGCTGATTCTTCCTTGTTAAGTTTCTTTTACTTCTGTAATTCTATACCAAAAATTTGTACCCAAAGACAGTTTGATGAATTGTTTTGAGAAGTATTTCTACACACAGTGTTGTTTCTTTTAATTTTTGCTTTAAACAACTTTATTATTTAAATCATGGTTGTATATCATTGGTACAATGGTATGATACAATGGTCACGTATCATTATTTGCTGTGACACATCACCAAATATATACTGTGCACTTCCAATATATGAATGTCAAGTAAAACATTCGGAGATACATGACATTCATATATATATATATATATATATGTATCATGTAAAACACTGACATATAAAGCATATATATATGAGTGAATTATTCAAATAATATTCTATAGTTCCATTCAGCTTTAACATGCGAGTTTTGTAATAAACGAAAGGTAAATTCTGTATTAGCATCTAGCTTCCAGAGTATTCAAAATAATGTCAAATCAAATTATATCAATATAATGAACCTACACAGGCTAGTTTTGATTGACTACCTTTCTTTACATATTCCACTGCTATATTTACCTGTACTCATCATTGTTTTACATTTTAGTAAGCACTAGAAAAAATCTTCTAGAACTTTCTCTCCAAGCCGACCTGTATTAGGTAATTAAATCCATGTCTCACCAGCATTCATATCTTTAAATTTCTGCTTTAGCTCAGTAGGAGTAAGACGATACTGATCAAGACCATCATTCCAATAAACTCGATCCAAGACTTGAAGATCTCCTCCAATCAGCCAATCTCCTTGTTCCATGACCATCTAATAGGAAAAAAAATTTTTTTTAATGGAAACCGAGATCAAAAGAAGTAAAAACATTTCTCACATAAGCTAAATACAGTTGTTGTAAGCCACTCTCATCTTAAATAAGGTAAATCTGACTTATCAACTAAATTGACATTAGAGATGCTATAAAATTAGAATCGATTTTGTGATTTCCCAGAAAACTTGTGAAATAACTATCTTTACATATGAAAGGCAAACAAAAGCGATGTGAATAATTATACCTTTTCAAGTAACAAAAACATTCTTTTCATTATTATCGTACATTGATTAACAGAACAATTTGTAGCCCTGGGTCACCCCACACTCTGTGTTCTCCAATCCTAACCTTTTGAAGAATTAATGATCATTCAGTTAGATGCAAATTCATGCTTTCCAATCTCCACACCACCTCAAATTTCTTACAATTTTACTACTTTCTTTCCCTGCATCTGAAAGGAGGAGCTATTACCCTCCAGGACCTGTTCATCTTCACAAGGCAGCTCCAGCCCTATTTTTCCCCATGAGGCTTTGGCTTATGTGCCAACAACGCGCCCAGCTTCTTTCTCAGTCTACCTTAACACACCTAACAACTGACAGAAATTTGACTTCAGTAACATTCCACATACAACATATATATATAAAATAAATGAAGTACTTTGAAGAGAAATTATATTTCACTGCTTTCACATCAAACCACCCTGGTGAGGGCTCCCTTAGCCTCTACCTCACACACTCATTGTAAGTACATTCCTAAGCACACGACAAGACTGTATACTCCAAGAGCTGAAACACTGTGCCGGTGGTGTCCCTGGCCCTGCATTCCCAGCATCAGCACCTAGCCCAGTGCCATGTATATAATAGAGATTTAAAATACGTTTGTTGAATAAATATTTATCTGGACCAAAATGACAAGAGCATAAACACTCATCACACGTAAGGTCCAATCTCCATTCTGCAAAACATTAACAATTCCAATGAAAAGTCAATACACAGAAAATGCCCGCATTTCAGCACAAACATCATTGGCAAATCAAGATAAAATGCAGCGAGGTTTTTTCAGCACCTTAATATAGGGGTGGTTCTTGCACGTTGTTCCCCACTGTCTGGCACAGCGCTCCTCTTTCCTGTGCTCAAAAAACTCTGGATTGCGAAGAATGGCCACACGGCGGCCCTCATACATCAGAGCAAATGCTGTACAGCCATCCAGCCTCTCTTTATCTTCATGAGTTGCAGTCAGAACTATAGGTACTGACAAGTTAATGACACCTCCTGCAGAGCACAAAAGAACATGAAGCACACAGCTTGGATTACTCAACAGGCTTTACTTACATCCACCTTTCACTTCAGGGGACACTTTCCAAATAATAAAAGGCTGTGGGTCCAGTGACAGTATTCAACTAGTACCTGGCACAGAAAAACGAAAAGACAGAACAAGCTACAAGGTCAGGGAGAATGAGCAACGACCTCCCAAGTTAAAAAAAAAAAAAAAAAAGCAAAAATTAAAAGAATCAAACTGTCTTTGGGTACAACATTTTGGTATAGAATTAAGTAAAACAAACTGTTTAACAAGAACGAATCAGCTGGTTAAGCCTAACATCACCAAATATATGTTGTGCACTTCCAATATATGAAAGAGACAAAGAACTACGTTTCTGGGCCTTTTCAGGAAAAACTTAAATCCTTATTGATAACAGGATGACATAATAACTACAATTTATGTGATAAGTTGATTAAGTATACTTGAGTATCCTTGAGATAGGAAGACAGAACTACCCAAAAAGTTTTTTTTTAATACAGTCAAATTCAAACTGATATCAGCTATCACTAACCAAGAAATAAAGACAGTAATGGCTGCATTTAAACCAAAATGTGTTGTCAGTGATACTAAAGGCACAGTCTCAGCATGCAGCCTTGCAAGCTGTAAAAATCTTTTTTCTATTCATCATCTATGGGTTAGAAAAGTAAAGCGTGCTCTCACATTCATATTTGGACTATTTATATGCTAAATAAATCATATTGTTTTGGACATCATGGCATATCTTCTTTGAACAAAAGATGTCAACGAGAGTAATGATAACTGCTTGGCTGCTTTTCAAATTACTACCACTAGGTAAAGTGTAACATGGAAAATGAATAGGTAGATTTGCACCAAGCCCAAGACTAAATCATTATAAAGGAGGTAGTCCACAAGACTTTGCAATTAGTTCCAAGGAAGAAAATCAAAATGCATTATTTAATCCTTATGTTCCTGTGATAAAGTTTCTTGAGAAGAATGATTAGAAATTATGTTTTCTAATATCTACTTCACCACCCAGTTTAAAGAAGTCACAAAACAAAAAACTTGGTAGCAATTATAGTAGGGTTCTGTGACATTTAAAAATATTTTCATAAGGTAGTAAGTTAATCTTACCAACAGTATACAACACAAAATTAAAAGCTGCTGGATTATAATGATAATATATTGGACATCTTTTTTTTTTTTTTTTTTTTTTGAGACAGAGTCTCATCCTTTTGCCCAGGCTGGAGTATGGTGGTGCCATGATCTTGGCTCACCACACCCTCCACTTCCTAGGTTCAAGTGATTCTCCTGCCTCAGCCTCCCAAGTAGCTAGGATTAGAGGCACACGCCACCACACCTAGCTAAGTTTTGTATTTTTAGCAGAGATGGAGTTTCACCATGTTGGCCAAGTTGGTCTCGAACTCCTGACCTCAGGTGATCCACTTCCCTCAGCCTCCCAAGTGCTGAGATTACAGGCATGAGCCACCGCGCCTGGCCGACATCAATTTGTTTGACAAATTTTTGTTAATGTTTTAAAATAGGAAGGACCACATTTTTAGCCACATATTTCAGAATTCCTTAACTAGGACTCCACAATTCCTCATTAGAAGGCTCAAGCATGGGCTTCAGTACCGCAAAACGCAGCACGTATATGCCCTGGGTGGGAAGCAGCTTTCCACAGTGATCAGGCAAAAACAGCATAGAATAACTGTATGTGTTTTACAATCCATCTTCGGCCCTGATCCCCAGATTTTCCCTCTCTCTCTGCAATAAATAAGAGTCAGGAAAGGGAAAAACAAAAATGAGATCTCATGATTCACTTAAATAAAGTGTTCGGTACTGATATAACTTAGTCTTATAATGCTACCTCTATTAAGATGTTACCCTACTACTTTTTGTAAACAGTGAAAAATCTCTGCAACTATGTAATTTCTCTTCCATATACAATATAATTTTGAATGTAAAATGTCTTACCATCCAGAAGACAATCAAAATGAAGGCACTGCAAGTACTCCCTCTCTCTCATAAAGCCATTCAATGGGGTTGCCCAACCTTCTGCCAAAACCTGCACCCACTGCATATCCACCTAGTAAATTTGAAAGTAAAGCAAAATTTTCTATTGCATGTACATATGAGCAAAAGCAATGATGATCTTTAGGAATTTAATTTTGAAAGCAACGGAAACAAACAGTGTAAGGATGAATATAGATTATACCAAACTAACAAAGAATAAGGGCACTAGGAAAATATTTCCTTCTCCTATTAAATTTAAATAACATTAGGCCTCCAAGTATTTCTAATAAGGACAGCCTCTCCTAAACTAGTGGTTCTCAAACTTTACCTCAAACCCCTGGAAAGCTTGCTAAAATGATGACTGCTTCATCTGCAGAGTTTCTAATTCAGTCAGTTTGCTGTGGGGCCCATGAATATTTCTAAAATGTTCCCAGAAAATTATAACAGTGATGATCTAACACTTGGATAACTACTCTCCTTAACCAAGAGAAACTTTACAGCCAGAGGAGGTGGCTCACGCCTGAAATTCCAGCACTCTGGAGGCCAAACAAAGCAGGCAGATCACCTGACATCAGGAGCTCAAGACCAGCCTGGCCAACATGGTGAAACCCAGTCTCTACTAAAAATACAAAAAATTAGCCAGGTGTGGTGGCATATTCCTGTAGTCCCAGCTACTTGGGAGGCTGAGGCATGAGGATTGCTTGGGCCAGGAATCGCTTAAGCCCAGGAGGCAGAGGTTGCAGTGAGCTGAGATCACGCCACTGCACTCCAGCCTGGCAGCCTGGGCAGTAGAGTGAGACCATGTCTCAAAAAAAAAAAAAAAAAAAGAAAGAAAGAAAGAAACTTCAAATAAAATATTTTCCAAGAAGTCTCTTACCCATGACAGAGTACTCTTCATTTTACGAAGACTATTATTTCTTGAACTTTGAGATTTCTAGCATATCCCATCAGAACGTCAAAGGACCAATGAACAATGTACTTATCATTAATGTAAGCTGGATATGCTCATTTTTTAACTGAGCATACAGCAGTGGCTCTCCAATGAGAAAGATAAAGCACCTGGCAGAGTGGAGCGCAGTAAAATGCAGCCTACTATTTATTCCCAGAGTATGTTTGCCAATGTGTTCCACTGCAAAATCAATTCACAGGAAAAAAAATTGTATTCATGAAGAAAATTTTTTTTTTCCAAAACCTTTGATGGTGGCTACTACTTGTCTGTACTGGAATTCAATTCTAGACAGTATCTGTTAGGGACTGAACGTCTGTGTCCTCTCAAAATTCCTATATTGAAGGCCTAACCCCAATGCTACCATACTTAGAAATAAGCATGTGAGGTGGTGCAAAGAATAGCAGTGTGACTTCCAGATGCTCTGCCAATTGAAGAAATTTGAGAACCAATGAACTGAAAAAACATTCCATTTAGAAAAAGCTACTGTCTTTCTGGATTCTACAATCTGACATGTAAATTCATAGTCATTCATTCTCACTCTTCTTCTTTCTGCCTTTGTCTGTGTGTATTCACTCCACGCAGTCTGTAAGCAACAAATTCTGTTGTTCTTTTGCAACAGTTCACTTCCTGAGCTTCTCTGCTCTGTCGTTCTCCCTTCTTGTCACTCCCTGGCATGTCTTGGTTTCTGGTCAGAGACCCAATTACACACACAAAGTGCACCAATATAATTTACTCCCATCAGGGATTTTGGTAACAACTTAAAGAGTCTTTCTCCAAGCCTAGAAGTTTTGTTTTGTTTTCCTTTCTCCTTACTTTCAGATGCGGCACTTCCTTGGGTATTTTGGATTTTTACTATACTAAAAGAAAGGATGGGGAATCTAACTTCTAGTCCAAATACTTATTTCTAATCTCCCTTTTTTTAAAGTATACATAAATGATACAACCTAAAATTCTCTAAGATTTGAAAATGATAAATTATAGTTTCCATTCTCATCATGCTTAACTAAGCAGTTGTATTGGGAAAGACAGCTAATGATATCATCAGAGCTAAGATACACAATAAAATTATTCTTAACAATATAAGACAGAGAGAGTCAAGTTTTGGCAAGGGATTAGAAAACATGTCTGAAGGGGAGAATGTTTACTTAATTACTGTGGATTAGTATTCCTTGACCTTTTAGAACCCATTATTTTTGATAAGCCTAAAGATCTCATATAATATTTGTTCTTTGATAGTTCAAAATAAATAAATATTATTACTCAAAGCAAATCAAAGCCATGGTAATTTGGGAACATGGTTGCACAAATTAAACACATGCCCCATCCTTAGAAATTGTGACATATACCACAACATCTTTGCCCCTTACCTAACACCACCCCTGGCCTCAAATACTGCTATAAGTCACAAATTTAACAAACTACTGTATATAAGGCTGTATCACTTAGTGTGAAAAGCAACAAAGAACTTACTTTATTAATTTTCAGGGCTGGTAATGTTTCCGCATCTGTTTTTGCCAAATGAAGTTTATTTTCTGGCACATATAGTTCTTTTACTTCATAAGATGCATCCACAGGTACAATATCCTATATAACAACAGGATTACAATTTAAATGTTTGATTCAAGAATTTAGAGTTCACCAAAGGGTATCTTAATGAAGAAAATCTCTCAAAATAAAACCAAAAAGTAGCATAAAAGAAGGCTGTGAGTGCTATGTTCCCCTCAACTAGTACTCTCAAGCAGATAGTATCCCACATACAAGAAGTAATTAAGCACAATGTCCTACTATCTAGTGGGAAAGAATAAATTCCTAAAATATACTACATATGTCAAAGTCAGGCAACTACAAATGAGAGGTGGCCTCAAATAAGAAGTAACAACAAAAAGAATTCAGAAACAAGCAAACAAAAACCACCTGAACCATCATCCTTATTATCTTTACCATATCATGAAACCATTTTATTCCAGCTTTTATATATACCTTTATCACCACTGTCAGGAAAGCCACCTTCTACCCAAGCAACACGGTATTCTAGAATGTCAGCTTTACTTCCACCACGGTGGTTTGAAAATCAGAACTTTTTGATCCCACATGAAATGCAGCCTGGAATTTTTATCCAAGCTCCACATATTCATTTATAAAACACTGGGATGCTGTTTTTCCACATTTATACTACAAGTACATATTTGTGATAACAACATAACCATTTACATACTGCTCATTAGGAGCTCTTTACAAGGCTTGTTCACAACACTTGACATATCCCTAAGAATAATTACTAAATGTGTTTAATCACTTTAATTTGTTTTAAGCCAAATCTGTCAGATAACCTCTACAACCATGCAAAATTGGCACTGATGGAGGGCTTTTCATAGATGTGTCCAACACTTTGTTATTCAAAATAAAGTAATTCTCAAAAGAATAAGAAGTTAAGCCAGACTGGGAGAAAAATACACTCAAAAGTTACATCTTTAGATAAATGACTGTTATCCAAAAATATACAAAATAAACAATTAAAACTCACCAATAAGAAAATGAACAACCCAATTTTTAAAATGGGCAAAAGACCTGAATAGACATCTCATCAAAGACACACAGATTATAAATAAGCATATGAAAAGATGTTCAACATCATACATCATTAGGAAACTGCAAATCAAAACAAGATAGCACAACATACCTATGAGAATAGCCAAAATCCAAAACACTGACAACATCTAATGTTGCCAAAGATGTGGAGCAACAGGAACCCTCATTCATAGCTGGTGGGGATGCAAAATGGTACAGCCACTTTGGAAAACATTTTGCCAGTTTGTTACAAAACTAAACATACTCTTACCAGCAATTTCACACCTTCATATTCACCCAAATGAGTTGAAAACGTACCTCCACTCAAAAACCTGCACAGGGTGTTTAAAGCAGCTCTATTCAGAATTGCCAAAAGTTGACAGCAACAATGTGTCTTTAGTAGGTGAATAAACAAACTGTAGAACATCTAGACAATGCTATATTAGTCAACTCTAAGAAGAAATGAGCTCCATGAAAACATGGAAGAACCTTAAGTGAGAACTGCTAAGTGAAAGCAGCCAATCTGAAAAGGGTACAGACTATATGATTCCAACTACATGACGTCAATTTTGCTGTGAATCTGAAACTTCTCTAAAAAAGAGTCTGTTTTTTTAAAACAATACAAAACAACAAAAAATGCAATTAAAGATGAAAGAACTGGATTTTTAAGGACACTCTCCACTATTTTTCCTGAGGAATAGATGTCCTTTAGAAAGAAACTTCAATTTATATTTGGTCTTACATGACATGTTCAGTAGGAAAAAAAAGGCAGAGATGTCAATCAAAGCCAGATGACTTCATGAAAGACCTAGGTGCTACCACTCAATCAATCAACAACTATGGGTTCTGAAAATCTAAGAACTATTCTCTTACATTTCTCCTACTTTCTCACACACCCTGTTTCCTCAAAGATGGAAAAAGAGACAGTTCAGCAATGGCTAAATATGTGCCAAAATCAGGCTCCTCTTACTGGTAAATTCAAAGTCTCTGACCTTTCTAATAATTAAAAATAAATAAATAAATAAGCAAGAAGAATAAACATCAAGGAAAAGAAAAAGTAATGTTAAAAATCGAAAGACAGACAAGAAATAAACACCGCTAGCTACAACAGCAAATTCAGCCAGCTGCGCTGCTCCTGGGGTGTAGACATGAACGGCACTTTCTGGAGGCCCCTTGTCCCTCTAGGGTCTCACTGTTCATAGGAGGAAAGCAGAAAAGTGTGTGAGACACAAACCTGGCACAGCATTAGACACTTCATATACTTTCCAAATCTTCTGCAATTAAGCTTCCAACAGGCACCCATAGCTGAAAGCTAGCTACTGTGTTTACTGAGGGTAAATAATACAGGAGGGCATTAAAAAATAACGGTGAAGGAAGAAAGCTCCACCAGCTGCTTCTATGTTCTCTTTGTAGATGCACTAATGGGGCAGATTATTTCTAATGAACCCACACTAAAGAGGGCATATCTTAAATTTTGCCAAGGAGTTCAAAGCAGTGACAAGTAAATATACATAGTTTATACATAATACCAGGAGGGGAAACCACATATAGAAAAAAAAAGGACTCTTCCTTAAATCTAGCATGAGATATAGCTTATCTTCCAACTCCAGAATTATTTTAATATATTTATTTGAAATTATAAAATAGCAGTAAAGAGAATCTGGGAAATTCTCTTTATGAGAAAAACAAATCACCCTGTATCCCAGATATGGTTATCACTGTCATTTTTCTGTCTTCCCTTTGATCTGCTCTCCATCGATAGGCACATCACAGGACAAATGATAGTTTCGCAGTCTGTACAAAGCCTATAACTTCATCAAGTAGAAAATAAAAATTCAGAGTCAATTTTTCCTGGAAGGACAATACAATGTGCATTAAGTGAACTACACATACATTCTGTATGTTCAATTAGTTTCTTCGATATGTAAAGACTCCAAAAATGCCTTGAGGCATACAGATTCTTTGCGGCTACAAAGTAAAAAATTGAAATCCTCTAACCTAGGGGGAGAAAACACTAAACATAACAAGTTACACAAAAAGTCAGGCACTCATTAGGACTTCTGTGAGGAAGAGTATGATACACTTTCACGAGGCACTTAAAATTAAATATTTACATAATCACAAAGCTTTAGGGGCATAACATCTTCAAAATCAACGAGATACAAAAAGCAACAGGGGTCTATAGTTCAGTTATTTCCAATGTTCTTATCACTAAGAATGTGAAGTAAAAAAAGAGGGCAAAGGCTTTTTATATTTAAAATCTGAGTTCCAATTCTAACAGTGCAATCTTGAGCATCTTACAACATGTCTCCCCAGTTGTTTAAAAAAAAGTACAAAAAAGATACACACATATATGTTAAAGGGCTGTTGTGACAAACTAGTGACTTAAAGTCCCTGAAGAGTGGAGGATAACATTAGTGAGAACTGACTACAACACCACACATTGTTCTAAGGGCTTCATGTGAATTTTAATCCATTAATCTTCACACAGTCCTACTAATGAAGGCAGAAGAAACTACTACTATATCCCCTCTTCACAGAGGAAATCGAGGCCTAAGAGAGGTCAACAACTTGACCCAAATCCCTGCAATACTGTCTTTCAATGGACTTAACACAAAAAGAATACTCAATAATTAGAGTACGCTTGCTACATGCCAGGAACTGTTTAAGGACTCTGCATGTATCAACTCATAGAGTCCTCTGCACAATCCTGAGGCAGGCACTCTAATTATTTCCCATTTCATAGATAAGCGAATTGAAGTCCAAGAAATTAGACTATCTCTTCCAAGGTCATATAGTTGAGAAGTATTGAAAACTAAGGTATTAAGTATTTTGTCACACAAATTTTTCTTATTTTTGTGATTTTATTAAACATAATTCCCAAGTTTTTAGTCAGCATGTGATCTTTCAATGCGTTGGTAAGGTTCTAGAGAAAAATAAAAGATATTCAGCATTTCAGTTGGGCCTAAATAGTTCTGTTAAAGACAAGTAAGCAATTTGCAACCAACTGTTCCAAACCCTGCCACTGTGAATAAATCAAGAACCTCCATTTCCACTGCTGAGGATCCCTTAGCAGGATACGCAGTCTGGGAACAAATGACAAAGGACTCCAGAGAAGAGAAGAATCTCATTCTCAACTTCAATGGGAAGAAAAACTCTATATAAAGCTTTCTTTGCCATCTCTGAAATGTATATTATTGTAAGGATGGGATATTTTTTGTATGCTGTGATGGGGCTTGACTACTCTCCCCCAGGTTTACTGCTGAAAATTGTCACAATCCTAGAGAAGCAGAAGAAAGCATGCAGCAGACACATCTTCGGATTTTTACTGGCTACAACAAGGCATGTTTAGCTGGTTTCCTGAACCAGCATCCCTAGTTCAGCTCGCAAAGACTGAAGACCAGCAGCAGTGTGCACAGTCCACTGCAATGCTCCAGGCACAGGGCTGGGGCTGTTCTCTTCCCTCCACCCTGGAGCCCCCGCAACACCAAGGGCACACTCAGGTGCATCTCTGCTTCCTCTGAAGAGATGTTCCAAATAAGAACTCTGCACTAATGAATGTTTCTATAGATGATGTCTACAATTTCCTTCCAACCATATCCCCAAGTTAAAAAAAAAAACAAACTGTACAAATAATTTGCGATCAAATCTGTCTCCAACATAACTAGTCTGAACATGAAAAGGGCAATATCTATACTGTAAGCCCCATCAAATTACTGAAATATTTTGTGCACTAATAAAGTTATTCATAATTGAGCATAAATTTATTAATGTGCTACTTTACATGTGTTAACAAAGGCCATAACCACTTTCTTTTCAAGAAGGGAAATTTTTTCATATTTTTTGAGTCAAAATAACTTTTTCATTAGAAGCATTTCATAAAACTCTTCCCTTTTCAAAATTCACACCCAACAATATTTTTAAACGAATTTTAGCCTCACAACTTCAATACAAAATTCTTCTGATACCTAACCAATGCCAAAATAAACATTCAAAAGGTTGCTACTGTTTTTCTCTTCTAAAAAAGATACACAGAGTGAATGTTTTGGGAATTAATGCAAAAATAGCATGAATCAAGAGGAACTGGGAGCATCTGCTCAGTCTGTGGAAATGCGTTATACACAGATTCTATGTGTAAAGACAAAAGGACTCAGTCTCTAACAGGAATATAAAAAGAATCTTAAACATGCAGATGCTGCCAGCTTCTAGCACATTCCAGTGACACATCTCAGTTTCCAAAACCACTACTAAACATCTGAAAGAAGCAAAACCACCTCAAAGTGAGAGAAGATATCTGGACAACAGAAAGTTGGTCCCTGCCACATGAGCTATCCACTTTATTTGGGATTCATTAGGATTTCCACAGACACAGCTTTTAGAAACAACATGCTCTTCTTCAATTTGTATATATAAAACCAGGCCAGGAAAAAGTCTGCACATACCTGGACACCTCACCTCCAATCTGAAAGGCTCCAGTCACCCAGCACTGAAGGGTAAAGGGGGCTCAGGGAGGTCCTATGAGTCCCCCTGAGAAGGGGATCAGTAAACGACCCACACTCTACTATTAATGAGAGGTGAATTCTGTAACCTGTTAAGTCTAGAGATACTATAAATTTATAAGTATTAATTTAATTTTAAAATGCAACACCAGGTACCCAGAACTTTGACAGTCTAAGATCTAACATATGTTGTATCCAAAAACAGACAACTGTTTTTGTTTTTACCTGGAAACTGGCAGGCAGGGCAAACAACATGTGCTACATGAAAGTGGTAGCTCTCGCCTCTCATTTTAATCTTCCTAAAGAACTCTGAACATGTTAATACAATGATTCCACATTTTAAGTTTTCCTTTAAATACTTTCTGTAATTTCTTCTTGAGCCAAATCTGCTCAACAGATTTGAACACAAGGGCACATTCATATTTTTATGTAACTATTAAATTTCTATTATCTAAACTATATGCATCCAAAGCATGAACACCAAACGACATTCTGGCAACACTTTAAAATTGAGCTGCAAAGTCTGGCTTTTATGTGCAGTATAAAACCCATTTCGAGCACTAAACCACCATTTCTTAAAAAGACAAACCCTTAAATAATTTATAGCACTAGTAAATCTAGAGTTCCTGGTAGATTTTAAAACAGTATTTAAAATATCACTTTAGATTAAAACCAGCAGCAAGAAGTCTACTTCCTTATGTCATAACAAGCCAAGTTAAAATGCAATACTAGCAGGCCATCTAGTGACCAATTTAGGGTCTAGGAAAATAAAAAAATCCTGATTTGTTAGTGTCTTCTATTTTCTTAAATAAATACACACCAAACAAAGAAAATGAAGATGCTGTGAGAAAATGCTGAGAAATGCAGACTTTATATGAATGACCACTTCATCTATCCCGACTATATTACATAGCCACAGTGAAAGAGAAGGCAACCCAGAAAATGACAGAGAATTCTTAACTTTATGTAAAGTACCCATGGTAACCAAAGGACCCATCATCCTATATTACCCATTGTACAGCATACTAAAAACATTTTTCTTGGATAATGAAATAAATACCGTATCTTACTGAAGACCATTAAACAATTCCAGGTACAATTCACTTCAGAAGAGTCTCTCCAAAGGAATACAGAGGAACAGATAAAAGCAAACTCTACTTACCACTATTTTTCCATGAAGACAGTGCTTTTCAAACACCTTCATTCTCTGGGAAGTCCCAGACCATAGTACTTTTTTCTCTCTAATAAAAAGTGGTATACAATTGGAAATACACACAGTGTTTGGTCTTCGTCCTCAGTTCTTGGCACAGAGCTCCTAAAACCCTTGAAATCCCCTAAGTCATCAATGTGTCTTTGGAGTGCTGAGGAGAGGACTCTTGGCTGAAGGGCTCCTAGACAGCTTCATAATGGGAACTGGGACCAGAAAGTCCAAGTCACCACCACAGGGTTGAAACTTTCAGCCTCACTCTTCTCCCCTGACCTCTGGGGAGCAGAAAGGCATTAGAGAGATTAAGCTCAATCACCAATGGCCAATGACTTAATCAAACGTGCGACGTAAAGTCTACATAAAAACTTCTAAATGATGGGGTTCAGAGAGCTTCCCAGTTGGTGAGCACACGGAGGTACTGGGGGGTGGGGGTTGAAGTTCGTGGAGAAAGCATGGAAGCTCTGCCACCCCTTCCCTGCACATCTCTTCCATCTGGCTGTTACTGAGTCTATAAGAAACTGGGAGTAGCAAATAAAGCACTTTACTGAGTTCTATGAGTTGTCCTAGCCAATGATCAAACCTGGTGTGGGGACAGGGTAGGGAGGTGGGAAACCTTGGATTTATAATGAGCCAGGCAAGAAAGTGGTCAGCCTGGGCACCCCATTTCGGCTGGCATGTAAAACAGGGCAGTGTATAGGAGTGAGCCCTTAACCTGTGAGGTCTGAATTAACTCCAGATAGCTAGGGTCAAAATTAAACTGAATCACTGGATACCAGATGATATCAGAGATCAAACAAAAAACTGGTTATTGTGAGAAAAAAAGTCTTCAAAAGTCTTACAAAACTAAGCTTGAAGAGGGGATAAAATTTACTTAGCTTATTTTAGAAATAAAGTTGTCATTATATATAGTATAACCCTTTACCACTTAGATTCAGGTTTTAGGACTTACATAAATAATAATTCATTAGAGAAAATGTGCCTCTTTCCAAGGTAAATTAGATAACCTACGAACACTTTTCTTATTGCACTTACATAGAACAAGCATTTTACACTAGCTGGGCACAGGTATGAGCAGTTTATTTCTTTAATAAACATTCTTTCCAATCCAGATAGTGTTGTCTTTGATCTGCTCAAGTATTTTAAAAGTATTCAAGAAATAATAAATCTTTCTAAGGTCAACGAAATGCCCATGCCTCCTCCCATTTCTTAACCCCAACTACAGTTAGGCAACAACTGATCAAGGAATGTGAAAGAGAGTCAGAGAAAAGATTCATATTTCAGAAATAAACTAGAAATGGAAAGAATCTAAATACTAGTAAAGGCAGAGTAGTAGAAACGTGAGTGTGTGGCTGCAGAATCAATCGGAACTGTGTGCAAACCCCTCCCTAACTGAACTATCTGGGACAAATAACTTCACCTCTGGAATCTGTTTCCTCATCAGCAAAATGAAGATAATTATAAATACTTCTCAGTTTCAATGTAAATTAGATGCAATAATGCCACTGCAGTACCTAACACAGGGCCTAACACATAGTAAGAGTTCAACTGGTAAGTTACTGTTGATGGTCTCCATCTCTGCCTGTGATGGTTAATACTGTGTGTCAACTTGATTGGATGGAAAGGATACAAAGTATTGATCCTGGGTGCATCTGTGAGGGTGTTGCCAAAGGAGATTAACATTTGAGTCAGTGGGCTAGGAAACCCAGACCCATTCTTAATCTGGGTAGGCACCATCTAATCAACTACAAGCATCAATAGAATATAAGCAGGCAGAAAAATGTGAAAAGAGAGACTGACCTAGCCTCCCAGCCTACATCTTTCTCCCGTGCTGGATGCTTCCTGCCCTCGAACATCAGACTCCAAGTTCTTCAGTTTTGGAACTCAGACTGCCTCTCCTTGCTCCTCAGCCTGCAGATGGCCAACTGTGGGACCTTGTGAGCATGCAAGTTAATACTTAACCAACTCATATATATATATATACACACACACACACACACACATATATGTATATTCCATTAGTTCTGTCCCTCTAGAGAACCCTAATATACTGCCCATGGCATTCGCTTTCAGCACACACATTTATATATTATTCTACATAATGCTGGTTAATGTAGGACCCCAACCTTCATCTCCATACTCCAAACACATACTCTAAAGCTACATAAATTTGGTTATTATTCCTTGCTTTAAAGCAACATGGTACTTGATATATTCATTCCCTTCACCTCCCAATCTATATTTAGATTGTACTATGTGTCATCCCATAGCCCACCTTTGGAAAACTTAACAAATGTCTTTGTGATAACAATGAAGTTAAATGAACTGAATTTGCTACCCCTGGATAGAGGGAGTTTGATATGAAAAGTACACATTATAGCAAGTCACTCTGCAATGAAGTACAGTGGGCAAATGCACAACTGGCATCTCTAAGGATGAACTTTGAGCTGAATGTCAGGTATTCACTGGTTTCTCCATGTGCCCTAATGCCCACTGGGATTCAACTTAGTGAGAAAAACAACCAAAAGAAAATAAATGCCAGATATAGTTGTGTGTATATGTGTATTTCTTCCTCAATTGCATTTTTAAATTCTACATCATAGTATAAAAGAAGAGAAATAAATGAATCTATATATGCTCATTTTAGTCTATACACTATAAACAAAATAACAGTGGTGAAGACCAAAAATTAAGGTCCATGGGGCCGGAATGTTTATTGTTTAATTCACTGCCACATCCCCAGTGTTCACAAAAGTGCCTACCACATATAGCACTATCTGTTAAATTAACTCAAAAGATCAACTAAGTACAACAGAGAAATATGCATGCTTTCATTGGGAAGTGAAGTCATTTATTCAGAAAAGCATGTAATAAATATTGAAAAGGAGGGTGATACCAAAAGAAAGCTATCAAATTAAGGAGGCATTTGCATTTCTTCTTTTGTCACCACCCACCTTTAAGATAAAAATTAACAGTTTTTCAAAAGAAAATTTCTCTCTCCTAAATGAACATAACCAGAATCTCTTTCTGGATGTAGATTTAATTACATCTCACTTAAGTGTAAGGAGAACACTCCTGAAAGTAAAAGCCAGAGCTATAAGAAAATTACTGAAATTCTAGATGTAGAATCCAACACGTCCATGAACAAGTTTCTTCATTTCTCTGAAATACTTCAAAGGTTTACTATATGAATAAAATTAAACAACATATGAAAAGAGCTTAGCACAAAGACCACTTGGAAAACTACCACAGTAATTCAGGTGAGAGATAGTTGGAAGCTAAATTAGGAAAAAAGGCCACTTTCCCCCAATTGAAATAAACAGAACAAGTTATTTTAAAAGACAACATACTATAAATATGTCCCTTATAATAAAGACTCAGCAAATGTTAATTTCTTATCTATCCTTCTTTTTCAAGGATAATATCCTTGAATGAAACTATCCAATCATCAGATTGTCTAGCAGGCATAATATAGATTAGTATCCATATACAAGGAAGAGCAATTAGCATAATCATTAATTAGGTACAAATAAATTAGGAGGAAGGCATTAACTAAGACTATAGAGATAAGACAAGCAATAGCACCAAAGAAAGAAAGAAAATACTATGGTGAACTTCATAGAGACACTAAATAAGAAAATACACAGCATGGAACCAAACTACGAAGAACTGTGAACACAAATCATCTTTCCTCTTTATTTTATCTTATTTTTATTGATGCATTTTATTTTATTTTATTTTTTCAGACAGGGTCTCACTCTGTCATCCAGGCTGGAGGGCAGTGGCACAAACATAGCTCTCTGCAGCCTCAAACTCCTTGGCTCAAGAGATCCTCGTGCCTCAGCCTCCTGAGTATCTGGGATGTGCCACCACACCTGACTACTTGTTAAAAAAATTTTTTGGAGACAGGGACAGGATCTCACTATGTTGCCCAGGTTGGTCTTGAACTCCTGGCCTCAAGCAATCTTCCTGCTTCAGTTTCCCAAAGTGCTGGGATTACAAGTGTGAACCACCACACCTGGCATATAAATCATCTCAATTCTATAAACAATGGGAAAATCAGTAAGTGTTTTAGAGCGAAAAAAGGGAAATGCTTAGACTACACTTTAGAAAGATGACTTTGTGAATATTATAGGACGGATTAAAGGGCACACAGAACTGGAGGTGTGGTAACCAGTTAGGGGAATATGGGATAGTGTGATCCTAAAATCATACAGTGTCAATTTACCTTCAGTTTTTAACCATCAGGGAATAAAAGCAAGATGAAAAGTCCTGCGCATCACAAATACCACAGGAATCTGTATTTTCATTATACAGAATTATAGTTAAAAACCAACTGAACCCTGAATACAATGTGGAATCCTGGACTGAATCCTGGAAAAGGAAGAACGTTAGTGAAAAAATAAGTGAAGAGCTGCAAAATTTTCTCAAAATCAAGTTGTTTTTTTCAAGAAAAACTTAAAATTATCTTCCTCCCTGAAGAAAAAAAAAAGAGCCTACACGTAGGAAAAGTGTCAAACCCAAAGGACACTATTCTAAATAGGCCCCAAAGAAGTGATTATGAATTTAAAGAGAGAAAGATGGGAAGAAGGTGGGAGAAACCTGTGGCACCCAAAGCAAATTAAGCTTAATAATCCCATATACATGTCTGAACTATCTGAAATTTATAGTCAAAGATTAATAAGCCCCATAAAATTATACAAAACGGTATCTATTAAATATGTGCATTTTTCTGAGATTTTATAAAACACTTATGAATCAATAACTAGATATAAAAAAATCAAAACAAATAATAAAACTGTACAGTCATCCCTCAGTATCTGAGAGGAATTGGTTCCAGGACTCCTTGAGGTACACCAAAATCCACAGATGCTCAAGTGATATAAAACGGCATAGCATTTGCACACAATCTACACACATCTTCCCATACACTTTATATCATCTCTGGATTACATGTAATACCTAATACAATGTAAATGTTATATAAGTATATAATTATATTCTTCTTAAAATTGTATTCTTTTTCATTGTTGTATGAATTTTCCTGAATATTCTCAATCCATGGTTGTTTGTATTTAGAAATGTGGAACCCACAGATTTAGAACCCCAGATACGGAGGGTGAACTTTCTAACACTGATACGGCAAATTTCAAGTTAAAAAAAAGATAGATTCAGTATACAAAAAACTCAAACAAAACTATAATCAAAACGAAAAGGAAAAATACTAGAACTATAGTTCCAATAAAAATGAGATGGAGGGGGGTGGCGCCACAATGGCCGAATAGAACAGCTCCAGTCTACAGCTCCCAGCGTGAGCAATGCAGAAGACGAATGATTTCTGCATTTCCAACTGAGGTACGGGGCGCATCTCACTGGGGAGTGTCAGAAAGTGGGTGCAGGACAGCGGGTGCAGCGCACCAAGCGTTGAGACGAAGCAGGGCACGGCATCGCCTCACCCGGGAAGCGCAAGGGGTCAGGGAATTCCCTTTTCTAGTCAAGGAAAGGGGTGACACACGGCACCTGGAAAATCAGGTCACTCCCACACTAATACTGCGCTTTTCCAACGGTCTTAGCAAACAGCACACCAGGAGATTATATCCCGCACCTGGCTCAGAGGGTCCTACGCCCACAGAGCCTCCCTCATTGCTAGCACAGCAGTCTGAGATCAAACTGCAAGGTGGCGGCAAGGCTGGGGGAGGGGTGCCCGCCATTGCCAAGGCTTGAGTAGGTAAACAAAGTGGCCTGGAAGCACGAACTGGGTGGAGCCCACCACAGCTCAAGGACGCCTGCCTGCCTCTGTAGACTCCACCTCTGGGGGCAGGGAATATCCAAACAAAAGGCAGCAGAATCCTCTGCAGACTTAAATGTCCCTGTCTGACAGCTTTGAAGAGAGCAGTAGTTCTCCCAGCACGCAGCTGGAGATCTGAGAACCGACAGACTGCCTCAAGTGGGTCCCTGACCCCCGAGCCTAACTGGGAGGCACCCCCCAGTAGAGGCAGACTGACACCTCACACAGCAGGGTACTCCTCGGAGAAAAAACTTCCAGAGGAACGATCAGGCAGCAACATTTACTGCTCACCAATATCCACTGTTCTGCAGCCTCCACAGCTGATACCCAGGCAAACAGGGTCTGGAGTGGACCTCCAGCAAACTCCAACAGACCTGCAGCTGAGGGTCCTGACTGTAAGAAGGAAAACTAACAAACAGAAAGGACATCCACACCAAAACCCCATCTGTACGTCACCATCATCAAAGACCAAAGGTAGATAAAACCACAAAGATGGGGAAAAACAGAGCAGAAAAACTGGAAACTCTAAAAATCAGAGCACCTCTCCTCCTCCAAAGGAATGCAGCTCCTCACCAGCAATGGAACAAAGCTGGACGGAGAATGATTTTGACGAGTTGAGAGAAGAAGGCTTCAGATGATCAAACTACTCCAAGCTAAAGGAGGAAGTTCGAACCCACAGCAAAGAAGTTAAAAATCTTGAAAAAAATATTAGACGAATGGCTAACTAGAAGAACCAATGCAGAGAAAAGTCCTTAAAGGACCTGATGGAACTGAAAACCAAGGCACGAGAACTACGTGATGAATGCACAAGCCTCAGTAGCCGATTTGATCAACTGGAAGAAAGGGTATCAGTGAAGGAAGATGAAATGAAGCAAGAAGAGAAGTTTAGAGAAAAAAGAATAAAAAGAAACGAAGAAAGCTTCCAAGAAATATGGGACTAGGTGAAAAGATCAAATCTACTTCTGATTGGTGTACCTGAAAGTGATGGGGAGAATGGAACCAAGTTGGAAAACACTCTGCAGGATATTATCCAGAAGAACTTCCCCCATCTAGCAAGGCAGGCCAACATTCAAATTCAGGAAATACAGAGACCACCACCAAGATACTCCTCAAGAAGAGCAACTCCAAGACACATAATTGTCAGATTCACCAAAGTTAAAATGAAGGAAAAAATGTTAAGGGCAACCAGAGAGAAAGGTCGGGTTACCCACAAAGGGAAGCCCATTAGACTAACAGCTCATCTCTCAGCAGAAGCTCTACAAGCCAGAAGAGAGCGGGGGCAGATATTCAACATTCTTAAAGAAAAGAATTTTCAACCCAGAATTTCATATCCAGCCAAACTAAGCTTCATAAGTGAAGGAGAAATAAAATACTTTACAGACAAGCAAATGCTGAGAGATTCTGTCACCACCAGGGCTGCCTCACAAGAGCTCCTGAAGGAAGCAGTAAACATGGAAAGGAACAACCGGTACCAGCTACTGCAAAAACATGCCAAATTGTAAAGACCATCGAGGCCAGGAAGAAACTGCATCAACTAATGAGCAAAATAACCAGCTAACATCATAATGACAGGATCAAATTCACACATAACAATATTAACCTTAAATGTAAATAGGCTAAATGCTCCAATTAAAAGACACAGACTGGCAAATTAGATAAAGAGTCAAGACCCATCAGTGTGCTGTATTCAGGAAACCCATCTCACATGCAGAGACACACATAGGCTCAAAATAAAGGGATGGAGGAAGATCTACCAAGCAAATGGAAAACAAAAAAAGGCAGGGGTTACAACCCTAGTCTCTGATAAAACAGACTTTAAACCAACAAAGATCAAAAGAGACAAGGCCATTATATAATGGTAAAAGGATCAATTCAACAAGAAGAGCTAACTATCCTAAATACATATTCACCCAACACAGGAGCACCCAGATTCATAAAGCAAGTCCTTAGAGACCGAGAAAGAGACTTAGACTCCCACACAATAATAATGGGAGACTTTAACACCCCACTGTCAACATGAGACAGATCCACAAGACAAAAAGGTAACAAGGATATCCAGGAATTGAACTCAGCTCTGCACCAAGTGGACCTCACAGACATCTACAGAACTCTCCACTCCAAATCAACAGAATATACATTCTTCTCAGCACCACACCACACTTATTCCAAAATTGACCACATAGTTGGAAGTAAAGCACTCCTCAGCAAATGTAAAAGAACAGAAATTTAAACAAACTGTCTCTCAGACCACAGTGCAATCAAACCAGAACTCAGGATTAAGAAACTCACTCAAAACTGCTCAACTACATGGAAACTGAACAACCTGCTCCTGAATGACTACTGGGTACATAATGAAATGAAGGCAGAAATAAAGATGTTCTTTGAAACCAATGAGAACAAAGACACAACATACCAGAATCTCTGGGACACATTCTAAGCAGTGTGTAGAGAGAAATTTATAGCACTAAATGCCCACAAGAGAAAGCAGGAAAGATCTAAAATTGACACCCTAACATCACAATTAAAAGAACTAGAGAAGCAAGAACAAACACATTCAAAAGCTAGCAGAAGGCAAGAAATAACTAAGATCAGAGCAGAACTGAAGGAAATAGAGACACAAAAACTCTTCAAAAAAATCAATGAATCCAGGAGCTGGTTTTTTGAAAAGATCAACAAAATTGATAGACCACTAGCAAGACTAATAAAGAAGAAAAGAGAGAAGAATCAAATAGATGCAATAAAAATGATAAAGGGGATATCACCACCGATCCCAGAGAAATACAAACCACCATTAGAGAATACTATAAACACCTCTACGCAAATAAACTAGAAAATATAGAAGAAATGGATAAATTCCTCGACACATACACCCTCCCAAGACTAAACCAGGAAGAAGTTGAATCCCTGAATAGACCAATAACAGTCTCTGAAATTGAGACAATAATTAATAGCTTACCAACCAAAAAAAGTCCAGGACCAAACGGATTCACAGCCGAATTCTACCAGAGGTACAGGGAGGAGCTGGTACCATTCCTTCAGAAACTATTCCAATCAATAGAAAAAGAGGGAATCCTCCCTAACTCATTTTGTGAAGCCAGCATCGTCCTGATACCAAAGCCTGGCAGAAACACAGCAAAAAAAGAGAATTTTAGACCAATATCCATGATGAACATTGATGCAAAAATTCTCAATAAAATACTGGCAAACCGAATCCAGTAGCACATCAAAAAGCTTATCCACCATAATCAAGTGGGCTTCATCCCTGGGATGCAAGGCTGGTTCAACATACACAAATCAATAAACGTAATCCAACATATAAACAGAACCAACAACAAAAACCGTATGATTATCTCAATAGATGCAGAAAAGGCCTTTGACAAAATTCAACAACGCTTAACGCTAAAAACTCTCAATAAATTAGGTATTGATGGGACTTATCTCAAAATAATAATAACTATCTATGACAAACCCACAGCCAATATCATACTGAATGGGCAAAAACTGGAAGCATTCCCTTTGAAAACTGACACAAGACAGGAATGCCCTCTCTCACCACTCCTATTCAACATAGTGCTGGAAGTTCTGGCCAGGGCAATCAGGCAGGGGAAGGAAATAAAGGGCATTCAATTAGGAAAAGAGGAAGTCAAATTGTCCCTGTTTGCACATGACATGATTGTATATCTAGAAAACCCCATTGTCTCAGCCCAAAATGTCCTTAAGCTGATAGGCAACTTCAGCAAAGTCTCAGGATACAAAATCAATGTGCAAAAATCACAAGCATTCTTATACACCAATAACAGACAAACAGAGAGCCAAATCATGAGTGAACTCCCATTCACAATGTCTTCAAACAGAATAAAATACCTAGGAATCCAACTTACAAGGGATGTGAAGGACCTCTTCAAGGATAACTATAAACCACTGCTCAACGAAATAAAAGAGGATACAAACAAATGGAAGAACATTCCATGCTCATGGGTAGGAAGAATCAATATCGTAAAAATGGCCATACTGCCCAAGGTAATTTATAGATTCAATGCCATCCCCATCAAGCTACCAATGACTTTCTTCACAAAATTGGAAAAAACTACTTTAAAGTTCATATGGAACCAAAAAAGAGCCTGCGTTGCCAAGTCAATCCTAAGCCAAAAGAACAAAGCTGGAGGCATCACGCTACCTGACTTCAAACCATACTACAAGGCTACACTAACCAAAACAGCATGGTACTGGTACCAAAACAGAGATACAGACCAATGGAACAGAACAGAGCCCTGAGAAATAATTCCGCATATCTACAACCATATGATCTTTGACAAACCTGACAAAAACGAGAAATGGGGAAACAATTCCCTATTTAATAAATAGTGCTGGGAAAACTGGTGTGCCCTATGTAGGAAGCTGAAACTGGGTCCCTTCCTTACACCTTATACAAAAATTAATTCAAGATGGATTAAAGACTTACATGTTAGACCTAAAACCATAAAAACCTTAGAAGAAAACCTAGGCAATACCATTCAGGACATAGGCATGGGCAAGGACTTCATGTCTAAAACACCAAAAGCAATGGCAACAAAAGCCAAAATTGACAAATGGGATCTAATTAAACTAAAGAGTTTCTGCACAGCAAAAGAAACTACCATCAGAGTGAACAGGCAACCTACAAAATGGGAGAAAATTTTTGCAACCTACTCATCTGACAAAGGGCTAATATCCAGAATCTACAATGAACTCAAACAAATTTACAAGAAAAAAACAAACAACCCCATCAAAAAGTAGGCGAAGGACATGAACAGACACTTCTCAAAAGAAGACATTTATGCAGCCAAAAAACACATGAAAAAATGCTCATCATCACTGGCCATCAGAGAAATGCAAATCAAAACCACAATGAGATACCATCTCACACCAGTTAGAATGGCCATCATTCAAAAGTCAGGAAACAACTGCTGCTGGAGAGGATGTGTAGAAATAGGAACACATTTACACTGTTGGTGGGACCGTAAACTAGTTCAACCATTGTGGAAGTCAGTGTGGCGATTCCTCAGGGATCTAGAACTAAAAATACCATTGGACCCAGCAATTCCATTACTGGGTATATACCCAAAGGATTGTAAATCATGCTGCTATAAAGATACATGTACATGTATGTTTACTGCAGCACTATTCACAATAGCAAAGACTTGGAACGAAGCCAAATGTCTGACAATGTGTAGACTGGATTATGAAAATGTGGCACATATACACCATGGAATACTATGCAGCCATAAAAGATGATGAGTTCATGTCCTTTGTAGGGACATGGATGAAGCCAGAAACCATCATTCTCAGCAAACTATTGCAAGGACAAAAAACCAAACACTGCATGTTCTCACTCATAGGTGGGAATTGAACAATGAGAACACATGGACACAGGAAAGGGAACATCACACACCGGGGCCTGTTGTGGGGTTGGGGGAAGGGGAGGGATAGCATTAGGAGATATACCTAATATTAAATGATGAGTTAATGGGTGCAGCACACCAACATGGCACATGTATACACATGTAACTAACCAGCACATTGTGCACATGTACCCTAAAACTTAAAGTATTAAAAAAAAAAAAGAAAACACATCAAGTTGCCATTTAAGTATTAGCTGAATGTAAAAAATAAAAAAAAATTTTTAAAAATGAGATGGAATTAATATCTATGTCTAGAACTAGAATTTTATGTAAATTTCTAAGAAAACAATATATAACAGCAACAGAGTAAAAGTGAAGAGAAAGGATAGACAGTGCATTGAAAACAAAACACAGAGATTCCAAAAGAGAGCATCACCTAACAAGTGAAAAGACCAGCCAATCTACAATCATAAACTTTCTTGAGCCCACTGCAGAGCTGAGGTGAAAAAAAGCAGTGAGATGAACTGCTTCCGAAGAGTGACAAGTCCCACCAAGAAAAGACCAGGCACACGAACTGCTTACCTTTAGCAGAACATGGGAGGAAGAGGTGGCTGCAATAAAGGCAGGTAAGAGGAAAACAGCTAAAATGTCTTTAAAACTTTTAAAGGCTGAGTGTAGACTAGTGTGACAGGCTTAGTACAATGGGGGACCGGGGGGTACCAGACACAAGGGGTTCTGCACTCACTCACAAGCACGCCTATGGGCAGGTGCTCAAAACATAAATCAGGAGCAGGTCTAGAGACTAAAAAGAGTCTTCCTCAGTGGGGCACAGGCAAAAAACTATGCTCACTCACCAGACCCTTCTTTCGTATCCACAAAAGCCTTAAGCTAATGAAAAACGAAAGGAAACCCTCAAACCTTCCTGGGGTCCTCTGTTTCTGAGTGAGGGGTGGAAGCAAATATGGTCTGCCACAAAGGAGGAAATGAAGGAAACCCTTTTGGGCCCAAGATCCTGCATTCATACAAACCAGGTAGCCAGTACAAAACAGATACAAAACATGCTAATGCATGTGAGGAAAAGAAAACTCCCCTTCAAGCCTCCCAGGATGAAAGCAGAGATTAGCTGTTATGCAGGGAGGGGCAGGAGCAATGACAAAAACCCACCCCAAGACTCAGGAGCACAGGTCACGCCTAAGACTGAAGGTGGGCCAGGAAACTGAGAATCATCACCACTTCCCAGTCATGAGCCTAGCACCAAGTGATAAGCCACAGCAGTATGCTGCTGAAAGACAAGCAGGAGGAAGACTCCTTCTGTGGTACAGGCATACAGGGAACACTGAGGATGAAGCAGGAACACTAAGAAAAACCCATGAGCACGCCAGTCCCCACGCTAAGTACAAGGTAAAAGAGCCCACCACTACAGAAATTTGAAGCCTCTGGTGCATTAAGAATAACTTCATAAGGAATAAGGACAGCCAAATCCAGCTGAGGGCTAAATCAACCTACTACAGTAACAGTATGACAGAAAATGAAACATGCCCATGACATAAACACTACCTCAATCTCTACTGTACATCTAGACACAGTGTCCAGCATTCACAAAAAATTACAAGATACACCAAAAAAGCAAGAAAAACTACCCACTGTCAAGGGATATGACAAAGAAATCTCAACAAAATGAGATTCAGAAATAACACACATGTTCAAACCATGAGGCAGGACTTTTTTTTTTTTTTTTTTTTGAGACAGAATCTCGCTCTGTCACCCAGGCTGGAGAGCAGTGGCGCAATCTCGGCTCACTGCAACTTTCAACTCCCAGATTCAGGCAATCCTCAAGATAGGACTTTTTAACTGAGATTAAGTTAAAGGATCTAATGAAAAAGTGGACAGCATGCATGGAGAGATGGAGAATTTCAACAGAAAAATGAATACTATCAAAAAAGTCAAATAATGACAGAATTGTTTTTTAATGATTATCAGAGTTTAAAAATTCCTTCTATGAGCCTATCAATATATTGGATACAGCTAAGGAATCAGCAAACTTAAAAATCAGTTAGAAATTATCAAAGCTAAAATGTTAACAGAAAAGGGATGAAAGAAACAGAGCATCTAAAAACTGTGGGACAATATATTATTTAACATATGTGTAACTAGAGTCCCAGAAGAAGAGTGAAAAGGGCAAAGGAAATATTTAACATGATAATGGCCAAGAATTTTCAAAAACTAATGAAAAAAATATGTATCTACCCAAGCAGGTTGGGGAATTCTAAACAGTAAGAAAAAAGACCTTAATCTACTACAAGACCTAGACACATGACATTAAACCCACTAAAATCCAAGGAGTAACAGAAAATCTTAAATTCAGACATGAAAAAAATCACATAGAGGAACAAAGAATAGAATTACATTAGACTTCTCATCAGAAAGGAAGCAAATTAAAAAAATGGAACATCTGGCCGGGCGCGGTGGCTCACGCTTGTAATCCCAGCACTTTGGGAGGCCGAGGCGGGCGGATCACGAGGTCAGGAGATCGAGACCACGGTGAAACCCCGTCTCTACTAAAAATACCAAAAAATTAGCCGGGCGTGGTGGCGGGCGCCTGTAGTCCCAGCTACTCGGAGAGGCTGAGGCAGGAGAATGGCGTGAACCCGAGAGGCGGAGCTTGCAGTGAGCCGAGATAGCGCCACTGCACTCCAGCCTGGGCGACAGAGCGAGACTCCGTCTCAAAAAAAAAAAAAAAAAAAAAAAAAAAAAAAAAATGGAACATCTTTAAAGCACTAAAAGAAAAAAAAAAAATCTGTCAATGCAGAATTCTATGCCCAGTAAAAGTATTTTCCAAAAATGAACAAACAGATGAAAACGTCCCTGTGCCTCCCAGTATGCCATAGACATAACTGAAATCATGATTTCTAACACACTCCCTAGGAGTTAAACACTCTGTTTCTATCACTTATAATGTAAATCCCTCAAGGATGGTGGCACAGCTAATAAATCTTTGCATTACTAGTGCCTAGGACTGTAACTACAGTGGTGGGCTTTTAATCAATGTGTGGTTGATGATGGATGATGAAAGAATGGATGCTGGGATAGCTTTGGAGAGATAGGAAGGAAGCTACAAGTAGAACAACAGGATTAGAACAAGAGTGCAGAAGTCAGTTAAAAAGAAACCTAGAAGGCAGAGATGATGAAGTATAAAACCTCCTGGGATGTCTCAGTGACCTGCAAATAATGATATCTGATCAGTAAATACAAAGAAAAACATCAGAGCAGTATCAATTTACATTATTCCTATATATTCAGCTACAATGTTTGGATAAAATAAATAAATTAGGAAGGAAAGTCCCACGTTATCTACCTGGTAGATATTTTATAATGTGGAAAAACTCAAAGGCTAAACATTTATAATATATTCAGACAGATTTTTTTAAAGTTGTATGTCTACTATATCCAGTAAGATACACTAGATGAAAGAGGTTTATAAGATACACTAGATGAAAGAGGTTTATTACAGGATTTTATAGACTAAGAGGGGGTTCGAACTCCAAAACTCAAAAGTTAGGACAGAATGAGGAAAGATGATGTCTCATTTTCTGTGTACCCCTAGGTCAGGACTGAACAGCAAAAGGGGGGAATGCATGACAAGGTGACAGGGTAATCACTGACTCAAGACCTCCAGCCACATAGAGGCCAGATCCTCTTCAACTACAGTGAACTATGTGACCCTCCAATGAAACGGGGAAAGGGGATTGAGGGTAGTATGGACAAAGCAGAAGGGAAAGAAAACTTCTAAAAACCCAGACTAAAGTCTGAAAAAACTCTGCACTTGTTAGTGGGCCTGAGTACCCTGGAGAACCCCAAGCCTCTTCATGCCTCCATATGCCCAGGCACTCAAAGGTCCTTATGTCCTAGAAACTTACATCCTCCACAGGTCCCTCTCTAGAATCCACCCATAAGGAAATTATCATGTTAGCACAAGGAAAATGTGGGCGCTCTAAATGTCTAAGAAAAGTTAACTACTTTGTATACCTCAAATTGAAAAATATAATACTATCAAGTTACAGGACTCAACAATCACGGCTGGATTTTCTGTTAGGTATTTTTCTGCGGTAAAATTACTGGTAAAGTACAAGACTGTTTGACTCCTAAGCCTCCTGAGGTTTATACTGATGGGGATATTTCACATACTGTACATTCACGGTGCTCCCCACAACACCTCACACACTGACAAAGAGACACAGAACACTGTTGGCATTTCGAAGCATTTAAAATATAAATGTTACTCAATATTAACACCACCATTTTTTTTTGGAGGGGAAAGATTGAGAAAGATATAATTTTTCTCTGATGATTCCTTCTTTCATCCTCTCTTACCCGTTCCTGTAGAAGTTCCACAACTTGCTGGACACAGTCATTTACATCACAGGAGTCTGTTTTCAGCACCAACTCAGGGGCCTCTGGCTTTTCATATTCAGAATCGATCCCAGTGAAACCTGCAAAAGGTACCAGATAATAGAGTAGGGTGGAAAATAAAATTAAAAGTTGATTTTTTCAGTGCAGATCTCTGCTACACTGAAGTTAGTATCTGCGCTGTCCCCCAAGCCACAGGGCTATAAATGAAGCATCTTTCTTGGGAGATTTCTAATTAAACTTTTTTTTTTCCTGCACTGGGGGCCATTTTAAACTGTAAAACTACCCAAAATACCACAAAAATGTAAAAAATGTGACACCAAATAGGCTGCAAAAAGAATAATTGTTTATGGTTTGAGAACTAAAACCAGAAGGCAAAGTGCTGCCTTGTTTATTTTCGCTGGGAACTGTGTCAGGTGTGTCAGATGTGTCGCACTGACCATGAAAGTGCCAGGAGTATTGATGTGGAGATTACAAATAAATTTTGTCAAGTAGGCAAATTCATAAATATCGAATCCACAAATAGTAAGAATCAATTCTACTACTTTTGTTACCTTTTTTCTTTTTTGTCTTAAGAAAATGCCCAAGCTGCCTGTGAAGATGTACGGAATTAATACCAGGTGATCCAAGGCATCTCAATTTCTCTACAGGACATGGACATAAAACCAAACCTGACAAGATTTTTTTTTTCTCAATGCAAAAACTAACACTAAGTCAATCTGTCCAGTACATTCACAAGAATTATCTGTGGCCAAATTGAAGCTCTGCAGGCTTCTTCTGCATCAGATAACAAGTATTAAGACAAATGAACTACTATTTGCTTAAAATAAACATAATTTAGTTTAATTTAGTAAACTAAATAATAAATAGATCACAAAATAAATTACACAATCACATATAATTTTAGTATTAACTACTATTTAGATTTTTCCTACGGTATATGTGTTACCATATAACTGCTAAGAAAAGAGCAAATAGACGACAATTTCCCAGAGAGGGTTAGCTGAGTTAAAGACATGCTATTCCTATCTTATACCCCGACCTTAACCCACACGCAAGTCACTCAAGGCTTGTCTATCTTGGAAAGCTTAGGTCATTCTTAGGTTAGAATGGTATGCACGAATTTAAAATTATTACCATTAATATTAAGAAATACAGCTAGCAAAAGAGTTCAAAAATATATACTACAAATCTATAGCCCACTTATTTCATTTTTTTCTATTTCCTATTTCTAAGCATCCCTGCAGCCCTGAACTCAAGAAAAAATTTCTGCATTACCGGTATTCCCATTTAGCAGTAGGTCACAAGAAAATGGCTGGGAAAAAAAATAATAATTCTGATTAAGAACACTAACTGTTAAGCTCTGATTCTCAAATGCGGTGATATACTGGAATCGCCAGGTCCCACCCTGTGAGATTCTGATTTCACTAGTCTGGGGTACAGCCTTGGCACTGGATTTTTAAAAGTTCCCAAGGAAATGCTTACATGCAGCAAAGCTTGACAAGCACTGGGTTAGAAGAGGTGGCTTAACATTTTAGAAGCCCTGGAGTTCTCCTACTAGATAATTTATCCATCAGTGATTACAATAATAAATGTAAATTGTGAGAAAAAACATATTTAAGCAGGTAATAAAAACTATCTTAAGTAGTCATCATGAAAATAATTGAGATAACAGAATGGTTAACACAAGGATATACTGACTGTCCAATAAATGTCATGTAAAGGTCTAGAAAAGCCTGAAGCCCCCTGAATATACACAATCTTGTCTGTCCTGGAATGTATACCATTACAGCTTTGAAACAGAGTTGATAGGGAACTTGCTAAGCATCATTTACAAGTAAAAGCTTTTTTAAAAAAATAAGCAAATCTACAATCAGGAACTCCAGCACCATGGCAAACCTAAGTATCAGTGTATGCATACACACACACACACACATTAACCTAAGGAACATTTTATCAACCTCTACTCAGGGGAATGTAGTCAACAACAGGGGAATGTAGTCAACAATTGAGAAAGTAAACAAGAAACTGGACTAATACAAACACACTCCCAGTTATAGAGTACAAACTGTAAGAGACCCAAGAGCATTGTGGACAAGGTCTTATTCATCTTTGAATACCCGGCACCAAATATATACCTTGCAAATAGAAAGCTGAGGACTAAACTCTGATTTTTTATCTTGCCCAAATTCCTATCTAAGGGGTCTGGGGAGTCATGCCCTACAAACCATAAATTTTCATCAGATAGGTTTTATTTAACCCTATATATTATTACTTCTTTTCCAACCTGGCTCTGGCATAACATTGCAAGACAAGAAGAAAATCAAAATATTTTCCTCAAAACATGTTTCTTTGCCATATTTTGAAATGGCCCTGCAAAGCTGTTCTTTGTGGGGGAAAATATGCACCTTTAAAGAATCTTTATTAACAAAACTATATTTTTTTCTTCCAGACCCTCCCAATCCTAAGATCTGAATGGGAAACATTTGTCATCTATTGTCTTTAAGGGTAGCCACTGTAAGACCTCAAAAGAACTTTGGTCTCCACAATCTTTATCTTAACCTGAACATTCCCTTTCTATCAATCCCAGTTCTTTAGACAAACTCAACTAATTGTCAACCAGAAAACGTTTAAATTCACCTATAGCCTAGAAGCTCCCCGCACCACCTGGCTTTGAGTTGTCCCACCTTTCTGGACCAAACCAATGTATTTCTTCAATGTATTTGATTGATGTCTCATGCCTCTTTAAATGTATAAAACCAAGCTGCACCCCGACTACCCTGTGCACATGTTCTCAGGACCTCCTGAGGGCTGTGTCACGGGCCATGGTCAATCATATTTGGTTCAGAATAAATCTCTCCAAATTTTTTTTTTTTTTTTTTTTTAGATGGAGTCTCGCTGTCGCCCAGGCTAGAGTGCAGTGGCGCAATCTCGGCTCACTGCAAGCTCCGCCTCCTGTGTTCACGCCACTCTCCTGCCTCAGCCTCCCGAGTAGCTGGGACTACAGGCGCCCGCCATCATGCCGGCTAATTTTTTGTATTTTTAGAAGAGACGGGTTTCACCATGTTAGCCAGGATGGTCTCGAATCTCTTCAAATATTTTACAAGAGTTCAACCTTTTTGTCGCCAAAGCATTGGCAAATGTGTGTTGAACATTCCACTCCCACTCCACCTTCTCATCCATCCAACAAGCATTAACTATGTGTGTGACAGGTATAAGCTTTGGGCAATGTACTGTGCTAAATTCCAAACACACAAAAATGTTCACTATGACCTCCCTGCTCACAAGTAGCTTACTCCAGCCAGGATGACAAACCTTCCTCCCTCACCAATCCATCCTTTCAAAAACAACAAAATCAATTACAATTAAAGTAAGTAAAAGGTTTAGACTTTATTTAGGATCCTGGACACACCATTTTGCTTTTCTGTGCCAAATTTCTATACAAAGACTGAAGTGAAAACTGGCCATTGAGAGAGTAATATGGGAGCTGAAGGGCTAAACGGGTTTTCCTCCAATTGTCTAACAGCTTAATGGGGTAGAGGGTTGACAGGCAGCAGTCCCCATCAAGGAGCTGATTCTCCATAGTGGCATTACCGGAGGTCAGCCTTGCCCATGGAACTAATGTTACCACAGCAGATGGAACCTGACCCAACTGCCAAAGCATTCCCAGGTCCAAATACAGAAGAACCCAGAATAACTACCATTTTCCTTCCCACTCTATCTTTTTCTTTTCAGGGCCAGAAACTGAATGCCAAAATCTATCATTGAGAGAGCTCCTGGGAGTTCCTGTGACAGTCTCAGGCTATCACATTCCCTGCTGGGAAGGCAAACATAAAAGTTACCTGCATGACTCACTGATCCCTAAACAATGGTATCTTTAGTTAGTTTTTTGTTTGTTTGTTTTGTTTTGTGTTTTGTTTTTTTGCCAGCAAGTCCTTCGTTTCTGTTAACAATAATGGAACAGGACCAGTCAAGGGATGTCTACAAGATAAATAGTATGATTAATATCAAAGGCCAGAGCAGAGTTGGGTTCTAAATTTCTCTCTCAATGTCTAAATGTCCATCACAGTTGAAACTCTGGGAAGTGAACCATAAAACCTAAAAAGCAAGGTGTAGAGCTGTCCCTTGGTAATCATGCAGATTTGTTCCAGGACTCCCTGTGAATACCAAAATGTGAGGATGTGCAAGTCCCTTACATAAAATGGTGTACTATTTGCATATAACCTATGTTCATTCTCCTATATACTTTAAATCATCTCTAGATTACTTATAATACCTAGTACAATGTAAATGTTATATAAATAGATGTTATACTATATTTGTTATTTATACTATTTTTTAATTGCTATATTATTTTATATTGTTTCTTCTGGAATATTTGCAATTCACGGTTGGTTGAAACCACACATGTGGAACGCACAGATGTGGAGGGTCAGCTGTATATATTTTAATAGAATCAGTGATATGTTAATTCAATCTAATTCAACAATAGTACATGAAATGAATAAGGGACCATTCCAAGGATTGTAATAAAGTACAAGGCATTATCCTTGTCATCAAGATGCTTATAATTCAGGCATTTTTTCCAATAGCTATGGGATTTCCTCCATTTTCCCTGGAACAAAGAAAGTAGAATTGGTGGCAGCGGGCAACTGATGTCCAACTTACTGTTAAGCACCTAATTTTATCAAGTAGGTTTTTGCCAACTCCCGAGCCCCAACTCTGGCTAGTGAACAGGATTCCAAAAGGATCAACAAGACTCATTTAGCCCAGCACCAGGCACTGCTGCTATGCCTGAGAGATAGAACGCGGTGGCTCACGCTTGTAATCCCAGCACTTTGGGAGGCCGAGGCAGGCGGATCACGAGGTCAGGAGATCAAGACCACGGTGAAACCCCGTCTCTACTAAAAATACAAAAAAAATCAGCCGGGCGTGGTGGCGGGCGCCTGTAGTCCCAGCTACTCGGAGAGACTGAGGCAGGAGAATGGCGTGAACCCGGGAGGCGGAGCTTGCAGCGAGCCGAGATCGCGCCACTGCACTCCAGCCTGGGTGACAGAGCCAGACTCCGTCTCAAAAAAAAAAAAGAACAGTGTAATAAGACTACATTCTCTCCTCAAGGAGCTCCAAGTCACTCTAACACTTCCAGTCTCTTAGAAAATATCAATCCTAGATATGGGAACATAAAATATCTAAGCAAAGTGAAACTGGGAAGAAAATATTACTGACCTTTAATTTCTCCTGCCCGGGCTTTTTTGTAGAGTCCTTTGACATCCCTCTGTTCACAAACATGCAGAGGAGCATCAACAAATACTTCAAAAAACGGTAAACTTGCACCCTCATGAATTTGCCTTGCATTGTTGCGATCCTTAAAAAAAAAAAAAAAAGTGATCACACAAATCACAAAGGTACTATATTAATATTAAAGATGAGTAAAAAGTGCTTCTCACCCAATTTAGTGGGAAATAGACAAAATTTATGTTTTTAAATATAAACTGAAAAAAAAATCCATGAAATTATTAGGTTAATTCCTATCATTCATGACAATTTTAAAAGGCATACTGTTCTACTAACCCAGGATATTGAGGAGTTACAGAAGGAAAACAATGAATGCACCACAAACTCTTTCACTCAAATTCTACGTGGATCCTGAGCCAAAGCCCAACTTGAATGCAGGTGTCATCAGGCTTCTCTCTAATATCACATTCAAACCCAGCCTGAGCTGGCATGAAAGCAATTTCACAAAAAAGATCCATTCAGAATCCTGAGGCTAGTTTATTTCTTTGCCAAATGCAAGCCCCCTGCAGCCACTTCTCCTAACACTCCCCAAACTTAACTTTTCTGCTCCTAACTCCCAACTCTCTAGTAACCACCCTTGCAGCTCCCTCTAAGCCCTCTCCACTCTGTCCTTTGGAACAATGTTCCCTTTGTAAGTCAACCTTTTCTTCTTTCTGGTCTTCAAAACCTGATTCTCCCTTTGTTCCACATTTACATTCCATTAATCAAAGTGCAGTTGCCAATATTTTCAAAGCTGGTCCCTGCAATTTCTACCATCCTTTTTCCACACAGCTCGTTTTAGCATTTGCCATCTTCCTTATGGTCCCTCTGACAATCCTCACCTACTTCCACTCTCACCAGATTACCATACTTCGTGTTTCAAAAAAAAAAAAAATCTCCAAGCATAAGCTCTCAATCTCTTCTCTTTCAAGCAAAATCACTTCTTTGTTATACAAATTTATCTACATACTAATGATCCTTTTCTCCCTGCCACTCCTACTTTCACATACTAGGAATTCCCTCCCCTTTCATGAACTCCTACAGGACCTTGTTCAACCCATTCTCTCTACTCCACCTGAAATCTTCAGCATTCCCCCTTTGCTGGGTTCCCTGCTGCCCAGCAACAAACAAGTCCATTTAAAACAAATGAACTGCTAAGGGAAGTTCATCCATTTAAAACAAATGAACTGCTAAGGGAAGTTCATCCATTTAAAACAAAAGAACTGCTAAGGGCAGTGATGTAGCACGCTTATAGTCCCAGCTACTTGGGGAGGCTGAGGCAGGAGGATCACTTGAGCCCAGGGGTTCTAGGCTGTAACATACTACGATTGTGCCTGTGAATAGTCACTACACTCCAGGCTGAGTGACAGAGTGAGATCTTGTCTCTAAAAAAATTTTTTAGCATAATGAACTAACAAATCATATAAAAACTTTCCCTTAGCCATAGGTACTTTTCAGTATTTAAAATACCAGGCCTCTTTGCTGCTTTCCCACTGCTATGCCTATGGATGCCTATAATGTTATTCCCTGATCTTTCCTAGGCGGACTCCACCTGGGCTCCCCCTATTTCACCCATCCCTTAACACTGGAGTTGCCCACACTCCCGTCACAGCCCACTGCTCACCTTACATAGTTCTTGAGCGTTTCTCTCAAGTGCCTTCACAGTATAAACTACAATACATATATCAACACTGAAACTCAAACCCTGACCTGTGTCCTGAAATTAAACACACATGTCCAAATTCTTCCTACGTCCACCTGGATATACAGGTGCCAAAAACTAAGGATGTCCAAAACTAAATCCAGTCCCTTTTCTCTCAAGTTTACATTCTCTCACATGCTTCCCAAATCAAGGAAGACCACACTACACACCCACAATCCTAAGAGTGGTTCCTTCCCTTTCCCACACATTAATTCAGTCACAAAGTCCTTCGGATGTTACTTCTAAATATTACACCAACCCAGTTTGCAATCTTTCCCTATTCCCTAGTTCAACCTCACTTCTCTTGTCTGAACAACCTCAACATATTACAGGTCTTCTGGCTTCTAACTCGGATCTGCTCAAAGCCATAATCTACACTGTGGCAAAGGATGCAAAAATGACCATCCTACTAAACTCTTCAGAGACTCCCTGCCACTAATGGGGTAAAATCCAAGTTTCTTAATGTGACGCATCAGCCCTACACCTGGCCCCACCACTCTCAGTCTTGCACTTGATGCTCTATTAATAATACCTCCCTGGTCAGGCTGTTTCTACCTTAGGCCTCCCCACACCACAACCCAACCCCTACTAGCAACACTCAACCCCTCTCTTCTGGATAAACCAATGTGCTTCCTCACAGCACATCTCCATGGTGACCTCCTCCAGGAAGCCTTCCCTGCATGCTCAGGCTGATGAGGCCCCTTGCTTTCTCAGGGTTCTCAGAATACTCACTATATATGATCATAGATCTTTTTCCAGTATATTAAAATCATCTCATCAGCTTTACAAGTTTAGTGTCTGGAATAGCAATTAAGCTACGATCTTACTATTCTAACTATCCTTTTAAAGGAAAGTGTCACCAAGTTTCTATCCCTGTCTCTCATCTTATTATATACTCTTCTGTATCTAATCGTCCTCATCTAGGTTTCAACTAATAAAGTTAATGATTCCTAAATCTAGATCTCAATCCTATACAACTTTCCTAAACTCTAAAACCAATTTCCTAGATGGCCCAGCGGTAATCTCCACTTAGACTAACTCCACTAGCACTTCAAACATAACCCACCAAAAATGAAATATGCATGTCCTCCCCTCCTATCCTGTACTTCATAACTCAATCATACCAACCTTTATTCAGAAAGCACCATGGTTCATTCTGCTCCCCTACAAAATCAGCAATCAAGCAGGCACCAGGTCTTACTGATGCTACTCAAGCCTCAGGAGCCCTTAAATACGCCCCCCATCTTTACTAGTCCCATTGCTGCTGCTCCAGTTCACATCCTCTTCCCTGAAGGAGCTGGTGCTACGGCAAGCCTCCAGGCTAGTCTCTTACCTCCAGACCATTCTCATTCCAGGCTTCAGGGATGACCTCACTCAAATGCAAACCCAATGATACCAATCTCTGTTACAATCTCAAACTATTAACTCCTTCTGGGGCAAAATCCTTTCTGAGCAGTCCAGAAGTCACCACCTAGCCTCTGCAAATTGATCAGCTCCATCTCCCCTCACAATCATCCTTCATAGCAGTCACACCAACCTACCTACAGTTTCCCAAAAAACCAAACTGTCTCCCATTCCATTGAGCATACTGTACTGTCTCCTCTGTCTGAAATAGCTTTCTCCCTCTGGTCTAACTAGTATACTCTGATTCATCCTTCATGACTCATTTCAAGCAGCAGCTCCTCTGTGAATCTTCCATAACACCTTTCATATATATTTACTTCATCACTTGCCTCAAGATATTGTAACTCTTCACATCTCTGCATTCCCACCAGACTACCAACTCCTTAAGAATAGGAACTATCAGGTTAATTTTTAGAACCAATATGCCCAGTTCAGTGGTTGACATGGAAATTCCCAATAAACATCTTTTGAATGAACAAATATCATCATGACTATACAGAAAAATACACATGTCCTGTATTACATGTTTCAATCCAAATATTTTCGTGGATTTTCAGATGCCCTAAACATAGTCCAAACCTCATTATTAGTGCTTTTATAGATGAGGTCAACAAAGATTTTGCTCCACACTATACAAACAAGGGGGCCACAAAGCAGACCAGCACATACTCTTAGATACCCAGGTGTCAGCTGATAGCTCTCCGTAACAGGTATTATAGACCTCCCCCTTTTCTGAGAGCTGCAAGATTCCCACCAGAAGGTATAAGAATGCCAATATCACATTTTTTATGAAAACTGTGTATATCCAAGGATTCAGGAACTCTCTTACTATGCTCCTATTATTTATACACTTTAAACTGATATATTGGCAATGACCCAAGGGTTTCAAGAAATGGTTTTTACAGAATGTTTTAGGACTCCTGCCATGGTTCAATTAAGTGAACCTGTGCAAATAATACTCAATCTAACACTTATCCATAATTCTTACAGGTCAAATCTTGTTTAAAAAAAAAAAAAAGAAAAGTCCAAGTAACCATCAAAATGTATGATACAGTACTAGAATTGTGCTAATATAATTTCATTAATTGAATAGTTATTACATGCCAGGCACTGCGCTGAGGCTTTAAATACATGACTTACGTAATCTTCAGAGCAACCCTATGTTGTAGGCATTACTTGAACTGCAGGAGGTTAAGTGTGCTGGCCAAGGCCACAGCAGCAATAACTGGCAGAGCTGAGATTTTCAGCCCCTTTGTTTCCAACTCCAAAGACCCTGCCTCTCACCTCTATACTAACTCGCTTATTCACTGATATCAGGGCTTCCCAAGGGAGTATGCTATTGTTCAACAAACACTAATCATATAATATGGTCCAAGAGCCGGGCTTGGCATCAAGATTACAAAGGCAAATAAGACACGGTCCCAGCTGTCAAGGAGCCAGTGGGGTTTGGAGGCAGCATAGCATCTAAGCCCAGGAGACGTGCTGTCTGGGTGCAAACCCTTGCTCTTCTACAAGTATAGTGTGTGACCTTGGGCAATGCACACCTTTGTTTCCTTGTCTCCCCACTAGGAGACAAGAATTACTTGAGTTAATTCACATAAAAGCACTCTAGCAGTTATCAGAACACAGTTAAGTGTTCAATAAATGTTAATATTATTACCACTACAGCTACTATCAATATCACCAGTCAATGAATTGAGTTTTTTAAAATAACATATGCATACCTACAACCATCTTATCTTTGACAAACCTGACAAAAACAAGCAGTGGGAAAGGATTCCCTATTTAATAAATGGTGCTAGGAGAACTGGCTTGCCATATGCAGAAAATTGAAACTGGACCCCTTCCTTACACCATATGCAAAAATTAATTCAAGATGGATTAAAGGCTTAAATGTGAAACTCAAAACTATAAAAACCCTAGATGAAAATCTAGGCAATACCATTCAGGACACAGGCACAGGCAAAAGATTTCATGACAAAAACATCAAAAGTAATTGCAATAAAAGCAAAACTTGACAAATGGGATCTAATTAAACTAAAGAGCTTCTGCACAGAAAAAGAAACTATCATCACAGTGAACAGACAATCTACACAATGGGATCAACAAGGAACTTAAGCAAATTTACAAGAAAAAAACATTAAAAAGTAGGCAAAGGGTATGAACAGACACTTCTCTTAAGAAGACATACATGCAGCCAACAAACATGAAAAAAAGCTCAACATCACTGATCATTAGATAAATGCAAATGAAAACCACCTCACACTAGTTAGAATGGCTGTTATTAGAAAGTCAAGAAACAATAGATGCTGGTGAGCTCGTGGAGAAAAAGAAATGCTTTTACATTGTAGGTGAGAATGTAAGTTAGTTCAATCACTGTGGAAGACACTGCAGTGAATCCTCAAAGATCTAGAGGCAGAAATACCATTTGACCCAGCAATCCCAGTACTCAGTATATACCCAAATGAGTATAAGTCACTCTATTACAAAGATACATGCATGAGTATGTTCACTGCAACACTATTCACAATAGCAAAGACATGGAATCAACCTAAATGCCCATCAATGATACACTGGATAAAGAAAATGTGGTATATATATATATCATGAAATACTATGTAGCTAAAAAAGGAATGATATCATGTCCTTTGCAGGGACATGGATGGAGTTGGAAGCCATTATCCTCAGCAAACTAACACAGAAACAGAAAATCAAACACTGTATGTTCTCACTTATAAGTGGGAGCTGAATAATGAGAACACATGGACACATGGAGGGAAACAACACACACTGGTGACTGCTGTGGGTGGGGAGGGAGAACATCAGGAAGAATAGCTAATGGATGCTGGGCTTAATACCTAGGTGATGGGATGATCTGTGTAGCAAATCACCATGGCACACGTTTACCAATTTAACAAACCTGTACATGTAGTCCTGAATTTACACAAACATGGTTTATTGTTGCTGCAGTCTCTAAAATAAGAGGAACTATGATGCAAGCTAAGAACAACAAATTCTGAGCAAAGAAGCCATGGTAGGGCACATGTTAAGAATGTTAGATTTTCTCTGGAGTTTGACATCTGTCAAGTATTCACTATAGGTTTATTAAGTTGAAAAGTTGAGCTTGAAATAATTTGGCCATTGGCTTGAATTCAATGACTGTGTTATACTTCACGGCTTTTTTAAAAGCAGGTTTTATCAAAACTGGATTTACCTAGAAAGTCACAGCATAGAAATGTTTTAGGTTATTTTAATCCCATGTTACAGGAACAAAGAGATGGTAGCTGGGGAGGAGTAGAGTTAGCCTCAAAGCACATATCAATGTTTAAAGTATGTGCTTTGCCTGATACCGTATTCTCAATAAATGTAATCAGAAAGGCAATGGCACAAAAACCACATACCTGAGTATAAGGTGATATGAAACTTGTGATGCACACTAAGCCAGCATCTGCAAACAGTTTAGCAACTTCTGCGATGCGTCGAACATTCTCTTCTCTGTCTTCAGGACTAAAGCCAAGATTTTTATTGAGACCTTGACGAATATTGTCACCATCCAGAGTGTAGCATGGAATACCGTGACAAACCAGGTACTCCTCCAAGGCCATGCTCACAGTAGTCTTTCCTGCTCCAGACAAGCCTAAAATTAAACAGTGCAAACAGATTCCATGTGTAAAGTTAGAAGGATAACTATGTAGTAATACTTTTTTTTTTTTTTTTCCAGAAACAGGTTCTTGTTCTGCCACCCAGGCTGGAGTGCAGAGGCTGCATAGCTCACTGCAGCCTCAAACTCCTGGACTCAAGAGATCATGCCTCAGCCTTCCGAACAGCTAGGACAACAGGCACATGCCACCACATCCAACTTATTTTATTATTTGTAGAGACAGAATTCTCAATATGTTGCTCCAGCTGGTCTCAAACTCCTGGCCTCAAGAGATATAAACAATTGTAATCACAGTATTAAATACATTCATTATGCAAAGCAATCTCTCAGTAATGTTCTTATCTAGTATTTCTCTTTAAGATTTACCTCTTGCCTAGGAAAACACCTACAGTTCAAACATAATTAGTGTTTGTTTTAATGAAATATCTATGAGCAAAGGTATCAGAAATCACTGATAAACTTCAGAAAGGCTTAACTAATTTTATTAGCAGACATGGTTGGGAATTCACTTTGTCCTCTCATTACCACTTTTCTAAAGCTGCATGCCAAATTTTAAAACAAAGTCATGTGCCCTAATTGTTTCTGGTGAGGAAAGAAAAAGAAAGGACAAAAGTAAGAAATGTTACAAAGGTACCTCCATTTTCCTAGATCATCAGCAATCACAAACCACCTTGATACAATTACCTGGGAGTCCAATTTATAATATAATTAATCTTAATAGAACACCCTCATTTCAACTCACCTTCCATACCAACAGTATTTACTCAGTAAACAAAGAGAAGGAAAGAATACATTTATGCACTATTACTTGCCAACTTGGCGAGTGTCATAACCAAGATAGTTCTAAAGCAAGAGATAAAATACTAAAGTCTAATGTACCAATGCTCTTCAAAGAATTCATGGCAGTACAGAAGGCTAACTGGAATAAAAAAAAATAGAAGAGAGGGCTCTTTTTTGGTTCCATACGAAATTTAAAGTAGTTTTTTTCTAATTCTGTAAGAATATCAAATGGTAGTCTGATGGGAATAGCACTGAATACATAGATTACTTTGGGCAGTATGGCCATTTTCACGAAACTGATTCTTCCTATCCATGAGGCTGGAATGCTTTTCCATTTGTTTGTGTCCTCTGTTATTTCCTTCAGCAGTGGTTTGTAGTTCTCCTTGAAGAGGTCCTTCACATCCCTTGCAAGTTGTATTCCCAGGTATTTTACTCTCTTTGTAGCAATTGTGAATGGGAGTTTATTCATGATTTGGCTCTCTGTTTGTCTGTTATTGGTGTATAAGAATGCTTGTGATTTTTGCACATTGATTTTGTATCCTGAGACTTTGCTGAAATTATTTATCAGCTTAAGGAGTTTTGGGGCTGAGACTATGGGGCTTTCTAAATATAGAATCATGTAATCTGCAAACAGGGACAATTTGACTTCCTCTCCTTCTATTTGAATACCCTTTATTTCTTTTTCTTGCTTGATTGCCCGGGCCAGAACTTCCAATACTATGTTGACTAGGAGTGGTGAGAGAGGGCATCCTTGTCTTGTGCCGGTTTTCAAAGGGAATGCTTCCGGCTTCTGTCCATTCAGTATGATATTGGCTATGGGTTTGTCATAAATAGCTCTTATTATTTTGAGATATATTCCATCACTAGCTAGTTTATTGAGAGTTTTTAACATAGATGTTGAATTTTATCAAAGGCCCTTCCTGTGTCTATTGAGATAATCATGTGGTTTTTGTTATTGGTTCTGTTTATGTGATGGATTACATTTACTGATTTGCATATGTGGAGAAAATTTTTGCAATCTACCCATCTGACAAAGGTCTAATATCCAGAATCTACAAGGAACTTAATACACAAGAAATAAACAACCCCATCAAAAAGTGGGCAAAGGATATGAACAGATACTTCTCAAAAGAAGACACTTAGGTGGCCAACAAACATGAAAAAAAGCTCAACATCACTGATCATTAGAGAAATGCAAATCAAAACCACAATGAAATATCATCTCATGCCAGTCAGAATGGCTATTACTAAAAAGTCAAGAAACAACAGATGCTGGAGAGGCTGTGGAGAAATAGGAACGCTTTTACACTGTTGGTAGGAAATGTAAATTAGCTCAACCATTGTGGAAGACAGTGTGGTGATTCCTCAGGGACCTAGTACCAGAAATACCATTTGACCTAGCAATCCCTTTATTGGGTATATACCCAAAAGAATATAAATCATTCTACTATAAAGATACATGCATATGTATGTTTATTGCAGCACTATTTACAATAGCAAAAACATGAAACCAACCCAAATGCCCATCAATGATAGAATGGATAAAGAAAATGTGGTACACATACACCATGGAATACTATGCAGCCATAAAAAGGAATGCAATCATGTCCTCTGCAGGGACATGGACGGAGCTGGAAGCCATCATCCTCGGCCAACTAACACAGGAACAGAAAACCAAACATTGCATGTTCTCTCTCATAAGCGGGAGCTGAACACACGGACACAGGGAGGGGAACAACATACACTAGGGCCTATCAGCGGGGAGGTGGAGGCCTCCCACTGGGGGTGGGTAGGGGAGGGAAGGCATCAGGATAAATAGCTAATGCATGTGGGGCTTAAAACCCAGATGATGGGTTAACAGGTGCAGCAAACCACCATGCCACAGGCATGTAACAAACTGCACGTTCTACACATGTATCCCAGACCTTAAAGTAAAATTTTTTAAAAAAAAAGAAGAGGAGGATATGTTGAGAGCATCGATACAGTGTCAGTTGCTTTATACATTAAAAACTGATATTAATGACTGTAGCCAGCCGCATTTTCCAAAGATGGCTGCAACTGAATATCCCATCCTACAAGTGTCTACAATGTGACTTTACTACTGTCACATCAAGAGGTACTAATTCCCTGCCCTAAAATGTGGGCTGGCCTTAGGACTTACCTGCAGCCAAAAGAATGTAGTGAAATAGTGACACGATGATGTGTGACTACCAAGGCTAGGTCAGAAAATGCTATGCAGCTTTTCTTTGGTCACTTAATTTGAGAGAAGCCAGCAACTAAATCCCTTGAGACCACCACGCTAACGTGATCCCACACAGGTGTACCAGCCACTCTCAGCCGGCTAAGCTCCCAGCTGACAACCAGCAGCATCTGAGTAAGTCATCTTGGCCATCCAGCCCAGCTGAAACTTCAGATGACTGTGGCCCAGGCCAGCATGACAACAACCAAGCAAGCCCTAAGCATAGCTGCCTATCTGAGCCCTTTTAAGTCCCTTACCTTCAAAATGGTAAGCAAAGTTAAATGGCAATTGTTTTACAACACTGGGTTTTAGGCAAATTGTTACACAGTAACAGTATGTGGAACAAAGGGACGGTGGCTAGGGTGAAAAGGGCTGTTCTTTATTTCTTTTGAATTGTTGTTTTTAACCACCAATTAAGCATCAAGTATCATGGAAAAAGAAGTTTGAAACTCTAAACTTTTACACAACAAAAACAACCTAAATTATAATAAAAGTGTCTGTTCATACATACATGTGTATTTATGTTTTAAGTGCATATTTAATTTGAAACACATTAGCACTGTTGAAAATTGAATTACTGATATAAACAGTTTCATTTAGATAATTACAGTCAACAGAGCAGTCAGAGGAAACTGGTAATACAAGATAAACAATCCAAATCTAAGATACGGATAACTGGTATACCTGAAGAATAGAAACCAGCTCTACTGGGTTGAATAGTGTTCCCCAAATATTCATGTCCACCCAGAACCTCAGAAGGTGACCTTATCTGGAAATAGAGTCTTTACAAACACAATCAAATTAAGAGGAGGTCATACTGGATTAGGGTGATCCAACAGCTGGTGTTCTTACAAGGCTATAAGACAAAAAGAGATTGGAGTGATCCGTCCACACACCAAGGACTGCCAGCCACTAGCAGAAGCTAAGGCGGTAACAGAAGAGATTCTCCCTCACCACTTACAGGAGGAACCAACCTCACCACAAACTTAATTTCAAACTTCTAGCCTCCAGAACTGTGGGAGAATAAATTTCTTCCACCTATTTTGTGGTTAATTTGTTATAGCAGCCTTGGGAAGTTAATATACCAACCAATGTAGAAACACAAAACAACAAAATTTCCCTAAAGTAAAATGTGATAAAAAGTGAAACATGTCTAGCAAAACAGTATACAAAAATCACTCAATAGCTTGGGCAGATCCAGGTTAAGCATCTGAATTGCAAGAAAAAAACAAATCTTGACTTCCATGTCCAACATCATTATCAAAAAACATATATATATGAAGGCTACAGAAGATTTGACACCACAACTGACAAGCTTAATCTATTATACAGAATACTGCACACATCAGGGGAATACATATTCTTTTCAAATACACTTTTATGAAAACTACAAGTTTTCCAGGTCCACACAGAAGGAGTTTGAAAGTCACCACTACATCCGAACAAGTAAAAACCTGAACAGAATAACTCTTCTTGGATCTGTGAGGGGAGGACAGGGGGCAAACCACTGCCCCCTTGAATGGGGAGACAGGCAAATGCAGGGAGTAACTACTGACTGGAGCAGAGACTCACTGTGGGGAAAAGTACTGTGTAAACCAGTGTCACACAGAAAAACCTAAACTGTAATTGATGAATTAATTAAGGCTCAGTGTGGACAAGTCTGAGAGTTAAAAATTTCAAAGGAACCTAGTTACAGGGAGGTCCCCACAACATTGTGAGTTTCACCTCCAGGAGCTCAGTCAGGTTCTCACAGTAAATACTGGAGAAAAATCCCCAAGTGCTTCCATTCTGAAATATACCAGGGCACCAGATTTTTTTTTAAACAAGGACTGAACTCAGGAGAAACTATTTAACCAAAGCCTAACCTGCTGAGGTTTTATTGGAACCTAACTGACCTGGGGGAAGGGAAATACCAACTCCAGCCAACTGTAGCCATCCCGTCCCAATTGAGGAAGGCATAGGGTGGGGGCAAGGTGATGACTGAAAACTTATTACAAACTAGACCACAGAGCAAGTACCAAAAAATCAGATAAGATTTATTTATAAGTATCATTAGTGATGAAATAAATGGAAAATACCACGTTGAAGAGTACCCAATATTCTAAAGATCAATTTTCCCCCAAAATTAATCTTAGATACAATGCAATCGCAAACTAAATAACAACAGAGTTTAGGGGAATTGGTTAAATCTATTACAAGATTTAGACAACACTAAGAGCCAAAAAAAAAAAGGAAGTCACAATGAAAAAAAAGGCAACATTGCTGATGAAGAACAAGGTAAGAGGATTTACTCCACTGTCCTTCAAGATTTATAAAAATACAGTAACTAAGAAATGTGGCATTAACAGAGGAACAGACGAATATATCAGTGGGACAGAGCAGAAGGCCCACACGTAAGTGGAGACCTGATATAAAACAGAGCAGACACTGCAGATCAGAGAAAAAAGACACCCTCATAAATCTATGTTCTTGGGACAAATGATTATCCACATGGAAAAAAACGAAAATGGATCTGTCCCTCACACTATACACAAAAATCAACTGCAGATAAGGACCTAATTGAGAAAGACAAAAGCCTCTATTTCCCTGTATTTTTACAGAGAAATAAGAATTCCTTAGTCATCCAGATGAAAAAAGGAACGCTCCTAAAAAGAAAAAGCTGATTAGGCTCACACTTCTTCAAGACATTTAATGCCAGAAGATAATAGAGTACTGTTTTTAAAATTCCAAGACCAAGAAAGTATGAACCAAATATATATTTTACCCAGCCAAGCTGGCATAAAAGATAGTCATTCTCAAACATAAAACCTCCAAGAGTTCAGAACCTAATGGAAGGCCATTTTGCAAAAATTATTTAACAATGAAATACAGACAATTAAGACCATTCAAATAAAGAGCTCATGAGTGAACATGTCATAGTAAAAGAACTGATGGTGAGCTACCAACTATTGACCCATTAAGTGCTATAAACCTGGGCAATAAAAATGTAACAATTTAACAACTGTCTGGAATTAAGAATGAGGAAATGGGCAGAATGTGAGAGTGTATCTTCTTTCATACAAAAACAAACAGACCTGTCTAAAAATGAAACATGATTAAAAAAACAAAAGAGTAACTTTTTTGCCAATCAGCACAAATTTTTAAGAACCGGTAACAACCACTGTTGACAAAGATACTGGGAAATAAACACCCTCCCATACTGCTGGTAGGAGAGTAAACTGGGATAAAATTTTAGTGGGCAATGTGGCAAAATATATCAAAATTTTAAATATCATTCGTAGAAGTGAAAGCATCCATCATTTTTAAAGCTACTTCAAAATCTGTATCAATTCAGTCACTCACCAGCCTGCTATGACTAAGCCAAAAGACAGACTCTAGGGAAACAATCAAAGGCCATAGTAAAAGCTGAATAATAGAAATTCACTTTGTGAAAATTCTTACCACTCATTCTTTCTGGTTATACCATGCTATGGTTTGAATGTGTCTCTCAAAGTTCACGTGTTGGAAACTTAATCCTCAATGCAACAGTGTTGAATGATGCAGTCTAACGGAGGTGTTTAAGTCATGAGGGCTCCACGCTCATTAATGGAATAATCCATCTATAAAAGGGATTGAGGCTGTGAGTTCAATCTTTTGCTCCTTCTCATCATGTGATGCCTTCTGCTGTATTACAATCATAGCAAGAAGATGCTAGTCCCTCAATCTTGGACTTCCCAGCCTCCAGAACTATGAGAAATAAATTTCTATTCATATAAATTACCCAGTCTCTGGTATTCTGTTATAACAGCATAAAATAGACTAAGACGTATGGTTTTCACTGTTAGCTTCTTAGAGCAGAATCCAGATCTTATTTGCACTCAGAAGTGTGTAGAATTTAATGTTGTATCTACGAAAAAGTAGTTTTAAGGTTCATTGTGGTTTTTACCTTTATTTAACAGCAATCCTATAAAAGAACAAAAAAAAATTACTAACTATGTCAGTTATATGTCGTGATGCTCCAAATACAAGAACACAGCTCAAAATTTAAATATGCTTACGCCTAGTCCAAGGTTACCTATATGCACTGCTTTTAAAATAAACTGCTTTCTCTCTCTCGACCATACCTGTTAGCCAAACTGTACAACCACGAAAGCCACCTCTGGTCCCCACCACCTGACCTCTCTTGTTCCTGCTGACATGATGGGCTTGGTAGGTGACATTGGTTGCTCTCTGCATTCCCTAGAAAAAAAAGAAAAAAAAAAACTCTAGTTTACATGAGTCCTTTAAAAGGCAAACACATATTCCTTGCAAACTCACAAAAGTCTATGTAAAACGCCAAAAGCAAAGAAAAAGATAAAATAGTTTTGTTTTTTTTTCCTTAGAGTACTGGCATGGTGTTTACTGTTTTCCACATGCCAACTGATTTAATCCTCACAACAACCCAATGACATAAGTACTCTTACTACTAAGGTTTTACAGATGAAGATTTTAAATCTGAAAAACGGTTAAATAACTTGCCAGAGATCCCAAAACTAATGAGTGGCAGACTCCAGAGCCTAGTCCTTTCACACATTCATTTATTCATTCATCCATTCAGACAGTATCTACTGAGGCCCTACTTGTATGCCAAGTGAGCAAAACAAGGTCACTACCCTCAATTAGCTTACATCCCACTGGGGAACAATGTAAACAAATAAAACTTAACTACAACATCAGAGAGTGATAAGTACACTGTAGAAAAATAACATAGGGTAAAAAAGGAAACAGAGTGCCTCTTTAGAGAGGATAATCAAGAAATGCTAAGAAGGTGACATTTGAGTAGACTCCCAAAGAAAGTGTGAAAGAGATGCCTATGGGTATCATGAGATAGCTACTTCTGAAATGAAAAAAGTGGAATGTACTGGTTATAACTTCATGTTCTCCCAAAGCTGCTTCAAAAAAAAAAAAAAAAAAAAAGCATAAAATTACATAGGCTTCAAAGTATCTGAAGAGGCTTTCCTCCAAAGAAGATATACAAATGGTCAATAAGCCACATTATTTAAATAATATTCAACATCATTAGCCACCAGGGAAATGCAAATCAAAACCACAATAAGGTATTACTTCGCACCCACTAGGATAGCTGTAATAAAGACAGATAATAACAAGTACTGGGGAGGATACAGAAATATTGGAATCCTCATATATTTGTTGTTGTGAATATAAAATAGTACAGTCATTTTAGAAAACAGCAGCCCCTCAAAATGTTCAATACAGAGTTATCATATGACCAAACAATCCCATGCCTACATTATACTCACAAGAAATGAAAACATACGATCACATAAAACTTGTACATACCTATGTCCATAGCAGCATTTTCAGAAATACATTGTTATTATCATCACCATGTTGTACAATAGATCTTTTGAACTTACTCCTTGTATCTAAATAAAATTTTGTACCCTTTGACCAACATCTCCTCCAACCATCCTCCTGGACCCCCACTTGACCCCAAACCTCGCAGTCCCTGATAAACACCATTCACTCTCTACTTCTGCAGGTGGAACTTTTTTAAATTCCACATGTAAGTGAGATCATATGGTATTTCTCTTTCTGTGCCTGGCTTATTTCACTTAACATTTTATCATCCATGTGGTGACAAACAAAAGGATTTGCATCATTTTTAAGACTGAATAGTATTCCACTGTGTAAATATACCACTTTTTTTTAATCCATTTGTCAATTGGTGAACACTTAAGCTGATTCCATATCTTGACTATGGTAAATAGTGCTGCAATTTACAATTAACATGAGAATGCCAATATCTACATACTGATTTCACATCCTTTCACTATACACCTAGTAGTGGGATTGCTGGATCATATGGTAGTTCTACTTCTAATTTTTTGAGGAACTTCCATATTGATTTCCATAATGGCTATACTAATATTCCCACAATAGCATACTAGGATTTTGTTTTCTCACATCTTCACCAACACTTTTGTCTTTTTTATAACACCCATTCTAACAGGTGTGAGGTGATAGCTCATTGTGGTTTTAATTGCATTTCCCTGATGATTAGAGAAGTTGAGCCGATGATTAGAAAAGCTGAGCCTTTTTTCATATACCTGTTGGCTATTTGTCTATCTTCCTTTTAGGAATGTCTATTCAGATCCTTTGCCCATTTTTTAATTGCATTGTTTTCTTGCCATTGAGTTGTTTGGCTTCCTATTTTAGATATTAACCCCTTATCAGATGTATGGTTTGGAAATATATTCTCCCATTCTGTAGGTTGTCTCTTCATTCTGTTGATTGCTTCCTTTGCTGTGGAGACGATTTTTATTTGATGTACTCTCATTTGTCTATTTTCATGTTTGTTGCCTGTACTTTTGGAGTCATATCCAAAAAAAAAAAAAAATCACTGCCTAAACTAGTGTCATAGAACTTTTTCCCTACTTTTCTCTAGCAGTCTTAGACTCTCTGGTCTTACATGTAAATCTTTAATTCACTTTGAGTTTTTTTTTTTTTTTATATGAGGTAAGATAAGGATCTAACTTCATTCTTCTTTACGCAGATATCCAGTTTTCCCAACACTATTTATTGAAAACTGTCCTCTCCCCATCATGTATTATTGGCACCTTTGTCAAAAATCAGTTAAATATAAATGCATGTATTTATATCTGGGCTTTCTGTTCTGTTCTATGGTTTATATGTTTGTTTCTGTATCATGCTGTTTTGATTACTATAGCTTCGGAGTGTGTTTTAAAGTCAAGTAATGTAATACCTCCCGCTTTGTTATCTTTGCTCAAGATTGCTTTGGTTATCTGGGGTCTTTTGTGGTTCCATACAAATTTTAGAACTGCTTTTTCTATTTCTGTGAAGAATCCTTGGAATTTTTATACGGATTGCATTGAATCTGTAGATCACTTTAAGTAGTATGGACATTTTAACAATATTAATTCTTTCAATCCATGAATACATATAATGTTTCCATTTATTTCTGTCTTCAATTTTTTTCATCAATGTTTTACAGTTTTCAGTATACAGGTCTCTTACTTCCTTGGTTAAATGTATTCCCAAGTATTTTATTTTTCTGGTAGCTACTATAAATGAAACTGTTTTCTTATTTCTTTTACAGGTACTTCATTGTTAGTATATAAAAACACTACTGGTTTTCTAATGTTGAGTTTGTATTCTGCAACTTTACTAAATTTATTTATTATAACAGTCTTTTGGTGAAATCTTTAGGGTTTTCCATATTATTTAAAACCATGTCATCTACAAACAGGAACAATTTAACTTCCAGTTTTCCAATTTGGATGCCTTTTATTTATTTCTCGTCAAAGTGCTCTGTCTAGGACCTCCAGTACTATGCTGATTAGAAGTGGTAAGAGTGGGTACCCTTGCTGTGTTCCTGATCTTAGAGTGAAAGCTTTCAACTTTTCCTGTTTTACCATTGAGTATGACGTCAGTTGTGGGCTTGAAATATATAGCCCTTATTGCGTTGAAATACATTCCTTCTTTTCCGAATTTGTTGAGAGTTTTTATCATAAAAGGTTAATGAATTATTTCAAATAATTTTTCTGCATCTATTGAGATGTTCACAGGGTTTTCACCCTACATTCTGTTAGTGTGGTGCATCACCTTTATTAATTTGCATATGTTAGCCAGACATGGTGGCTCACACCACTAATCCCAGCACTTTGGAGGCTGAGGCAGGTGGATCACCTGAGGTCAGGAGTTTGAGACTCGCCAGGCCAATGTGGAGAAACCCCGTCTCTCCTAAAAATACAAAAATTAGCCGGGAATGGTGGCGTGCACCTGTAGTCCCAGCTACTCAGAAGGCTGAGGCAGGAGAATTGCTTGAACCCAGGAGGCAGAGGTTGCAGTGAGCCAAGATCATGCCATTGCACTCCAGCCTGGGTGACAAGAGCAAAACTCCACCTAAAAAAAAAAAAGAAAAAATTGCCTATGTCGAACCATCCTTGCATCCCTGAAATAAATCCCACTTGATCAGGATGAATGATCCTTTCATGTGCTATATAATTCAGTTTGCTATTATGTGTTCAGGATTTTTGCATCTATGTTCATCAGGGACATTGGCCTGTGATTTTCTTTTCTTCTAGTGTCCTTTTGTGGCTTTGGTATCAAGGTAATGCTAGCCTCATAAAATAAATTTGGAAGTATTCCCTCTTTAATTTTTTGGAAGAGTTTGAGAAAAAATCGTGATATGGTTTGGCTATGTGTCCCCACACAAATCTCATCTCGACCTGTAATCTCCATGTGTGGAGAGAGCGACATGGTAGGAGGTGATTGGATCATGGGGGTGCTTTCTTCCACGCTGCTCTCGTGATGGTGAGTTCTCACAAGATTTGATAGTTCAAAAGTGTGGCACTTCCCCCCTTGTTCTCTCTCTCCTGCCACCATGTAAGATGTGCCCTGCTTCCTCTTCACCTTTTGCCACGATTATAAGTTTCCTGGGGCATCCCCAGTCATGCAGAACTGTGAGTCAATTAAACTTTTCTTTATAGTTTACCCGGTCTCAGAGAGTTCTTTGTACCAGTATGAAAACGGACTAATACAGACTGGCATTAATCTTTCTTTAAATGTTTGGTAGAACTCAACAGTGAAGACATCCCTTTACAAATTATTGTCACTATTGTTAATTGTCTTTTAACATTCATACCAGAGATATAAATTATTGACACACAACAATTACAGTATTAATTCTGAACTTGACTGTGGACTTTTACCAGTGAGTTTTATACTTTCATGTTACTAATTAGCATCCTTTTATTTCAACTTGGAGAACTTCCTTTAGTGTTTCTTTTAAGACATATCTAGTAGTGATGAACTCCCTTAGCTTTGTCTGGGCAAGTCTGTATGTCTGTATTTGTGAATTACAGAATTGTTGAATACAGTATTCTTGGTTGACAGGGTTTTTTTCCTTCAACACTTTGAACATGTCACCCCAGTCTCTCCTGGACTACAAAGTTTCTGCTGAAAAGTCTGCTGCTAGCATTTTTGGAACTCCCTTATATGTGATTTGCTTTTCTCTAGATGCGTTCAGAATCCTCTTTTATTTCTGACAGTTTAATTAGGTCTTGATGTAGTCTTATTTGGATTGAATCTGATTAGAACTTTTGATCTTCCTGTACTTATTTATACCTTTCCCCAGATTTGGAAAGCTTTCTGTTGTTATTTAAATAAGCTTTGTAACCGTTTGTCTTTCTCTTCTCCTTGAACTTCTATACCTCAACTTTTTGTACTTTTGATGCTGTCCTATAAATCCTGTAAGCTTTCTCCATTACTTTTCATTCTTCTTTTTCCTCCTCTAACTATGGAAGAAATCTGTTTTCAAGTACAATTATTTTGCTTGATCAGTGCTCCTATGGATGCTCCCTATTGCATTTTTCATTTTATTCATTAAATTTTTCAGCTCTAGAATTTTTGATTTTTTTAATAATTTCAATCTGTTAAATTTCTCATGTTGGTCATTTATTGTTTTCCAGAATACACTGAATTATTTCTATTTTATTGAGGTTTGCTGAGCTTCCTTAAACAATTATTTTTTAATTCTTTTTCAGGCAGTTCATGTATCTCTCCATTTCTTTTGAATCAGCTACTGGAAGGTTATTGTGATACTTTTGGTAGTATTAAGTCTCCTTGTTTTTTCACATTTCTTGTTGTCTTATATCAATATCTGTACAATGAAGAGGTAGGGACTTATTCCAGTCTTTGTAGACTGGCTTCATTTGGGAAGCACTTCACCAGTCAGCCTGTCCAGAGAATTTGGGGAGGCCATCTGGCATGGTGCACAGGCAGGATTGCTGCTGGAGTCCTCAGGGAGGCTGGCCTGGTATCTGGGTCAGCAGGTAGACAGAGCACAGCTGGTGCTGGAACGGATGTGGAGGCCTAGGTCTACAGTGGTTGGTCTGAAGCCTACCTAGAATCACAGGACCTGCCCTGAAGCCACGGAGGCTGACCTAGATGCTCAGCATATGGGTGCTGGCCTGGAACCTGGGTCCACAGAAATGGTCCTACAGCCTGGGTCAATGGGAGCTGGTACAGTGCTGGGATGTACTGGGATGGTCCTGAAACCTTGGGTCTCTTAAGTATGGGGTTGCAGTAGCCAGCCTGGAGGGTAGGGCCTTGTACTGGGGCAGACCTGAAGCCCAGGGCTGTGTGGGCCAACCTGGCTCTCAGCTGGTCTGAAACCTGGAGAGGGCCTGAAGCTGGGACAGCTTGAAGCCTGTATCCACAGGTGCCTGCCTGTGGGAGCCAGCCTGTGGGAGCCAGCCTGGTACTAAAGGTAGCTCTGAGCCCAGGGCCACTGGGGCCAGCCTGGCCCTAAGACAAGTCTAAAACTTGAATCAATTGGGTCTGGCCTGGTGGTGGGGGTTGGAGGAGCTGGAACCTTGGGCTGCAGAATCCTGCTTAGTACCAGGGTAGGCTTCAAGGCTCAATCCATGGGTACCATCCTGGAGTCTGGGGCTATGGGGGCCTGGCTGGCACTGAGTTTCACTGGGGTGGGCCTGGTGTTGGGTTCCGAGGCAAAATCTTATGCTCACTGCCCTCTCCCTCCCCTAAGCAAGGGGTATCTTTCTCCACATCGTGCTGCCTGAGGTTGCAGGCTGAGGGCAGTGATATAGGTCATGTAAAACTGTTCTTTCTACTCTCTTCAATGTGTTTTTTCTGATTTCTCTTCTACATCCAGGTGCGGTCATCTCTCACCAGGTTTCCTTAGCTCTTATTAAAGTATTTTTGTGCAAGAATAGTTGTTCAATTAATGTTTCTGTGGGAAGACAAGCACTGGGAAGTCCCATTCTGTCATTTTGCTGACCTCCACCAAGACACAGATTTGATTTTTAAGGAATTAAATTTCTATCCAAATCTTCAACTTCCATGAGATTAAGGATCTCTTTTCCTGCCTTCCCCTTCACAATCCTGTACAGTAGAAATGCCATCTCCCACACATCTGAATCTTATTATCATCATTACCATTACCTGAAAAATCCTCTGGGACCAAAGGGACAATTTGACAACTCTTTTTAATAGGTATGCCACAAAAACTGCACCCCTTCCCATCTACTCATCTAATTAACAATAGTTATTTACACAATAATTATTAATACTTTATTTCCAATAAAATACTTTTATATATTTAATAATCACTTACAAAAAATTGTAATGAGTCTCTAGATTCATTTCTTTTCAATAAACTGATGAAGCAAATACAACTTACCAGCTCTACATTTCTAAGAACTTAAAAAAGAGGGCTTCAGAAGTAGACATTTGTATATCTTGAGAAGCAGTGGCACCTCTTTAGCTTTAGCTCCCATCGATACTGGCTAAGGAAGAAAAGGGAGCTAAGGTCTCTGCGAAAAGGGAGCTAAGGTCTCTTCTAAAAGGGAATTGCGGAGGATGCTATACACATTTTGCTGCCTATACTGGTAGAACCTGTTTGGCTTGGTCATTTTGTCTGAGGATTTTTCCAAGTTACTTCACTCTTTAGACAAGAAGAAACATATATCTAATGAATTTTAATTGATTTGGGCTCTGTAAAATATCTCCTGCTTTTCTTATCAAATCAAGCTAGAATGCATAAAAATTATCGTCAAGCTATCAACTGCTGAGAATATGGCTGAGAAATAATACAGACAGGATAAGTAGAGACCGTCTGTTTTAATCTCTAAAAAGAATGCTTCCTCAGTTTCTTGCCTCCTACATTTAAAAAGATTCTGGCAGCAAACATAGTACTCTGGATATAAGGAGATTTTTTTGGTTTATGTATGTTTGATATTGTTAAGTCAAGTTAAGCCTAAAGCTACCTCTTTTACATATTTTAAGTTCAGCCTAAAGGTTTCTCCATATGTAGTAAACTGTAACCTAGCTGGAGACACAAACAGACTGTAGCCACCTTTGTGCCAATGACTGAGTTTTGGCCAATCAAATGTGGCCAACTGTTCAAACCATGTTCAAATAAGCCAAATACTGAGCTATAACCAATCCAGTTGTTTCTGGACCTCACTTCCATTTTCTGTGCGCCACTTTCCTTTTTCCGTCCATTAATCTTCCACTACGCAGCTGCACTGGAGCCTCTGAGCCTACTCTGGCTCAGGAGGCTGCCTGATTCACGAATTATTCTTTGCTCAAACTCTTTTAAATTTAATTCAGCTAAAGTTTTTAACAATATTTTTCATATTAAAAAATAAACTTAAAAAAAATTGCCACATTGTCCTACCTCCCAGTTTTTCAAAGTAAATCAAAGAGCACTTTTATAAAACTACTGGAATTGAAACAGCCTTTGCAAAAATTATAAGTGAGAAAATTGTTAACAGTGAAAAAGATCTGATCTAACCAACCCCCAACTTGCCTTTAACCTCCAAACTGCCCTTAGGTATTGCTGGGTTTGGGTCAAGCTAACTTTGGGAGAAATTTAGTTTTTAGTTTAAATGATAATAGTACTTCCCCAAAAGTAAACCATCTTTTAAAGCTAACAAAAAACCACCAGTTTAGGAGATGAGAGGAGCCTGAATTCTCCCAAGGTGTAAACATAAATGATTACCAGCCACTATTCCAGAAGTCACAAGATTTTCAACTTCCCCAGTTACTCCTGCAGATGACATTGCTATTGTAGAACCTAAGATTGGCCTTTTGAGATGTCTTTTCAGGTTTTTGCATTTCTGACTCTCAATGGCTCCACCTGGACCCACCAACCACCTGTGTGCTCCCAACCGGAAGTGGACTTAACACACTAGACTATCTTCCACACCCCTATGATTACATCCCCAACGAACTGGCTGCACCCATTGCCTTGCCAACCAAACTATCCTTAAAAAACCCTGGCCTCTAAATTTTGAGGGAGGCTGATTTGTTCAATAATAAAAGTCTCCTGTTTAGCTGGCTCTGCATGAATTAAACTCTTTCTCTATTGCAATTACCCTGTCTTGATAAATTTGCCTGTGGGCAGCAGGAAAAATGAACGCATTGGGTGGTTACAGAATTGCAAAGTGACTTATGCCTGAATTTTTAGACTCCACAGCCACTTATACATATAATCTTGTTCTACTTCCCCTTTCCTTCCTTCTGCACCCACTTCAGCCAAATCCCTTCTATAATTCTGCTGAGGAAACATGACATTAATGACTCATTAAGGGTTGAGAATGCGTTACTTCCCTCCACCTCTAAATTTCTATTCTTGGCTCTCTAGGTTGGAAATTTTTTTTTTAAAGTACATTTCTATACTGAGTCTTCTGTGCCCTAGTTTCCATACACAGGAGAGAGAAACCAAGCTTACCGCTTCTTACTTAGTAGTCTGGGTGCTTTGTAGAAAAATATATATATATATCTGGCTCAGTGTAAGTATGTGTACCCAGGAAGTCCCTACAACCTTTACTGCCCATAACATTCTTTTGTTATTTATGTATCATTAACACATTTAGGTGCCTTCTTGTGCCTATATATTATTTCCTTAGGAAAGCAGGTCAAGGACTATGAGTGTCCTGCTTGGGGTCAAGTTCCAGCTCATGCTGAGGTAGGAAGGGAGTAAGTGGATGAGCAGATAGCTGAAAGAACACTCTGGGGCACAGGCAAGTGAAAGGTAGTTTTACTCAGCAGCTCTCTCATTAGCAGCTCACTCACATTAGCTCTCTCACGCTGTTTGCCTTGTCTCGACTGCTTAGTCCAGCAGCTCCCACACATAGCTACGCGGCCGGCTCTCCCTTCAGGGTCAGCAGCTTAAATCTCTCTCTCTCTCTCTGGGTGTGAGCAAGCCGAGCTGTGTCCTGGCTCGCTCCTGTCCATCTGCAAAGATGGACAGCTCTGGCTCGCTCTCTCCTTCTCTGGATGCAAGCACACCCATACAGTGTCAGCAGGGCAATTATACCTTTTACAGACAATAGTGGCTTAGAGCCAAATGATGAGGCTTATGTTATGGCTACATGGCTGTGATAACAAGTGGAGTTATATACCTGCGCTGTAAACTCGCTGAGTCATTCTGGACGTTTGCCTCGGCCTATCCTTGACCAAAGCACAGCCATGTTCTTTACAATGAGTTACAATTATCCATATTTTCCACAATGCCCAACCTTCTTTGTTACTAGTTAGTACTCATAAAAGTTAGATACAAGACATTTATTTTAAAGTATGGTTTGTTTTCTCTGTGTAACTTGCAAATGAAATGATGACTGATATTTGGAAATCTTAAATCTAGCAGAAATGAACAATTCATTGCAAGGCCATTTAATACTTACTACATTTAGAACTAAATGACTAACGATCCTGTCACTAGGCTAATATTGCATGTCCTCTGATATTTGTGGTATGCATTTTCTGTACATACTACAAATTTCCATCCTCATCAATGACACAAGTGGCCCTTTTTGACCCATCTTAATTTCCACGTGGCCATTTTGTTATTTTATCCACTTGCCAGTAAGGAAAATCAACTTCTCTGTGATGCTACTTAAGAGAATTTCAGATTTTGTGAATTTTTCATGATTTTATAAAGAATTGTGCATTTTTAAGTGAAATGTATAAAGACACAAAGCATATACCAAATACTAAGCATAATTCTGGACTTCCACATCTTTCATCCATCTTACCACCCACCCTAAACTGATAAACAGTGTATTCCTCCAATGAGAAATCCCTGAAATGGTAACAGGCACATTTCTTTTATGTCCCTAGACACAATATGGATAAAACTGTAGAGATCATAACAATATGGATAAATGAGAGACTGTGGAATACAATGAAAAGAAATCTTTAGTTCACAGAGTTCTTGATAATTAAAACCTTTAGTTCACAGAGTTAACTGATGACTGAAATTAATATTTTAAATATTAATAAGTCAATGATAAAAAGCAAGTGAAGATCATACATCCCTGGAGGATGTTGAGAAAACAACTTGAAAAGGCTACTCTTAAAACTTTGCTACTAGAAAATATACTGTGTGGCAACACTGGCATGGCCTGGCTGCTTGTTAGGAAGCAAATCTCAGGCCCTACCACAGACGTCCTGAATCAGGACTAAGTTACTAGCATGCTTTTCTCATCATTACCATCTGTCATGCATACACTCTGCATAAACATTACGGCTCTCCAACTATTCTGTTAAAGATTAAAGAACTTTTAAATACTTAATAGGTTTTTATATCAGTACCTTTAATGGAAGGGCCCTCCATTCCATTATCTCCAGCTGGGAATTCTGGCCCTAAGATACTCCTAGAAGTCAGAATGGGCCTGGGACTACCTGTTCATTCATTATTTGTTGTTTGATCCTTTCTAGACACTCAGGACACAATAAAAACAAAAACATTTCATAAAAAGAACCAGTTATACATAGATAAATAAAGAAATCATTAATCTGTAACAGACCCTGTCTCCTAACACAAACACAGTGAGGCATTAACAACACGTACAAGGGAGGTTCAGAGACTAGGCAGCCAAAATACACTAATGTCCACCTCAAAGGTTGAAATTAACTATTAAAACCACATAAGAGTATCCACAAAAACTTATGCACAAATGTTCATAGCATTTATTCATGATAGCCAGAAAGTAGGAACAACCTAAATGTCCACCAACTGATGAATAAAGAAGATGTGGCCGGGCGTGGTGGCTCATGCCTGTAATCCCAGCACTTTGGGAGGCGGAGGCGGGTGGATCACGAGGTCAAGAGATCGAGACTATCCTGGCCAACACTGAGAAACCCCGTCTCTGCTCAAAACGCAAAAATTAGCTGGGCGTGGTGACACGTGCCTGTAATCCCAGCTACTCGTGAGGTTGAGGCAAGAGAATAGCTTGAACCAGGGATGCGGAGGTTGCAGTGAGCCAAGATTGCACCACTGCACTCCAGCCAGGCGACAGAGTGAGACTCCATCTCAGGAAAGAAAAAAAAAAAAAAAAAAAAAAAAGATGTGTTATTATCCATACAACGGGATTTTCTTCAACCATATAATGAATGAACTATTAAAAAAAAAAAAAAAAGAGTCTTGCTCTGTTGCCCAGGCTGCAGTGCAATGGCATGATCTCAGCTCACTGCAACCTTCGCCTCCTGGTTCAAGAGATTCTCCTGCCTCACCCTCCTGAGTAGATGGGATTACAGGCACATGCCACCATGCATGACTAATTTTTTTTGTATTTTTAGTAGAGACAAGGTTTCACCATGTTGGCCAGGCTAGTTGATACATGTTGTAACACGGATGAAGCTTGAAAACATTATCCTAGGTGACAAAAGCCAGATACAAAAGGCCATAGATTATATAATTTCATTTCTAGGAAAGCCCACAATAGCATAATCCATAGAGACAGAAAGTACATTATTGGTTGTCAGGGGCTAGGAGAAAATGCAGAGCCTGGGGAATGACTACTAATGGGTATAAGGTTTCTTTTTGGGGACATGTAAATGTTCTAAAATTAGATTCTGGTGATGGCTGTACAATTCTGGCTATACTAAAAACCACTGAATTGTACAGTTAAAAATATGAAAGACAGGCCGGGCATGGTGACTCATGCCTGTAATCCCAGCACTTTGGGAGGTCGAGGTGGGAAGATCACGAGGTCAAGAGATCGAGACCATCCTGACCAACATGGTAAAATCTCGTCTCTACTAAAAATACAAAAATTAGCTGGGCATGGTGGTACACACCTGTAGTCCCAGCTACTCGGGAGGCTGAGGCAGGAGAATCACTTGAACCAGTGAGGTGGAGGTGGCAGTGAGCCAAGGTCGCACCACTACACTCTAGTCTGGCAACAGAGCAAGACTCTGTCTCAAACAAAAAAGAAAAAAAAAAAACATGAAAGACAAAGGCAGAGGGAAGGTATGCAAGCACCAAAGTAACTAGAGAGAAGAATAAGAGAAAACAGCCTGCACAACGGTTGCATTCATCCAAAGACAGACACTGAATTTCTCTACCTAATGTCTGGTATTTCTACCATCATTATTCAGTTAAAATTTAACAATTGTGTCTTTAGGAAAAGATATGTCACAGAAACGATTACCACTGACAAGATTTCTCCCCTTGATCAAACTAGGCAGGCTCCTTCTGAACCCTTTTTCCACTGGGCCCTATCCTCGGGCACATCTTCAAGAGTCCAATTTTAGCAGAAATCCCCCATCCTCGATAGCTGACCAAACTCTTCAAGCTGCACCATCCCCTGATGATGTCTGATCACCTTGGCCTGCCTGCCTTCAGCAAGAACCCTGTTAAATCGTTTTAGTCAGAATACTCCCTAATTCTTAATGTTTCCTCTTAGTAATTTTCCATCCACTGACCCCCACCCTGCTCCTTAACCATAAATTCCCACTTTTCCTTACTGTATTTGGAACTGAGCCCAGTCTATCTCCCCTACAGCAAAACTCCATTGCAGAAGTCTCTATAGCCACTGCAATAGTCTCCCTGAGAACATTCTCTTTACTACCGCTTAATACCAAAAAGAAAAATCACTCCCTCCATTTGAACTAATTACTTAATCTGATTTCAAAACAATTCAGGATTGGGGTTTTCCTGTCTTGTTATTGGTATGCTATGAGTAACTGATCCATCTCAGAGTAAGAAATGGCAACTTCCAGGCTGATGGGGGAAAAAAATGCCATATCAATTGGATTTTTCAATTGGATTTTACATTTGCATTTCAGATTTAAGAATTTTTTTTAGAAATTTAGGTTTTTTAAGAAATCTTTTCCAATAGATGTTAGAAGAATTACCCCCCTCCATACACAAGTAGAATAGCCAAAAATGTCTCCAGAATTGCCAAATGCCCCCTAGGGCTGGTAAAATCTCACATGATTGAGAACCACTAGAGCAGAGAACTACTCCTCAAAATTCAACGTAACACACCCAGGCTGGGAAGCATATTGACACTTCAAATCTGAAGAAGCAACTACGCTAAGGGGAGGCTAATACTGCTGGACACGCTACCAGAAGCCAGGGTGCAAAACTGCCCAAAACTAAAATTTCAAAGTATCCACTGACTCTGGAAACTTCCTGTTCTTGGGAACAGAGTAAAAATACCTGAATACATAAACACACAGGTAAGTAGAAAAAAAAACTGGCAGCCATCAGAAAGCTTCATCTAGATCTGCACTGTCCAACAGAGCTTCCTGAGATGATGAAAATGTTCTATACTGTGCCGTCCAATTCCTGTGGCCTCTAACCACATACGCAGCTCTTGAAATGTGGTTACTGCAACTAACAAACGGAATTTTTTACTTTCTTAATGTTCATTAAATTTCAATTGCCCCAAGTGGATCATGAACTGGACAACACAGATCTAGACCTCACTATCATTCGTCTTATTGCTGTTATTGGTAGAAGTTTAAGTTTCCCTTTTCATCAGGCAATTTTTTTAGTATCATCTTCCCAGGGTAGAAAGATCAATTCTCTGTTAAACCTGGGGGTGGGGGAAATTAAAGACCAATGCCTGCTCCTGACCACATCCAGGCCAATCCTTTGAAGGACAAGTATATTGGCCTCTTGTTTGGCTGTGTGTTCCACTTCTGTGTTCTTATTTCATTTTTGTAGCATCTGAGTATTCAGCTAAATCCAGAATATGCTGCTGGCCTTCTACGAAAAACATCCACATATAAGGAGACAAGCTGTTTGGGAAAGATAGAATTGGTAAAAGGGAGAATTATTTCATTCATTTATTTGGTTTAATTAACTCTCTCCCAGGTAGAATGTAATATCCATGAAACAGGACACTTTTCTGTCTTTTTACCACTGCATCCTCAGGACCTGGAACAAAGGCACATACAAAGTAAGTGTTAAATATTTGAGGAGCTAATAAATAATAAGAACAAGAATAGTACTCATGTGCCAGGAACCATAGCTTTATAAATATATTAACTTCTTTAAACCTCACTATAACCCCATATGGTATGCACCATTAGCCTCACTATGAGGTATGTTCTATTATCTCATTACAGATGAGGATATTGAGAGATGAAGGGGTTAAATAATGTTCCCAAGATCACCCAGATGGTAAGTGACAAAACTGTAATCGGAATCCTCCCACATATGGAGCTTATTCCGTTACTTAAGCTTTTGTAAGATACTAATGAATTATCTAAGGATTTCAATATCAGAGCTACCGAGCTACTTTGCATCCTGCCCCTTATCCCCAATTCTGTTATATCAGGAAAAGCTCAGTGTAGATACAAAACATCTATAATGAAATATGATTACAAGATACATAATAGCAGAGAGAATGCAACATAATTCAGAAGAGCACAAACAATTCAGCCCATCAGCAAGTGAACACATGTACCTATGAGGGCCACACATTTCACACAGTTAAGGTAAAATGGTCCAAGGCTCTGAACATTTCAGCCCCTGATAAAGGGTAACAGGCATCCCAGGGAGAAGGAAAGGCTTGTGTAAAACCATGAGGATGTATGATATGGATGGAAGGTTGGGCTGGAGCTATGGAAATTTAGGGAGTTGTGAAAGGTGAATGGAAAAGCAAACCAGAGACTGCATATGCTTCTTAATGTCACGCCCAGGACACTACTCCACTGTAAGACAGGTCCAACAAGGGATTCAGCCCAATATGATTCTACAAAATGGGTGAATGACACCTGGGCCTGAACTGAGTGTCCCAAATTTCCCTTGGCCCAACTAACACATCCCCAAGGGCAGATGAAAACTGGTCCCATTGGAGAAAGATTCAATTGGATAGAAAATGATATTCATTATATGTGATGCTTTATCAGACTGAAGTAAGAGGCAGCTCCAAGAGCAAGTCAATTTCTTGGTTTTTCTTTCCTATTCCCACAGGTATATGGACAGCTTTAACTTCCTGTAATTCTAACCATTTCCCAGAGCTGTAAGACTACATTTTCCCATCTCTTTGCCTATTGTCTCCCACAAGTACACTTCCTTTACCTAATCCTTAACAGGAGCTATTACCCAAAGCTTAGTATGTGGTCTCACATTTACTTTCCTTATATTCTTTAACTCAAATTTAACCATGAAACCTTTACTTCCAACCTCAGCACAACTCAATTTCTGTAACTATGTTATCCACATGTCCCTACTATTTGAAAAGTGGGTAGTATGAAGTGAAATGTGTACTAACTGTAAAAAAACCTCCAGATTTTTGTAACTCTTTATTAATTATGATAGTGTTGAACTTATATGAACATTGAAAAACATACTGAAATGACAGTATTTGGGATACAGTAGGTTAAATACATTATTGAAATTTATTTCACTGTTACTTTTTACTTTTTAATGCGGTATCTAGTAAATGTTGAATTATATACATGGCTCATATTTCCTCTATAGACTATCTCTACTAAGGCTGTCCCTCAAATGCAACAGGTTTAAAATGGGTCCAGCACTCACAAGCTCCATGACATCTCTGTGCCTCAGTTTTCTCATCTATAAAATGGAAATGCTAATTGTAATAGAGGATGATAACAGTAAAAGCTAACCCTAATTGTCACAATATCCCTGTGAGGCTATCATTCTCATTTTATAGATAAGCAGATAGAGGCATAGAGAAATTAAGTGACCAGCCAAAAGTTACACAGTTAATAAATAGTGGAGTCCAGATTTTCAGCCCAGGCAGTCAGCTCCAGGTCCTGCTTTTAACCACTGTCTCTCATGATATTCACCCTCAGAAATGTAACAAAAACTCAATGGGCTAATACAGGTAAAACATTTCAAACTGTTCCTGGCACACACTAAACTCTCCTTTGTGTTTAACTAATATCACCCTTACCCCCGTGCCCAACCTACTTCCCAATTTCCACACAGGTAACAACCTTTCTCCCCACTTCCCAGACCAAAACTTGAGGATCATCTTTTAACATTTCCCCCTTTCTCATCCTCTAAATCTAGTCGGTCCTCTCTACTCTTCTTTAAATGTTTTTAATGCAGCTACTCCTCTAGTCCCACTGCCACCTTACCGCAGCCCTTCAGCCCCTCACACTGGATAAACAAGAACATAAACAGTGCTCATGTGCCAGGCAGGCTTCCAATCTATTAATTCATTTAAACCTTACTATAACCTTGTCTGGTCTCCAGGGCTTCCCCATCTGGGTCCTACCAGGGTCTACATTTCTTCAGCGGAACATTCTTCCTGGATTACCAATTCTACCCTGTGATAGGAATTTTAAAGGTATATGGGTTCTTCACACTTGGGCCTATTAAGCTGATTTAAGTATGAGAGAGAAAGAGAGGATGGATGTTCCAAGAGGGAGAGAAAAAATTTACAAGGATCAGAAAATTTAAAATTCTAGCCCCATCAAAAATCTCCCATAGAATCAAGTCTTCTCTGCAGCCAAACATAAGAGCATCACGGAGGCCCAGCCTCCCTATGGAACCTTACCTCCACTTCCCAACAAAAACTCTCCAGAGCAGTCAAACAAGTTTCGTCAATGTTCCTGGAGTAAAAAAATGGTAATTTTTATTCCCAACACTTATCCACGCAGTTCCCCTCTGACTCAGAAATCTGAAATCCTCCATAAACCCTCCCAAAACGTCCAGGCGAAACTAATCTCTCCTCTAAATTGCAATAAAACTTCTGTCTTACGCCACTCACTGTGGACCACAAAGACATATTCACCACTTGGCAAATGTCACAACCCCAAAACAGACCATAAACTACTAGAAGGCAAGCAGTAAGTCCCACATTTTTCACCACCATGTCTAGCACAAGTCTCTACACAGAATACGCACCATGTGGCAAATGTTAATAAATAAATGAGTAAATAAATGGACAATGTAACAGAAATTATCCGTAAATACCCCAAGTAAGCCAATCTCATTTCCCTAACCATGAAATACCTTAAGGTAACAGAAGCGAAACTGAGTCTCAGTTTCAAGGCAGTGGTTTCACCGCACATTCAAATTCATGATCTGCCTTCTTTGTTCATCAGAACAATCCCGTGAAGTACATACTATTATACCTTTAAGTCAATTGAGGTTCGAATAAGTAAAGTGACTTTCCTCAAGATCACACAGCTAATAAATGGCAAAGCTGGGATGAGAGACCAGGCCAGGAGTCCAGTGCTCTTTCCACTGTTCTAATTCATCTTTTAAATCTCCTTCCCCTCCTTACCATCTATAGAGTTAACTAAAAGGAGAGAGGAATCAGTAAACAATTCATGATAACAATAACAACAGATGTGGTAAATTAATGACTTCCAAAGAACATTTGCCTGAAATGGCTTGTTTTTTTTTTTTTTCTTTGATTCATCTAGGGCAAGTAACGTTTTGGGAGACATTGCATTTAAACCTTATTATTCCATTGGACTGTGAAATAGCATTTCCATCTAAACTTAAAACCAGTGCCTTTCCAGTCTCCAAAGATGGGCCCTTCCCTGCTCCACACTTACAAAGGAAGAAGATAAGGCTCTTTCTCATCACAGAGAAATTAAGGAAGTAAGCAACATTATAAGGACATAGCACTTACAAAGTCAACTGGCAGTCGTTACTAAACGTTATAAAGGACTGGTCCCATACCTGACTGTCACCAGGAATGGGGTCTTTCAAACTCCTACTTTTTAAACATGCCGATTTAACACAGAGATACAAAGAACCTCAGTTCAGGGCAGTCTCAACTCATGAATGACCACATTGTTGGGTACTCTCCCTTCACACTGAAACTCAGAAATGGAAAGACATGGAGATGGACCCAAACCTGGGCCAACCGCACTGGCAGAGCCAAGAAAAACCAAGAACGCGTCGAAGGCGCCCGCCTCCGCCTCCTCTGCAGATCTTCAGGCCACTCCAAGGGATGCAGGAAGCTCCTGTTTCTGCAGCCGCAGGTTTCAGCAGGCGCCAGCTCACGTGTGAAGGATTTTCCTGGGGGTCTTACCTGAGCGGAGGCGCTGGGGAGGGGGGGCGTTCTTCCCACGAACGGTGGCTCGGACCGCACGCTGCGCCAAGCTAGGGCGAGACCCCCACCCTGCGCCGCGCCCCTCTGCCTCGCAACCACTCACGGCCCCAGCCCAGATGCGCCGCGGCCCCGGAACCCACCTCCGCGCTCCTAGAAGGATGCGGAGGAGGCGGGAGAGAGGCGGCGGCTCCCGAACGAGCTGCTCCCACAGCCTCTCCGCTCCTCGCCGTCTCGCCTTCCTCCCCAACTTACCCAGTTCTGCGCGTTATTGCTCAGCTTGACTTTCTTGCACAGGCTCCCGGGGATCTCCATGACTGCGGAGCGCGCCGAGCAGCCGGGGTTCTCTGCGCCGGGAGGGTAGCAGGAGGAGGGCAGGCCAGCGAGCGGGGCGGGGCTGGAGGGCGGGGCCTCCTCGCGTCGGGGCGGGCGCGCGCTGACGCGCACGCGCCCGTGCTCATGGCCTGGGTTGTGCGGCGCATGCGGCGCGCCTCGGAAATGGGTCCGGGGCAGAGGTCTGTGGGGAAGGGCGAAGCGCCGGGATAGAACCGGAGGTAGAAGCTGGGGGCGGAGCTTCAGTGCTCGCGCCGGCGCGAGCGTGCACGGCGCTCCTCCTTCCAGATCCCGATGAAGGGGCGGGGCCTGGAATGCAGTCTTGGAACCTCACGTGCCTCTGCGGCAGCGATCCTAGCTCTGAGCTATCGCAGATCTCTAAGAGCGAGTACCAGCCGCCTGGAGAGAGGCTAGGGGAGTGCGCGGCTCGACGCTCGGCACTCCCTCAGCAGAAGCTGATTGGGAGGACGCTGAGGCGGCCTCCTGCACCTCTGGCTACTCCTCCACAGACCTGGCTGCCGGTCTCCTGTCTGCCCCTTCTATGCCCATGTCCCCCTGGCCAAATGTTTTAAATGTTTTACAGCTTTGCAAAGGGAAGAATTGATTTACTGAACAGCTCATTCTCCATATTAAAATTCTACTCAAGACACAATTTTTTTTTTTGAGACGGAGTCTTGCTCTGTCGCCCAGGCTGGAGTGCAGTGGTAGGATCTCGGCTCACTGCAACCTCTGCCTCCGGGGTTCAAGCGATTCTCCTGCCTCAGCCTCCTGGGTAGCTGGGACTACAGGCATGTGCCACCACGCCCGGCTAATTTTTGTATTTTTAGTAGAGACGGGGTTTCACTATGTTGGCCCGGCTGGTCTTGAATTCCTGACCTCATGATCCGCCCGCCTCAGCTTCCCAAAGTGTTGGGATTACAGACGTGAGCGACAGCGCCTGGCCTCAAGACACAGTTTTTAAAAAGATATAAAAGCCCGATTTCTTGACATCAATAATTAATATCTCAACCTGGATTAGTGATTACTTATAAGGTGCCTCCCTCTCCGCTAGGAGACCTCACTTCGCATCAGATTTCTGTGCAGTGCTTCTTACCGACCTACACCGGAAAGGGGCTTCTGTATTATTAAGACTACTCAGGAAATCCCTAGAGGACTGAAATCCAGGACCAGGGAGGCCGCAGGTAACCCCGAATAGAACTCCCGCCTACGGAGGGCATTTTCAAATTCACCTAATTATTCCAGGGCTAGTTCGTAGGAGGATGGGCTGGGGGCATGACAGAATTTCCTCCAGGAGTTATCTTCCCCACACCCCCCATAACTCTGAGTTCTCTTTTCCGCAGCTTGCCCCTAGCACCAAGAGAGTTGCTTGCAGCTCTGCCCCTCTGTGACACAGCCGCCCTCCGCCCCCGACCCTGCCCATCACCAAGACTTGAGACTGCTGCCTGTTAGTGACTAGCAAATTAGCCCCTACCACCAAGACCTGAGGCTGCTGCCTGTTAGTGACTAGCAAATCAGCCCTCCATCTATTTACTCCACTGCTACTGTCTTAAATTAGGCCTTCCCTATATCCAGCCTGAGTTATCACTAAGCCCGTTCACTGGACATCCTCCCAGCTGTGCAGCCGCTCTCCACACCCCCACCACACACCCCATTCTTGCACCTGCTGTCAGAGCGGTATTTCAGAAACAGAAATCTGATCTTGTTACTTGACTACTTAAAATGTGAACGATTCCCTTCAGCTTTTTCTAGGGAATTTTCAATCTGGGGTTCATACATAGAACTGAATTTCAATATAATTCCAAATTCTGCCAATAACAAGAATGAGCTTGGAAGAAGATCTCAAGCTTCATATGAGAAAATAGGGCCACATCTGAAGTTAGCCATTTCTCTGAGTTCTGGTACTTATTAGAGGGAAATGGTATTTAGATATAACGATCTGGCTCTAGGAGTGCTCACTGCTGTGAGTTTGACCTTATTTCTAGTAAAAGACTTTTTTTTAAGGTAAAATATATCGTAAGTTTACATTGATACTGTCCATCCAAATTCATGATTCCAGATATGGGTCATGTAAATGAGCCAGAAACATCTTATCAAACAGGAAACATAACAAAAAACTATCAAAAGCTACTTGGATTATGTCAAAAGGACTCAGAAACCAATTTAAAGAAATTTTTCCATGTCAAAGATGGGAGAATTAAAGCACTAAATGGACTAGAACTACAAAATATTAAAACATATCAAATATGTTTAAATCTAGGTGTTTGTAATGATGATGATTTTTAAAAAATTTATTGTCACTCTTAGAGAATGCTAGGAAACCAACTCATTATTTTGAAAACTGGTAAATAAAAGGGATGAATTAAGCATTTACTGTGCTTTCCCTGGACTGTCTGGGACCCGAAAAGTTGATAAGGAGAAGTTTCTCTTTACAGAAGTACCACTAATAAATAAAGAAGAAATGATATAATTTTAATATCACCACTTTTCATCTTCTACTGAAATAATGGATAAAGACAATGATCCTCTGTATTAGGGTTCCCTTAGAGGGACAGAACTAATAGGATATATACATATGAATGGGAGTTTATTAAGTATTAACTTACACAATCACAAGGTCCTACAATAGGCTGCCTGCAAGCTGAGGAGCAAGGAGAGCCAGTCTAAGTCCCAAAACTGAACAACTTGGAGTCCACTGTTCAAGGGCAGGAAGCATCCAGCACGAGAGAAAGATGTAGGCTGGGAGGCTAGGCCTATCTTGCCTCTCCACGTTTTTCTGCCTGCTTTATATTCCCTGTTAGCTGTTTAGATGGTGCCCACTCAATTAAGGGTGGATCTGCCTTCCCCAGCCCACTGACAAATGTTAATCTCCTTGGGTAACAACCTGACAGACACTCCCACGATCAATATTGCATCCTTCAATCCAATCAAGTTGACACTCAGTATTAACCATCACAAGTCCACCCCTTGACAACTTGAACCCATACACATCTCCTGAGATCATTCATAATCTTCAAATAAGACAATAATAAGATCATAATTATGTCTAACATAACTGAACTGTCCTTTGTACAACTGGAAATGCAGTCCCCAACCCATATACTATTACATAAAGTTAACAATACTTAAATGCTGCTATGAGGTCAATGAATCTTATATCACATGATAAAGGAAAAGGAAATAAAATGAAGACATTTTCTTAGTACAAGTGTATACATGCACAAACATGTTTTTAACAAAAGAAGGAGGAAATACTCATGACAATTACAGTCCTCATTTCTGCAGCTGGTCATGTGCTCATAGCTGGTATTGATGACTACCTTTTTCTACTACCCATTCTGTATTCCCTTTGCCTTCAGCAAGTACCTGAATGGGTGGTGGTTTTTTTTTCCTGGTGGAGTGACCGAAACCTTCATTCCTGAAGGGTCTGGTCCTGCCTGGATTGGGCTGTTGTAGTTTCCCATTGACCTTAATCACAGGGGAATGCTAAGAGACGACCTAATGGATCTCCTGCGTTCCATGTGTACTCTTCCTTACCTCCGCTGTGGAGTAGTAGACTGATTTCATCTTGATAGTCTGGGTCAGTCACCCCAGCTAACATTGTAACTCCCATCTTAGTCTGTTAACTTAGAGGTAGGAGGAGCCCAAAGTGTCCAGGTGGCAATCTTAACTTATAGTTTAATGGAATTGTTTTGTCTCCTGGTGGCAGCGTTTCTCCCTCTGGAACTAAGACCTCTAGGCCAGCAGAATGTAATGCCATAGGAACAGGAAGCAAAAATGTTGCTAGTGGCTCACTAGGGGCGATGGTGAGTGGTGCCACTTCCACTTCCACCCCTTGATTCCTGGACCCGTGAATCCTGGCTACAGGAGAAACAGTACCATATATTGGATGCTGATTCAGAACATACATGGCCTTCTGGAGATGGCCATGCAAACTATTGTCACCTATTTGGCGTTGTAGTTGTGATTTCAAAAGGTCATTCCACCGTTCTGTCAACCCGGCTGCTTCAGGATGATGGGGAACATGGTAAGACCAGTGAATTCCATGAGCATGAACCCACTGCCACACTTCTTTAGTGGTAAAGTGAGTGCCTTGGTCAGAGGCAATGCTGTGTGGAATACCATAATGGTGGATAAGGCATTCCCTGAGTCCATGGATGGTAGTCTTGGCAGAAGCATTGCATGCAGGATAGGCAAACCCATATCCAGAGTAAGTGTCTATTCCAGTGAGGACAAACCTCTGCCCTTTCCATGATGCAAGAGGTCCAATATAATCAACCTGCCACCAGGTAGCTGGCTGATCTCCTGAGGAATGGTGCCATATTGTGGGCTCAGTGTTGGTCTCTGCTGCTGGCAAATTGGGCACTCATTGGTGGCCATAGCCAGGTCAGCCTTCATGAGTGGAAGTCCATGTTGCCGATCCCATGCATAACCTCCATCCCTGCCATCATGGCCGCTTTGTTCATGGGCCCATTGGGCAATGACAGGGATGACTGGGGAAAGAGGCTGAGTGCCGTTAATAGAATGGGTTATCCTATCCCCTTGATTATTAAAATCCTCCTCATTGAGGACACCCGTTGGTGAGCACTCACATGGGATATAAGTATCTTCACAGTTTTTGACCACTCAGAGAGGTCCATCCACATACCTCTTCCCCAAATTTCTTTGTCACCAATTTTCCAATCATGCTTCTTCCAAGTCCCTGATCATCAAGCCAAACCATTGACTACAGCCCATGAGTCAGTATATTATTGCACATCTGGCCATTTCTCCTTCCATGCAAAGTGCACAGCCAGGTGCGCTGCTTGAAGTTCCGCCCACTGGGAAGATTTCCCTTCATTGCTATCCTTCAGGGATGTCCTAGAAAGGGGCTGTAGTGCTGCAGCTGTCCACTTTCGGGTGGTGCCTGCATATCATGCAGAACCATCTACGAACCAGGCCTTGATTTTCTTTTCCTCTGTCAACTGATCATAGGGAATGCCCCATGAGGCCATCGGTGCAGGCTGGGGGAGAGAAGGCAGGGTGGCAGGAGTGGGGACCATGGGCATTTGAGCCACTTCCTCATGTAACTTACTTGTGCCTTCAGGACCTGCTCAAGCCCGATGACAAATATACCACTTCCATTTGTTGATGGAATGCTACTGTGCATGACCCACTTTATGGCTAGATGGGTCAGAAAGCACACAGTTCATGATAGGCAGTTCAGGTCACATAATGACTTGATGACCCATAGTCAAACATTCAGTTTCCACCAAAGCCCAGTAACAGGCCACAAGCTGTCTCTCAAAAGGAGAGCAGTTGTCTGGAGATGTCAGGGCTTTGCTCCAAAATCCTAGAGGCCTCCACTGTGATTCACCTGTGAGACCTGCCAATGGCCCCAAACAGCCTCTGTATCTGCCACTGCCATTGCAAGCACCACTGGACCTGCTGGGTCGTATGGCCCAAGTGGCAGAGCAGCTTGCACAGCAGCCTGGACCTGTTGCAGAGCCTTCTCCTGTTCTGGACGCCACCGAAAACTGGCAGCCTTTCGGGTCACTCAATAAATGGGACAGAGTAACACACCCAAATGAGGAATGTATTTCCTCCCAAATCCAAATAGGCCCGTTAGGTGTTGTGCCTCTTTCTTGGTAGTAGGAGGGGCCAAATGCAGCAACTTATCCTTCACCTTAGAAGGAACATCTCGACAGTCCCCACACCACTGGACCCCTAGAAATTTTACTGAGGTAGAAGATCCCTGAATTTTAGTTGGATTTATTTCCCATCCTCTGGCACACAAATGTCTCACCAATAAGTCCAGTGTGTTTGCTACTTCTTGCTCACGTGATCCATTCAGCATAATGTCATCAATGTAATGGACCAGTGTGATATCTTGCAGAAGCAAAAAGGAATCAAGATCTCTCCGAATAAAATTATGACACAAAGCCAGAGAGTTGATATTCCCCTGAGGTAGAACAGTAAAGGTATATTGCTGGCCTTGCCAGCTGAATGGCAAGTTGCTTCTGGTGGGCCTTATAGACAGGAATGGAGAAAAAGGCATTTGCCAAGTTAATGTCTTGGTACCAGGAGATGTGTTTAATTTGCTCAAACAATGAAACTACATCTGGTACAGCAGCTGCAATTGGAGTCACCACTTGGTTAAGCTTTCAATAATCCACTGTCATTCTCCAAGATCCATCTGTCTTCTGCACAGGCCAAATGGGCGAGTTAAATGGGGATGCAGTGGGAATCACTACCCCTGCGTCTTTCAAGTCCTTGATGGTGGTACTAATCTCTGCAATCCCTCCAGGGATGCAATATTGTTTCTGATTTACTATTTTTTTGTTTGATTTACTATTTTTCTAGGTAGAGGCAACTCAAATGGCTTCCATTTGGCCTTTCCTACCATAGTAGCCCTCACCCTTCCAGTCAGGGAGCCAATGTGGGTGTTCTGCCAGCTGCTAAGTATGTCTATGCCAATTATGCATTCTGGCATGGGGAAATGACCACAGGATGAGTCCAGGCATCCACTGGACCCACTGTAAGTTGGACCTGAGCTAAAACTCCATGAATTACTGACCTCCTGCTCTTTACAGGAAACACACAAGGGGAAAAGAAAAGGCACACACAATACTTTTCAATACTTTTAAGTGTAAACAGCCTTTATCCCAAGTATATGGCAATACACGTATAAGAAACAAATCACAATGGGAAAGGGAGAGGGTATATATATATATATATATATATATATATAACTATATAACTACATATATAACTATATATAAAACTATATATAACTATATATAATTATATATAACTATATATAACTATATATAACTATATATTAAAAAACTGTGTGTATATATATATAAAACTGTGTATATATATATGTGTGTGTATATAAATGTACACACACACACACACACACACTCACCAAACTATGGAGGAATCATCACCAAACTGGGAAGCAACAGCCTAGGCTCCAGAGTTGGCCACCCATCTGTACACAGACAAGGACGAGTCTTGTGGAGCTTCAGTGTGGTCTGGGACCCTAGCTTGTTTATAATGAGTTGTTTGGCATGAGGCCCAGTCATGAGGGCCCTTTGTGCCTGGCTTCAAGGAACACAAAAAGGTCAACTTGTTTTTGCGATTGTCTGTTGTTTTTCAATAACTAACATACAGGAATAGATTTCTGTGAAACAATGCTGGATGAACGCCTCAAGGCATTCATGCAACCTGTTCCGGGACTTGGTGACCATTGTTTCTGTCTATGTTCAGTTGAGTTCAGATTTAATATTTAACTTTTCCTCCACACCTCCATAAGCCCCTACTTTAACTGGAGGACTACAATGACGTTTTGGGTCCCCTGGAATCAATGTCAGCTCAGAGCCAGTGTTTGAGTAGTCCCCAAAATATCTGATCATTTCCCTTTCCCCAATGCACAATTACCCTGGTAAAAGACCAAAGGTCTTTTTGGGGAAGGATGGGAGAAAGATTCACTGCATACATTGTCAGTAATGTAGTAGGGTCCTTGCTCAAGGGAACTGGGCCTTCCCTTCATTCAAGGGGTTCTGGATCTGTAAACCAGCTCAAGTCTGGAAATTGATTGAAGGGCATGATTCTCTGTTTTTATAATTCAAATTAGTCTATTGTCCATTCGACCTAGAAGTTTTCTGTTTGTATAATTTAAGGAGGAATGCAGCAGGCTTTCTATCAATTTCACTTCTAGGAACACCATGATTAATTAGCCAATGCCAGAGCTGTACACGTGTCAGAGCAATTCTGATTGCCACTTTGTCTCTGCTGTCCATTTTGTTAGATATGCCCACCTTACCTTTGACAGTTGAGTGCCACCACTTGGCCCCTGCCACCTCAGTATCTAATTATTTCCATTGTATTTAAATGTTGTAACTGAGTGACTGTGGTCCCACTGTTAGATCTGACATACAGAGAAGAGCAATTACAAGGCTCTTCAAAAATGCAGGCGCTGCCCTCACAAATCTATTTCACAAGGCATTGGTCAAGAATATATCTTCTGGATCCTTCCAGCTGGGATGAGTAGGTCTAAAGTGACTAGTCCACTCCACCATCCCAATCTCCCTAAGCCTTTGGGTCCCTTCCTCTACATTAAACCAAGGGAGATCAGGCATTTCCAGCTCGCTCACAGTGGTCCATCTTTTAATCCACATTTCAGTTAACCAAGCAAATAAACTATTAGAACCTTTTTTAACTCCCTGAACTGCAACATAAAATGCAGAATCCCTACTTAGTGCACCGAAATCAATACATTCAGTCTGATCCAACTCTATGTTCCTTCCACCATGATCCCACACCCTTAATATCCATTCCCGTGCTTGATCTCCAGATTGCTATTTATATAAATTAGAGAACTCAGGCTGGGAGCGGTGGCTCACGCCTGTAATCCCAGCACTTTGGGAGGCCGAGGCGGGCTGATCACAAGGTCAGGAGATGGAGACAATCTGAAGGGGGCCTGCCCCTCCACACCTGTGAGAATTTCTCTTCAGGTGGAGATGAGAGACTGAGAAAAGAAATAAGACACAGAGACAAAGTATAGAGAAAGAACAGTGGGCCCAGGGGACTGGCACACTCAGCACGCAAGGACCTGCACCGGTGCCGGTCTCCAAGTTCCTGCAGTATTTATTGATTGCTATTTTCACTATCTCAGCAAGGGGAATGCGGCAGAACAGGGTGAACAGGGTGATGGTGGGGAGAAGGTCATCAGGAAAACATGTGAGTAAAGGAATCTGCATCATAAATAAGTTCAAGGGAAGGTACTATACCTCGATGTGCATGTAGGCTAGATTTATGTTTCTCTTTACCCAAACATCTCAGCATAGCAAAGAGTGACAGAGCAGTATTGCTGCCAGCATATCTTGCCTCCAGCCACAGGGCAGTTTTCTCCTATCTCAGAATAGAACGAATGGTCGGCTTTACACCAAGACATTTTATTCCCAGGGACATGTGGGAAACAGAGGCCCTCCTCTTATCTCAGCTGCAAAGGGCCTTCCTCTTTTACTAATCCTCCTCAGCACAGACCCTTTATGGGTGTCGGGCTGGGGGACGGTAATGTCTTTCCCTTCCCACGAGGCCATATCTCAGGCTGTGTCAGTGGGGGGGACACCTTGGACAATACCCAGGCTTTCTTGGGCAGAGGTCCCTGTGGCTTTCCACAGTGCATTGTGTCCCTGGTTAATAGAGAATGGAGAATGGCAATGACTTTTACCAAGCATACTGCCTGCAAACATATTGTCAACAAGGCACATCTTGAACAGCCCTAAATCTCTTAAATCTTGACTCAGGACAGCACATGTTTCTGTGAGCACAGTGTTGGGGCTAAAGTTACAGGTTAACAGCATCTCAAAGCAGAACAATTTTTCTTTGTACAGATCAGAATGGAGTTTCTTACGTCTTCCTTTTTCTATATAGACACAGTAACAGTCTGATCTCTCTCTCTTTTCCCCACACCATCCTGGCTAACATGGTGAAACCCCATCTCTACTAAAAAATACAAAAAAATTAGCCAGGCATGGTGGCAGGTGCCTGTAGTCCCAGCTACTTGGGAGGCTGAGGCAGGAGAATGGCGTGAACCCAGGAGGTGGAGCTTGCAGTGAGCCGAGATGGCGCCACTGTACTCTAGCCTGGGGAGCAAGACTCCATCTCAAAAAATAAATACATAAAAATAAATAAATAGAGAACTCAAACAGTTCCTTTCGAGTGTAGCGCACCTCCCCATGGGTCACACTCTCAACCTCACCTCTAGGGGTCCGCTGGAACTTCAGTCTATTTACAGATCTAGAGGCAAACAGAGGTATTAGGGGTGGCTTCTGAGAAAAACCATCATTATCTTGACTGGCAACTGCCTCAGGGGAGGCCATCACCGTTGCCTCAGGCAGCGCAGGATTTATCTCCTCAAAGGTGAAAAGGCTGATGGCAGCATGGGCCAGGGAGGGGATGTTGCCATTACTAGAGATGGGGAAGCTGTTTCTTCTGGCAAAAAAGTTTCATCAGAGTTTACAAACTCAGTGTCCCCAGCTTCATCAGGGCCCCCCCACCACACGTCCCCATTCCAAGTTGCAGGGTTCCATTCTTTTCCAATTAATGCCCTCACTAACAGTAGGCACCTGGCAAAGCTCTGCATGCATCATTCATTGCAGGTCAGCCACTCGCATGATGAGAGTTTGTGTCTGTTTTTCCACAATTTCAGCTGTTTCTCTGCAGGAGATAAGAATCTCACTCAGGGCAATCTTAGCAGACTTGAGGCTCAGTATCTACTTCTGAAGCTGGGAGACAGAATCCCTGAGTGTATCATTTTATTTTATCACTTTGTCCACTGGACTTAGGAGCAACCAACCAGCTTCATTATGCTCCTTGGTTCTCCACATATGGTCAAGGGTATTCTGTATAGTCACTAAACTCCTTGCCTCTCATGAGCAGTGAATCAGGAGTGTCAAATGTACTTATTTGGCATAACTCTCTAAACAGTTTCTGCCAAGGCCTATCAGTGTTCTCCATATTCTTAGAAGTAGAGTCCTTAGCGTTTTTGCGTCTAATCATATTAAGCAGACAACTCCAGAAACCCCAAAACCAATGAAAGAACTCCATCCTTAATATTCTGTTCCTTTAGAACCACTCCTGGTACCAAAATCTGTATTAGTCAGGGTTCTCTTAGAGGGACAGAACTAATAGGATATATATATATATATTTTTTTTTTTTTTACTTAATAAACTCATATATATATATATATATATAAATGAGTTATTAAGTATTAACTTACACAATCACAAGGTCCCACAATAGGCTGTCTGCAAGCTGAGGAACAAGGAGAGCCAGTCTGAGTCCCAAAACTGAACAACTTGGAGTCTGATGTTCAAGGGCAGGAAGCATCCAGCATGGGAGAAAGATGTAGGCTGGGGGGCTAGGCCCATCTTGCCTCTTCACGTTTTTCTGCCTGCTTTATATTCACTGGCAGCTGACTAGATGGTGCCCACTCGATTAAGGGTAGATCTGCCTTCCCCCCAGCCTACTGACTCAAATGTTAATCTCCTTGGGCAACAACCTTACAGACACACCCGTGGTCAATATTGCATCTTTCAATCCAATCACATTGACTCTCAGTATTAACCATCACATCCTCAATGGCTGCAAATATCATGAAAATAAAGAACACCATAACTTTTTGTCTCATGATGAAAATCATGAAAAAGTCAAATCAAATCTGGTTCTAATCAAGTCTTCAGGACAATTTATAGGTTTGCAGTTAATGCAGAGGAAAGAGGAAGAGGTGAAAACACCACAAATGCAATTAGTCAAACTGAAACTCTGGAAAACTACATCATTAATGACCTGAGTTTTCAATAATTCAAAGATAGGAAAAAATAAATGAGGAAAAACTAAAGAATAACATAAGATATAAAATAAAAATGGAGCAATTGAAATATTTGAAACATATTTGAACACTGATCCAAACAAAAAAACTTTTTTTAAAATTTATGAGACTATATGGGAAATTTGAAGAGTTTCTGAACTCGATATAAAATACTTACTTTTTTAGTGTGATAAATAGCAGTGTTGTTATATTTTTTAAATAAGTCATTTGAGCGTATATTAGTCCATTTTCCCACTGCTAGAAAGAAATACCCAAGACTGGGTAATTTATAAAAGAAAGAGGTTTAATTGACTCACAGTTTCACATGGCTGGGGAGGCCTCAGGAAAGTTACAATCATGATGGAAGGGGAAGCAAGCATGTCTTACATGGAGGTAGAAGAGCAAACAACAGGAAAAACCGCCACTTATAAAACCACCAGATCTTGTCAGAACTCACTCACTATCACGAGAAGAGCATGGGGAAAACTACTACCATGATCCAATCACCTCCCTCCCTCTATGTCAAGATTACAATTCGAGATGAGATTTGGGTAGGGACACAGAGCCAAAACATATTAGTGAGAAACATGCTGAAAGATTTATCAGTGAAATGGCAATGCCATAAATATTCAGGAACCAAAATTGGGTTCTTGAATATGATAGTAGGAATGGGGGAAAATGGTTGATATGTCTTTCAGAACGCAGAGCAAAAATCCCAAGAGATGGGAAATACAGCATAATTTTTTAGAAAAGAAAGAAAAGAACAATCCAGGAAATCTAACATCCAAGTATTAGAAGTTCTAGGAAGAAAAAAAAAAAACAGAAAACTCACAGAAGGAAATAACCATGGCAATTATTTAATGAAATTTCCTAGAACTGAAATGCTTCCCTGAATGCCTAACTCAACAGATAAAATCAAGCACGGAAAAAGCATAGCACCATGAAGTTTCAGAATACTGTTATATAATAGTTTGAAATTGTTTGGAAACCCTACAAGCCTCTAAAGAGAGGAAGAGTTCATGAACAAAGAGTCAGGAATAAAAATGAATTAGAAGTTGTCAAGAAAAATACTGTGAGTTAGAAGACAAATGGACCAATACCTTTAGAGCTCTGAACGTGTTTTCGGTTAGAATTTGGAATTGCTATATATGCTTTCTGAAGAAAATACTGGAGGATATGTTCTGTGGCAGGCCAGTTCCCCCTGACAATCACACAGACAGGCCCGCCTAGCACTTCAGTTATACAGACTAATTTCCACAGAGCTGCGTTAACATTGAGCAAATAGTTAAGCCTAGGGAAATCAGTGCCCAGACATCAAAGCTGGAAATGAAACATATGGTCAGTAGGAATCTTGCATGGGCTTCTCCCTAACCTGGAGCAAACCAGAATAATAGAGACAGTCTTTCATTCCTAGTGCCAGGACCCATATCTGAGACAGGTCAAGGTAACAGAGGCAGCTGTTTGAATAGATTCATTGGAGAGTCTAAGGCAGCTCTCCAGACAAGCTGTAAAGGACATAAGATAGAAATAATCACTCTGGTACCACAGTAGACAGGCCTTGAAGGTACTGGGGCCCCTTTAATCAGACTTTTGCCTCTGACCTTCTAGTTGAAACAAAATTAGTTACCAATAGACTTAGGCAAATGCTATACTGCATGTAGGCACATAACTCCAACCTATATAAACACTAAGAAAGTTGTAACACTTTGAATTGGTCTGATGGAATTATCTCCAGCCTTCTCCCTGTATCCAGTTACAGCAATAAATTCCCTTCTTTCCTAGTTTGTCTGCTTCTCATTATTGGGCCTTGAGAAAACACAGCCAGATCCAGCTTGGTTCCAGGAACAAAAATTTTGCCGAGCCAGCCAGGAGGCCGCCAAGATGGTGCTGCCTTTGGTTCTGGCAGTTTGCAATGAGACAGTCATGAGGAAACTCCCAGCAGCTGCTGAGTAAGATTGTCCCGGGGACTCTACTGAGGGCTGTTCTGTGAACAAAACCGCACATCCTTTTCATCACCTGGGAAAGAACGGAAGTTTGGCAGAAGCAGACGTGCTCAAAGGGTGAGGAAAACCAGACCATATATTATTTCCTTATCTGGGCTATTAAGCCTTTTGTTCAGTACCATTAGGAAGATAACAGGTCTTTTTGTACTCCCATTTGCTATTTGGTTTGCAGGCCTTTTTCACCTAGGTGCACTTTCTTCTGTGTCTAACTGACACTGTCTCTGTATCCATGTCTATCTGATACTATCTCTGCGTCTGTACCTGCAGCCTTGTTGAATTTAAGATGGGGAATGCTGCTCCCTTCCCCCAGGGAGCCCTCTGGGAAAGATCCTGTTGGATTAGAAACAGTATGGGTACCCTCCCATTACTAAAAAGAAAATGATTTACTATTGTAATATGGTTTAGCCAAAATATGCTTTGGGATCTGCGGAATGGTGGCCAATTTTTGGATCTTTAAGCTGCTTTACTATCTATCAGAACAGTTTTGTCAGTGTCAGGGTAGACAGGCAGAGGAGCCTTATGTACAAGCATTTATGTTACCGCATAATCAAGAGGTCAAAGGAAATAAGCTAATGGTGCAGGGCTCAGACAAGGTTTGTCTCAAGACCCAGGGAGAGGGAGAAAAGGAATTAGAGACTCAACAAGTATTAAACGTGCTTAACCCAGTAGGTGGCGACCCAGAGGGAGCCAATGCCCCGCCGCTCACTCAGAAGGGGGAAGGGCCTTCACCCCTGGAATAGGAGGAGGCTGCAAAAATAGTCTCTCCCTCTCAAAATAGACAAGGCACTAATTTTGACTGGGGAGACACTGAGCCTGGAGCAGGGCAATTTACCCTCCAAAAATATCCTGTGGGAGTCCATCAGCAAGGAGCTCTAGCAGGATATTATTGGGCATATAGTCCTTTTCCATGTCCGATTTACTGAATTGGAAAAATTCCAATTCTTCCTACAGGGTGGATCCCCAGAAAATGACCGAATTGTTTACTGCTATCTTTGCCACCCATCGCCTTACATGGGCTGATGTGCAAGCCCTCCTAAACATCATGCTCACAGCAGATGAGAGAAGGCTAGTGTTAGAAGGCTAGTATTAGAGGAGGCATAGTGCCTTCATGATGAAAGCTCCAATGATAGCCCGGACCCTAAAGAGGCAACTCCCTGAACTGATCCAAATTGGGATCCTAATGAGGCAGGTGGAGCTGGGATGAATCATCTGGAACACTATAGAAAGTGCATCCTAAAGGGCATTGGATCAAGGGTGCCAAGACCTGAAAGTCTGAGCAAAGTACAAGCACTTTAGCAGACACCTACTGAGGACCCCTCAGAATTTATGGAACAGATCTGTCAGACATACAGAAAGTATACAGAGTTAGACCCACAGGACCCTGAAAACATTAGAATGGTGAATATGACCTTTATAGGGCAAAGTGCCCCAGACATTAGGGAGAAACTACAAAAAGTGGAGGGGGCTGTTGGAATGAAGCTTCCCAATTAATCAACATTGCATTCAAGGTATATAACAGCAGGGAGGCCAAGGAAACCAAGGCACTTTGGCAGGCAACTGTACTCCTGGCAGCTGCAGGAGGAAACCCAAAGAGAAAAGGACCCCCAAGGTAGAAAGGGAAAATAAAAAAGGACCAGTATGCTTACTGTCAGGAAATAGGGCACTGGAAGAGAGAGAGACTGCCCCAAGTTAACTCAGAAGGAACCCAGGTCACTTATGGCTGTCAAGCCCAAAAATGAATCTGAGGAAGATTGAGGGTGCCCAAGACTCCCAGCAGCTCCAACTCGAACTGACATCAAAATTTCCCCAAAGGAGCCTTGGTTAAAATTGATACTGGTGCTAGTTATTCAGTAGTTAATACACTAGTCACTAAGCTTTCTGATACTTTCTGTCAATATAGTCAGGGTAAGTGGGCAATTGAAATCAGAACAGTTCCTGCACCCCCTTTCTTGTAAAGCGGGCAACAATTTGATAACTCACCAATTCATTTATGTGCCAGACTGCCTGATACCTTTACTTAGCAGAGATTTACTATGCAAGTTAGAGGCTCAGATCATCTTCCACCCAGAGAAATGTCAGCTATGTCTTCAAATGCCTCCAGAGCATGGACTGCAGCTGCAAGCACTGCTGGTGAGCACTGAGGCCCCACAACTTGAGGTAGAGGCAATTCCTCAAGAAGTCTTCGACAAGGTGAAGCCAGAGGTCTGGGTATCAGACCCACCTGAGAGGGAAATGAATGTGAGTCCAATAAAAAACAAACTGAAGGAAGGGGCCTAACCTGTCCAGAAGAAAGCAATACCCCTTAAAGAAGGAAGTCTTGGAAGTTATCCAGCCAGTATTAATCTGGTTTTTGCAATATGGCTGAATAAGGCCTTGTCAGTCCTCATACAATACTCCTTTCCTGCCATTAAAGAAGCCTCATTCCCATAAGTATAGGTTTGTGCAAGATCGCAGAGCAATTAATGATATTGTGGAAGATGTTCACCCCATCGTGGCTAACCCATACACTATGTTTGCTTCACTACCTAAGGATCTCGAATGGTTTACAGTTCTAGACTTAAAGGATGCCTTCTTTTGCATACCAGTAGAAATAGAAAGCCAACCATTGTTTGCTTTTGAGTGGACAGACCCTGAGACAGCTGCACAGTTTCAATATTGCTGGACTGTGCTCCCTCAAGGGTTTAAAAACTCCCCAACTATATTTGTAGAAGCTTTGATTCAAGACTTGAGAGGCTTACAATTAGAAAATGGGGTGCTACTTCAATATGTGGATGATTTATTGATTTCTGGCACCTCAAAACAAGGATGTCAAGAAAACACTGTAAAGACCCTAAACCACTTGGCAGCTTGTGAATATAAAATTTCAAGTAAGAAGGCCCAAATACATAAGCAAACTGTAGAATACTTAGAGTTTCTGTTGAGCCCTGATAGTGGAAATGCGAAGTGCAATTGCCTCCATCGTGATGCCCACAACCAGGAAGCAACTAAAGGTCTTCCTAGGAATGGCAGGATTTTGTAAAATCTGGAGTCCCAGTCTTAACACAAAAACTGGGAGAAATACTACAGCCAGTGGCCTATTTTTCAAAGCAGCTCCATACTGTGGCTAGGGGCTGACCCCTTGTCTTAGGGCAGTAGTCACGACCTGCCTGGTGCTCAAGGAAGCTGAGAAGCTGACTCTAGGTCAGCCCACCACGATTTCTGTGCCACACTAAGTCTTGGCATTGTTAGAACAAAAGGTGGCTATTGGCTAACAGCGGGCAGATTAGGCTAACATCAGGCTATCCTGCTCTATGACCCTGCAGTGAAACTGCAGACTACTGGAACCTTAAACCCCGTCACTTTGCTGCCACCTACTGGGGAATCAAAGGAACTAATACATGACTGCCTAGAAGTTATTGATCAGGTGTTTTCTAGCCCCCCAGATTTGATGGACGCAGCCCTCTCATGTGCAAACTGGACATTGTTTGCGAACGGGAACAGTTTAGTCATTAATGGAAGAAGGAAAGCTGCTTATGCTGTAGTGAGTCTCAGAGGGAACAGAGGCAAGAACTCTCCCAACGGGGACTTCTGCACAGAAAGCTCAGTTAATCACCCTTACCAGAGCCTTGCAACTGTCCCACAGTAAGAGTGCCAACATCTACACTGATTCCAAATACGCCTTCATAATAGTCCATGCACAGGGTGCTATCTGCAAAGAAGGGGGCCTACCGAAGGCTGACAATACTGAAATCAAACATGCAAAGCAAGTGTTAGAGCTACCAGAGGCAATAAAGGCCCCAAGAGAAATAGCTGTTATGCATTGCCCAGGCCATCAGCGCAACAATTCTGAAGTAGCTAGGGGAAATGCTTTCTTAGATTACACAGCCAGGCATCTAGCCAGCTCCAATGTTGAACTCCTGGCTCCTTTAATTCCCCAAATAGATTTGGCAGCCTTCAAACCTAGGTACAGTCTTGAGGATGAAAAGTTTACCAAGGACAAAGGGTTTATTCAGGATGAAAAATGACTGGAAATTGAACGACAAAGGCCTAATTTGGGTGTCAGAGATAAAATTCTTTCATCCTATCCTTTCTCTTTACACCTAGTATTGTTTCTGCACCCACTGCTAACCTCTTTCCACAATGGGAACAGGACTATGCAGACAGGCTCCAGCAGGATTCCTGTTTGGTCTGTGTCCTGTTATCCCTTTCTGGCACCACCGTGGTGGGTCTCACCTATGCAAGGGAAAAATTGGAGACATTTACAAGTCTTCCTGGATTTAAAACACTGGACCGGGTCACAAATGATGGGAGTGACTAAGGCAAATGTGTCAGAATGGCTGCACAACTTTAAATGACCCAGAACATGGGCCTTTCCTTCACCCAATACTAAAATATATTCATGATGGCACACCTTTTGGGCAAGATGCCTCGTTAACCTTCGTATAGAAGTATATGAAAAGAAAAGGAATGAGGGCCCATTTAGAAAGTATAATCCTACAATGCCACTTTTGTACTAAAAATGAGCCCAACAACCATAATACAGGACAGCCTGGACAGCAAGGGAGAGGGAAACAACCACTAGAGAACTGGCAAATTGACTTTACTCAAATGCTACCTGCCCCGGGAGGGTACAAATATCTCCTAGTTCCGGTGGACACCTTCTCAGGCTAGGTAGAGGCATACCCATGCTGCTCTAAGCGGCAACAGAGGTAGTTAAGGTACTGCTGAAGGAAATCATTCCTCGATATGGGTTTCCTGACATTGTCCAGAGTGATAATGGACCTTCATTTACATAGGAAATAGCCCAACAAGTAAGTAAAGTGCTAGGGATAAAACGGAAGCTACACACAGCCTGGAGGCCTCAGTCCTCCAGACAAACTGAAAGAATGAATCATACCTTAAAAACAACCCTCGCCAAGCTATGTCAGGAAACACAGCTAAAGTGGCTTCAGTTGCTTGGGATTGCTCTGCTCCAGGTAAGAATAGCTCCCAGAAGTGGGATCAAATGAAGTCCCTATGAAATCATTTTCAGGAGGCCTTTTGCAGCCAACTTGTCCTGGGTGGCTAGAATGTCTCCAGACAAGGAACTAGCTATTAAAACTTATGCCACTCACTTGGAACAAACTCTTAACCCCTTGCATAAATTTGCTTCTAACAGAAATGTCATAGACTCTGTGGGAGCCCACCACCCGTTCCAGTCTGGTGATCAAGTGCTGCGGAAGGAATGGAAGGAAGCTGGTCCTGCCCAACAACTACAAGAGAAATAGGAAGAGCCCTATGACGGGCTGTTGACTACCAACTCAGCACTGAAACTAGCAGACATCAAACCTTGGGTTCATCATATGTGGGTAAAGAAATTCCAGTCACCCAATAACTCTACCACCTGTAGCCACTCAATGGGAGGCAGAGCCCCTAGAGGACCTGAAGTTTCTATTCAGAAAACGATAAGACTTTCTTTTATCCTATTCTTTCTCTTTATACCTAGTATTGTTTCTGCACACACTGCTAACCTCTTTCTACAATGGGCACAGGACTATGCAGACAGCCTCCAGCAGTATTCCTGTTGGGTCTGTGGCCTGTTACCCCTTTCTAGCACCACAGGTTTACTGTGGTGGGTCTCACCTATGCAAGGGAAAGATTAGAGACATTTACAAGTCTTCCTGGATTTAAAACACTTGACTGGGTCACAAATGATGGGAGTGACTAGGGCAAACGTGTCAGAATGGTCCATAAACACAACTTTAAATGACCCTTTAAATGACATGAAAAACCATTCTTGATTAACAAAACAAGAGACGAAGTTATAGCACTAGCTACTCTCTTGTTAGAACCAAAAGTGCCCATCCAAACTTTTAAACCGCAATGTTTGATACCAGAGTGGCTTTCTCCAAGTTCGGGATGGGCTCATATGGTTAACCACCTCTACCGGGCACTTGAGTCAACTAGCCCCCTTGTGTTGGGAACAATGAAACCACTCCCTTGACCACTGGCCCAATGCCACATGGGTTATGGGATAGATTCTCCCAGATCGGTGCCAACATATTATAGCACTCCAGCAAAGGGATGCATTTGCTACAGATTGGTCTCAGTGGCCCGGCCTAAAGATTGGGAGCAACGGCCCAGTATGCTCCCAACAGGACTCAATGGCTTTGTGGCACCAATGTGTGGCCCTGGCTCCCTGTGGGCTGGCTAGGACGCTGCACTCTAGGCCTCCCATGAGCACAAGGCTGCTGGGTAAAAAAAAAAAAAAAAAAATCCAACCCGTTTTCCACATATGATTAATAGGTGGACTAGGTCAGTCTTTCATTAGTATGATCATCTGGCTACAATATTCATGCCCTCAGTAGGGCTAAGAACTGTTATATGGCACATAGAAACCCTAGCTAACTTTACCAAAAGGGCTTTGAATGACAGCCTCCAGATCATCTCTCTAATAAATACTGAAATGTGTCACATGCAGAAGGCTATTCTACAAAACCGAATGGCCTTGGACATCCTTACTGCAACTCAAGGGGGAACTTGTGCCGTCATCAAAACTGAATGCCAGATAACTCTGGCAACATCTCCCTGGCATTAAAAGATACGCACCAGCAAATTCAGGCCATCTCCAGCCCAGAGCTGTCACTAAATGTTTTCTTGCATCATGGTTTGGTGGAAGGCCCTCTTGGTAGCAGAAAATTCTGACGTTCTTAGCCATTATCCTAGCCGTAGTTGTCACTTTATGCTGTGGAACGTATTGCTACTGGGTGCTGTTTCAGAACATTCCTTGGACTCATGCAGTTATGTTTCAACAGGTGCTACCCCTAAGACCCCGAAATGAAAAATACTTCAGAGAACAGGTGGACCTCTTCCACTCCAACCCCATGTTCAAGAACCCCTGACGATGACCCCTCTCAGCAGGAAGCAGCCAGAATTATCACAACATCCAGTACCCCAGCAGCTCCTCTGCACAAGCATGACAGAAATCATGCACAAATTGACAGTGGGGATTGTGGCAGGCCAATTCTCCCTGACAATCCCACAGAAAAGTCTGTATGACAATTGCACAGACAGGCCTACATAGCACTTCAGTTACACAGACTAATTTCCACAGAGCTGCCTTAACATTGAGCAAATAGTTAAGCCTAGGGAAATCAGTGCCCAGACATCGAAGCTAGAAATGAAACATATGGTCAGTAGGAGGCTTGCATGGGCTTCTCCCTAACCTAGAGCAAACCAAAATAAAGAGACAGTCTTGCATTTCTAGTGCCAGGACCCATCTGGGGTCGATGAAATCTGAGACAAGTCAAGGCAAGAGAGGCAGCTGTTTAAATAAATTCACTGGAGCGCCTCAGGCAGATCTCCAGACCAAGCTGTAAAGGAGATAAGATAGAAGTCATCAGTGTTGTACCACAGTAGACAGGCCTTGAAGGTACTGGGGCCCTTTTAATCAGCCTTAGCAAGTATTTTTGCCTCTGATCTTCTAGTCGAAACAAAATTAACTACCAATAGATTTAGACAAATGCTATACTGCATGTAGGCACATAACCCCAACCTATATAAACACTAAGAAAATTGTAACACTTTGAGTTGGTCTGATGGAATTATCTCTGGCCTTCTACCTGTATCCTGTTACAGCAAGAAATTCCCTTCTTCCCTAGTTTGTTTGCTTCCCATTATTGGGCCACGAGAAAACGCAGCCAGACCTGGCTTGGTTCCAGGAACATGTTCCACAAAAAATGAAAGAAGAAAACATGGCATTCGGAAAACAAGAATTTTTACACTGGAGACAGCTGAAGGGAATCCCCAGACTGATGGAAGGGAATCCCAGGATGACTCTGTGTCCCAGGTCTAGAGGGTGATCAGTGAGATGGCTCTCAGAGAGGTCAGAAGCCCTCAGAGACCTTGTCTGAAAAAAATGAAATTGATAGAGTATCCATTAGGAATAACCATATTAAAAATGATTCAGACAACAGGCAATAGTTCAGGGTTAAATTCGTGATAACTACTTAAAGTCATCAAAAAGGACACATTTATGCTACCCTCTCTGTACAAACTGTTTTTCAGGGGAAACAAATAGTTGATAAAGGAAAAGTTTGTACTGACAGAAGAATTTTAGCTAATGCAGAAAAAATACTGGATTTATTATATTTATTTATTTATTTATTTATTTTTGAGACAGAGTCTCGCTCTGTTGCCCAGGCTGGAGTGCAGTGGCGTGATCTCGGCTCACTGCAAGCTCCGCCTCCCGGGTTCATGCCATTCTCCTGCCTCAGCCTCCCAAGTAGCTGGGACTACAGGTGCCTGCCACCACGCCCGGCTAATTTTTTGAAAAATACTGGATTTAAAAAACACCATTTAAAATACGTTATGAAGTAATATTAACAGATATAGGCAATGATCATCAGTGTGTGCTAAAAAGTATTAGATGAAAGGTAGGAAAGAAAATTTTATAATGAGGGGATCAGGCTGACACCACCTGCATCCACTGGTCAATCTTAGCATCTCTAAAACTGAGATGCCAAATATCTTGTGCCTTATAATGTGACAAAATTAGCTGTGCTCAGCATTGATTGTCTTAGTTTGGATTGTTTAAGAAGCAGGCCTGGGGAGAAGGATTCTAGTACAATAATTTGTTTGGGAGGTGATCCTACAAGATTCCACTAGTGGAGTAGGAAAGTGATACAGGGACAGGAAGGAAACCAATAGTGTTTCACCAAAGAGGCATCCTAGGGCCAGGCGTGGTGGCTCAGGCCTGTAATCCCAGCACTTTGGGAGGCGGATTGCTTGAGCCCAGAAGTTGCTTGAGCCCAGAAGTTGGAGACCAACCTGGCCAACATGAGGAAACCCCCTCTCTACAAAATATGCAAAAATTAACTGGGCGTGGTGGTGCACACCTGTAGTCCCAGCTACTCAAGAGGCTGAGGCAGGAGAATTGCTTGAACCCAGAAGGCAGAGGTTGCAGTGAGCCATGTTCATTCCACTGCACTCCAGCCTGGGACAAGCAAGACACCGTCTCAAAAAAAAGACATCATGGGAAACTGAAGCTTAATCCCACTAGGGAACACTAAGAAACAGCATTGAACATACGCCTCAGAGTATATTACCTAAGAGGAGAGGGAGTTGGGGTATTTATGCAACACTCTTCAGTTGTTAGTCAAGGACTACTCTCAGGGAATATTCATTCCCTCGTATTTTTGGATTGCATGCACATAGGTCAAGAAGACACTGGTCCCAAAGGAAGCCCTCATGCAAAGAAATGGAACTATTCACAGGTGGAAGTCAGAATGGTATTTGCCATGATAGTAGGAATTAAGGGGAAATGGGTGGGCACCAGCAGTGTTTCCTGTACTGTCCATGAAGTATTCCTTAAAAAAATAAATAAGTAAATAGCATGGATATATTTCTGTAATGCTTCTCTTTTTTTACACAAGAAGTTACTATTTTTTAAGAAGAGAAAAAACAACAAAGAATTCCACAAGGAAAACTATACATATGTACACAAACATGTATATGTACATACAAACATTCAGAGGAAAAATATTGTGCCGAAAGCAAAGGTAATGATGGTTTTACTACATAGCTCAGTTCTAAGTCATACATAGTCATGATAATGTAAACTATGACTATAAACCTTAACAAGATTACAGTATAACTAGATGAAAAATTTGAAGGGATATGAGAATAAGTATGTGTGTGTGGTGGTGCTGGAAGGAGAGGAGAAATAAATTTTCACTTTCTGTTGTGAGAAACCAATAACTAATGCTTCTAAGGTCTGAATGTTTGTGTCACCTTATGATTCACATGTTGAAATCCTACCCCATGCCCAAAGTGATGGAATAGGAGATGGGGCCTACCCATTCAAGTCTCTGGGACCTGCCAGAGGATTTCTAGGTCAGTCTGAGAAAATTACCCCTCTAGTCAAGCAGTTTCATTTTACCAATGGCTCAGCAAAACTGTGAAGGTATATCTTCTCCACCAAGGCAATTTACTCGAATAAAAGCATGGTAAGAGGAATAGGGCTTAAAGAAACCTTGAAATATCACTTATTAATTTCATCTGAAGCATTTCCTTGTGGATAACATAGTCACTTTTTTTCTTAGAAAAAAGCCCCCAAATAATGAATTTTATAAGTCCAGGTTACTAAAAATTATGTTATTAAATTATGGCTTGCCTGTAATTTGAAGGAGCTCTTCACAGTGAGTGGAAATAACTTCCTAGAATTCTAGGTTTCTACCAGTTATGTGGCCTTGAGTAAACCATGTAACTTCCATGAACCTCAGCTTTCTGATCTGTAAGATAAGGGCTGGAGGTGTAAATTTATCTCACGATATTCTTTCTGCTCTAAAATTATTCTAGGTTCTTAATTTAGGTGCCAGTAATATCTGAGAATAGTAATGTAATGAAAACCACAAATGGTCTTGTACCACTTACTCTATGTAAAACATTGTCTTAATATTAATAATTTCTCTATGTTAAAGTAACTCAGTAGTAAGTAATGAGATGCAGCATGTATTCTTTTCCCTGGCTTCTTTTAGTATAATTATTATGAAATTCATCCAGTGTTTTCATGTGTATCAGTAGTTCATTCCATTTTATTGCTGAATAGTATTTCTATGGATATACCATGATTTGTTTATTCTTTCATCTTTTGATGGACATTTGGGTCATTTCAGTTTGGGGCTGTTGCAAATAGAGTTGCCATGAACATTCATATACAAATCTTTGTGTGGACATAGGCTTCCTTTTCCCTGGGTAGACCTAGCAGAGGAATCACTGGGCCATATGATAGGTGTATGTTTAATTTTTGTAGAAACTGCCAGAACTGCTTTCCAAAGTGGTTGTACAATTTAACATTCCTCACAGTGACATATAAGAGCTGTAGCTGCTCCACATCCTCACCAACACTTGATATGGTTGATCTTTTTACTCACTGTAGTCATATGCAACAGTTTCTCACTGTGGTTTTAATTTGCACTTCCCTAATAATTGATGATGTTGAACATCTTTTCATGTGCTTATTTCCTATCTATAGATCTTCTTTCCTTAAGGGTCTGATTAGATATTTTGTCTATTTTTTATTCAGTTCATTCTCTTATTATGTTTTTAAAATTATATATCCCATCTCAGACATTTTATTTTTTAACTCTAGAAGTTCAGCTTGGGTCATTTAAAAAATATCTTTCATGCCTCTATTTAACATGAGCAATCTTTCCCCATCTTTTTGAATTTATGAAATATAACTGTTTTAATGTCATTATCTATTAATTATATGTGTTTACATCTTTTTGTATTGATTCATTTTTCTCATTAAAGTCATATCTTTCTCTTTTTATTCTCTTCTTTCCTCCTCCTTATTAAGCCTCTGACATTGTGAATTTTACCTTGTTGAACACTGCATATTTCTGTACTCTGTTAAAAAAATATTCTTGAGCTGTGTTCTGGGTCACAGTTAAGTTACTTGGAAATAGTTTGATTCATTCACATCTTGTTTTTAGCATCATTAGGTGGTACCAGAGCAGCTTTTCGTTTAGGGTTAATTTTTGTCTATTACTCAGAACACCTTCTTGAGTACTTTGCCCAATGCCAAGGTTTTCCGCTCTGGCTGGTGGGAACACAAACTCTTTCTGCTGGGTGTGAGCTCCAGCCATTTTCCCTCTGCTCCTTTTAGGTGGTGTTTTCTCTGGCCTACATTAGTTTTCTCACCTGTCTGTGTTCAGGTGGCCTTTCTGTAATCTCTGGAGCTCTCTCTGTGGTAGCTCCCTCTTCACTGGTACTTTGCCCTATCTCTTGGACCCCAGCTTCATATCCTTAACTCAGGGAAACTGCTGGTTTTTGTCTAGGCTCCTCCTCCCATCGCAGTGGCCTGGAAAGTCTCTGCAGCTAGTAAGCTGGGGCAATTATAGGGCTTACCTCATTTGTTTTCTCATCTCTCAAGGATCACTGTTCTTCACTGCCTGTTATCCAATGTCTGAAAACCATAGTTCCACAAGAGTATTTTGTTGAGGTTATTTTAGTTGTTTCCGGTGAAGAGTATGTCCCATGCCTGCTACTTTCTTTATCTGCCTAGAAGTTGAAGTTGCCTTTTTTAATACTATTACTTTTTATAGCAAAAAGTATAGTAAAGTAACTATACTTTTTATAGTAATAATTTCCTTGCTTTATTTTTTTAAGTTTCACCATTTAAATATATATCCTTAGACAATGTAATTTAGTCTTGCAGATTTAAAAGTATGACATACCTTTAAGTCTCTTTTAATCTGTAAATTACTCCTCTATTGCTTCATTACCTTACAGGAAGAGGGGGAGCCGGCCTAAGTAAATTTGGTAATGAATGGAGTCTATGAGACTAAAGTTAAAAGGAACTGCACATAGGCACTGTACTCTAGTGTTAAAGTTATTCCCCATAGGAGTACAGGTTAACATTCCCAAGCTGCTATACGTGTGTAATAGAATTGAACAATTAATTAAATGGATGGCAGATAGTGGGAGCCAAGTTTCTCACTGTTGGAGTGGGAACTGATAGTTAAGCAAGGGGGTAGGGCTAGGATGATTCATATGGTAATGGATCTGAGTTAAAGATGTTGGTAGGAATTCATGTTTAGCTTAATACTCAGATGATTTCATCTAGAAATATTTTTACATATGTGTACATATGGAATTATTATATGCACATATATTTCTTTTTTATTTTATTATTATTATACTTTAAGTTTTAGGGTACATGTGCACAACGTGCAGGTTTGTTACATATGTATACATGTGCCATGTTGGTGTGCTGCACCCATTAACTCGTCATTTAGCATTAGATATATCTCCTAATGCTACTATCAGCTGAGATAGCTCAAAAGCAATGACACCCCAGTAGCAACAAGTACACTTAATGCCCAGATCTTGGTGTTTCTAATAAAATATCAGGTAGAAGCCACAGTGGCTTTTAATACCATTTCCAACAAAAGGAACCAGGGTTCCTTGGAGAAATGACTGATTCTAGAACTAGGACAGAAAACATACAAGACGAGCCTGGGGCATGTTGTAGTGTCAGAAAGCAAGGAAGTACAAAAACAAACAAACAAAATACTACCATAATTGTATCAGCCTGTCAAAGGAGCACAGACGCCAACTGAAAGAGCTCCCAATGGTCAAAGATGAAACAATTTGAGGAACAAAAATAAAGTAATACAGGATTACCACAAGTATAAAATAAATATCTGTGAGTCCATACTGATATAAATAACTAAATAAATTAATAAATGGAAGAGACTAATATCCCATGCAGAAAAATTTCAAATAATTTATATAGATACTCTGCTCTCAAGGAAAGGAAACATAAATCCTTACTCCTTAAATATGGGCTGTGCATATCTCCTTCCAAATAATACATAATAGAAACCAAGTGAAAAGAGCAACTCTATTGTGAAGAAACTTGGCAAACATTCCCTCAACAATACGATCAAAATCAACAGTGATAAATCATGTTGATAGTATGTAGCTTTGATATGATGTGATGAACTGACACTTCACCTTTGTAATCTTTCTCTCCAAAACTTATAACCCCAGTTGAGACATGAGAAAAATAGCAGATAAATTCCAACAGTGGGATACAACAAAATACCTGACCAGTACTCCTCAAATCAGTTAAGGTCATCAAAAATAAAGAAAGGCTAAGAAACTGTCATAGCCAAGAGGAGACTAATGAGATATGACAAATAAACATAATGTGGTGTTCTAGATGGGACCTGAAACAGAAAATGTAGGTAAAGCTAAGCAAGTCTTGACAAACTTGATCTCTGTTAACAATAATGCATCAATATTAGTTCATTAAGTATAACAAATGTACCATACTAAGGTAAGATCTTAACAATTGGAAAAATTGCGTTTTGGGGTATGTATTAATTCTGTACTGTCTGCTTCATTTTTCTACAAATCTAAAATTGCCCAAAAAAAGACTATTTTTTTAAAAAAGAATCCTAGCAGCCCAATGCAAATATGCTTCTCTCTTGTGTTAAATCCTCAAGTGCTCAACATCCACTGAATCTTTTCAAACAACAATAGCTGGCAAATTCTGTTTACCTCTGGCATCTCAACTTCGTTAATGCAGCCTTACCAGTGATTGACATGCTTCTTCTCACTTCTGTGGACTTAAAATGAATTATCTGGGTGATATTACCTGCTCCCTCTTTCTAATAAATATCCTAGAGAGTGGTTGTATTTTGATTTCGCCATATACTCAGACTAGGGAGCATGCCAGCAGAACCTATCTCCTGGTTTTCCATTGTTCCCTAGACAGCTCTGTTTCAGTAATTAGTTAACATTGGCACAGTTCCAGCTTCATGGGTGTCCATGTGCTCTCTCTTTCCACTCATTGCCTCCTTCTTCTATTTAAATTAATTAAATAATTACTTTTCTCATTATTTTCCAATAGTCATCCAGGGCAAATAACATGCTCAAAACTATAATTTTCAGCATATATTTCAGAGATCCTTTAAAGAAACATTCTCACCTAAAACAATTTTTTTTCTGCAGCTATTGACAAAAGCATTTCCTCCAGCAGTTGAAAAAGCTGCCTAACCAGCTGGTTTACCAGCATGACTTGTAGTTGGGTTTCCCAATAGAAGTCCCCACTGGGCTTGCACATTGGTGAAGGGACGTATAATAGTGGCACTTCTCCCCGAGCTCAACAACTGAAGGAGTGTTTTCTCACTCTGAATAAGAGTGCATATACCTCTTTTCCTGATGTTACATACAGTTAGGCTCTTTCCCATAATAAGAAATTGAGACAGGTTGTGTCAGTTAATGGAGTTTTACTCTAAAGATGAAGGGAAGAAAAGGGGAAAGGAGGTGTTTTCAGCAGCCACACAACCAGAAAATAGGCAGAGCACCCTAGGACTGCATATAATGGAAACTCAGTTACTCTTAGCTTCTGCTTCTATTTGTCTTACCCCTACCAACTAATTGACTGATTTTCTCAAATTCAAACTACTCAAAAGAGAAGATATAATTTGGTCTGCCTATCACAATCCAATTTAAGCTACTCATGTTTTCTCCTTCTCCTCTTCATCCTCTTTCTTTCTCCTTCCCTTTTGCTCAGCCTTCCTATAACCTCTAGTCCTTTTCTCTTTGGGGGCTCCAAAACACTGAGTAGGTCACAGTATCCTGAGTTTTTGTGATATAGAGTCCTCAAAAACCCACACATTAATTTCAAGCAAGCCACTCAGAAACCCAGATGTCGCATTACTATTTTATAATGGTGAGAATCTTCCCCTTTTTAGAAAGATTTTGTGCTAGGCTTCCTTATAATTGCTGGCTGAGCTAGGAATGGCTGCCTTTGGGTCAGGTGCTCAGTTGGGTCTTGTCACCTGGGACCAGGAGATGGGATCATGTCGTTTAAAGTGCAACAACCAATTCACTAGGAAACACCCAGATAGAAGCCATGCGTCAGGAAGAAAATGAGTCACATACTACTCTTTTCCATAATAGACCAGTGTTCCCAAAGTTCCTTCAGTGGAAACACCACTTCATTGGGAATGCCGTGTGCATTTTGTGAAAAAGGATCTTGTGATAAATTTCATTCCACAAATATTTATGAACGACTACTAAGTGCCAGGCACAGTTCTATACTCTTAAATATTTGAAGAATGCTGTGTTACACAAATTAAACAGATTTTTATGCTGCAAAACTCTTACCACTTTTAGCATGCCAATGAGCCCAAGTGAAGGGCTATAAATTGTACTATCCCTCGAATTTATAATATGAGTGCTCTTTTTCTGAAAAACATTTCTTAAGCCTCGTATTACACAAAACATACATCTTGAGAAACACTTAAGTATACAGTTGAAGATCCAGGAAATCACACTGTCAAGGGACACATGCATTGTAGCTAGTCTCCACAGTTACCCCCTACCCCTGATGAACCACACATCCTGGTATTCATACTCCTGTGTAGTCCTCACCTACTTTGAATCCAGGCTAACCTTGTGACGACTTACTTAGCCAACAGAGTACGGCAGAAGTGACTGTATGCCAGTTCCAGACTCAAGCTTCACAGCCTCTTAAGAAGTGTGGCTACCTTGCTGGAAAAACTGCATGAAGAGGCCACATGGAGAAAAAGAGGTTCTCAAGCTATTTGGAAAAGACCAAGGAACCCACCCTGCAGGAATAACCAAAGTCCCAGATATATGACCCTGTTAAGCATTAGCCAGATGCCATCATTCTTGCCATCCTAGATGAAGTGACAGACATGGGAGTAAAGAAACCTTCTTGGATGTTCCAGTCCCAGTAGCTATCAAGCAAATCCAAGATGAGCCCTCTCTGCATGTCCAAGCCAAATGCCCAATGCACAAAATTGTGTGAGACGATAAAATGCTTGTTGTTTTAAGCTACAAAGTTTTGAAGTAGTTTATTAGGCAGCAATAGTTAAACAAAAAATATATTAACTATTCTGGAAAAATTACTACATAAACAATGTATTGCACCTAGATTACATTTATAAACACGTATGTCTATTTCAGAAATGACCCATTTTAGAGGAAATACTTTAAATATCATTTATTTATAAAGACTTAAATAATTTCACAGTTTATTATAATAATTTTCCTTCATTTACTTTTGTACCTCTTTATCAGTAAAAATTAAAAATCAGATAAAAGAAGTTATAAAATATTTAATCACAGAGAAACCAATTTAATTGTACATATTTCTTGCAGTAAACAAATTAAAATGTTTGCATACAATAAGAAACTAAGAAAAAATTGGATTGAACTTGAGACATGCATTTGTTTGTAAGAGGCTAATCTAATTAAAAGCACATCTGTTTGTTTATGCTGCAAGAAATCTCAATAGCAATTAGGAAATTATAAATTCCTAACATAAAAACTAGCCCTTATTTTAGTCAGAGTACACTATCCTGTTTTTTATAAGCTTGGGGGTACTAATTATTTACCCAGCAGAAGGTAAAATGCACTAGTGAAACACAGTACTCCTCCTCCTCCTGTTCCCCCTCTTCTCTTCTCCTTCTCCTCCTCATCCTCTTCCTTTCTCCTTCTCTTTTGCTCAACCTTCCCATAACTTCTAGTCCTTTTCTCCTTCGATGTCCAAAATACTGAGTAGGTTATAATATCCTGCGTTTTTGTGATGCAGAGTCCTGAAAAAAACCCACACATTCATTTCAAGCAAGCCACTCAGAAGCCCAGATGTTGCATTACTATGTTATAATGGTGAGAATCTTCCCCATTTTAGAACTCGCCCTTTTCTAGGCTGAGCAGCCTGGTAGCATAAGATGCACAGGATCCTAAATCACAGTTCTTCAGTCCTTACATTAAAGCTGCATTCTTCTTGGTTAACTTTACTGGGCATGACTTTCTGATATTTACACAAATTATTTCATACAGATGTTTTAGTATATGCAAATGACTAAAGCAGAGTTGTTTAATAAGAATTTAAATATTTAAGAGTAAGTTTTCATTTTGGAATTACAGTAACATATTTCAAGAGAATACAAAAAGATGCAATAAATAACATTATGTCCAGTAAAGCACAAAGTTAGTAATGTTGTTTAAGGAAAAACTGGAAGAAAGAGGGCATTTTTTTTCCTGTTTCTTGCAACTGAGTGTTTGGAGGCTATCATAGGGTTGTCTACCTTGCTTTGTGTTTCTTTTTAACATGTTGGCTTCACTTCTTCAGTTTTGACCTTTTGATCTGTCTTTCATCTGACAATTCCAGGACAAATGCTGGAGTATAACATATATTTAATAGAAGTATTATAATTCAGGCAGACTGGCATCTCTGTGGTTCCTATAAGAATTTATTTCTATCAAGGAACAGTGGTACTCTATGTTATCTCATTGGTTAGCATACAGTGCCTGGTGTTAACTTTCCTTCACCTTCTAATCATAAATTAGATTCTACTATGCTAATCTTAAGAGCAACCATTGTATTAAAGGAAACAGATCACTAGAATTCAATCTAAATTTACTTAGAAGGAATTATTTCATTAAAGGTACTGTACCTGAATATATCAAGAAACTGCTCTCTAGTTGTGTTTCTGCATAAATAATAAACTGACTGAGACATGAAAGAATACCCTGAAGAAACTATAGATATGAGGACTGTGACCCATTGGTTTGAAGAACAGAAAGTTTCTCTTTGATGCTCCACAATGTTTTCCTTTCTTCCAGTTTTTTTTACATTAACTTTGTGATTTATTGGACATAATGTACATATACAATCTGCCCTCTGCAAACTGGAAAATTACAAAAGCCTTTGGTGTAAATATTTAGTCTTAATCCAAAGGCTTGGGAACTGGGAGAGCTGACAGTGAAACTCCCAATCAAGTTTGAAAGCCTGAAAACCAGGATAGACCATTAGTGTAAGTTCTTAGTCTGGAGTCCCAATAACTGGAAGGCCCAATAACTGATGTCCAAAGGCAGGACAAGATGAATCCACCAGCTCGAGAAGAGAGAGTGAGGACAGGCACAGTGGCTCACATCTGTAATTCTGGCACTTTGGGAGGCCAAGGTGGGAGGGTTGCTTGAGGCCCGGAGTTCAAGACCAATATAGCAAGACCTCGATCTCTACAAAAAATAAAATTAGCTGGATGTGGTGGCATATGCCTATGGTCCCAGCTACTCAGGAGGCTGAGGCAGGAAGATCACTACAGGTTGAAGCTGTGGTGAGCCATGATCATGCCACTGCACGCCAACCTGAGTGAGAGAGGGAGACCTGACCTTGTCTGGGGGGGACAAAGAAGAAGAAGTGGAGAGAGAGGGAGTGAATTCACCCTTCCTCCATTTTTTGTTTTACTGAACTCTGTAAGGATTAGACAATGCCCACCTACATGGGTGAAGGTGTGTCATCTTTTTCCCAGTCCACCAATTCAAATGCTAATCTCTTCCAGAAACGTCCTCACAGACACACTCAGAAATAATGTCTTACCAACTATGTGGGCATCTCTTAGCCTGGTCAAGTTGACAGTAAAATAAACCACGACAGAAGTAAACCTAGATAAAGCAAAAACTACAGAAAAACATATGCAAATATGTTTTACCTCTCATCAAATCCTAAAAAATTGATATTTTATCTAAAGAGAAAGAACCCAAGATGGATAAAATCTTTGATATGTTAATTCCATTTTTACTTTGTGTCTATGCATGGAGGACTATGGGGGTGTAGGTATACACAATATATACTTACGTACATACTTGTATAAAAATAAGGCCAGGTTATTTTTTCATTTGGACAGCAAGGTAGAGATACTATAAATGTCTGTTAAAACAAAATTTGGGGGGAAAATCTGCACTGATTACAATCTTTAACCAATCAAACTAGTCAGGACTCTTTTGGTCGCAAGTGACTGAAACAATTCAAACGCAATTAAGACTAAAGTGACTTCATTAGGCATAAAGAACTGAAAAGTTTAGATGTAGTACAAACTTCTAACACAGCTGGTTTGAATGCTCAGAAGACATGAGAATTGTTTTTATGAATCCCTCAGCTCTCCGTCCATCTGTGTCAGCTTTAATCTGGAAAAGTTTTTAATGAGGAGTATCAGTTTGGCCTGCAGCTCTTCCAGGCTGCCATCCTAGACCAAAAACTTCAGCAGAAAGACAGGAACCAGAGAGATACAGGTCTGTCGTACTAGGAGGTGCCCAGGGACTGCATCTTATCTGTCTGTCCTGGACAATAAACCTGCCTATTCTAGAACTTATCACAGGGCTGGGGTGAGGGCAGTGTATGGAATGTTCTGACTGGCCAGACTAAGCCACAGGTCTTCTGGAACTTGGGGAGGGGCTGCACAGTAGGAGATGTTATTCCCACACAAATGATAGGGAAAGATGGAAGATGGAATAATTCACTAAGGAAAGTTGGAAGTTCTTCTGCCAGTATTGGGAGGGATAAATACTTGACAAATAGCACCTTCATATTAACCTGCTTAATTTCTTTCTTAGAAGGGTATACAACAGGATGGGGTGGGAAGATTCAGTTATTTGTACTTGATAGTTATTTGAATTCTAGAGAAGGGAGAGTTTATTCAATAAAAACAAAAGTAGATTCAAGAAAAGTTTAAGGACTGTGGAAAAGATAACTAGCTCTCAGGGGCAGTAGCAAAGAGCAACTGGCCAAAAAATCATACTACTGAAGTTTTACAGTTGATTCCCTTTGACTTTTCTGACCTAGCATCACCTTTTGAGCACCCTTTCCACATCTAGGCAACTTTCTGCCTTTTAATCCACCTCCACATTGTAGAAGCCAGAAAGCTCACTTTGTCACACTCACTTGCGGCGAAGCTACAGGCATATAACCTAGGCTACCCCAATCACACACACCCATGTGAGACATCATCCCAGAAATGAGCTACATGACAAGGCAGGAGCTGAAGGAAATCCACATTTTGGCATAGGTAGCCGCTGAGATGTCATCTCTCAAGGTCAGAATGATGGAATTCCTGATATTTCACATCCAGAATGAGTGGTGTGTGCTTTAGTGTCTAGTTGCATCAGAGCCTTTACTGCCACAGTCTCGCAATGTGGTTAGAGCATTGTTTCTGACTGCATAGCCTCCAAACCCAACTCTTTAACCCTCCAAAGACTCTCTGAGCTATCTAATATTCCTTAAGAAATATCCTTTTTCTGCTTAAACTAGCAAGAATCTTAATCTGTAAACTAAGACTCTAATTGAAACAGTGACTGTATCAAATTTCTAGGGCTGCCATTACAAACTACCACAGAGTAAGTGGCTTAAACAACATAAATTTATTTTCTCATAGTTATAGAGGCCAGAAGTTAGAGATCAAGGAGTCTTCCGGGTTGGTTTCTTCTGAGGGCCCTCTCCTTGTCCTGCAAGTGGCCATATTCTCCCTGTGTCCTCACATGGTTTTCCCTCTGCAGCCATCTGTGTCCAAATTTCCACTTCTTATAGGGACGCTAGTCATATTGGATTAGGGCTGACTCTAATTACCTCTTTAAAAATGTTGTCTCCAAATACAGTCACATTTTGAGGTACTGGAGGATTAAGACTTCAACATATAAATCTGGCAGAGACACAGATCAGCTTGTAACAGTGACCATAACTGTACCAGAGATAACAGAGAGGACCAAGATTTGCAGAGAAGAAATTTACCATTGCTATCAAATAAGTTAATGTACATACTCTACAAATGAAAGAGGAGTATTAAAATATTTATATTGGAAAGACAAATTTATGTACTGAAGTTTACCACAAGTATAGCATGGTGTAAAAGAGAAAACTGAGCAATTGTTAGATAAGTTTACCAGTGCAGACACTGGATCCTAATAATAAAGTTGGGTCAAAATGATCTGGATTGTTGACTAAACTTTACATTGAATGTTATACAGTGACCCCAACCTAAATTCTGTACTTACTATAGGAATAAGTATAGCCCTCCTAGATTAAGAACATGGACATTGGACAGTCTCTTGGTTTACACAAATCACAGTTTTGCCACTTACCAGCTTTGCAAGTTTTCTGTACCTCAATTTTCTCATTTGTAAAATGGGAGTAATTAGAAGCATAATTTTAAAAGTCAAATATGCATTATATGCAAAACATTTATAATACCTGGCTGATAATGGTTTGGATTTGTGTCCCCACTCAAATGTCATGTTGAATTGTAATCCCCAATGTTGAAAGAGAGTCCTGGTAAGAGGTGATTGGATCATGGGGGTGGATTTCCCCCTAGCTGTTCTCATGATAGTGAGAGAGTTCTCACAATATCTGGTTATTTAAAGGTGTGTAGCACCTCCCCCTTCACTCTCTTCCTCCTGCTCCGGCCACGTAAGATATGCCTCCTTCCTCATCATCTTCCGTCATGACTGTAAGTTTCCTGAGGCCTCCCTAGCCATGCTCACTGTACAGCCTGTGGAACCATAAGCCAAATAAACCTCTTTTTCTTTTTTTTTTTTTTAAATAAATTGCCCAGTCTCAGGAAGTTCTTTATAGCAATGAGAGAACGGACTAATATAGAAGATTGGTACTGGGAGTTAGGCATTGCTATAAAGATACCTCAAAATGTGGAAGTAGCTCTGGAACTCATTAATGGGCAGAGACTGGAACAGTTTGAAGAGCAAAGAAGAAGACAGGAAGATGAGGGAAGGTTTGGAACTTCCTAGAGACTTGTTAAAAATGCTGATAGTGATATAAACAATGAAGTCCAGGCTGTGGTGGTCTCAGCTGGAAATGAAGAACTTATTGGGAACTGGAGCAAAGGTCACTCTTGCTGTGCTTTAGCAGAGAGACTGGTGGCATTGTGCCACTGCTCTAGGAATCTGTGGAACTTTGAACTTGAGAAAAATGATTTAGGGTTTCTGGCAGAAGAAATTTCTAATGAGCAATGCATTCGAGATGTGGTTTGGCTGCTTCTAACAGAGTGGGCTCATATGTGTGAGCAAAGAGATTATCTGAAACTGAAACTTATATTTAAAAGGAAGAAGAGCATAAGAGTCTGGAAAATTTGCAGCCTGACCATGTGCTAGAAAAGGAAAAAAAAAAACAAAACATTTGTTTGCGGGGGAAATTCAAGCCAGCCGCAGAAATTTGCATAAGTAAGGAGGAGCTGAATGTTAATAGTCAAGACAATGGGGAAAATCCCTCAAAGGCATTTCAGAGAACTTTGAGGCAGCCTCTCCCAACACAAGTCCAGAGGCCTAGGAGGGAAGAGTGACTTTGTGGGCAAGGCCCAGGACTCCATTACTCTGTGCAACCTGAGGACTCTGCTTCTTGTATCCCCACTGCTTCAACTCTAGCCATGGCTAAAAGGGCCCCAGATATGTCTCAGGCTGCTGCTCCAGAGGGTGCAAGCCTTAAGCCTTGGTGGCTTCCATGTGGTGTTAAGCCTGTGGTACACAGAGGGCAAGAGTTGAGGCTCAGCAGCCTCCACTTAGATTTCAGAAGATGTATGGAAACACCTGGATGTTCAGGCAGAAGTTCAGCTGCAAGGGCAGAGCCCTTGTGGAGAACCTCTACTAGGGCAGTGCAGAGAGGAAATGTGGGATTGGAGCCCTCACACAGAGTCTCCACTGGGCCACTCCCTAGTGGAGCTGTGAGAAGAGGGCCACTGTCCTCCAGACCCCAAAATGGTAGCTCCACCAATAGCTTGCACCATGCACCTGGAAAAGCCACTGGCGCTCAACGCCAGTCCATAAAAGCAGCTGAGGGAGCTGTACCCTGCAGAGCTACAGGGGTAGAGCTGCCCAAGGCCTTGGGAGCCCACCCTTTGCATTAGTGTGGCCTGCATGTGTGACATGGACTCATGGACTCAAAGGAGATTATTTTGGAGCTTTGAGATTTGATTACTGCCCTGCTGGGTTTCAGACTTACATGGGGTCTGTAGTCCCTTTGTTTTGGCTGATTTCTCCTTTTTGGAATGGGTGCATTTACCCAAAGCCTGTATCCCCATTGTATCTTGGAAGTAACTAACTTGTGTTTTATTTTACAGGCTCATAGGTGGAAGGGGCTCACCTTGTCTTGGATGAGATTTCGGACTGTGGGCTTCTGAGTTAATGCTGAAATGAGTTAAGATTTGGGGACTGTTGGGAAGGGATGATTATATTTTGCAATGAGAAAGACAATATTTGGGAGGAGCCAGGGGCAGAATGATATGGTTTGGCTCTGTCACGACCCAAATCTCATGTCAAGTTGTAATCCCCATGTGTCAGGGGAGAGGCCTGGTGGGAAGAGATTGGATCATGGGGGCAGATTTTCCCTTATTGTTTTTGTGATAGTGAGTGAGATCTCTCACGAGATCTGGCTGTTTAAAAGTGTGTAGCTCTTCCCCCTTTGCTCTCTTCCTCCTGCTCTGGCGATGTAGGACATGGCTACTTCGTTTTCGCTTTCCTCCATGATTCTAAGTTTCATAAGGCTTCTCTAGCCATGCTTCCTGTACACTCTGTGCAACTGTGAGCCAATTAAACCTCTTTGCTTTATAAATTACCTGGTCTCAGGAAGTTCTTTATAGCAATGCAAGAATGGACTAATACATGCGCATTCACTAAACACTCAACAAATGGTGGTTATTACTACCTAAAACAAACTAAATTCCTTCAGAAGTTGTGAACATCCAATATATTTTATTCTTTTTAATTTCCCATCCAATACATTTCCATGACTAATTGCAGTATTTTCCTACCATTTCAAAGATTTTTCTCCCAACCTTCCCCTCGTGTTCTTTATTTACCCTAAATGATCCTGGGCATTTGCTACTTTCTCTTTCTAGTGCCTTCCTCATTCACACCTGTCTTCACATGTATAGATACATAATCATTAGCAACCTCTTCCTTTCTTCCCTAAATTTTTAAAACTCTCCTCAGGTACCTCAGCAAATTCCTTCTTGATCTCTGGTTCCAATTTTAAAGAGTCAAGATCCAATTATATTTTGAAATAACCTTTTTATATTGCACGAATTTTATGGGAATAATTCTAAAGGTGAACACTAGATGGCAACATTTTTAAATTTTGCTGTTCTAAAAACGTGTCTGATAGATGGCAAATGCTGAGAGCCTCAAAATAGGAGTATATAGTTCTTTAGTTTCTTAAACATTTTTTCCTTTTAGTTTTAAACATCAAATAAGCTTTTAGATCTCTCCATAAAGGAACTGTATGGTGTTTAATTCTTAAAAATAAAGTATTTCTTTTTATATCTTATATAATCCCTTTTTATATCTTATATAATCTTTCTAAAATATTTTCTAATTTTATTTTTTCCTTAAAATAACAAATCTAAGCTGTATCTATTTATTAATTGTGCCATATTCTGTTTAAGGTATTTTCAGTAGTTTAGTTCTTTGAAATAATAAGCTTTTATTTAATTTTACAGAGAGCTAGGGATGATATTTTATATAATATATATAACAGAGGTATAAATACTTTTTCCTTTCCTCATGTGTTTTCTTATGGAAATTTGAGTTCAGAGACTAAAAATAACAGGTGAGAATTTCCTGTCATGAGGATGAGGGAGAGTAGGGGTGTATTTTCTATGAAAAAGTAATTGTTTTGCAAATCTTCTAATTTTCCTTAGGAAGTGAAAATGTGAACTGGGATTTCATTCCTCTTAAAAATGTAAAATTCTTTAAATAAAAATACACCTTATTATAAAAACATATTTTCCAGCAAGGAGCTTTTAATACAAAACATCACTTAGGACTCCAAGACCAAAATGGACAAAGAATAGGAACAATAAAGAAGACATGCAAAAAGCTAATTACCACATGAAAAGGTTAAAAATCACTAGCAGTTTTACAAGGCAAGAATCAAATGCTCTTTTGCCTTTAAGTTTAGCAAAAATAAAAACAATGTTTGCTTTCTTCCCCTCTCCATTATCATACTGAATATTCAAAATATTGTAGTAACAGCCTGAGTTCAAATCCCAGCTCAGAATTCTACCTATCTATCTGCACTTGGTCCAATTTTTTTACTTCTCTCCGCTACAGTTTCCTAATCTGTAAAACAGGACTAATCAGCAAAATGAGGATTAAATATGTTAATCTATGTAAAGTTTAAAAAAGGGTACCTGGGCCGGGCATGGTGGCTCACGCCTGTAATCCTAGCACTTTGGGAGGCCAAGGTGGGCGGATCACAAGGTCAAGAGATCGAGACCATCCTGGCCAACATGGTGAGAGATCCTGTCTCTACTAAAAAATACAAAAATTAGCTGGGTGTGGTGGTGGACACATGTAGTCCCAGCTACTTGGGAGGCTGAGGCAGGAGAATCACTTGAACCTGGGAGGTGGAGGTTGCAATGAGCCAAGATTGCACCACTGCACTCCAGTGACAGAGCGAGACTCCATCTCAAAAAAAAAAAAAAAAAGTACCTGGTTGGCATGATGATATTTTGAATACACTGAGTTAAAGAGAATATATTATTAATTTTGTAAGAATATCTGGCATATATATGCTTACCTAATATATGTACCAGTTATATTAGCATTGTATAAATATTACGTAGTATAAATATTATAATTTTATTCCAGTGGTGGATTGGGTATAGAATGTTTAAAAAAATAAACAACAGAACTATAAAGATAAGTAGACAAAAAAGGCTACAGAAATATTATCAGAAAAAGAAACAGAAGGATCTTCTAAAAATGTAACTGTTTAATTTTTTAATCAATAAACAGATTAAACAGGTTTTAAAGGTATTTAGAAATAAACTCTGAGCATCAATAATATTCATAATCATAAATAAAAACTCACTGTTAAATGACTGATTGCCCAGTTGTATTTTAAAAATCCAACTAAATGCTGTTTAGAATACGGGGACATAAAACATAAGGACATAGTAAAAAGTTAGTAAAAAGATATACCTGACAGATATTAACCAAAAGAAATCTTGATGGAATATTAGTATTGAAACAGGTTTATGACCAAAAATATAAAAACAAAAACAAATCACCCCAAAACATTATTAAGGAAAACTAAGCTCACCAAGAAGCTTTAATGATTTCAATTTTGTATGTACTTGATAAAAGAGCCTTAAAAATATAAAGCAATAATTGATAGAATTACAGGAAGAAATGGACAAATCTATCATATAATAGAAGATTTCAATATTCATTCACTCATCTTATTCAACAACTATTTTTGAGTGTCTGCATGCTAGGGACTCTTCTACTCACTGGGAAGAAAACATAAAAATCTTTACCTTTTTGAAGCCTAGATTATAATGGAAGGAGAGAGAAAATATATACAAATACATAAATATAGTACAACCTTGTGAAAATATATCCAGGATATCATAAATTCTAAAACTATAAAATGGATGTTTCGCTCCCATCCACCACTCTATCCTACATGTAGAACAGATAGGGAGGAGGAATAATGCTTTTGTTCTGAGGTTGGGGGATGGAATAGGGTACATAATAGAGAGGGCAGCCAGGCAGCAAACTAGCACAAAATCCACAGGAGAAGTGGAGTTCGAATCCTGCTTGCTCAGTAATTGCCCCATTCAATATTCCCAAACTGGGCCAACAAAATTAGCACTATCTAGCTAGGAATTTCCTGGAATCATTACTGCTTTCCTGACCTCCAGTCAACTACAGGCCCTGAATCAATCCCATCAATATTTAGGTTGGAGTGGACAATCACCGCCAGGTGGTGCCAAACTGCTAGGACCAGGATTGATTTGCATAGTGAAGCAATATCTCCAGGACTGTGCACTCTCCTACTCATTTTATTAATTTCCCGGTGAAAAACAAGAAAAATAAATCAAAGATGAAAGGTTGGAAAGGAAGACAAAGGACTTCATTATTTTACAAATGATACAATAGTGTATACAAAAATTCCATAAGACGACCTATTAGCAGCAGTAAGTTTACCATATCATTGCTACGCAAAATTCAGCTGCATTTCTATAAAAATCTAACAAGTACTCGGTAAACATTTCTATAGCATAACAAACACAAAGAAAATTTAATGTAAAAAGAGATTCCATTTAAATAGCTCAAAAATAGAATACCTAAAATTAATTTAATAAATAATAATAAAGCCTGTACAGAAATGTTATGAAATGTTATTAAAATACACTCAGATCTAAATAGGCTGTGTTCATGGAAAGGAAAACTCAATTTTTTTCAAAGTAAATTCTCCTCAAATTGATCAAGAGAGCTAATATAATCACAATCAAAATATCAATAGAAGTTTTGTGAAACATGACAATTTCAACATAATTCTGAAATTTATGGCAAAGCAAGAATATCCATGGCATGCCTCAATTAAAAATGGAAACTTAGCCAACCAGACATTGAAACTAATAATGAAGCCATAATAATTCAGATAGTGTTTTGGCATAGGGAAAAGCCAAATGACCAACTGAACGAAAGGGAGAACCCAGAAAGACCAAAGAATATATGGAAACTTCATATATAACAGATGGCAATGGTTATCAATGAGAAAAGTTTATACTAAGATTAAACAGATAAATTTCTGTTTATAATAAATAAATAGGGAAAAAAATCATTCTACCTTAGAGTAAAATCTTATGTAGATGGAAAGATGGAGGTAGAAAATCACCATTTGGCAATCATCATAGTAATAACTGATTCAGACAAAATTGCCAACCAATGCCAAAACTAGTGGGTTGAAATTCGGTAAACAACAGAGTAGTTACATCCTCTCAAACTACTTCTACTTAAATTACTTTATTACAAAGAAGAAAAAACAGCACTATTAGAGTGAATAAGCCTTGAAGACATCACCTTAACCAAGTAATCAAAGTTGACAATATCAAAATTGGAAAAAACTGATATTTTATTATTTCTGTTGTGTTGCACGGAAAAGAACACAACCTCATCTATATAGTATTCCTGCTAAAAAATGGATAACCTAAACCTAATCATGATGAAACATCCCATGAAGAAAACCTACATTGAAGGACATCCTACACAATAATTGGTCTGAACTGTTAAAAAATGTCAAGGCCAAGAAATATAGACTTAGGAACTGTTCCAGATTAAGGGAAAAAAAAGGGACATGACAACGGAATGTAATATGGGATCCTGGATTGGATCCTGTACCGGGGGAGGGGGAGATGGAAGGGTAGAATAGGGTGGCTATAAAGGATATTTTATTAGGACAACTGAAGAAATTTAAAACTAAACTATAGACTAGGTATAGTATTACATTAGTGTTAAATTTTCTAATTTTGATAATTGAATAATATTCTTATTCTTAGAAAACATACGGTCAAGTATTTAGGCAAAGAGATGTCATATCTGCAACTTATTCTCAAATGGTTCAGACAACAAAACATGCATAAAAAGAGAGAACAAGAAAGCAAATTTGGCAAGTGATCATTGAATCTGGGGAAGGGTGTATGGGAAATTTTGCAATGTTCTCGAAACTTTCTTGTGCTTTACATTATTTTTAAAATTAAGAGCTAAACAATAGCAAGGGAATAGTAAATAAAAAACTGAAAACAGTGGTTACCTCAGAAAGTTGGGGGAGGTCAGAGAGTGAGAGAAGGGAGGAAAACATAGGTAAGTGCAACAGTGCTGGTTATATTCTAGTTTCTACATTAGAAGATGGAATTTTGGACATTCATTGTGTTATTTAGCTTTAACAATTATCTATGTGGTCAGCCCTCCATATTCATGGGTTCCTCATCCCTGGAGTCAACTGACTGCAGATTGAAAAAATTTAAAAATATACAAACTAAAACAACAATAAAAATAATACAAATTTTTAAAACAATACAGTAAAATGACTATTTACATAGTATTTAAATTGTACTGGTTCCTGTAAGTAACCTAGAGATGATTTAAATTATACAAGAGAATATGCACAGGTGAAATGCAAATACTATACCATTTTATATAAGGAACCCAAACATCCACAGATTTGGGTATCCCAGAGGATTCTGGAATCAATTCCCTGTGGATACTGAGGGCTGATTGTACATTATACATTATATCTTTGTGTATGTATCAAATATTATATTTTACAAGAATAAAGGGAAAAAAGGATAATGAGGCATGAATCAAATATGTCTGATGAGCTGTATGAAGGCATGAGCTGTATGCCCTTGAGTATGGTTCTTTTTCTCTCTGAAGTTCTGGTTCATCACCTACAAAAAAAAGGGAATAAAAAGATCTATTGTGTTGTTTTGTGTAAAATGTTTGGCAGCTCATTAGATGGTAGCTGTTGTTATTTTCTCTGATAGGGCAGAGATAAAGGGAGAATACCCACAATGATAGGCTTGATAAAAGTGACGAAGGTTTGGAATGCTCTTCATCACCAATTGGTAAGGAAGTCTCCCAGGGAGTAAAACTGAGCCAGTGTTGGGAATGAAATAGATAGAGAGCCAATGAGCTTTATATATATTTTTTCTCAGCTGCACTCCATAGTCTGGAAGTAAGACTTGGAAACAAAACCTCAGATATTTATATTGAAAGGTCTAGAGGAAGGTCAACAAAGCAGAAGGGGCCACAGAGCATGAGGCAAGTGCAGCTGGTCAGGGGATTCTGCCTGGGCAGTAAGCTTTCTCTTACCTAAAATGTTGGAAAAGGAGACACTATTTAGGGGAAGTCAAAGATATAAACTGAGCTGATAATTCAGTAGATTAACTAGAGACTGTGTATGAAAGAATGCCTAACAGAATAATAGTTTTCCAGTACAGAATACGTGAATTCATTTTAATTTATACAATAAATTAAAAAAAAATTCTTTTTTAAATTTTGTATTTCCATAGGTTTCTAGAAAACAGGTGGTATTTGGTTACACGAGTAAGTTCTTTAGTGGTGATTTTTGGGATTTCAGTGCACCCATCACCTGAGCAGTATACACTGAACCCAATTTGTAGTCTTTTATCCCTCACCTCTCACCCACGCTTTCCCCCAAGTCCCCACAGTCCATTGTGTCATTCTTATGCCTTTGTATCCTGGTAGCTTAGCTGTAACTTATGAGTGAGAACATACGGTGTTTGTTTTCCATTCCTGAGTTACTTCACTTAGAATGATAGTCTCCAGTTCCTTCCAGGTTGTTGTAAATGCCATTAATTCATTCCTTTTTATGGCTGAGTAGTATTCCATGGTATATATATACACCACAATTTCCTTATCCAATCATTAATTTATGGGTGTTTAAGCTGGTTCCATATTTTTGCAATTACAGCGTGGAGATTCCTTTAAAAAAACTAAAAGTAGAACTACCATTTGACCCAAGAATCTCACTACTGTGTGTCTACCCAGAGAAAAAGTAGTCATTATACGAAAAATCATTCTTACATGATGTATATACAACTAGCTTGTACAATTTCCCCTATAGTTTACCACTTTTTATGTACCAACATCCCTAAACAAATTTTAAAACCTCAATTAAATATATATTGAGCAGCCACTTTGTTCAAGAACAGCTTCACTATAAGGTATATAATAAAAGAACTGTTATAAGTCAATGATTGAGTGAAATTTTAATTTTTCAGTGTCAATTGCTTTATAGGAATGAGCATATACACACAGCTAACTTAAGCCCACCGTGCATGAAACTAAACTCAAAAAGTATGAAAAGTAGAGCAAATTTAATGATGTTTATACATCACTAAGAGTCAATTCAGTGAAAAAATTAAATAACATCAATTGTTTGGTATCCAAAACTTGAAACTTTTTCCATGTAAATAGTATATAGAGACAACCTATCTCTCTAAAATAATAGAAGTATTGCCAAAGTACTATACTATACTAGTTGTTGGTATGTGGGAAATTCTTTTGGTTACTTGTTTCTGTGTTTAATTTCTTGAATATTAATTATTTATATTTTACATCAACTATTTATCATTATCTTATTTTTATATCAATATGGTACTTTTTTTTAGAGATAAGGTCTCACTATGTCACCCAGGCTGGGGTCGAGTGGCACAATCATAACTTACTGTAACCTTCAACTCCTGGTTTCAAGCAATCCTCTCACCTCAGCCTCCCAAGTAGCTAGGCTACAGGTATGGGTCATTATGCCCAGCTAATTTTTTATTTTTATTTTTTGTAAAGACAGAGTCTTGTTATGTTGCCCAGGCTGGTCTCAAATGCCTGGCCTCAAGCAATCCTTTGGCCCTGGCCTTCCAAAATTTTGGGATTATAGGCGTGAGCCAATGTACCCAGCCCAACACGATACATATTAATTAACACAATGTTATCTATCCTTTCTCCTTTCCTTGCTTCCTGTACTAAATGCAGACAACATCAGAGATGAAGGCAGATATTCAAGTGGAGGATTTTAAAAGAAATTCACTATAAAATTCTGGGAGTTACAGGTACAAGAATTAGTAAGCTAACCATTGTCTTGTTTTTACACTGACAGCTTTGCTACAGTCACTGTGTTCTCCACAAATAGAACTATGTAGAGAAGTTATGACAATTACAGTGAATTTCCTGAGAAACGTAATTTTGGAGAAATTGAAGGATTTAGGAAGAGATGATACTCACAGAGACATAGCAATGTTGCATTTGAACTGATGTAACAAACTGATTATGAAGAGGCATAGTGGAAGAAAAGGATATTCAGGGGAACGATAAAAAGTCATCTGTGACCAACTAAAAATCCCATGTTCAAAATACCTCAAAGAATCAAAATGCTACTCTTATTTTAATCACTATGTTTTAAAAAAGAAAGATAATGTCTTAATTCATTACTTATATTTCTGCCAAAATTATCTTGAAAAAGAATTTCTTAATAGAAAGAAAAAGATAATGCCACAGGATTATTTAAATAGAAATGGAGATTTCTGGTTTGACATGGTGAATTGAATAGATGCATCACTTCTATTCTCTCCTGAATGCCTATTAATATGACAATAATAATATTTAAAATATATAGGCCTAAAAGAATCAAAATTACAGGAGAGAAGATACGGGGGTCAGGAAATATCAACATATTTTAGAGGATGGAAAGCTTGATTACTCAGGGGAATAGAGAAAGCTGAACCTGTTTCTTTCGAAGGAGGAAACAGAACAAAGCTGCAAAATCTCAAGAATTGTGTTTTGCAGAACGGGAGTGTAAAGCCCAGGTCTGGAATTAAGAGAATCATTGGAAATTCTGTGAAAGAGGTGGTTAGACCCTGAAAAGCCTCAACATCCCCTTCCAAATTCTCAGACTTGAGATTTATTCCTCACAGAACATGAATCACAAAGAATTTAGGCTTACAGACAATGGGAACAGAAAGATTCAAGAGGAGATATGGGACTGAAAATAGGTGGATTAAGTGGAATCTATATATTTATCAGAGAAACACACCCCCAATCCCTGCCAGCCCTCATTCTCTGTCACCAAATACCCGCAGCCAGATACACACATATCCCAGGGACAAGACTTTGAGAAACTTTCAAGACAGAAACTGAATAACCCCTGAGAATATGCTACAGATTCAAAGCCATTTTCAGGCATGTAAAGTCTCAAATAGGGAGAAAATCAGTAAAGTAGAAGCTAGGATTCTGGAAACATGGGCTTCAACAGAGAAGACAGCTGAGGAGATTTCCCAGGAAAATATCAAAAGAAAGTGCGAGAGTAACGAAGCATAAAATGGAACTACAGGGCAGCCAGTCAAGATTGGAGCAGGAGAGTAAAGATTTCTGGAAATAAATTCAAAATGGCACTCAGATTATCTGACAAGCGTTGGAATATGTGAAATCGTATTTAGAAGACAAGTGAATGAATAATTGACAAAATTATTGACTCCAGGGGAAAGGAAAGGAAATATAATTATGTCACACTACTAGTTTCAGCAATGAAATACATGTTGACAGCAAAAATAATGAAAATACAAAATAAAATTTAGCCAAATTTGTGATTAATGTATTTATGGTGGGAGGGTGGAGGAAAGGGAAACCGGGTGGCTGTGTAAGAGAAGTACATCCTCATTTACCAATGTGTAAAGTCAATGGATTATGTGAAAGATGAACATATCAAGATATGGCAGTGTAAATATATAGCTTTTATATATACAGATAAATACCAAAAGACACAGGGAAAGGATTAGAAATTAGAGGGTAAGAGTGGGTACAGGAACAGGTGGGCCATTTTTAAAAAATTATAACTCTCTGTTATATCCTGTTATTTTAATGATATTAGTGAAAAATAATAATACCTGGGCTTATATTCTGTGTTTCTCAACAATTTTAAACCCATAACTGCATTTGATGAGTCAAAAAAAAAAACACCCATGCATTTAAAAAATATTATTTTGAGGTTGGAATAAAGCAAACTTTGTGACTAAAAACAATTTACACAAAATGCTATTTTGTTTTCAAACTGCTCATACCCTTTCGTGCCCCTACTTTCAGAATTAGATAAGAACATACTTTGCTGTCTATCTGTAAAGAGAATGTTCACTTTTTTTAATTTCATGGCTGAGGACTTTACAATGTTTTCTTATTCCATCAATCCAATTGAATGCATTCAATCCCCACTCTTTTCAACCTGGCTTTCAATGCCTGCTTTTCTCTCCTACTGCCCTCAGTTTGCTTATTTAAACTTACTGTCCTTCACATTGCAACAGGCACCCTCTGCTCAAGTTAAATGAATCTCTGAGAACTCTGCATACAATGGGCCATGCCTACTTTCATCTTTTGGGTCAGGCTATTCAATATCTGGACCCATCTCCTCTGTACCTTGCCAAGGCCTTCCCATCCTTCAAAACCTGCCCAAGGATTGGCAAAGACAATTCTTACCACAATTCTGAAATTTTATCATCTTTGGAACTTTGATTTTTATAATTAGAACTTGAAAGTACTACTTATAGAAGATGAAAAAAATTGAATGAAAGACATCCTTTATGACTTTCTTGGGCAAAAGCAAAATTTAAACAAATGAACATTTGTCCAAATTCAAGAGACTGTGCTAAGTCTATTCAGCTGAGGCCATACCAGTTATCTTCACAAACAATGTGATGTGCCGGTGATTTTTTTCAGCATTATGGCATTCCTCATTAAAGAGGGATCAACTCTTTAAAACACCTAGTCCCAACAACATGTACATATATATAATTTGTCATTGTCTACTTGAAGGGATAAACACCAACCCAATGCTAGATAGACATTGGCCAATAAATCTAGTAAGAATTTACCTTTATAATGATCTTTTCTGTTGTTTAAAGGCTCCCATTTTTATTGTATTTATTTCACAAACAAATAATAATACCAGAAAAGAAAAAAAGGCAAAAACTCTACTTCCACCACCCAATTTTTTTTACTTTTTCATGTACTCTTTCATTTCTTATACTTACACACACATAATTTTATATACAAAGCATTCTACTATTTACCCTGTATGTTATAAACATTTTCACATTTAAAACTTCCTTTAAGCTTAATATTTTAGTATTTATGCAATAATGTATCTATTAATATCATATAACTAATCTATTATAGCACCATAATTATTTCATTTGTGTCTCTATTATAAATTTACTTGTTTTAGTAGGTTTGGGCAAATAGGCACTTTTATGCACTGGGAATACTTAAATTCTCTGACCTGGCAAATTTACTTCTAGAATCTATCCTTGAGAAGCAATTATAGAAGTGTGTAAATTATATATGTAATGTTGCTCTTTGCTGAATTATCAAATAGGAGAAATTGGCAATGATCTAAATTACCAACAATAGGGTAATTACCAAATAAATTTTGATTTACTACATAACACAGTATATTGTCATTTAAAACATGAGTTAGATCTGTTTGGGCTGCCTTGGAGAATAATCCATGACAAATTGATGAATGATGGGATGGGAATGGAAATATAAGTCTTTGGTAAATTAATAGAGCTCATTTTTTCTGGGAAAAATACTATATGTATGTATTTATAATAAATATATACATAGATGTTTGTAGACATAAAAATATATCTAGAAAAATATATAATAAACTCTTGATAATGGTTATCCTTAGGAAGTAAGATTAGGCTGGGCAGGAGAGAAACTTTTATTTTGTATTTTTCAGCATTATTTGAATTACCACAAGCATATATTACTTTGATTATTTTTGAAAAACATAGATAAATACAGACAATCTAAATAAAACTTATGAGGTAATTATATCTTCAAAGATGGTCCACCCTAGCAGCTTTTTAAAATTGCTCCTGATCAAACAGAAGACTCGCCAGTCCCATCAGTCCTCCTTATTTAAAGGGAAATGAAGAGAGCCCAATTTTCTCTGGAGTTGAACACGTTCTGGATTACCAGTATTTTCATTAGGCAAATGAAAGCCAGCTTTCTATTTTGATATGTTATCACTCCAAGGGAGAGACTGAACCAGGTCAATCAAATAATGTTTTCTGGGACTGAACAAGATCAATCAAAAACTTTGGGCCTTCTCAGTTTTGCCCTTCTCAGAGTCCTTAAGGGTTTTACAAATAGGCAGAAGTCTCTATGAATACTCAAAATCATCTAGAATTGTCAACTTCAGACTTTCTTTTTCCAACTCTTTTAGCTTATAGAAATTAGAGTGCAAAAGTGCATAATCAAATTTCTGATTATTAATACTTTTAGCTGAATTTTAGTTTAGAAAAATATGGAGCAGGTTAAATGAAAGTATGCCACAGGGTTTCTCAGTTTTAGTACTATTGACATTTTGAGCAGGATAATTCTTTGTTGCAGGAGGTTGTCCCTAAACTGTATCCACTGGATGCCAGTAGCCAACACCTCCCTCCAGTTGTGACAACCAAAAAATACCTTCTGACATTGCCAGATATCCCTGGAGAACAATATCAGCCTCAATTGGAAAGTGATATAATTGGAACAGAGTTCAGCCACTAAAACAAATGGATTAGTTCTACATATATTGATAGAAACAATTTCAAAGTAGTAAGTGAAACATGAAAGGTACAAAACAGTGTATAGAGTACGCCAATAATGTAGTAATTAAAATCCTGGGCTTTAAAGTCAAACCACCTGGAATGAAATCCTAGCTCTTCCAGGTCGGGCATGGTGGTGCACGCCTGTAATCCCAGCACTTTGGGAGGCCGAGGCAGGTGGATCTTTTGAGGTCAGGAGTTCGAGACCAGCCTGGCCAACATGGTGAAACCCCATCTCTACTAAAAATACAAAAATTAGCCAGGCATGGTGGTACATGCCTGTAGTCCCAGCTACTCAGGAGGCTGGGGCAGTAGTATCGCTTGAACCCGGAGGCAGAGGTTGCAGTGAGCCAAGATCACACCACTGTGCTCCAGCCTGGGCAATAGAGCAAGACTCCATCTCAAAAAAAAGAAAAGAAAAGAAAAGAAATCCTAGCTCTTCCAAATCAGCTGTGTGATGTTAGGTAATTTACTTATCTTCTCTGTCTCTAGAATTTTTTTATTTCTAAAAGCCCTATCATGGGATTAAGATTAAGTACATATCATATAGTTAGTGGGAGGGTTAAATGTGATGATATAAAGAAAGTGCTTAGAACAGTGTCTGGCATAAATGTTATGATTTGTGATCATCATCACCATCATTTGTGAAAATAATGAGATTACAGAATACATCTGGAAAGACATATAAGGAAACTGGTGACAGTGATTTCCTCTGGGCAAGGGTGTGGCTAATGATACTGGGGAAACTTACTTTATCCTGGATGCTCTTTGGAATGTTTTGAATTTTTCTAGTATTGCCTATTCAAATATTTTACAAAGATAATTTAGTTTTAAAAGGCTTTATAAACATATGTTAAATTCCTACCTGATATTTTTTAAAAGGTACATCAAAACTTCTGAGTAGCTATTTTTCCTCTGTCGCTAACAAAATCAAAATCTGCTTGTTGGTAGATAACCAAGTAACATCCAAATTATGCCATTTCTTTTTATTCCTGGAGATAGGGTAAATAGTACAGAAGAGCTTCATTCATTTCCAGTTACTTTAGAATAATAATAGTTTTAGTTGACCTTTGGTTAACCATTTTACTTTATATTGAACTCAATGTTCACAAAAAGAGGAGAGTAAAGTAGCAAATGGCTCAGAATAATGTGTAGTCTTATAATGTGATTTTTTAACTTACTTTTGAACACAAGTTGTCTCACCAGCATAAATATCCATACTAGAATTACAGTAGAGAGGCGTTAGAATTAAATGTAATAAGTAATGGCAGCAATTTATCAGAACACATTCTAACAGTGATAGGAATGCATTCATTTGAAAATGTTTACAACTGAAAGCCCACTTCAGTGAAATATGAAGTAGAATAACCTATTATCTTCTATTATCTGGGTTTCTGGTCCAGGATTTAGGGAGCTTAGAAGTTGCTACCCTATCCTAACAACAAGTAGAAAGCTGAACAAACTGAAAATCAACTCTCCTTAGATCCATCAGAAAAGGGAGATCACAGAGCATAAACAGCCCCCAAAATTGGAGAGTCAGGGATATACACAGAACCACAACTTACCAGAGCAAAAACCCACAAGCAGAAACCTCGGCAGGAACCAGTGCAGGGATGACATGATCACCTATGTAGACAATCCAAAAGAATCAACAAACTCCTAGAACTAATAAACAATTATAGTAAGGTTTCAAGACACAAAGTTAATATACAAAAGTCAATGGTTTCCTACATACCAGCAAGGAACAAATGAAAGTTGAAGTTAAAAACACATTACCATTTACAATAGCACTCCCAAAAACGAAATACTAAAGTGTAAATTTAACAATATGTATGCAAGATCTATATGAAGAAAACTAAAATTCTAATAAAAGATATAAAAGGGGAATTAAATAAATGGAGAGATATTCCACGTTCATGGTTAGGAAGATTCAATATTATTTAGTTGTCAGTTCTGCCCAGCTTGATCTATAGACCCTAATCTGGATCAAAATCTCATCAAGTTATTTTGTGGATATCAACGAGCTGATTCTAAAGTTTACATGGAGAAGCAAAAGAGTCAGAATAGACAACTCAATATTGAAGAACAAAGTCATAGGACTGACACAAACTGACTTCAAGACTTAACATAAAGCTACAATAACCAAGACAGTGTGGTATTGACAAAAGAATAGAAAAATACATCAATGGAACAGGTCCAGAGAGCCCAGAAATAGACCCACATAAATACTGTCAACTGATCTTTGTCAAAGAAGCAAAGGCAATACAATATAGCAAAGATAGTCTTTTCAACAAATGGTGCTGGAACGACTAGACACCCACATGCAGAAATATTAATCCAGACCTATACTTTGGACCCTTCACAAAAATTAACTACAATGGGTCCTAGACTGCATGCAAAATGCAAAGCTATGAAATTCCTAAAAGTAACGTAGGAGAAAATATAGATTACCTTGGTTTTGGACATGACTATTTAAATATATCACCAAAGGCACAATCTGTGAAAGAAATAATTGATAAGCTGGACTTCATTATAATTTTAAAAAACTTCTTCTCTATGAAAGACGTCAAGAGAATAAAAAGACAAGCCATGGACTGGGAGTGATTATTTGAAAAATATACATCTGATAAAGAACTATTATCCAAAGTATACAAATAACTCTTAAAACTTAACAATAAGAAAATGAACAAACCAATTTTTTAAAGGGGCAAAAACCTGAATAGGCACCTCACCAAAGAAGATATACAGATGGCAAGTAAGCATAGAAGATATACAGATGGCAAGTAAGCATATGAAAAGATGCTCCACATCATATGTTATTAGGGAATTGCAAATTAAAACAACAGTGAGATACTACTACACGCTTATTTGCCAAAATTCAAAATACTGACAGCACCAAATGCTGGGAAGGATATGGAGCAATAAGAATTCTCATTCATTGCTTGTGGGAATATAAAATGGTACAGCCACTTTTCAAGAAAGCTTAGTAATTTCTTTAAAAAACTAACCCGACTCTTACCATATAATCCAGCAATCACACTCCTTGATATTTACCCAAATGAACAGAAAACGTATGTCCACACAAAAACCTGCACGCAGATGTTTATATCAGCTTAAGTTATAATTGCCAAAATTTAGAAGCTTCCAAGACACCCCTCAATATGTGACTGGGTAAATGAACTCTGGTACATCCAAATAATGGAATATTATTCAGCACTTAAAAGAAATGAGCAATCAAGTCATAAAAAGACTTGGAGAAGACTTAGATGCATATTAATAGTGAAAGAGGCCAATCTGAAAGGCTACATATTGTATGATTTCAACTATATGAATTCTGGAAAAGGCAAAAGTATGGAGACAGCGAAAGGATCAGTGGTTGGTAAGGGAGGGATGGGTGAATAGGTGGAAGAGCACAGAGGATTTTTAGGGAGTGAAGCCATTCTGTATGGTATTGCAATGGTGGATACATACCATTATAATTTGTCAAAACCTAGATATACGGCACCAAGAGTGAACATTAAAATGAACTGTGGACTTTGGGATAATGATGTGTAAATATAGGTTGATCTGTTGTAACAAATGTAGCACTGGGGAGCAGGATGTTGATAGTGGGGAGGTTGTGCATGTATGAGGCATACGGATCCATGGAAACTTCTGCTCAATTTTTCTGTGATCCTAAAACTGCTCTGAAAAATAAAGTTTGTTAATTAAAGAAAGAAACCTAAAAATGATAATATAGGCATATTTACCCAGAGACACATACAACTCTATGTTTAAATAAAAGTTTACTTATGATTTGTAAAAATGAAACTTGTCTTTCCTGACTCAAGGACAAGGAGATCTCTAAAGGAACTTGTGTTAGTCCATTTTCACAATACTGATAAAGACATACACGAGACTGGGCAATTTACAAAAGCTGACTTACAAAAGTTCAACATGGCTGGGGAGGCCTCACAATCATGGCAGAAGGCAAAGAGGAGCAAGTCATGTCTTACATGGATGGCAGCAGGCAAAGAGAGAGCTTGTACAAGGAAACCCCATTTTTAAAGCCATCAGATCTCGTAAAGACTCATTCACTATCATGAGAACAGTGTGGGAAAGACCCACCCCTGTAATTCAATCATCTCCCACTGGGCTCCTCCCACAACAAGTGGGAATTGTGGGAGTTACAATTCAAGATGAGATTTGGGTGGGGACACAGCCAAACCATATCAGAACTCTGAAATATCTTTATAATAGAGAGAAAGAAGGAAAGATAGATTATAGAAAGGGTAGGAGACAAAGGTAAAGAAAAGAGGAGAAAAACTGGAAAGAAACAACATAGATTAAGAAGATGAAGTACACATTTTCCCTGAAACATTAAGAGAAAAAAATATGTATATATACATACACACATACATTTCAATGTAAAGGTTATGAGTTAAGCCTGCCTGTGAAATTAGTTCTACTTACACTACTAGGATTTTTCTTAATTGGTCGTTCCTTTTCTCCACCTGCAACCCAGCTCTAGGTATGTTAATCCTATCATTCTTCTATAACTTGTTCCTTATGCAACTTAATATAGTCGGGGTAAGGTGAGGAGAGAGAAAAGAAAAGAATACTACCCACTCCTCCATCCCTAGAAAGGGAACTTTAAAGTTCAACTCCCTTGGCCCTGCTCAAGTTCAGGTTACAAGACTTAAGGGAGGTCTGGTTAGACCAAAAGTAAACAGCATCATGGCAGGTCACTGCATCAATATCCTTCCTAGGATGTCAGGGGACTAAGCCTCCAGGTAGCTAATCTTTGGGGTTTTGCTTTGAGCTGAATACCAGTTTCACGGAAATACAAAGAATCACTATGTTGCTGCCTATAAGCATGTGACTGGTTGAACACTGAAAATGAAGTTTTTTCTTTTTCATTGTAGAGAAGCAGTCCACCATAAGCTTCCTGTACTCCCACATATCTTGCTAAGTGAGCCAAACTTGCAGTCTTGACTATACTCGCCCCATCCCTTTTGCCATGAGCCACCTCTCAAGATTGATGATGCAGCTGGCAATCCTGAACATCAGGTAAAGCACTGTAGATCTTGCATGGTACCTGTCTCCTTGCAGACAAAGGAAGGGTTGCTTGCTGCTGTCTAAAAAGCAATGGATTTATTAGGGTTCCCCTCCTGTGGTACACACCCCTGCTGTGCATGCTGCGCCTGGCCTTCTGATCATCCTACAGGATTTGGGGAACTGGCACAACTCTGCTGATACTTGCATAACTGCTTTTGCTGTGAGTATTGAAGTCCTTTATCTCTGATCCATGAGCCTCATGCATTCTACCAGCATCGATGAAACTGTGGGAGGCTAACTTATTAGCCAGTAGTTATTTCAGTGGAAACTCCCTTGCTTCCAGCTCTTTTTCATATTTATTTATCTCCGGAGAAAAAAAGGTATGTGGGGGTGAGTGGGGAAAGAAAGTAGCTAAAATGACACTCAGGCATCCAAATAGTCTCCAAAATGGTATAAATCATTATCTACCTGATACTGACATGTGGTTAAACAGCTAAATTGTTGTACCTCAATCTAAGCATTTCCAACTCTTCCTCAGATTAGGCCTCTAAAGTGGCCTCTGTCACTGGCTTTACAAGCCTCATAAAATCTCTGTGCAGAATGCACCAGGCATATTTCCAGCATTTTCCCCACCAAATGACCACAGGTCAGTGTTCATACATGGAAACTAAGGAACCCCAGGAGGGTGAAATCACAAGCATATACCTCCTCTCCCACACCCACCATCTTTAGTTGTCTCTCCTGTTCAGGGGCCTGATGGTCCCTCACTACTGGCCTCATGCTACTGAAATATAGAAGGACTGCTGCTACCTTGCAGAAGAACCTTCCACCTTGGACGTTCATCCAATCAACACAATAGTTCCGGCAGTGAGAGGGACATCATGACTTAGAAGCTCCAGCTGAGAACACCCTGAACAGCTGTCAGAAACATCCTTCACTACCATAAGGTAGCATCAGTTAGTCCATGTTCTTCTCCTTTCCCTTTCAATCTATGGCATTCTGTTTCAGATACACTACAGACAGCATTTAAGTGTCATTGACCTCTTAGAACTTAGTGTCTTTTGTGAAATTCCATTTTTATTCCATTGCTTTGCTTAGCAAAGATCCTGGCTCACAGCATCCAATAAATGGTAACATTTTATTTTAATAGCTATTATTATTGTTATTGCCATCTTACTCAGAGGAAAGCTATAGTGTGGTGCCTGCACACACACACACACACACACACACACACACACACACACACACACAC